>NC_134835.1:91672895-92350267 GCF_004210375.1 Tachypleus tridentatus
CATTCTCATGGATGGAAAGTTCGTCATTATAGAGAATTAAAATACATTTTATGAAAGGAAGGTGCGGCATCACTAAAAATTAAAATTTATTTTTATGGAAGGAAAATGCGGCATTACTGAGAATTAAAATACATTCTTATTGGAGGAAAGTGCGGCATTATTGAGAATTAAAACACCTTTTTACTAAGAATTAAAATACACTCTTGTTGAAGGAATGTGCAACTTTAGTAAAAATTAAAATACATTCTTATTGGAAGAAAGTGCAGTATTACTAAGAATTAAAATAATTTCTTATGGAAGGAAAGTTCGGCATTATTGAGATTTAAAATACATTCTTATTTAAGAAAAGTGCAGGCATTACTAAGAATTTAAATATATTCTTTTGGAAGGAAAGTGAGGCTTTACTAAACATTAAAATATATTCTTATCGAAGGAAAGTGCCGCAATACGAAGAACTAAAATACATTCTTATGGAAGCAAAGTGCGACATTGCTGAGAATTAAAATACATTCTTATGGAAGGAAACTGCAACATTACAAAGAATTAAAATACTTTCTTATTGGAAAAAAGTGCGACATTATTGTGAATTAAAACACATTTTTATGGAAGAAAAAGTGTAGCATTACTAGGATTTAAAATAAATTCTTATGGAAGTAATGTGCGGCATTACTGAGAATTAAAATAGATTCTTATGGAAGGAAATGTGATGTTATTAAGAATTAAAATACATTCTTATGAAAGGAAAGTGCTGCATTACCGAGAATCAAAATACATTCTTATGAAAGGAAAGTGCTGCATTACCGAGAAGCAAAATACATTCTTATGGAAGGAAAGTGCTGTATTACTATTAATTAAAATACATTCTTATTGAGGAAAGTGCAGCATTACTTAGAATTAATATACATTTTTGAGAAGGTGAGTGCAGCATTACTAAGAATTAAAATACATTCTTATCAGTGGAAAGTACAGCATTAATAATAATTCAAACACATTCTTATGAAAGTAAAGTGCAGCATTACTAAAAATTAAAATACATTCTTATGGAAGGAAAGTGCGGCATTACTGAGAATTAAAATACATTCTTATTGGAGGAAAGTGCAGCATTACTAAGAATTATGATACATTCCTATGGGAGGAAAGTGCGGCATTTATGTGAATTTAAATACATTCTTATTGAAGGAATGTGCAGCTTTACTAATAATTAAAATACCTTATTAAGGAAGTTAAGAGCGTTTTTACTAAGAATTAAAATACATTCATATGGAAGAAAGGAGCGGCATTTTCCGAATTAAATTACATTCTTATGGAAGGAAAGTGCTGCATTACTGAAAATTAAAATTCATTGATATAGAAGGAATGTGCGCCATTACTGAGAATTAAAATACTTTCTCATTGAAGGAAAATGGGGCATGTACTGAGAATTAAATTACATTCACTTGGAAGGAACGTGCGTCATAACTGACAATTAAAATAGATTCTTATAGAAAAAAGTGCAGCATTACTAAGAATTAATATAAATTTTTAGAAGGTGAGTGTGGCATTAATAAGAATTAAAATTAATTTTATGGAATGAAAGTGTGGCATGATTGAGAATTAAAATACATTCTTATGGAAGGAAAGTGCGGCATTACTAAGAATTAAAATACATTCTTATGGAAAAAGTGCGTCATTACTAATAATTAATTACATTCTTATGGAAGGAAAGTGCTGCATTACTAATAATTAAAATATATTTTTATTGGAGGAATGTGCAGCTTTACTAAGAATTAAAATACATTCTTATGGGAGGAAAGTGCGGCTTTACTAAGAATTAAAATACATTCATATGGAAAGAAAGTGCGGCATTTTCCAAATTAAATTACATTCTTATGGAAGGAAAGTGCAGCATAACCGAAAATCAAAATACATTTTATCGAAGCTAAGTGCAGCATTACAAAGAATTAATATACATTTTTTAGAAGATAAGTGCGGCATTAATAAGAATTAAAATTAATTCTTATGGAAGGAAAGGGTGGCATCATTGAGAACTAAAATCAATTCATATAGAAAGAAAGTACGACATTGCTGAGAATTAAAATACATTCATATAAAAGGAAATTGTGGCATTACTGAGAATTAAAACGCATTCTCATGGTAGGAAAGTGCAGAATTACTGTCAATTAAAATACGTTCTCAGAGAAGGAAAGTGCGGCATTACTGAAAATTAAAATACATTCATAAAGAATAAACTGTGATGTTACTGATAATTAAAATACATTCTTATGAATGAAAGTGCGACATTCCTGAGAATTAAAATACATTCTTGTGGAAGGAAATTGAAGCATTATAATGAACTAAAATATATTTTTATGGAAGGAAATTGCAACATGACTGAGAATTCAAATACAATCTTACGATACAAAAGTGCGGAATTTCGGAGAATTAATTAACATTCTTATTGGAGGAAAATGCGGCATTACTGAGAAATAAAATACATTATTATTGGAGGAAAGTGCATCATTACTTCGAGTTAAAATACATTCTTATGGAAGGAAATTGCGGCATTACTAAAAATTAAAATACATTCTTATGGAAGAAAAAAGGCATTACTAAGAATTAAATTCATTTTTATGGAAGGAAAGTGCGGCATTATTGAGAATTAAAATACATTCTTATAAAAGGAAAGTGCGGCATTACTAAGAATTAAAATTAATTCTTATGGAAGGAAAGTGTGACATCATTGAGAACTTAAATACGTTCTTATGGAAGGAAAGTGCGTCATTAGTGAGGAATAAATTACATTCTCATGGATGGAAAGTTCGTCATTATAGTGAATTAAAATACATTTTATGGAAGGAAGGTGCGGCATCACTAAAAATTAAAATTTATTCTTATGGAAGGAAAATGCGGCATTACTGAGAATTAAAATACATTCTTATTGGAGGAAAGTGCGGCATTATTGAGAATTAAAACACCTTTTTACTAAGAATTAAAATACACTCTTGTTGAAGGAATGTGCAACTTTAGAAAAATTAAAATACATTCTTATTGGAAGAAAGTGCAGTATTACTAAGAATTAAAATAATTTCTTATGGAAGGAAAGTTCGGCATTATTGAGATTTAAAATACATTCTTACTTGAGGAAAGTGCGGTATTACTAAGAATTTAAATATATTCTTTTGGAAGGAAAGTGAGGCTTTACTAAGCATTAAAATATATTCTTATCGAAGGAAAGTGCCGCAATACGAAGAACTAAAATACATTCTTATGGAAGCAAAGTGCGACATTGCTGAGAATTAAAATACATTCTTATGGAAGGAAACTGCAACATTACAAAGAATTAAAATAATTTCTTATTGGAAAAAAGTGCGACATTATTGTGAATTAAAACACATTTTTATGGAAGAAAAAGTGTAGCATTACTGGAATTAAAATAAATTCTTATGGAAGGAATGTGCGGCATTACCGTGAATTAAAATACATTCTTATTGGAGAAAAGTACATCATCAATAAGAATTAATACAAATTATTATGGAAGTAAAGTGCGTCATTAGTGACAATTAAAATACATTCTTTTGGAAAAATGTGCGTCATTACTGGCAAAGAAAATATATTTTTACAGAAAAAAGTGCGGCATTACTGAGAATTAAAATACATTCTTATGGAAGGAAAGTGCGTCATTACTAAGAATTAAATACATTCTTATGCAAGGAAAGTGCTGCATTACTAATAATTAAAATATATTCTTATTGGAGGAATGTGCAGCTTTACTAAGAATTAAAATACATTCTTATGGAAGGAAAGTGCGGCTTTACTAAGAATTAAAATACATTCATATGGAAAGAAAGTGCGGCATTTTCCGAATTAAATTACATTCTTATGGAAGAAAAGTCCTGCATTACTGAAAATTTAAATTCATTGATATGGAATGTGAGGCATTACTGAGAATTAAAATACATTCTCATTGAAGGAAAATGGGGCATTACTGACAACTAAAATACATTCATTTTGAATGAATGTGCGTCATTACTTAGAATTAAAATATATTCTTATAGAAGGAAATGTGGAATTATTAAGAATTAAAATACATTCTTATGGAAGGAAAGTGCAGCATAACCCAGAATCAAAATACATTTTTATCGAAGCTAAGTGCAGCATTACAAAGAATTAATATACAATTTTTTAGAAGATAAGTGCGGCATTAATAAGAATTAAAATTAATTCTTATGGAAGGAAAGGGTGGCATCATTGAGAACTAAAATCAATTCATATAGAAAGAAAGTACGACATTGCTGAGAATTAAAATACATTCATATAAAAGGAAATTGTGGCATTACTGAGAATTAAAATACATTCATAAAGAAAAAACTGTGGTGTTACTGATAATTAAAATACATTCTTATGAATGAAAGTGCGACATTCCTGAGAATTAAAATACATTCTTGTGGAAGGAAATTGAAGCATTATAAAGAACTAAAATATATTTTTATGGAAGAAAATTGCAACATGACTGAGAATTCAAATAAAATCTTACGATACAAAAGTGCGGAATTTCGGAGAATTAATTAACATTCTTATTGGAGGAAAATGCGGCATTACTGAGAAATAAAATACATTATTATTGGAGGAAAGTGCATCATTACTTCGAGTTAAAATACATTCTTATGGAAGGAAATTGTGGCATTACTGAGAATTAAAACGCATTCTCATGGAAGGAAAGTGCAGAATTACTGTCAATTAAAATATGTTCTCAGAGAAGGAAATTGCGGCATTACTGAAAATTAAAAAACATTCATAAGGAAAAAAGTGCGGCATTATTAAGAATTAAAATACATTCTTGTGAAAGGAAAGTGCGGTATTACTGATAATTAAAATACAATCTCAAGAATGAAAGTGCGACATTCCTGAGAATTAAAATACATTCTTGTGGAAGGAAATTGAAGCAATATTAAGAATTAAAATACATTTTTATGGAAGGAAATTGCAACATGAATGAGAATTCACTTACAATCTTATGATACAAAAGTGCGGAATTTCGGAGAATTAATTAACATTCTTATTGGAGGAAAGTGAGGCATTACTGAGAAATAAAATACATTCTTATTGGAGGAAAGTGCAGCATTACTACGAGTTAAAATACATTCTTATGGAAGGAAAAAGGCATTACTAAGAATTAAATTCATTTTTATGGAAGGAAAGTGCGGCATTATTGAGAATTAAAATATATTCTTATAAAAGGAAAGAGCGGCATTACTAAGAATAAAAATTTATTTTTATGGAAGAAAAAAGCAGCATTATTCAGAATTAAAATACTTTATTATGGAAGGAAAGTGCGGCATTACTGAAAATTAAAATACATTCATATAACAGAAATTGTTGCATTACTGAGAATTAATATGCATTCTCATTGAAGGAAAGTGCAGTATTACTGTCAATTAAAATACGTTCTAAGAAAAGGTAAGTGCAGCATAACTGAAATTTAAAATACATTCTATGGAAAAAATGCGGCATTAGTCAGAATTAAAACACATTCTTATGGAAGAAAAATGCAGCAATACCGAGAGTTAAAATAGATTCTTCTGGAAGAAAAGTGCGTAATTACGGAGAATTAAGTAACATTCTTATTGGAGGAAAGTGCAGCATTACTGAGAACTAAAGTACATTCTTATTGGAGGAAATTGCAGCATTACTACGAATTAAAATACATTCTTATAGAAGGAAAATACGGCACTACTGAGAATTAAAATACATTCTTATTGAAGGAAATTGCGGCATTACTGAAAAGTAAAATACATAAATATACAAGAATATTTAGGCATTACTGTTATTTAAAATGCATTTTCATGGAAGGAAAGTGCAGTATTACTGTCAAATAAAATACGTTCTTAGGGAAAGAAAGTGCGGCATTAGTGAGATTTCAAATATATTCTTATGGAAGGAAAGTGCGGCATTACTCAAAATTAAAATACATTCTTGTGGAAGGAAAGTGAGGTATTACTGAAAATTAAAATACATTCATAAAGAAAAAACTGCGGTATTACTGATAATTAAAATAAATTCTCATGGAATGAAAGTGCGACATTTCTGAGAATTAAAATACATTCTTATGGAAGGAATGTGCTGTATTACTAATAATTAAAATACATTCTTATTGGAGGAAAGCGCAGCATTACTAAGAATTAAAATACATTCTTATGGAAGGAAAGTGCGGCTTTACTAAGAATTAAAATACATTCATATGGAAAGAAAGTGCGGCATTTTCCGAATTAAATTACATTCTTATGGAAGAAAAGTACAGCATTACTGAAAATTTAAATTCATTGATATAGAAGGAATGTTCGGCATTACTGAGAATTAAAATACATTCTCATTGAAGGAAAATGGGGCATTACTGACAACTAAAATACATTCATTTGGAAGGAATGTGCTTCATTACTGTCAAATAAAATACGTTCTTAGGGAAGGAAAGTGCGGCATTAGTGAGATTTCAAATACATTCTTATGGAAGGAAAGTGCAGCATTACCGAGAATCAAAATACATTTTTATCGAAGCTAAGTGCAGCATTACTAAGAATTAATATACATTTTTAGAAGGTAAGTGCGGCATTAATAAGAATTAAAATTAATTCTTATGGAAGGAAATGGTGGCATCATTGAGAACTAAAATAAATTCATATAGAAAGAAAGTAATGACATTGCTGAGAATTAAAATACATTCATATAAAAGGAAATTGTGGCATTACTGAGAATTAAAACGCATTCTCATGGAAGGAAAGTGCAGTATTACTGACAATTAAAATACGTTCTTAGAGAAGGAAAGTGCGTCATTACTGAAAATTAAAATACATTCTAAAGAAAAAAATGCGGCATTATTGAGAATTAAAATACATTCTTGTGGGAGGAAAGTGCGGCATTACTGAAAATTAAAATACATTCATAAAGAGAAAACTGTGGTATTACTGATAATTAAAATACATTCTCATGAATGAAAGTGCGACATTCCTGAGAATTAAAATACATTCTTATAGAAGGAAAGTGCGGAATTCCTGAGAATTAAAATAGATTCTTATGGAAGGAAATCCGGCATTAGTAAGATTTAAAACACATTCTTATGGAAGTCAAATGCAGCAATACCGAGAATTAAAATACATTCTTATGGAAGAAAAGTGCGCAATTACGAAGAATTAAATAACATTCTCATTGCAGGAAAGTGCGGCATTACTGAGAAATAAAATACTTTTTTATTGGAGGAAATTGCAGCATTACTACGAATTAAAATACATTATTATAGAAGGAAAATGCTGCACTACTGAGAATTAAAATACATTCTCATGGAAGGGAAGTGCGGAATTATTGAGAATTAAAATATATTCTTATAAAAGGAAAGTGCGGCATTACTAAGAATTAAAATTTAATTTTATGGAAGGAAAAAGCGGCTTCATTGAGAATTAAAATACATTCTTATGGAAGGAAAGTGCAGTATTACAGTCAATTAAAATACATTCTTGTGGAAGGAAAGTGAGGCATTATTGAAAATTAAAATACATTCATAAAGATAAAAACTGCTGTATTACTGATAATTAAAATACATTCTCATGGAATGAAAGTGCGACATTCCTGAGAAGTAAAATACATTCATGTGGAAGGAAAGTGCGGAATTACGGAGAATTAAATAACATTCTTATTGGAGGAAAGTGCGGCATTACTGAGAACTGAAATACATTCTTATTGGAGAATAGTGCTGCATTACTACGAATTAAAATACATTCTTATTGAAGGAAAATGCGTCATTTCTAAGAATTAAAATTTATTTTCCTTGAATGAAAAAGCGGCATTATTGAAAATTAAAATACATTGTTATGGAAGGAATGTGCAGCATTACTGAAAATTAAAATACATTCATATAAAAGGAAATTGTGGCATTACTGAGAATTAAAATGCATTCTCATGGAAGGAAAGTGCAGTATTACTGTCAATTAAAATACATTCTTAGGGAAGAAATGTGTGGCTATAGTGAGATTTAAAATACATTATTATGAAAGGAAAGTGCGGCATAACTGAAAATTAAAATACATTCATATAAAAGGAAATTTCAGCATTACTAAGAATTAATATACATTCTTTTAGAAGGTAAGTGCGGCATTAATAAGAATTGAAATTAAATTCTTATGGAAGGGAAGTGTGACATCATTGAGAACTTAAATACGTTCATATGGAAGGAAAAGCGTCATTAGTGAGAAATAAATTACATTCTTATGGATGGAAAGTTCGTCATTACAGAGAATTAAAATACATTCTAATTGAAGGAAAGTGCAGCACTACGAGGATTCAAAATACATTCTATTTGGAGAAAAGTGTGGAATTACTGAGAATTAAAATACATTCTTATGGAAGGAAGGTGAGGTATTACTAAAATTAAAATTTATTCTTATGGAAGGAGAATGCGGCATTACTAAGATTAAAATACATTCTTATTGGAGGAAATTCGGAATTATTGAGAATTAAAACACATTTTTATGGATGGAAAGTGCAGTATTATTAAGAATTAAAATAAACTCTTGTTGAAAAAATGTGCAACTTTAGTAAAAATTAAAATACATTCTTATTGGAGGAAAGTGCAGTATTAGTAAAAATTGAAATAATTTCTTATGGAAGGAATGTTCGGCATTATTGAGAGTTAAAATTTATTCTTATTTAAGGGTAGTGCGGCATTACTAAGAATTTAAATATATTCTTATGGAAGGAAATTGCGGCTTTACTGAGCAATAAAATATATTCTTATGGAAGGAAAGTGCGGCTTTACTAAGCATTAAAATATATTCTTATGGAAGGAAAGTGCCGCATTACTGAGAAATAAAATAGATTCGTATGGATGGAAAGTTCCGCAATACGGAGAACTAAAATACATTCTTATGGAAGCAAAGTGCGTCATTGCTGAGAATTAAAATACATTCTTATGGAAGGAAAGCAACGTTACAAAGAATTAAAATACTTTCTTATTGGAGGAAAGTGCGACATTATTGAATTAAAACACATTTTTATGGAAGAAAAAGTGTAGCATTACTAAGAATTAAAATAAAATCTTATGGAAGGAATGTGCGGCATTACCGTGAATTAAAATACATTCTTATGGAAGAAAAGTGCGGAATTACGGAGAATTAAATAACATTCTTTTTGAGGAAAGTGCAGCATTACTACAATTAAAATACATTCTTATAGAAGAAAAATGCGGCACTACTGAGAATTAAAATGCATTCTTATGGAAGGAAAGTGCGGAATTATTGAGAATTAAAATACATTCTTATAAAAGGAAAGTGCGGCATTACTAAGAATTAAAATTTAATGTCATGGAAGGAAAAACTGGCTTCATTGAGAATTAAAATACATTCTTATGGAAAGAAATTGCGGCATTACTGTTAATTAAAATGCATTCTCACGGAAGGAAAGTGCAGTATTACTGTCAATTAAAATACATTCTTGTGGAAGGAAAGTGCGACATTCCTGAGAATTAAAATACATTCTTGTGGAAGGAAAGTGCGGAATTACAGATAATTAAATAACATTCTTATTGGAGAAAAGTTCGGCATTACTGAGAATTGAAATACATTCTTATTGGAGAATAGTGCAGCATTACTGCGAATTAAAATACATTCTTATGGAAGGAAAATGCGTCATTTCTAAGAATTAAAATTTATTTTCCTGGAATGAAAAAGGGGCATTATTGAAAATTAAAATACATTCTTATGGAAGGAATGTGCATTATTACTGAAAATTAAAATAAATTCATATAAAAGGAAATTGTGGCATTACTGAGAATTAAAATGGATTCTCATGGAAGGAAAGTGCAGTATTACTGTCAATTAAAATACAATCTTCTGGAAGGAAAGTGAGGCATCACTGAAAATTGAAATACATTCATAAAAAAACTTCGGTATTACTGATAATTGAAATACATTCATAAAAAAAATGCGGTATTACTGATAATTAAAATACATTCTCATGGAATTAAAGTGCGACATTCCTGAGAATTAAAATACATTCTTGTGGAAGGAAAGTGCGTCATTGCTGAGAATTAAAATACATTTTGATAGAAGCAAAGTGCGTCATTGCTGAGATTTAAAATACATTCTTATTGAAGGAAAGTACAACATTACGAAGAAATAAAATACTTTCTTATTGGAAGAAAGTGCGAAATTATTGTGAATTAAAACAGATTTTTATGGAAAAAAAAGTGTAGCAATACTAAGAGTTAAAATAAAATCTTATAGAAGGAATGTGCGGCATTACCGTGAATTAAAATACATTCTTATTGGAGGAAAGTACCGCATTAATAAGAATTAATACACATTCTTCTTGAAGTAAAGTGCGTCATTACTGAGAGTTAAAATGCATTCTTATGCAGGTAAAGTCCTTTATTACTAAGAATTATAATACATTTTTATGGAAGGAAAGTGCTGCAATACTGAGCATTAAAATACTTTCTTATTGGAGGAAAGTGCAGTATTACTAATAATTAAAATACATTCTTCTTGATGGAAGGAGTGTCATTACTGAGAATTAAAATATATTCATATGAAAGGAAAGTGCGGCATTACTGAAAATTAAAATACATTTTTATGGTAGAAAAGTGCGGCATTACTGACAATTAAAATATATTCTTCTTGGAGGAAAGTTCAGCATTACTAAGAATTAAAATACATTCTTATGGAAGGAAAATGCTGCATTACCGAGGATCAAAATACATTTTTATCGAAGCAAAGTGCAGCATTACTAAGAATTAAAATACATTCTTATGGGAGGAAAGTGCGGCATTTATGAGAATTAAGATACCTTCTTATAGTAGGATTATGCAGATTTACCAAGAATTAAAATACATTTTCATGGAAGGAATGTTCAGCAGTACTCGGAATTAAAATAAATTTTTATGCACAGAAAATGGGGCATTATTAAGAATTAAAATACATTCTCATGGAACGAAAGTGCGGCATTACTGAGAATTAAAATACATTCATATAGAAAAAAAGTGCGGCATTTTTCAGAATTAAAATACATTCTTATTGGAAGAAAATACTGCATTTTTAAGAAAATAATAAACATTCTTATTGAAGCAAAGTGCGGCATTACTAAGAATTAAATTTCATTCTCATTGAAAGAAAGTGCGTCATTATTGAGAATTAAAATGCATTCATATGGAAGGAAAGTGCTGCATTACTGAAAATTAAAATATATTGATATAGAAAAAATGTACGTTATTACTGAGAATTAAAATACATTCTCATTAAAGGAAAGTGAAGCCTTACTGATAATTAAGATACATTCATTTGCAAGGAAAGTTCGTCGTTACTGACAAGTAAAATAGATTCTTATGGAAAAATAGTGCGGCATTACTGAGAATTAAAATGCATTCTTATGGAAGGAAATTCGGCATCAGTAAGAATTGAAACACATTTTTATGGTAGGAAAGTGCGGCATTATTGAGAATTAAAATACATTTCTATGGAAGCAAAGTGCTGAATTACTCAGATATAAAATACATTCTTATTGTAAGACAGTGCAGAATTACTAAGAATTAAAACACATTCTTATGGATGGAAAAAGCGGCATAACTGACAATTAAAATACATACTCATAGAAGGATAGTTCGGCATTACTGGGAATTAAAATACATTTTTATGGAAGGAATGTGCGGCATTAGTAATAATTAAAATACATTCTTATTGGAGGAAAGTGCAGCATTACTAAGAATTAAAATAAATTCTTATGAAAGGAAAGTTCGGCATTACTAAGAATTAAGATACATTCTTAACGAAGTAAAGTGCGGCATTATTGAAAATTAAAATACATTCTTATTAGTGGAAAATACAGCATTAATAAGAATTAAAACACATTCTTATCAAAGTAAAGTGCGGCATTACTGAGAATTAAAATATCTTCTTATGGGAGGAAAGTGAGTCATTACTGAGAATTAAAATACATTCTTATTTAAGAAAAGTGCAGTATTACGAAGAATTAAAATACATTCTTATAGAAGGAAAGTGAATCATTACTGAGAATTAAAATATATTCAAATAGAAAGAAAGTGCGGCATTACTGAGAATTAAAATATATTTTTATGGAACAAAAGTGCGGCATTACTGATAATTAAAATACATTCTTATGAAGCAAAGTGCGGCAATGCTGAGAATTAAAAACATTGTTATTGAAAGAAAGTGCGGCATTAATGAGAATAAAATACATTCTTATGGAAGGAAAGAGCGGCATTCTTCAGAATTAAATTTCATTCTTATGGAAGGAAAGTACAGCATTACTGAAAATTTAAATTCATTGATATGGAAGGAATGTTCGGCATTACTGAGAATTAAAATACATTCTCATTGAAGGAAAATGGGGCATTACTGACAACTAAAATACATTCATTTGGAAGGAATGTGCTTCATTACTGTCAAATAAAATACGTTCTTAGGGAAGGAAAGTGCGGCATTAGTGAGATTTCAAATACATTCTTATGGAAGGAAAGTGCAGCATTACCGAGAATCAAAATACATTTTTATCGAAGCTAAGTGCAGCATTACTAAGAATTAATATACATTTTTAGAAGGTAAGTGCGGCATTAATAAGAATTAAAATTAATTCTTATGGAAGGAAATGGTGGCATCATTGAGAACTAAAATAAATTCATATAGAAAGAAAGTACGACATTGCTGAGAATTAAAATACATTCATATAAAAGGAAATTGTGGCATTACTGAGAATTAAAACGCATTCTCATGGAAGGAAAGTGCAGTATTACTGACAATTAAAATACGTTCTTAGAGAAGGAAAGTGCGTCATTACTGAAAATTAAAATACATTCTAAAGAAAAAAATGCGGCATTATTGAGAATTAAAATACATTCTTGTGGGAGGAAAGTGCGGCATTACTGAAAATTAAAATACATTCATAAAGAGAAAAACTGTGGTATTACTGATAATTAAAATACATTCTCATGAATGAAAGTGCGACATTCCTGAGAATTAAAATAGATTCTTATAGAAGGAAAGTGCGGAATTCCTGAGAATTAAAATAGATTCTTATGGAAGGAAATCCGGCATTAGTAAGATTTAAAACACATTCTTATGGAAGTCAAATGCAGCAATACCGAGAATTAAAATACATTCTTATGGAAGAAAAGTGCGCAATTACGAAGAATTAAATAACATTCTCATTGCAGGAAAGTGCGGCATTACTGAGAAATAAAATACTTTTTTATTGGAGGAAATTGCAGCATTACTACGAATTAAAATACATTATTATAGAAGGAAAATGCTGCACTACTGAGAATTAAAATACATTCTCATGGAAGGGAAGTGCGGAATTATTGAGAATTAAAATATATTCTTATAAAAGGAAAGTGCGGCATTACTAAGAATTAAAATTTAATTTTATGTAAAAAAAAAGCGGCTTCATTGAGAATTAAAATACATTCTTGTGGAAGGAAAGTGAGGCATTATTGAAAATTAAAATACATTCATAAAGATAAAAACTGCTGTATTACTGATAATTAAAATACATTCTCATGGAATGAAAGTGCGACATTCCTGAGAAGTAAAATACATTCTTGTGGAAGGAAAGTGCGGAATTACGGAGAATTAAATAACATTCTTATTGGAAGAAAGTGCGGCATTACTGAGAACTGAAATACATTCTTATTGGAGAATAGTGCTGCATTACTACGAATTAAAATACATTCTTATTGAAGGAAAATGCGTCATTTCTAAGAATTAAAATTTATTTTCCTTGAATGAAAAAGCGGCATTATTGAAAATTAAAATACATTGTTATGGAAGGAATGTGCAGCATTACTGAAAATTAAAATACATTCATATAAAAGGAAATTGTGGCATTACTGAGAATTAAAATGCATTCTTATGGAAGGAAAGTGCAGTATTACTGTCAATTAAAATACATTCTTAGGGAAGAAATGTGCGGCTATAGTGAGATTTAAAATACATTATTATGAAAGGAAAGTGCGGCATAACTGAAAATTAAAATACATTCATATAAAAGGAAATTTCAGCATTACTAAGAATTAATATACATTCTTTTAGAAGGTAAGTGCGGCATTAATAAGAATTGAAATTAAATTCTTATGGAAGGGAAGTGTGACATCATTGAGAACTTAAATACGTTCATATGGAAGGAAAAGCGTCATTAGTGAGAAATAAATTACATTCTTATGGATGGAAAGTTCGTCATTACAGAGAATTAAAATACATTCTAATTGAAGGAAAGTGCAGCACTACGAAGATTCAAAATACATTCTATTTGGAGAAAAGTGTGGAATTACTGAGAATTAAAATACATTCTTATGGAAGGAAGGTGAGGTATTACTAAAATTAAAATTTATTCTTATGGAAGGAGAATGCGGCATTACTAAGATTAAAAATACATTCTTATTGGAGGAAATTCCGGAATTATTGAGAATTAAAACACATTTTTATGGATGGAAAGTGCAGTATTACTAAGAATTAAAATAAACTTTTGTTGAAAAAATGTGCAACTTTAGTAAAAATTAAAATACATTCTTATTGGAGGAAAGTGCAGTATTAGTAAAAATTGAAATAATTTCTTATGGAAGGAATGTTCGGCATTATTGAGAGTTAAAATTTATTCTTATTTAAGGGTAGTGCGGCATTACTAAGAATTTAAATATATTCTTATGGAAGGAAATTGCGGCTTTACTGAGCAATAAAATATATTCTTATGGAAGGAAAGTGCGGCTTTACTAAGCATTAAAATATATTCTTATGGAAGGAAAGTGCCGCATTACTGAGAAATAAAATAGATTCGTATGGATGGAAAGTTCCGCAATACGGAGAACTAAAATACATTCTTATGGAAGCAAAGTGCGTCATTGCTGAGAATTAAAATACATTCTTATGGAAGGAAAGCAACGTTACAAAGAATTAAAATACTTTCTTATTGGAGGAAAGTGCGACATTATTGTGAATTAAAACACATTTTTATGGAAGAAAAAGTGTAGCATTACTAAGAATTAAAATAAAATCTTATGGAAGGAATGTGCGGCATTACCGTGAATTAAAATACATTCTTATGGAAGAAAAGTGCGGAATTACGGAGAATTAAATAACATTCTTTTTGGAGGAAAGTGCAGCATTACTACGAATTAAAATACATTCTTATAGAAGAAAAATGCGGCACTACTGAGAATTAAAATGCATTCTTATGGAAGGAAAGTGCGGAATTAATGAGAATTAAAATACATTCTTATAAAAGGAAAGTGCGGCATTACTAAGAATTAAAATTTAATGTCATGGAAGGAAAAACTGGCTTCATTGAGAATTAAAATACATTCTTATGGAAAGAAATTGCGGCATTACTGTTAATTAAAATGCATTCTCACGGAAGGAAATGCAGTATTACTGTCAATTAAAATACATTCTTGTGGAAGGAAAGTGCGACATTCCTGAGAATTAAAATACATTCTTGTGGAAGGAAAGTGCGGAATTACAGATAATTAAATAACATTCTTATTGGAGAAAAGTTCGGCATTACTGAGAATTGAAATACATTCTTATTGGAGAATAGTGCAGCATTACTGCGAATTAAAATACATTCTTATGGAAGGAAAATGCGTCATTTCTAAGAATTAAAATTTATTTTCCTGGAATGAAAAAGGGGCATTATTGAAAATTAAAATACATTCTTATGGAAGGAATGTGCATTATTACTGAAAATTAAAATAAATTCATATAAAAGGAAATTGTGGCATTACTGAGAATTAAAATGGATTCTCATGGAAGGAAAGTGCAGTATTACTGTCAATTAAAATACAATCTTCTGGAAGGAAAGTGAGGCATCACTGAAAATTGAAATACATTCATAAAAAAACTTCGGTATTACTGATAATTGAAATACATTCATAAAAAAAATGCGGTATTACTGATAATTAAAATACATTCTCATGGAATTAAAGTGCGACATTCCTGAGAATTAAAATACATTTTGATAGAAGCAAAGTGCGTCATTGCTGAGATTTAAAATACATTCTTATTGAAGGAAAGTACAACATTGCGAAGAAATAAAATACTTTCTTATTGGAAGAAAGTGCGAAATTATTGTGAATTAAAACAGATTTTTATGGAAGAAAAAGTGTAGCAATACTAAGAGTTAAAATAAAATCTTATAGAAGGAATGTGCGGCATTACCGTGAATTAAAATACATTCTTATTGGAGGAAAGTACCGCATTAATAAGAATTAATACACATTCTTCTTGAAGTAAAGTGCGTCATTACTGAGAGTTAAAATGCATTCTTATGCAGGTAAAGTTTTTTATTACTAAGAATTATAATACATTTTTATGGAAGGAAAGTGCTGCAATACTGAGCATTAAAATACTTTCTTATTGGAGGAAAGTGCAGTATTACTAATAATTAAAATACATTCTTCTTGATGGAAGGAGTGTCATTACTGAGAATTAAAATACATTCATATGAAAGGAAAGTGCGGCATTACTGAAAATTAAAATACATTTTATGGTAGAAAAGTGCGGCATTACTGACAATTAAAATATATTCTTCTTGGAGGAAAGTTCAGCATTACTAAGAATTAAAATACATTCTTATGGAAGGAAAATGCTGCATTACCGAGGATCAAAATACATTTTATCGAAGCAAAGTGCAGCATTACTAAGAATTAAAATACATTCTTATGGGAGGAAAGTGCGGCATTTATGAGAATTAAGATACCTTCTTATAGTAGGATTATGCAGATTTACCAAGAATTAAAATACATTTTCATGGAAGGAATGTTCAGCAGTACTCGGAATTAAAATACATTTTTATGCACAGAAAATGGGGCATTATTAAGAATTAAAATACATTCTCATGGAACGAAAGTGCGGCATTACTGAGAATTAAAATACATTCATATAGAAAAAAAGTGCGGCATTTTTGAGAATTAAAATACATTTTTATTGGAAGAAAATACTGCATTTTAAGAAAATAATAAACATTCTTATTGAAGCAAAGTGCGGCATTACTAAGAATTAAATTTCATTCTCATTGAAAGAAAGTGCGTCATTATTGAGAATTAAAATGCATTCATATGGAAGGAAAGTGCTGCATTACTGAAAATTAAAATATATTGATATAGAAAAAATGTACGTTATTACTGAGAATTAAAATACATTCTCATTAAAGGAAAGTGAAGCCTTACTGATAATTAAGATACATTCATTTGCAAGGAAAGTTCGTCGTTACTGACAAGTAAAATAGATTCTTATGGAAAAATAGTGCGGCATTACTGAGAATTAAAATGCATTCTTATGGAAGGAAATTCGGCATCAGTAAGAATTGAAACACATTTTTATGGTAGGAAAGTGCGGCATTATTGAGAATTAAAATACATTTCTATGGAAGCAAAGTGCTGAATTACTCAGATATAAAATACATTCTTATTGTAAGACAGTGCAGAATTACTAAGAATTAAAACACATTCTTATGGATGGAAAAAGCGGCACAACTGACAATTAAAATACATACTCATAGAAGGATAGTTCGGCATTACTGGGAATTAAAATACATTTTTTATGGAAGGAATGTGCGGCATTAGTAATAATTAAAATACATTCTTATTGGAGGAAATTGCAGCATTACTAAGAATTAAAATAAATTCTTATGAAAGGAAAGTTCGGCATTACTAAGAATTAAGATACATTCTTAACGAAGTAAAGTGCGGCATTATTGAAAATTAAAATACATTCTTATTAGTGGAAAATACAGCATTAATAAGAATTAAAACACATTCTTATCAAAGTAAAGTGCGGCATTACTGAGAATTAAAATACATTCTCATTGAAGGAAAAGAGGTCATTACGGACAGTTAAAATACATTCATTTGCAAGGAAGGTGAGTCGTTACTGACAATTAAAATAGATTCTTATGGAAGGAAAGTGCAGCATTATAGAGAATAGAAATACATTCTTATGGAAGGATAGTTCGGCATTAATGGAAATTAAAATACATTCTTATGGAAGGAAAGTGCGGCATTAGTAAGAACTAAAATACATTCTTATTGGATGAAAGTGCAACATTACTAACAATTAAAATATATTCTTCTTGAAGGAAAGTTCGGAATTGCTAAGAATTATGATATTTTCTTATGGAAGGAAAGTGTGGCATTATTGAGAATTAAAATAAACTCTTATTAGTGTAAAGTATAGCATTGATAAGAATAAAAACACATTCTTATGAAAGTAAAGTGCGTCATTACTGAGAATTAAAATACATTCTTATGGAAGGAAAGTGCGGCATTACTAAGAATTAAAATACATTCTTCTTTTTTGAAAATACAGTATTAATAAGAATTAGACCACATTTTCGTGAAAGTAAAATGCGGATTTACTGGAAATAAAAATGCCTTTTTATGGAAGGAAAGTGCGGCATTATTAAAAATGAAAATACATTCTTGTGGAAGGAAAGTGCGTCATTGCTGAGAATTAAAATACATTTTGATAGAAGCAAAGTGCGTCATTGCTGAGAATTAAAATACATTCTTATTGAAGGAAAGTACAACATTACGAAGAAATAAAATATTTTCTTATTGGAAGAAAGTGCGAAATTATTGTGAATTAAAACAGATTTGTATGGAAAAAAAGTGTAGCATTACTAAGAATTAAAATAAAATCTTATAGAAGGAATGTGCGGCATTACCGTGAATTAAAATACATTCTTATTGGAGGAAAGTACCGCATTAATAAGAATTAATACACATTCTTCTTGAAGTAAAGTGCGTCATTACTGAGAGTTAAAATGCATTCTTATGCTGGTAAAGTCCTTTATTACTAAGAATTATAATACATTTTTATGGAAGGAAAGTGCTGCAATACTGAGCATTAAAATACTTTCTTATTGGAGGAAAGTGCAGTATTACTAATAATTAAAATACATTCTTCTTGATGGAAGAAGTGTCATTACTGAGAATTAAAATACATTCATATGAAAGGAAAGTGCGGCATTACTGAAAATTAAAATACATTTTTATGGTAGAAAAGAGCGTCATTACTGACAATTAAAATATATTCTTCTTGGAGGAAAGTTCAGCATTTCTAAGAATTAAAATACATTCTTATGGAAGGATAATGCTGCATTACATTTTTATCGAAGCAAAGTGCAGCATTACTAAGAATTAAAATACGTTCTTATGGGAGGAAAGTGCGACATTAATGAGAATTAGCATACATTCTTATGGGATGAAAGTCCAGAATTACTAAGAATTAAAATACATTTTTATTGAAGGAAAGTGCGGCATTACCGTGAATAAAAATACATTCTTTCGAAGGAAAGTTCGGCATTACTAAGAATTGAAATACATTTTTAAGGAATGAAAGTGCAACATTACTGAGAATTAAAATTTATTCTTATGGAAGGAAAGTGCTGCATTATCGAGGATCAAAATAGTTTTTTATTGAAGCAAAGTGCAGCATTATTAAAAATTAAAATACATTCTTATAGGTGAAAAGTGCAGAATTACTAAGAATTAAAATACACTCTTATGGCAGGAAAGGTGCGACCTGGCATGGCCTAGCGCGTTAAGGCGTGCGCTTTGTAATCTGAAGGTCGCTGGTTCGCGCCCGAGTCGCGCCAAAACATGCTCGCCCTCTCAGCCGTGGGGGCGTTATAATGTGACGGTCAATCCCACTATTCGTTGGTAAAAGAGTAGCCCAAGAGTTGGCGATTGGTGGTGACGACTAGCTTCCTTGCCTCTAGTCTTACACTGCTAAATTAGGTACGGCTAGCACAGATAACCCTCGAGTTACTTTGTGCGAAATTCCAAAACAAACAAGAAAGGTGCGGCATTATTGAGAATTAAAATACATTCTTATAGAAGGAAAGTTCGCATTACTAAGAATTAAGATACATTCTTATCGAAGAAAAATGCGGCATTTATGAGAATTAAAATACCTTCTTATGGGAGGAAAGTACAGCTTTATTAAGAATTAAAATACATTTTTATGGAAGGAAAATTCGGCATTACTGAGAATTAAAATACTTTCTTCTGGAAGGAAAGTGTGGCTTTACTCAAAATTAATATTCATTATTATTGGAGAAAATTGCATCATAATAAATATTAAAATACGTTCTTATAGATGGAAAGTGCGGCATTACTGAGAATTAAAATATGTTCTTATGGAAGAAAATTGCGGCATTACTGAGAATTAAAATCAATTTTTATTGGACGAAAATGCAGCATTCCTAAGATAATAATATACATTCTTATTTGAGGAAAGTGCTGCATTATTAAGAATTAAAATACATTTATACGGAAGGAAAGAGCTGCATTACTGCAAATTAAAATACATTGATATAGAAAAAGTGTGCGGCATTACTGAGAATTAAAATACATTCTCATTGAAGGAAAATGGGGCATTACTGACAATTAAAATACGTTTATTTGCAAGGAAAGTGCATCATTAATGACAGTTAAATAGATTCTTATGGAATGAAAGTGTGGCATTACTGAGAATTAAAATACATCTTATGGAAGGAAATGCGGCATTAGTAAGAATTCAAACACATTTTTAGGGTGGGAAAGTGAGGCTTTATTGAGAATTAAAATACATTCCTAATAGTGGAAAGTACAGCATTAATAAGAATTAAAACACATTCTTATGAAAGTAACGTGCGGCATTACTGAGAATTAAAATACGTTCTTATGGAAGGAAAGTGCGGCATTACTAAGAATTAAAATACATTCTTATTAAAGAAAAGTGCAGTATTACTAAGAATTAAAATACATTCTTATGGATGGAAGGAGCGGCATTAGTGAGAATTAAAGTACATTCTTATGGAAGGTTGGTTTGGTTTTTGGAATTTCGCACAAAGCTACTCGAGGGCTATCTATGCTAGCCGTCCCTAATTTAGCAATGTAAGACTAGAGGGAAGGCAGCTAGTCATCACCACCCACCGCCAACTCTTGGGCTACTGTTTTACCAACGAATAGTGGGATTGACCGTCACATTATAACGCCCCCACGGTTGGGAGGGCGAGCATGTTTGGCGCGACTCGGGCGCGAACCCGCGACCCTCAGATTACGAAGCGCACGCCTTAACGCGCTAGGCCATCTTATGGAAGGAAATTCGGCATTACACACAAGTAAAATACATTCTTATGGAAGTAAAGTGCGTCATTAGTATTAATTAAAACACATTCTTTTGATAGGAATGTGCGGCCTAATTGAGAATCAAAATACATTGTTGTGGAAGGAAAGTGCAGCATTACTAAGAATTAAAATACATTCTTATGGGACGAAAGTGCGGCATTACTGAGAATTAAACCGAAAAGTGAAACCAGTTAACTGAGATAGGTGATTTTGTTTTGGTTTTTACAGTTTATTGGATTTCGTACTTGAACATATGTATGAAACAGAAATTATAAAATTGTTTTGTGGTAATGCGTTTACAAAATGCTTTAAAGAGGATCTTTTGAAACGATTTGAGCCAAAATGAAAATTAATTGTTTAAAAAATAGCTTTGAAAGTTTTTTTCAATATTAGATCCAATACAACCACTGTAACCGATTCTGTACTGTATTCTGTTTGTTTTGATGATCTTTGCTGTAACTGCCGTGCAAGACTTTACGATGCCTTTTCATACATCAGAACTGTCGAGAGTGTTCTAACATTACAGTGCTTTGTAATATTATATCTCTAAATACCATTAAGAATACATTACGTGGTTCCTTTTCGTTAGTTAATAATGCATTAAATTCATATATACATACAAGTGTGCTACCAAACAATATAGTTTTAATTCTTTGCTTGCACGAAATTATCCCTTGGAAAGAGAAAAATAAAGTATCACTGTGAATTCCTAATCGACACTTAATTATCCTTCAGAAAGTCCAATGTGACGCATCGCTCTTTTCCTTTCTTTAAAATAAGGTATCCTTTAAAATAGAATGTAAAGTATCACTATGTGACCCTCTCCCTACTGTGAACTATCTTTAAAAAGTACAGTATAAAATACTAATATACAATCACATCCCTAAAATTAAATATTCTTTAAAAAATTAACATAAAGTGTCACTGTATGATCCTCTCCCTACAGTGAACTAATTATTTTAAAACTTAAATATAAAATATGATTGTATGATCCTTTCCCTACAGTGAATTAATATTAAAAAGTAAAATATATAATATTACTGTATGATCCTTTCATTACGGTGAACTGATATTAAAAACTAAAATATAAAATATTATTGTATGACTTTTTTCCCTACAGTGAATTAATATTAAAAACTAAAATATAAAATATCACTGTATGATCCTTTCCTTACAGTGAACTAATATTAAAAACTAAAATATAAAATATTACTGTATGATCCTTTTTTTACGGTGAACTAATATTAAAAATTAAAATATAAAATATCACTGTGTGATCCTTTCTCTACAGTGAACTACTTTATAAAAAGTTCATTATAAAGTATCACTTTGTGATCCTTTTCTCCAAAGTGAAGAACCGTATAACAAGTATATTATAAAGTACCACTGCATTATTTTCCTACAATGAATTACGCTTTACAAGTAGATTATTAAGTACCACTGTATTATTTTCCTACAATGAATTACGCTTTACAAGTAGATTATTAAGTACCACTGTATTATTTTCCTACAATGAATTACGCTTTACGAAGTAAAATCTAAGTATCGCTTTTTAATTGTTTCACCATAATGAAACACGTTTTAAGCAAGTAAAATATACGTAAGTGGTTTCTCTTTTCCTCAAAGTAACTTTCGTGATGATATATTAATATCACGTATTACTTAGAATTATTTTTTTCCAAATAGGAATTTCCTTTAACGCGAGAAAATAGTCATTTTAGCAGCATTATAGAAGCTCATTGAATGACTGTTTTTTTCTGTACAAAAGTTTAGCTCATAACTCCATTTCTTGGCCAAATTGAGATCTAATTACAGCTGCGGCTATTGAGAGTTTCCTCTTGTTTTACAGATACCTTTGAGATAACGTCTGTTCAGTTTTGTTTGCCTTAAAAAATAATTAAAGATCCAACTTTCGTTTATACTTCATTTACTTAGTAATTTGTTTATTGACTTGTCTCTATAGTTTGATGAGTATACATACAACATTTTCCATGTCACCAACACCATGAAGTCGACCTGGATGTCTCAGATTACTTTCATCTGGTTCATCAAAGTGAAATGCTGGAAGATTGATGAAATCAACAGACCTAAAACAAATAAAGAAAATATTTAAGAGCACATAATATCGTTAGTAGGGCATGGTATATATAATATATATTAAAAGACAAATATGGTAAACCTACTTTGAAATCAGTGGAAGATCAAAACCATTCACAAGAAGATAGGGTCTTTTGGCCACAGTAACCGCCAAAACAACAGGAATAGAAGAGTCAATCTCATCAAGAGTTGATCTGAGATACTAGAAGAATATAAAAAGAACTTAAAAGGCAATTGGAATATTATAATCATCATTATATTTTCATGTCCAACTATGAATACATTTTTCCAAAATTGACTATCGTTTGGTTTCCATACGTGAATAAATGATATTGTTATTGTTATTCCAAATGATAGTTTATACTTTCACTGCCTTTGAGAAAAATAAAACTATAGCATACTACATGCAAAAGTCCCCCGCTAGTACAGCGATAAATGTACGGCTTTACAACGCTAAAATCAGAGGTTCCATTCCCCTCGGTGGGCTCAGCAGATAGCCCGATGTGGCTTTGCTATAAATAAAAAACACAAACATACACATACAACTAATAAATCTTTAAACACTGTTTCATGTATTTTAGTCGATGGAATACAACTACTAAATGTTAAAATGATTCTTATACTTTTTACCTGTTGGAATAAAACTGATAATAACAGGAAAATGTATCTTATGGATATTCATATTCGAAATAAATAGAGAGTATCTGCTTCTCAGCTGTTAACTGCTGAAGTTAACAAGTAGCAAATCTTAGAATTCTTGTGATGTCTATTAATATTTAATATTTCCATGATAGTTATAGGTATATAATATATATATATAACTGATATTATATTTATATTCTAAGGCTGTTAATTCCTTATTCATGTTTTATAACGTCCCTGGCATTTGAGTATAATTATATTTTATTATACCTGAAAGCATTCGACATTATAGACAAATTTAACTTGTAGTTGTTGTATCATGAGCTTAAGAATAGTTAAAGATTTATGATATATAGTTGAATATGCTTTACGAATCTTAACAGCCATACCTCCAAAAGAAGTGACACAATTTGTTTGCGTTCACTCAAATCTCCATATTCTTTCCGCTTGAGATAATCAATATTCAGGTCAATTCCGTCAAGGTTATTTTTTTGAACGACTTCTTGAACATTTTTAGTAAATTCCTTGAGTGTATTATTGATTTCAGACTCAGAGAACAAGATTTTGGAGTCGATATTATCAGGAAAGACACGAAGAGAAAGAAGAATATAAAGATTGGGGTTTATCTTCTTTAAATCTGAGAAAGTTTTCAGATCTTCTGAGTCTGTAAAAGAAAACGTAATTTTATAAGTTATAAATCATACTTATATGACTTATGTTTTCTGTCCTTCTGCCTGTCTGCTATTTTCACAAATTTTGAAAACGGATTTTGCATGAGTTCGAGACTGTTCTGAACAGGCCCGACATGGTAAGGTGGGTTAAGGCGTGCGACTCGTACTCTGAAAGTCACGGTTCGCATCACCGTCGCACCAAACATGCTCGCCCTTTTAGCCGTGGGAGCGGTCAATCCTACTATTCGTTGGTAAAAGAGTAGCTCAAGAGTTGGCGGTGGATGATGGTGACTAGCTGCCTTTCCTCTATTCTTACACTGCTACATTAAAGACGGTTAGCACAGATAGCTCTCGAGTAGATTTGCGCGATATTCAAAACAATCAAACAAACTCTTCTGAACGTTTTCAGCTGTATTTAACTTACCATAAGGAAATCCTTTACTAGCCTCTAAAATGCCTGATGTACAATACTTTCAATCCAGAGTCGCTTGTTATAAGTTACTCAAGTATCGTAAGAATGTTTTTATTTAATGCGGTAGATAATATTTGTTTTTATACGCGTCGCTAATACCAGAAAAAAGCTATTTATTGATGAGATAAACATTTCCAGCTCACCCAGCTCTTCGATGTTTGAGATTAAACCGTCGGGAACATTCGGGGCTCCACACAACAGATGTGTACATATACAAGGATCTAGCTGGGACAGTCGAAAGTCCTTTCCTGCTTCGTAATAGCAAACGAGTTTTTTCTCAGGCAAAATTGCAGAATCGCAGGAACCTGAAATGATAAATCATTTAATATTACATAAGTAATACCGTGTAGTACCTTTAGCAAGGTATTGCTAAAGTCTTAATTTACAAAATAAACAAAAATAATGTTAAGTACAGAAATATATATTTACTACCGATATAATTAGACATTTATTATGAGACAAATGAACAATGGGTTTTAGCATTATTTATTTTGTATTCGTACTGTACATTGTATTCGGAAATGATAATTTCGCCTTAAGAAATCAGTGGAATGCTTAACTGATCGCCGACTCAACATTTTCCAATGAATGTTCTATGAGTCTTTGTCTAACATTTTTAAATATAACTATCAAAATTTCTCTCGTTTAGGGGTCTGACATGGCCAGATGGCTAAGGCGCTCAACTCCTAATCTAAGGGTCGCAGGTTCAAATCCCCGTTACATCAAACATGTACGCCTTTTTAGCCGTGGGGCCATTATAATGTGATGGTCAGTCCTACTATTCTTCGATAAAAGAGTAGCCCAAGAGTTGGCGGTGGGTGGTGATAACTAGCTAAATGTTACACTGCTAAATTAAGGACGGCTAGCGCGGATAGCCCTCGTCTATCTTTGCGCGAAATTCAAACCAAACCCTCCTTAAGGATTCCATTTCTTTCGATGACCTCACCGGAACGGCGTTCGGGTGCATTAATAAAAGGCAACAGCAAAAAGGAGAATTGAAATGGCTGTTATATTCGTACAAACAAGAAAATTAATAAAGTAAGAGGTTTTAGAATCTTTCTAGGCCGGTTTTACTAGGTGCATACCAACTGTTTTACAGCACAGATGTAACAAAGAATAAAATTTGTGTTTCAAAATAACTCGACACGAGGTAAAGATTTTGTTTGTTTGATTTTAAATGCAAAGGTGCACAATAATCTATCTCAGCTATGTCCAGGATATCGAACCCCGATTTTTAGCTTTATAAGCCCTCAGTGTGGGCCATTGGTGTACCGAGTTAGAAAGTAATATGAAGAGACGATATTTCGATACAGTTTGAGGAGTGTGTTTAATAATATTTACCTATTTTATCATAAATTACTCCTTTTAAACTACAGTGCGAGTTTTTCGTAACTATTATTTATTTCTATTCGAGTAAATTTACGCGTCTGTGATTTTCTAACAGCTTAGAACCATGTATGTTTCGTTTTGTTAAAAAGTTAAACTATACACCTTTACTCAATTCGAGCTAATTCTATATATTAAAATTACAGTTTTGTTTGTTTGAAGTTAAGCATAAAGCTTGTGTTTGTGTTTTTCTTATAGTAAAGCCACATCGGGCTATCTGCTCAGCCCACCGAGGGAAATCGAATCCCTGATTTTAGCGTTGTAAATCCGGAAACATACCGCTGTACTAGCGGGGGGCCAAGCACAAAGCTACAGAATGGGCTATCTCTGCTCTGCCCACTACGAGTATTAAACCCAGTTTCTAGCGATGTCTGTCCACAGACATATTGCTGTGCCACTGGTGAGGGGGCTCTTCCACATGGAAAATTCTGAATCGCTGAGATAAAGGTGAAAGCGTTGCTTTCTATATAGTTATTTTTGCTAGTTTTTGAGCCAGAACTACCTAACGTTAAAGTAATTTAAACATTTATAAGAATTAAGAAAACAAATACTTTTGAAGATGTACAACAAGCTAACAGTTTCAGAAATGCTAAGATTGAATAGAATATCAAACAATGAGGCATATCCGTTTTAGGGTAATAAGTCACAAAGACATGCACAATTTTGACATGTCTCCCAGCTTAAGAGCTTATAATGCTGAAATTCCAGGCTCGGTCCTCACAAGGGACAGGGGACACAAAACGTACAAGTATGGTTATCCGGGTAGGGAATTATTTGATTAAAATTTATAAGTCTCATAAATCAAGAATAGGGATCCGTTTAGAATAATTACATTTCACTTTCGATCTGTATTATTTATTTGATTAGTCTTTCAGAAAAGTAAAAAAATAAGTTGACAGACCTTCAAATGTTGTTATTTTCAAAAAATAAACCTGAGCATGATTTGATAATCTACCTCTTGTTTGAGGCACAATACTAAGTATGTATGAACATATATATAAGATTTAGTTATTTCAAATTACCACCGTCACATCACGGATTATATAAAATAATGTGTAAATAAATACGTATATAACGGAGTTTTTGGCCACTGTTATATATATACACGTAATTATTCAGTCAGAGGATTCAGTGATGTCGATATATATATATGCACGTAATTTTACATAGAAGGTCGAAACGTTGTTCAGTCTTCTATGTAAAATATTTTCTCAACCCAAACACATTGTTTTATAATCAGAGGATTGTTTTATAATTTTTGGCTTATCTATGATATTTACAAGAAATGGGTCAGTAAAATGACCAACGTTACCCTGAAGTTCGTTAATAAACTTATAGTGATGTATATGTATGTATCTATATACATATATATATGTCACGAACCTCGGCTTCCTTTCCTGGCTTACTCTGCTTTAATATACTTTGTACACGTAAGCTATAATTAATTTTCACTACAATGCCCTCTCAGTTTTATAAATTTTGTAAAATATATTTCAAAAATTGTTGAAAGTGGTCAGTGTCAGATTTGTTCACTCTGTATTACTTTCACAGTTGGCTTACTGATAAAATGAACATTTATCGAATTAAATATTAAAACACTGCAATGCTTTGATGTTAATTTAAGTGACGGAGTCAGTTTTGAACCGACATTGGACAAGACGTTTAATAACGAAGGAAACTGCAAACCATAAAAACTGTTGAATGTTTTTTATTTATGTTTTCAACATTACTCAGACTACCTAATTAA
This sequence comes from Tachypleus tridentatus, assembly GCF_004210375.1. Lineage (NCBI taxonomy): Eukaryota > Metazoa > Arthropoda > Merostomata > Xiphosura > Limulidae > Tachypleus > Tachypleus tridentatus. The sequence continues at coordinate 91,701,053 of NC_134835.1, forward strand.
TTAATGTGTGAAAATGACACATGAGCTAAAATTTAATGTTTCACAATGTTTTATATTCACATAAAACTTAATGTAGACGAATAAATTGATTGACTTTTCAACAAATAGTTTAACGAAAGAACGCAAACGTATTTAATTCACTCTTTAGTCGTTATAGCAAGTTTGTTACAAACAACGAAGCCAGAATTACACACTGCAAGTGTAAACTAAAGTACGTCATAATTACGTAACTCACTCAAAAGATGTAAATATACCTTGATTACTTTTGTTTAGTTTTCATAAAAATTCTTAAGCAATAAACATGAACAATATATATTTGATCAGTTGTATTTGATTACATTAGATACCACTGCTTGAGTCAACGAATCTATAAAAACAATTCATGTACTTTAATTCCTTGTGTAAAACGTTTTCATTTAACATTGTTTTTGTTTTGTTGCAACAGATAAAGTTAGCAAAAAAAACGAATTTTTAAATAGATATCTGAGTTTTTCGAATATAATTAAGGAGAAACTTCACATTACTTCAGGTATTAGATTAGGTTTTTTAGTCATTACACCTAACTGGGCGTAATTTTGTAATAAAATCGTTGCACGTTGAATAACTGATGTTTGTCCTAAAATACAAGTTAAATTTCTTTATATACACATGTATTTGGTAGTTAATGGTGCAAGAATAAAATAAAGTTAAAACTCTTTATCTGTGTTTAAGTTTCAGAATTTCCACCAAGAGCTGTGTGTTTTTTTTATAGCAAAGCCATAACGAGCTATCTGCCGAGCCCACCGAGGGGAATCGCACCCCTGATTTTAGCGTTGTAAATCCGTAGACTTAGCGCTGTACTGGTGGGGGGCCACCAAGAGCTACATAAAGAACTAATGAGCCCGACATGGCCAGGTGGTTAGGGCGCTCAACTCGTAATTGGAGGGTCGTGTGCTCGAACACCCATTCACTAAACATGCTCACCCTTTCAGCCGTGGGGGCGTTATAATGTTACAGTCAATCCCACTATTTATTGGCGAAAGAATAGCCTCACAGTTGGCGGTGGGTGGTAATAACTGGCTGCCTTCCCTCTAGTGTTACACTGCTAAATTAGGAATGGCTAACACAGATAGCCCTCGTGTAGCTTTGCGAGAAACTAAAAAACAAACAAACCATCCTAATTTTGAGCCGATAGATCAGAAGAAAGCTAGCTAACAGGACCAGCTGTCAACTGAGGGCTACTATTACATGAGCGGAGCACATTTTTGTGGTAACGAGTCGCGAATTCACAGTCCAATCACGCTAACCTACAGGGTACGCTCATCTACTCCGTTTAAACGTACTTGTAATTCAACTGAAATTTCTAGATTAAAAACTAAAAAAAAAGGCTTATTTGTTATATATGTAGTTGTTACGTACCAATAAATAAAAAGTGTTTTTTCAACTCTAACTAGGTTTTAAAAAATACAAGAAACTTCTAGCTGAACGTGTCTTTTCGACATTATATTGACACTATTGAGTAAACTCTATTGTTAGCAGTTATCCAGACAGGAAAATAACTGGCAACTTTCACCTTTTTGTGCATTTACTGGAGGTCGATACAAGTTTCATAGAGTTTAAGAATTCGTAAACACTGACAGCAAAAACAACATATAACGACGCTGTGGCAAGCCTGTCAGTTAGGCCTGAATGTTGTCACGTGCTATAACTAATTACAACGATGGTGCATAAAACTGATGTTGTTTTCCCTATCCCTCCCGTCTCCTTGTTCATTTTCAAGATCTTACCTATACGGTCATACCTAACAACTGGAAAACCTTAAATTTCGCAATAAAAGTTTGCACGTGAGAGACTAAAGGTCGCCACGCATGTTACTTGAGCGACGTTTTATAGTAAATGTATACTATGAAGCACGTTTTATACACGCGTGCAGTGACAATAATTCGTCGGTAAGCCTACGCAAACAACTGAAGACATTCCGTGATAAGAATTTTTTTTTGTCCCCCAGTGGCTCAACGGTATGTCTGCGGACTTACAACACTAAAAACCAGGTTTCGATACCCGTGGTGGGTAGAGCAGAGATAGCCCATTGAGTAGCTTTGTGCTTAATTCAAAACAACAAGAATTTTTTTATAAATGTATTATAACAATTTATATAACCTAAGGGCTCGTTAATTGTAGTTTTGTCGTTGTTATCGTAAAATAATTAACAACAGAGATTGATCCTATAAGCATTGTACGAGTCAGAGATCACAGTCTGATGCAATAATCAAATGAGAGAATAAATTCCGTAGAAAAAATATTTAAATTTTGATTTAGTAAAAATATACATCTTGCATATCGCCGTGTTTTGCAGGATTATTTACTTATCGTGATATTCTTGATAACGAGAAACCCACTTAAAACAAATATGTATCTCAGAACGGCTGGTATGGGTATTAACACTTTGATTGACCTAGGAAGGTCGAAACGTTGTTCTCTGCTTGTCAATCAAAGTGTTAATACCTATACTAGCCGTTCTGAGTTATATTTATCGTGACATTCATATTTTAGTTTCAACGTTCATCAAATAACAAAGTGACAATGAATCTACAAATTAACTATTGCTGCTCAGACGTGATAATGTTTTTAATTCTCTTTTCTAAATGTGTGAACATATAATTTAAAATGAGTTCGTATGTTACACTATAATGAAGGCGTAAACGTGAAGTAGCAACATTCCCTGAAATAATTCACTTGCTTGTCTTTAGCGTCATCTAATCCGTTGCGTGGATAGTCAAAAATATGTAATGTGTGCAATAATAAATCAAAAAGTGGTTTATATTTGACTATAACTCTGTATGCCTATATAACTCTTTTAATGACTTAATTAATATGTATCATAACTTGAACTCATTTTAACCATTGATGCAGTCTCTTTATAATTTGTGATAATAAAATATAAAAAAAATCGGTTTATTATTTATTCAGTCTTAATCCTGCACGAAATATGAGAACTTAATTTCAACACTAGAATATAGTATGCAAACTACAATTATACAAGAAACGGTAGCTTATACATTACCCAACATATGAATTATATATTTCCCAAATTCTTTCGTTATACGAACTTTGCTCATTGCTAACAACGCTTTGTCGTATTCATACGGTGATCACACACGAGACACATCAAAGTAAAATTGTTTCAAACTGCTATTATGCTATACAATCGATGCTTCTGCTGGCGAAACCATGGTCATGAATAAACGATGTATTTGTGAAACCTTAAATCGTCTTGTTTCTCTTCAGTTCTGCTATTATGTTAAATTATATGTGCCTACTACTGCTGAAAGTATAACATTTATTTATTTTAAATAATAATACACTGAATATTTCACATTCAAGAGGACCAATTTACACATTTAGTAGCAATGTGTTTTAATACCTGATCTACTTTACACACTTAGGAACAATATGTTTTAGTACCTGGTCTACTTTACACATTTAGGAACAATATGTTTTAATACCTGGTCTACTTTACACATTTAGGAACAGTATGTTTTAATACCTAGTCTACTTTACACATTTAGGAACAATATGCCTTAATAACTGGTTTATTGATTGAATTTTTTCGACTACTTAGCTTCAGTTCTACACGAGAGAATGAATTTAGGATGATTTCAACATATAGGTCTGAATTGTACTAAATAAACACTAATCGAAATCAACATAATTATTAAAACACCCTTGAACAAGTAATAACTCAAAATATCTCGCAAAAATAATCAATGACTTACATTTAACAAAATTAATGATAACGCTATAAAAACTATGACGTAAAATATATACCGATAACGCTTAAGCATCAGTACTATAATTATACAAATAACGTATAAGCAACTTAGAAATACCATTAAGTAAACAAATAACTGAACATCTTGTAAACTATGAAGGAAAGATACACTTAGTAGAACTTCATTCTAATTTAACACAACACAAATCACAGACCCGGCATGGCCAGGTGGTTAAGGAGCTCGATTTATAATCTGAGGGTCGCAGGTTCGAATCCCCGTCAACTCAAATATGCTCTCCACTTCAGTCGTAGGAGCATTATAATATAACGGTCAACCCTACTATTCATTGGCAAAAGAGCAGCCCAAGAGTTGGCGGTGAGTGGTGATGACATCTGCCGTCTCTCTAGTCTTACACTGCTAAATTAGGGATGGCTAGCGGAGATACCCTTCTTGTAGCTTTGCGCGAAGGCCTGGCATGGCCTAGCGCGTTAAGGCGTGCGCTTCGTAATCTGAGGGTCGCGGGTTCGCGCCCGACTCGCGCCAAACATGCTCGCCCTCCCAGCCGTGGTGGCGTTATAATGTGACGGTCAATCCCACTATTCGTTGGTAAAAGAGTAGCCCAAGAGTTGGCGGTGGGTGGTGATGACTAGCTGCCTTCCCTCTAGTCTTACACTGCTAAATTAGGGACGGCTAGCACAGATAGCCCTTGAGTAGCTTTGTGCGAAATTCCAAAACAAACAAACAAGCTTTGCGCGAAATTAAAACACAAATCATAGAAACACTGAGAACGAATATACTTTAAGCAAAAAGGAAAAAATCTTGGGATTAAAATAAAACTTAGATTACGTCGATGACAGACAAAAAACTCGAAATTAATATTTATATTTGTAAAAACAGTCTCTCAAAAGTAATATACATATGTCAGATAAAATTCAATATACCAACCAAATAATTGCTAGTTTATTTAATGTCAAAAATAATATATAATTTTAATTTTGGCATGAGAGGTCATATTTTCATAATCTCAATGCTACTTTTCAACCGCATTAATAAGTATTAAGTGCATAAAATACAGGCGATGTTTTTAATATAAACATAAAATTGCAAAGAAAATCCTTAAAGCGTCAGAAAAAAAATACCTTGTTAGAAACAATAACAAAACATACAAGAAAAAAAAAGTACTAATACGTGAAAAATAGAAGATTCCACATACGTTATAAACTGTTTATTACATTAAATTTACAGTCTCTTTAGTACTAACTTTTGATGCTATATATTATCGGATGCGAGTAAATAATAGAAATATGCCATTAAACCGATAAATTAAGGGTCATTAAGAACTATTTCCTAACAGATATTACGATGTTTATTTTTAATCATGTTCCTAGACGTAATATCACCAGTAGCAGGCCGACTGTCACTTGGACAGTAGAAACTGGTTTACCTGCACGTAAAATGCCGTTATTCATTGTATTCGTTTCTACACTGTAATAATTATCATTAAAGTACCCAGAATGTTACGGTTTATTATATACGAAAAATAAGCATAGTAAGAAATATATACAGATATTTTTACCTGTATTGTATTTTTATTTACAATGAAGTATCCAAAATAGTATTGTTTATTATATATTCAAAATACGCATCAATATACATATATTCATTATTTTTCATTAAACAATTTTCATTTTCTTTTCTTTTTTTTGCCACAAGAAGAGTGGAAATGCTTGAATCTTAGTTATATTTATTACTAACGTTCACTTGCATAGATTTTATGAATAGTGTTTCACGATATATAGGCCTAAAATTGAATTTGAGTTCAAATATTTAAATATATCAAATATTTTGTTTTTTATTTACTTTTCTTAATTTAAGATCCCTTTCCAGTTGAGGAATGTCTTAACAATATAAGCATAAATCTGTTTCACAAAAAGGAAATTCAAACAATAGAAAGAAAATGTTGAAAGTAGAAGAAGGTAATTTTTTTTTTATTGTAAATAAAAGGAAGATCTGCCCGTAGCTTTCCATTCTGTGTCTGAAGCAACACGTGTTGTTACTTCGAACAGACCAATTAAGCATGATGAAATGTCAAATGACACTAATACAAATGATAATGACAGTCTCACAGCATATCCTGTCACAGCACAGCCAAGTGACTCTACAACCAAACGTAATCACCATCGGAGCTACAATGTTCTAAAAATGTTCATGAAAAGTCACAATAACTCAATGACTTTGATGTTGATACCTTAAAGATTCTTTATAGAACCTTTAGCTAGCTGTTAGAGCTGGGCTATTAATACCCTAAAGATTTTACTTATCCAAGTTCTTTACTAAAGTCATTGCTGCAAAATGATGAATACAGTCAACGTGACTGACTAGTATAGAGTAATATTAGCCAAGATATGTACTATGTTCCATGATGACTTCTCACCAAGACTCCAGTTACTTCACGCTCTGCAATTGTAACTGTAAATGCTGGCTTCTAAGAACAGGTTGGAAGAAACTTTATGAAGAGCTTCGAAAGGATGAGAGAAGTGTTCATCACACAAAAGTCTATACTGAGTGATGTGAGCTTCAAAAACGTTTTGTAGTAAACTCCTATGTTGGTTTGTAGCTTGAAAAGAATATTATTTCAAGAACAACCAAACAGAAAGATATCCTAAAGAGGATTATACAGTCATGTGAAAAAGTTAGGACACCTATGAAAGCCTGTGTATTTTTGTAACATTTTTGGATATATAGGTATTTAATTTCAATTTTAACAATACTGAGAGACTATAAGAATATAACTAAACAACTAAAAGTAAAGAAAAGACTTTTCAAGATCTTCTGTAAACGTAACTCTACAAAAATGCATATTCTAACTGAGGAAAAAGTTAGGACACCCTACCCCTTAATAGCTAGTGTTACCCCCTTTGGCTGAAATAGCTGCAGTGAGACGCTTCTTGTAACCATCTACCAGTCTCTGACATCGGTCTGAAGAAAGTTTTCCCCACTCCTCAATGCAGAATTCTTTCAGCTGTGAGATGTTTGAGAAGTTTTTTGCATGTACAGCTAGTTTCAAGTCACCCCACAGCATCTTAATGGGATTAAGATCTGGGCTTTGACTCGACCATTCTAGGACTCTCCATTTCTTAGTTTTCAGCCAGTCCTTGGTGGATTTACTGGTATGTTTTGGGTCATTGTCGTGTTGCAGGGTCCAGTTCCACTTCAGATTTACTTTTCTTACAGATGGTCTCACATGATCCTCAAACACCCTCTGATACACAGTAGAATTCATGGTGGATTCTATGATTGTGAGCTGTCCAGGTTCTGCTGCAGCAAAGCAGCCCCAAACCATGACACTTTCACCTCCATGCTTCACAGTTAGTATGAGGTTCTTTTCCCGGAATGCTGTATTTGGTTTACGCCAAACATGTCCTGTGTTCTGGTGTCTAAGTAATTCAATTTTGGACTCATCTGTTCAAAGATGCACGGGCTTTCATAGGATGTCCTATTTTTTTCACATGACTGTAAATGCTGCTCTTTTCTTGGAAGAGAGAGGTTTAGCCTTTCATGGATCATAAAAAAAGAACTGGTGTACCTGATAATGGTATTTTTTAGGAATAATCGAGCTACTCGGTCATTACGATCTAGTTCTAACTCATAACAAGCTGTGCTTAGCATGCACGTCACATTATTTTGTAGGAAACACCTACAACTAAACATATTGTTATCATAGTAGATGCAGCACGTCATTCATCCTATCAAGAACAGTTAACATTTATTCTGAGGTATGCAATCATGCCATCAGAATGTTCTCCCTTTGTCATTAAAGAAAAATTTTTGATATTCATTGATTGTAGTTGGGGCTGATATTTTTACTATAATATTTGATTACTTAGCTGATTGTGAAATACCAACAATGGATAGCAGAGCCCAAGGATATGACAATGGGTCCAACATAGCTAGTGTACGTAATGGTGCTCAAGTTATATTACAAAAAGTTAATCCCTTAGCTTAATTATTGCCACGTGCTTAGCACAGTTTCAATGAACAGATGGTTGCTCAGAGGCTTAAACATTCTTTGGAATATATAAAAACTTCATAATATATTTAGTTTAAGCCCACAGCAATGAGGCATCTTTCTTAAGAATATAAGCACATATAATAATTCTTCCTCAACGCCCACGGCTGCTATGGTTCCATCTTTCACTTGTTATATTAACTGTATATGGTCTCTGGTTAAGTCAAGGCAAAATAGCATCACATTCAGAACTATTTCAATTTTTTTATGTTGCGGACGTAGATGATTTGAGTGATATTTCTCACATTTTTTTTAACAAACGTTTTAGTACGTTTAGTTTCACTTCTACTAAAATCGTGCGGCCAGACTGCAACCAACATAATAAGTTAACTGAATAATGGAGTAAAAATAGTTTCTCATGATATCCAGTCATTGACAAAGGAATCGTTTGGAATTGAGATAACTATATAGGTTGATAATACGTATTTCCCTTAAACTCTAACGACAACTGGTAGTTTTTCTTTCAAATTATTAAAAATAAGAGAAGGTCTAATTTCACGTTCTGTAAACAAAAATAATTATTTATAAATTATAACTTTTATATTTCAACGAAAGTACTTGTAGCTTGGCAGCAATTTGAAACTCTTTGTGTGTGTGTAGGGGTGGGGATTAAATTAAATGGTATTTTCATTCTTTTAATATCTATTCACTCTTTCCACCATTATAATCACAGTACACTAGTGTTGATAAAATATTTAATATTTGGGGCGACACATACACGAAAACAATTTATGAAGAGACGCGCAAAACATTCTACTCTGTCCTTATGTTTACTCTATAGCTCTTTAATGAATGGTTAAACAGCAGAATTTTGGTTTATTAAAGCATATAGAGAATATGGTTGGTTAACATATATATATATATATTTATATTTAATTTGCACCTACACTGATAACCCATAAAATACTAATATAGTACTTCACCTATACATGATTGTATGAGAAATCCTTCAAGATATTCGGTGCTCATCCGAATGTTCGATTGTTGTGAACTAAATGTTAAGGATCAAACATAGTAGTAATCCTAGAAGCTTATAAGATCCGTTGTAAAATTTTTTTACAGTCTTAGCTGATGATAGTTTACTTAGAGTGTTTGAATTATGAAGAATTACCCATTTTTTTCTAGCAAAAAACACTCTACTTATGCGACAGAGATGCAAGACTTACTTTCAGAACCTATTGTACATCATAATACGGCCCGGCGTGGCCAAGCGTGTTAAGGGATGCGACTCGTAATCTGAGGGTTGCGGGTTCGCATCACCGTCGCACCAAACATGCTCGCTCTTTCAGCCGTGGGAGCGTTATAAAGTGACGGTAAATCCTACTATTCGTTGGTAAAGAATAGCCCACGAGTTGGCGGTGAGTGGTGATGACTAGCTGCCTTCACTCTAGTCTTACACTACTAAATTAGAGACGGCTGCACAGATAGCCCTCGAGTAGCTTTGTGCGAAATTCAAAAACAAACAAAGAAACATCATAATACATAAAACCAATATATTCAAAATAACTTTATATTTATTTTTTACGAAATGTCATTGTTTTAACATAAGTCTTGATGAGCTCTGATATTGAGCAAATTGTTACATCGGTTTGTGTTTTGTTTTTTTTAATTTTGCGCAAAGCTTCACGAAGGTTCTCTGCGCTAGCCGTCCCTAATTTAATAGTGTAAGACTAGAGGGAAGGCAGCTAGTCATCACCACCCACTGCCAACTCTTGGGCTACTCTTTTACCAAATAATAGTGGAAATGACTGTCACATTATAACACCCCTACGGCTGAAAGAGAGAACATGTTTGGTGTGACGGGGATTCGAATACGCGACCCTCAGATTACGAGTCGAGTGCCTGAAATGCGGGGCTTGATCTCTTTGCTTATTGCAGAGCAGTCGTGTTTCACACAGTTCAAGAATTACCAGCAGAGTGGTTTTCTTTGGTTCTTTTACAAACCGCTATATATTCTAAAGCATTAACTTGAACTTTTCGAAACGTAGCCAATAATCACAACTGACGAAATTGAAATAGCAAAATAGCAAATATCAGTAAACTCTTTGCTTGAAAGTTTCATTTCGATATCTTTTCATTCTTAATTAATTGTGAGTATTACGCTTTGGAAAGTAGCAGAATTAATTGTGTAGTTCGTAACTATATTTATTTGTTATGTTTTGAGCAACTGATGTTACATAAGAAAGATGTATATTGGGAACAATACTGTAAAATAGAGGTATTTTGGGGTGGAACGAATTTAATGACTAGTGTTTTGTAAATAAACAAAGGAATTCAATATTTAACTTTAATGATGACACATAATAATATAATTATCATTCACTAAATAACATTGAGGCGTATGCTGCTGTTTGATGCAAACTTTCGAACGATTTTTTGAGTTTTTACAGTAAATTGTGCACAAAATCCCTATAATTTAGGGAACAATGATAAAGCCCTGTATTCTCACACTTCTACCGGCTATGTCTATGATTACTCTAATGATATTTAAAGAAGAGTGAATATTAAAGTTTTTCTAATCAAGAGTATTAACCTGGTAAACATTTTACTAAGGCGGATGGAAGTGTAAAATATAACTCTGTAAACCTGTCTCGTTATGCCCTGGATGGAAATGTGAAATATCTCCTCTGACATCTTATAGGTATGAACTGGATAAAATTGTGAAATGTCTCCCTTCAATTTGTTTCATCGCGTCCTAGATGGAATTGTAAGGTCCTTCGCTCAGCTTATCTCATCATTTTCTGGATGGATGTGCGGATTGTTTCTTATAAACCTGTCCTGACATGACTTAACACTATATATACTGAATACAAAAATATTGTGCTAGTTTAGTGCCCTGTGACGAAGATATGTGCATTTTTCATGCATTATGAACATACAGTGTTTTATTAGTATTTATAAAGTATATTTGTTTAGCATTCAAGAATGTTCATAACATATTCAATAACTTAAAAAAACAACAAATCAGTTTTTGCACTTAAAAATTAATTGCAAGTTATCACGTATGGTAATTTAAAAATAAAGGGCAGTTTAGTAAACAAATCTTCCTTCTCTTGTCAAATTTTCATTTCATGATATTGATGATGTTATAAAATATTTAGATTCTTCGGTATTGAAGGTTTAATTGAATTTCTTGTTTGATTTGGGACAAAAATCTACATAATTTTGTTTTTCCAAACTTTGAAGGTTTATATATAGGGCACAACAAGGCTTTAAAAAGGAAGAATGAAGGGAAAATGGTTGAAGCAGCACTTTAACACTGATGCAGTTGTAGTTTGACCACTTCGTATCGTACCTGAGAATTATGGTTTGATTGTGATAATCTCCTACATAGCCAGTATTAACATACCAACATTTAGATAAGTATGACGCAAACGAATTAGAATTTTAATAACTGAATGATTTAGGTCAATAAAACCATTTTGGAACAAACAGGTTTGTCTTGTATTTGCAGCGGTATAAAGTTATGAAAGATTTCTTCGGTATGACTTCTGCTCTTTTTCATACCTTTAAAATTTATCCATAAAATATTAGTTAATGTTTAGGTCGTGGATCGAAGAGTCCATGGTCTGAGACGTAATGCCACTGAACACGCTCTACGTTTTCGAGTGTAAACGATGTGTCATGCAATCCCATTATTTGTTTCAAAGAGCCGGACAAAACTTTTATGGTGACTGTTGCTATTGGTTGATTGCTCTCCTTATGAACAGATAAATCCCACTTCAGGTGAACAGATGTGGGATTGCAGATACCGTAGAATATTTTGTTTTATCCTCATCTTGTGTAGTTATGGTAGTAGTATTATAGTGTGGGCCTAATTCGCCTTATCTGATTAGTTTACTGGTAATAGTAAAGGGAGCTATGAATGATTAGCTGTATTGGACAATCTTTATTTAAGAATTACTTTATACAGTGTCACTTTATGTTGGTAACAACAGAAATTTTAGTCAAATAACATCTAGAATTTACCTATGAAATTTCAGAACACTTAAGTGAACCGTTCTAAAACTTTTGGCTAAACATAATTGGAAGATGGAAAATAACGAAGGTATTTAAATGACGTTATTAATTATCCGAATTGCTTTGTTTGTTTTTATTGTTGAGTCCAAAGATACAATGGGTTATCTGCGCTCTGTATTGTAACCCAATTTTCAGCGTCATAAACTAGCTGAGCTACTCTGGTGCATGTGAACTTAATAGTACGATACGACGTATATTAATTGATAAATAAGCGTAATGATAAATTATTCTTCTTACACCGATTTTTAATATTTCATAATTATGGCTGCTCATTTACTTATGAATATTAGAAATATATTCAGGAAAATATCTTAGACGACTCCTATTAAGGATTTTATGGATTGTGATAGTACAACAATATATAGGTGTAAATTGTTTGTTTCTATATATATATATTTGCAAAAATACACATGAAACTATCTCCGCCTAGCCGTCCGTAATTTTAGACTGATTAACTTAAAGGTAGTCAACAACAAGTGTTACATTATTCTTGTATTATCCAATAATGAGGTTTGTGGAGTGCGTTTTTGCAGCAATTGTAAGCAAGCCATAAATATTAAATTTCGTAGTCCCTGCAAGTTGACCACTAACTTACACCAGGTTTATTTTCCCGCATAAATAACAGTTATGACAATGATTACATATAACAGCTAACAGTTACCCGTATGCTTAAGATCTAAATATCTGACAGTCAAAAAAAAGTTGAAGTGAAAATATATATGAAAATTCTCTAACGTTCCATTCATTTTGTTGTTTTTACAAATTTGACTACCGCATTGATATCATTTTTATAAAATACATGTTGTCAAACTATTTACCCATTCGTTATTTAGTGCATTGAAACATAGCTGACCTTTTGCTGTTTTACAGGTGTATGGGTTCAAACTCATTAGTAAAATGAATATAGTTTATAGTGAAGGTTTTACCTTGTTTACCCCTGTGTATACGCATTGCACCTAATATGACATTGTTCTACATCAAACGTGATTACACTATTTGAGTTTGTCTTGTCTAAATAACGAATTGTAAGCTTTTATGAATTATGTCAGACCGTATTCAATAAATTAATTCTTTTCTTACCTGCTGTTTGGTTGACTGGCACATCGCTGGCTAAGCTGTGTGTCAGCGTTGCAAGCCCAAACAGTTGCACAACAAGCCACTTCATAGAATCCTGTAAATATAGTTAAATGTAATATATATTAGCTCTTTTGCTTAACTTTGATATGCCACTGTTTCTATCCACAGTTTATAATATATAAAGTAACAGTGACCACTTGTTTCTCAGACTAGGGTTTCTATTTCTCCCCTGTCTACATGGGTTTCTTAACAGGTAGGCTTCCTTCCATTCATGTAATAACTACACTGGTGTACAGACTTAAACTTTTTCATTCAATTATCTTAGGCGATGAGATGACTAATTATAACAATTCCCGCATAAATTACTATAATTGTATATTTATTTCATGAAGCACTGTCACCTAGAAATGATGAGGAAAGTGATTTCAGATTCACTTCTTTTTGTGCTTTCTTTATAACTGAAAAGCATTAGTTAGAACATTTGGATCCGCCACGGTTCAAAGGTTAACACTTTTTCTAAATAAATAGCACCAGTGTTACAAATAAAATCATAGAAAAATTGCCAGTAATAAGGTTTTACCTTAATGATTTATGCATTGTTCAGTATAAGTTTCACTGTTATCTGTATTACTGTACACATTATCTGTCATGGATGTATGTGTCTATCTGTCTGTCCAAAACTGACTGGTTCGATTTCCCTTCCAATAATCGAGCAATGATAGATCAGCAATAGGAGGAACGAATAAGAATACACTGATAAGTATTTTGGTCACGACGTTTTGAGTTCATCAGGCCACTGACCTTTTACACTCTCCTTGACAGTATAAATATTTGTTTGATGAAACAGGCGCTGTATCATTAACACAGTTTAGGTGATATGCACTTGTTAAATATCTCTTCTCTCACAACACTAAAACGCAGCCTTACGAAAGTAATGTTCACGAATAGCACATAGTTTGTGACAGAACACTTCAAGTTTGATAGTCTTTTAAATTTTACTGATGTGAATAGAGCTCAACTGAACGAGAAGGTTGGTAACAAAATACACAAAACCGACGTCAAACGAAGATGACGTTTGCAGCCGGATGCAGCATAGGAAATTATTGTTAATTGTTAATAAAATTAATAAAACCGTAAGACTGTTGTGTGACACAGAAATCTCAAACTCTATTATTAAATTTTTAATAGGAAAAAGACTCAATAAAACTAAATCCTTAAAAGTTTTAAAAATAAATTTCTAATCGAAATAGAACTTTTAAAATATTTTAGAACTCTAATTTGTATTTTTCCAAGCTTTTGCGAAATTATATTCAAATACATCTTACAAAAACGCCTTCTATGATCAATATAATGTCTTAAAACTATACTTTAAAGGTAAGAAACACAAAACCCTTTAATGTATTTTTTGTTATTAGAAATATTAGCCTTCCTAAAGTTTCTAATTTACTCCTGACTTACTTTGTACAACACATTTTACATGTTCAACATTTGTAATATTACTTAAAGCTATAACTGTTAACTATTTTATTTGTACTTAAAATTATCTTATTTTCAAAACAAAACATTAAAATTGAGTTTTTCCAGTTTTGATCTATGAAAATATCTGAGCTTAGTGATTCGGATACTTTCTCTAAAGACACATCGATAGTATAAAACCTTCGCAACTCCCGCCAATCCTCAGAATACCTTCTCTAAAGACACACAAGTTTTTAAAACCTGCCCCCCAGTGGCACATTGATATGTCTGCGGACTTACGCACTAAAAACCGGGTTTCGATACCCGAGGTGGGCAGAGCATACATAGCCCATTGTGTAGCTTTGTGCTTAATTCTAAACAAACAAAACAAAATTTTAAAACCTTCGCTACACGCCTAAGTGATCATAATTGTTGTTCTGAAGAAGCAAGTTGTCTGAAATCTTTGCTACAAGCTTATTAATCAAAATAAACTATATTTATGTCAGACTTATTTAGCTTTACCGAAATTACTGTGCGATATACATATAACATAATAGAGATAAAAACACAATCGCCAGATGATCATACACATACATAAATTTATATCTTATATATATATGTATATATATATATTTGTATGTATATACAAATACCAGATTATAATACGGCTTCCGTTATTTCTTTTATAAATTCCCCGCTCAAATCGTGAAAAGGTAGCATCCAAAACAGCTATGCCTCCATCTAATTCTGTAGTGTATTCATGTTATACGTTTGTAGATCGCCGAGTTGACTTTTTAAGGAGACGGTAACACACCAGCAGACGTAAGTTTAGTTGAGGAAAATGTGAAAAGACCGCTTTAGTAATGGAGTCATCCTACACTGTTCAAGCCCCCTAGTGAGCTGTGACACAGTATTCATGTGTCTGTATGTGAGCTGTACATATGATGACCCTCACACTTCAATCCTGAAGCTTAGCGTAACCTGAACAAACCACTTTCTCCTTTTCCATGACGCAGAAATTGCAGCGTGCGAAACAAGAGTGGAAAGACCTCCCCTTTCGTCATGACCAGTAAAGAAAACTGTTATTCAGGTCATGTTTGAAAAGTCGTCACAACAAGGTTTTTATCTGCTTTGAAGAGGATGAACCTTTTTCATTTTAAATAATTCATACATGTTTCG
Source organism: Tachypleus tridentatus (assembly GCF_004210375.1). NCBI lineage: Eukaryota > Metazoa > Arthropoda > Merostomata > Xiphosura > Limulidae > Tachypleus > Tachypleus tridentatus. Next base: position 91,716,605 of record NC_134835.1, read on the forward strand.
ATCATGTATAATGTTCATTATCCTCAAAGATTTAACGTGAGTCTAAGAGTCTAATTATGTGATTAATCAGCTGTTTCTGCTACACACAAAACACTGTTTTAAAATAAATTATGTGTTTTATTAACCCGAATTAGAACAAGTCAACACAAACAAAGCAAAACAAACACATTCACATCTATCCGTGAATTTTAAGTAAAGAGTTTCTACTACTTTTTAACAGTTTATCTGTTAAAATGATACAAAAATCTGTAAGTCTTAAATAAATTATTTAAATCGGTTTTAATCTGGTTTACATTTCACTGAAGTAATTGCATGATAGACGTTTAACATACGATAATGAGATAACATGATCATTATCAACAGATTAAAAAAAGAAATTTGTAAACAGCAAATAAATACCATGAAACAAAGCTTGATGATTTTTGAGCCTCACCACGTCTTTACAGCCCATGTCGCAACATCCTGTCCTATTCTATCTGATAACCGTGTTGAATCAGTATATTTTTAATCGTAAAGATATTCAATCGCAAGATTATAATAACTTTTAGTTTTTGGTTACGATGTGCACTGTGGCCTGTGGCACGTGAACGGCTTTTGTCTTTGATCTTCGTGTCTGTAGATTTTCACATGTAACAAAACGCTCTACTGTTAGGTATACTTGATGTAAAACTTGTTGCAGATCTCTTTCTAGATGGATCTGGGATGGCCTAGTGGTTAGGGTACTCGACTCGAGGTCGTGGGTTCGAATCCCCGCTGCAAAACATGCTCGCTCTTTCAGCAATACGGTGCTATAATGTAACGGTCAATCCCACTATTTGTTAGTTACTGAATAGTCTAAACGTTGGTGATTGGTTGTGTAGACTAGCTGCCTTCTCTCTACCCTATAACTGATAAATCAGGTACGACTAATAGAGACAGCCCTCGTGTAGCTTTAACAAAAATCCAAACAAGCCAAACCAAACCTTTCTGGATGTTCATAGTGCCCGAAGTCGACCCATCCTCCTTTATTTTCTGATGTCATTACTTCTTTAAAATTCTAAGTTCCCGATCTGAAAACAGATCTGAGTGTATATGTGTTATGAGTCGGACAGAACTTTTACATATCTATTGCAGAAGCAATCTGTTTTCGGTGACATCACACAACCTACGCACCGCCAAGCAATGCCAAAATGTTTTTCTGATACATCCTATTCCACCACGGTTTTTTATGTTACTTGCTGGTTTGCATATTTAAAATATTTTTTATACAATATATTCAGTACTCCGTAGGGCCTGGCAGGGCCTATCACGTTAAGGCGTGCGCTTCGTAATCTGAATGGCGCGGGTTCGCGCCCGAGTCGCGCCAAGCATGCTCGCCCTTTTAGGCGTGGGGGCATTATAATGTGACGGTCAGTCCCACTTTTCGTTGGTAAAAGAATAGCCCAAGAGTTGGCGATGGGTCGTAATGACTAACTGCCTTCCCTCTAGTCTTACACTGCTAAATTAGGGACGGCTAGCATAGATAGCCCTCGAGTAGCTTTGTGCGAAATTCAAAAACAAACAAACAGTACTCCGTAGTAAGAAATAATTAGCTTTTGACTTTGTTTTGTGTTTCAAAATGGAGTTAATGTTTTCAAAAATTCAAGCTATGTAAATTTTGTAAATTATTTTGCTCTCATTAGTAAACTGTGCACAGTACCTTAGCAAATATCACATAATATAACGGAAGAAGCGTTATCCACTAAAGGACTGATTTTGTCATATATATATATATATATTCTACCTGAAGTTTGACAACAGTGTTAGCTCGATGAAATACCTAATTAATTGCGTGATAATTCAAGTTCGAACTAGTTTATGGATTATCGTAGCGTGATATCCAGAATGTAAATAATTTAATACTTATATAATTTAAAGCCAAACAAAATATTCTTTAAATCCATAAAAACATAGGCTTAACGTGTATTCAAAATTTATGGATTACCGTCGTATGGCATCCAAAATATGAATAATTTAATATGTATATAATTCAAAACTGAACAACGTGTTGTTTAAATACATAAAAAGTAGGCTTAGCGTATATTCAAAGCTTATGGATTTCCGTGGTGTGTCTGAAAGGTCGCGGATTCGAATCTCCGTCACATCAAACATGCTCGTCCTTTCAACCGGAGGGGCGTTATAATGTCACTGCCAATCCCAGTATTCATTGGTAAAAGAGTAGCCAAAGAGTTGGCGGTGGGTGGTGATGACTAGCTGTCTTCCCTCCAGTCTTACACTGCTAAATTAGGGACGGCTAGCGCAGATAGTCCTCGTGTAGCTTTGCACGAAATTTGAAACAAACCAAACCATTTAAAGGACTATCATTCGTTTGTTTTTAATGAACCACGTTAAGCTACTCACACTATGGCTACTACAGGGGACAGAATCCTGTATCTCATCATTATAAGTCCGTAAACCTGATTACTACTGATCTTACCGGAGACAAAATAAATTCTAACAGAATTCATAATGAAAAAAACAAACAAAGAAAAAAACAGTTACATTCGATCGATAGCGTGACTTTTCCAAGTGGCTCCTATGAATAGCGAAAAAACACAAAGTCATACGTGATATCACTGTTCCATTATATACATTTCTTAATGGGTATAAGTAAATCAATGTACACAAAATCTTTAGGCATTTTTTTTTTTGCAATTTTTAAAAAAATTCGTAAACAATATACTTGATGTACAGTAGTGAGCTGAGTGTATTTACGATCAGCTGTTTAGTAATCAGTAAATGGTCGCTGATGTGAATGTTTTTCTACCTTTACTTGTTTGAGTGTAAAGCTACACAATTCGCTAACTACTCTTGTCTGCTTCTACAATAGGCTATTCACTCTTGTCTGCTTCTACAATAGGCTATTCACTCTTGTCTGCTTCTATAACAAGCTATCTACTCTTGTCTGCCTCTATAATATGCTGTCTACTGTTGTTTGCTTCTACAATAAGCTATCCACTCTTGTCTACTTTCACAATACGGTATCTACCCTTGTCTGTTTGTACAAGATGCTATCTACAGTTGTCTGTCTTTACAATAGGCAGTCAACGACTGTGTGCCTCACAATAGGCTATCTGTCCTTGTCTGTTTCTACGTTTGCGTAATAATAGGCTATTTGCGCTCTCTATACTGCAAGCAATCGTTGACCCACGAGCGGAAGAAAATCTACAAGAAACCATTTACGACTGACATAAAAACCTTTAAGTAGAAGCATTTTATTCATCGAGAAAAATATAGTATGAACATTTATCGCTTCTGCCACGTTTCTTCTTTTAGCTTGAATACATTTACAATTAAATATTTTATAATAATCCATCAAAAACTAGACCTTCAGATACTCAGCGGGACGTTTGAGGGCTTATAACGTTATAAACCTAGTTTCAATACCTTCAGTGAGCAGGGAACAAGTAGTCCGTTTTGCAGCTGTTTGCTTAATAATAACGAAAAGAAACAAACACTTAAAAAGTACTTTGCAATGTTCCAAAATAATATGAAATTATCATTCAAGCAATAGAAATGAAATATTCGAATTCTCTACGAAATCTTAACAAGAAAAGACATTCAAAAGTCAAGAACGATTTTGAGTTAAAAAAGGTTTATTACGTGCTTGTTTTTAGTGAGTTAACATATTGAGTACAAGTGTGAAAACTATTTCACACTTTGGTTTAGTTTCCTTCATTCGAATTGTCGAATCCATTCAACCATTATACCGATCTTTCAAAATCAGAAACCTCAAATGTTGTTTATGATTTCCAAATCTATTTAGAATAATCGCTTTTGCATACCATGTCGGTGGACTCAGTAGATAGCCCGATGTGTTTTTGCTATAAAAACACATACACACGCATATCATGATAAAATATTTTAATAAGAGCTTAAATAAATGATTCAAAGAATAACAAGAGAGATTTGCTTTTTTTATTGTTTTACTAACAACACAACACATACACACGTGAAACTAAATACCCAGAACATCCGCAGCATTTGCCTCAGATATATATAAGTCAGTTTGTTCTACATGCTACAGCTAACATATTTTATAATTAATCGTCTGTAAGGAGTTCTATACAGATCGTATGCTCTAACACGTTTATGTTTGAATTTTCATTCTTCCACTCAACGGTTAGTTAAAAATAAAATTTTAGTTTACAACGTCACCCCCAAAAAAAAATCTTGCATTTAATATATGGTGTGGCCCCCAAAAATGTACCTATCTTTTAAGTCATAAAACTTCTGTATATCGATCCTAAAATTTTTTATTTTTATTTCACATAATATCGTAGGATGTCTAAATATATACTTAAAACCGCTGACGAATTAATGTAACAGGTCACAAAACGTTTTTCATTGTATCGGAGTTAAAAATTGTGTAACAGCATGTCAGGCACTCCGACGTGGATGTCGGAGAAGCCTAGTTTGAACATCTCAAATGATGCAACAATGCTAGTATATTTGTTATATGAATATTGATAAAGGTGTTTTGTTGGCTTGTAGGTTACTTTGCTATAGTGATACGGGCATACAAAATGTGGGTACATTTTTTCTTAAGCTACTCTATATCGTTAGAAGCTTATCAGTAGGAGTAAGCCAAAACGCATCATCCTGAAATCTTCCATACGTGAGAAAAAGATTAAGAGATAACAATAAAAAACTTTAACTATCATTTAACAAAGCTAAGTAAACAACAGTTGGCATTGTCTCCAGTTTTGGGGTACAATTCTTTTTTAACCTTGATGACTATAAGAAAGATAGGCATATGATTCGAACTCTCACAAGAACTCAACAGTTTTAGAAACACATAAATCACGAGAGTCTCTTAAGATTAAATTTAAGACTCGTCATATTCGGTTTTATTTAATCACTGAGAATTTATTAAATAATTAAAATAACTTATCGAAATGAAAACGTACAGAAAGTTACAGCTTCACAGGACACCCAGTCCTTCTAGAGAATCTCACTCTTTCGTCTAAAAGAACATCTAGTCCTTCTAAATGATCTTACTCATTCAGTTCTACAGGATACCCAGTCCTTCTAGATGATCTTACTCATTCAGTCCCACAAGACATCCAGTCCTTCTAGATGATCTTACTCATTCAGTCCACAGGACACCCAGTCCTTCTAGAGGATCTTACTCATTCAGTCCCACAAACATCCAGTCCTTCTAGATGATCTTACTCATTCAGTCCTACAGGACACCTAGTCCTTATAGATGATCCTACTTATTCAGTCCCCTAGGACACCCAGTCCTTCTAGAGAATCTCAATCTTCTGTCCCACTGCCGACTCTGCTACTTAGTTTTATGTGTTTCGTGTGAATAAATAATTTTAAAAAGTTAGCAAAAAAGCGAAGTTTGGTTTTTACTAAAAAAATGTAAAGTCTAAATAGATACATATATTTCAATTTTGCAGCTCTAACTCACATAGCATGTTTAAACTCCAGAACACTTTTTAAAGGTCGTTCCTGTATTTGTTTGTACAAAATATTCTGCCAGATTCATTTTGTCTAACATTCTTCTATGACTTGTGTCTTTTTAGACCATAAGTTTTTATTTACACCAAGTAAGGTAAGGCTTACAGACTGAGTATAGGTCATTAACAAAGCATAAACCTGAAAGTAAGGAGGGCAACAGTTAGAACATTCCTGACCTACCTACGTATAACAACTGGAACTCAAAATAGGGCGTTTCAACTGCACCCTAACACAATGAAAAATATTGTAACCTACAACGAATCATAACATCTGGAAAGTGTTAGCCATACAGTGATGAATAGCTGCTGTGCATATCTTTGTTTTGTATGTGATATATCAAATAAAACGATAAATCAAGTTTCTGTTTTAGATTTTAACATATGATATCAAAGTTATTTGCTTGTTTCCCTACGTTATAGTTGCTTCTAACTGGACACTCGTGGGTGAAAACATAAAGTGATGAGTCAGATGTACACTTAGATTACAATATGGATGGTTAATTGCACTTTATAAACATGATTTGCATATGTTAATTCAGAGACTTGTCGCCATGGATGCGAGTGGTGGCGCTACGACCGATATCTTTAGCACCCATAAATTTAGTTCGAGGTAAATTCCTAACCACTTGACTGTATAGTGACACTTGGTAATTTATGGCGGTCAATCCCACTTTTCGTCAGTAAAAGAACAGGCCAAGAGTTGACTGACGGTGGATGGTGATGACTAGCTGTCTTCTCTCTGGTATTACACAGATAAATTATGGACAGCTAGCGCAGATAGCCCCCGTTTAGCTTTGCCCGAAATTCAAGAAACAAACAACCAACCAAACTCAAACGTGTACGAACAAGTACGATCAATGATGAGGAACTAGCATCAAGGGTATCACGGGGTCTGAAACATAGTTCTTATGAATTGGAATTAATCTTACTCTGAGCTTGTGAAATCAGTATGTCGGACATTTCATTATTCATATATTCTTTAAAATAAAAAGAAGAATTACTCTACAAACATGTAAATAAATTAATCACACTTTAAGATTTTAAATAAAACCTAATTTAAAAACTAGTGCCATAAGATGAGGTAAAGTTAAAACCGATCCTTCTCAGATTTTTATTCTTGCAAAACTTCTGTTGAAATTAAGGGTGTTAAAACACTTGATCCTTTTCTTGGGCTCACACTACTTGATTAGACGGTTTTGAGAGAGTACATCCGTCATCATTAACCATAGACTAGACTGGAGCAAAAAACAAAAGTAATATTAATGAAGCTTTAGTAAACAGTAGCTTCTATCTTTTAGGGTAGAGAGAGAATAAATATTATAAAATAGTAATAAAATAAAAGTAGCTAAGAATAGTTAAGTGTTTAAGTAACACAGGTCTCAGGCATGAAGAACGTTTTGCGTTTTTAAGATTGAAATATGACGTAAAGAAACATAATCATTCTTAATCGCAGAATTCTTAATTGGAGACTTCAAGAGTTGGAAATAAGTCGTGTCAGCTATCAAAGGTTATAACGTCACTCCTTTTATATGTGACCCCTGAATAACAATCTTTGTACTATGAATTTTTATTTGTTTTGTTTGCTTTAATGAGTCTTAACAAATAGCAACCTTATAGCATTATTGTTTACTGAGAGTTAAATAGCTTCGTGATATTTATAAAATTTCAAGTCAGGCACGACCATCTTATTGTCCTATATCTATTTCATTTACAATGCAGAACTGTAGCGTTATTTTGTTCGAGACGTGATTTCCATCATGCAGACGGAAGTGTTATTTTATTCTGTGTTTTTATTATGAGGTATGCCCTCGCGTGTTAATCAAGTACATCGTCACGAATCTACTGCATCCCTCACGTGTTTCTTTTACTGCAAAGCACCACACGTTTTGCTCGGGGCACCCATGGTCATCTGGTTTTGTTTTTTCGAAGATAACATTTACTTTTCTGTAGTGAAACGCAGAGGTAAGATTAAGTGGTATGTAGGCGTCACTCTTGCCTGAACACTATGGATGTTTTCTCAACGGTTTGAGTTCCGGATGCCGTCCGTGTGATATCATACTCTTAAGAAGTTCATAGATGTTGTCTAGATAGAGATCTAAAGGTCTAATATCTTTCATCATATGTAAAGCCTATTTTTATTGATGCATTTTCTCTTTGTGTGCAAGGTTTGAGTTTGAATCGGTTTAACACACAAAAAGCTTAGAATAATGCAGATAAAGCAAACAAAATGATTATGAACTGAAAAAAGAAAAAAATACCATATACGTTAATAAGTTATATGGATGTTCTGTAAAAAGAAAGTATTTGTTTGTTTTTGAATTTCGCGCAAAGCTACTCGAGGGCTATCTGCGCTAGCCGTCCCTAATTTAACTGTGTAAGACTAGAGGGAAGGCAGCTAGTCATCACCACCCACCGCCAACTCTTGAGCTACTCTTTTACCAACGAATAGTGGGATTGACCATCACATTATAACGCCCCCACGGCTGGGAGGGCGAGCATGTTTGGTGCGACCGGAATTCAAACCCGCAACCTTCGGATTACGAGTCGAACGCCTTAACACTCTTGGCCATGCCGGGCTCGAAAGAGAAAGTAAAGGCACAGAAATAAATAAAAGAAATAACTACATCTCAAAGCGAAAGGTTAAGCAAACTTTTTAACCTCATTTTAAACTTATTTGATCAGACGTGTGTATGTGTTATAAGAATTAGAATTTTGAAAATTATAAAGTGAATTTTATATATTTTGTTTATAAAATCACAGAAAATGGCTGGGCAATCTTTGATGAATTACATACTTTACCACATACGGTATAGCTTATATATCTTCATAAATTTGTTAGGCTTTTTTACATCCATTTCAATGTGTGTGAATCTTTACCTCGTTTCGATTCATGTCTCAGTATTTTAGCTTTTTTTTTGTAGACTTCCGATGTTACGTTACCAAGGTAACACTGATGAGAGAAAAGCCAGTAATAATTGTAGACATTTCCTATGATATAACGTCATGATTTTTCAAATAACCGCTAGCATGCTCCAGATAAAATACTTAATAGCTTGAAGAAAATTAATAGATTTGAGGAGCAACTAAGTTACGTTTATTCAAGTTAGTTTACAGGGCTGGCATGGCCTGGTGGTTAAAGTGCTTAACTCGCAATCGAAAGATCACGGATTCGAATCCCTGTCACCGAACATGCTCACACTTTCATCTTTGGAGATATTACAATGTAACGGCCAATAATACTAGTCGGAGGTAAAAGAGTATCCTAAGAGTTGACGGTGGGTGAAGTTGACTATCTTCCCTCTAGTCTATTAATGCTAGATTACGGAATCTAGCGCTAATATCCCTCGTAATTTTACACGCAATTTTAAACAAACGAAACGATAGAGTTACAAGATGCAAATATAATGTTTGACTAAGAAACTGTCAATAAAGAAGCCTCAAAACACACACTAAAGGTTATGCTGGCTAATTTTAGTACAATTAACAGTAAGTAAACTGATCACTGTGTTATCATTTTCAATTACTTTATTTTCACAACAATAAAGAAATATCATATATCAAGAAGAATAAGCTGTATTCTGATTTTTTGCATTTCCTTCTTTTCTTAACTGCAGTGTGATGAAAATATACATTATTTGCTAAAATCATTTACGTAATATATATCCAGAAATCAATGTTTGGCAATGATTTCAAATCATTAAAAACAGAAGCTTATTGTAGTATAAGGCATCTTTGAAATTGAATTTTTCCTGAGTAAAAAAAATCAGATTATGTTCATATCAATATTTGAAATTATCTTATGTTCAAACGCACAATATAATAGAAATCGTGGGTGATTTACGCGTATCATTCGTTTACTAAAATTGGGACTTCAATTTTTATTTTCACTGAAAAATTATTATGCTGAAGTTAAACATGTGGTTGTCTGTTTGTCTTTGGATTTCACGCAAAGCTGCACGAGGACTATCTGCGATACCCATCTCTAATTTAGCTGTGTATGATTAGAAGTAAGGCAGCTAGTCATCACCATCCACTGCCAACTCTTGGGCTACGCTTTTACCAACGAATAGTGGGATTGGCCATCACATTATAACATATTCCTGTTTTACCGTGAAGCCAAACATATGATATTCTTATTTTCAAATGTGACTGTTATTTCTACTACTTATTATAAGTACTAGTTTCTCTATCTCCGGTATTAAAAGTATGTTACCAAAAACAGTAATCCGTGGCTTTAAACACTGGTGCTTAACCTTCCTGGCACTGTTCACTGATATTTAATTTAAGAGTACTGTTTCAGGAAGTAATGATGAAATGACTGTTTAAAACATAGACACAATAAAAACCTTTTTTAAAGCCAATAACTCTAAGGAGAGTTAGTGTTCTGTTTTGTGCAGTGTTTCTCTGCCTTGCTCGAATAAACAGCCTTGTTGTAATATTCGTTTACCACTACTTTAACAACATACATGTTGTCCTTTCTCTTTTGCAGGACGCAAAAGTCCGGTAAATACGACAGACCTGAGTTGATAGGTCATCTTCTAGATCTTCTTTAATTTCGTAAGTAATGACAGAAAGAGCGACGTTTCCTAATAAGGTAATGCGGTTGGTGAAGCGAGTGATGAATTGATTAAAGACGGCCACAAACTGCTGATCGCCAGGTTTGAGTCTCTATTTAGCGATTGTTTCATCATGCTGATTATCCACCAGCCAATCACGTTACGTCTACTTCTGTTCTACCGGATATCGTAAAACTCTTTTAAATTCAGCGGAAACTGGGCTGGAGAATACAAAAAATAGAAGGCCTCGTAACGTTCCCTTATTGCTTGAGCTACTTTTACAGATTATTTCTACAAGATATTCTCTACAATTGTCACTTTGAACTAGGTAGCTGCTGTCCATTTCATCTTTGTTTATTCCTTAAAAATACTCTGTCCAAATAATTTGCAAGGTAATTCTCAATGTACCTGGTGAAATAGAGGGAACTTTTAAAATTTAAAAAGCCTTTCTTTTCGTCTAATTATTATCAAAAAAGGGAATATATTTAGCTGAAACTAATTCGTTAAAATTACTGTTGAAATAGTTGAAATCTTGAATTAATAAAAACGCCAAGTAATATATTTAAAATAAGTCATTGAGATTAGTTGTAACAGCTACCGAACGATGGCGCATATGTGCTTATAAATATAAACGTTTATTATTTTTGGGCAATAATTTGGTTTGGTTTGAATTTCGTGCAAAGCTACACGAGGGCTATCTGCGTTAGTCGTCCCTAATTTAGTAGTGTAAGGCTAGAGGAAAGGCAGCTAGTCATCAACCCCCACCGCTAACTCTTGGGCTACTCTTTTACCAACGAATAGTGGGATTGATCATCATTTATAACGCCCCCTCAGCAGAAAGGGTAAGCATGTTTGGTGCGATGGGGATTTGAACCCGCGACCCTGGGATTAAGAGTCGAGGACCTTAACCACCTGGCCATGCCAGGACAATAATATGTTAAGGCCGAATGTTTTTGTTTGAATATTACATTGTTCTTCATATGAATCGAAAAATTTGTTGGGTGCTTAAATATATAGATTGTAAATTAAATATGACCAATAATAATTTCCAACTTTGTTACGTGTTTCCCAACATGATTTATTTCATTAACGTGTTTCTGATAAAACTGAACTCTGTTTTATTATACTTTTTATAATTTGTTCAGTTTAAACTCAGAAATAGCCTCTATAAAACTGAACCTTTTTTTTACAAAGTTTTGATAATAATCATAATAAACATTTTGATAATAGCCAGTTTCATGTTGTATGTTAACTAATCAAAGGACATAAATAACCGTTGTCAGAGAATCGAAAGAAGCAATAGGTAATTTTATGTAATATTTGTTATTTAAACGTTTAGAAAGCTCTTTTTTTCAATATGAACACTTTTTAATTATTAGATATGCACTAGATAAGTTAGAACAATTTTCATAAAAATTATATGAGATTTTATGAACTGTAAACGTCAGATAGGAGATAAAATCGAACTAAATGTAGTTGTTGTAGATATTCAGAAGTCTAGAACTGCTGTAATCTTTCTCGAAAACAATCATAAACCCTACAGACAAAATCTTATCAATAAACCGCAAGGATCTCTTTCTGGTTTTGATTTAATAAATTTTGATTTTTACTGTAAACTTTACAATACATTCTACGTTGCAATACATATAGGTTGTCTTTTTCAGATTTAGTAAATCCTTTTTCCTCATCGTTCTTAGAGGCTATACTTGACACTAGAAACAATCTAGTCTTGACATAATGGGAATGTGTCAATGCAATAGATGGATGGGTTTCACTTTAATTTATGTCTTTTCAAAATTTTCTTTAACGATGTTGCTCAGTAACCACTAGCATGGCAACATCTTTGTAGGTCGTATTCTATAACACCACAGTGGATGACATTAAAGTTCAATACATAGTGGAGCAAACATGACCAACAACAAATTTTATATCTTTTTGCTTGAAAACAGGTTCACTAAATTATTTTTATTTTTGCTGCTGTTTCCTATGCTGCTAAAACTGGTTAATTATTTTTATTAAGATCCTTAAAATAATACGTTTTATATAACCGGAACTTTCACAAGTTTTAAATAATAAAAATAACAATTTTTCATGTCATTATGAAGCACATGATTCACTTTAATTCATCAAAATAATGTTTAATACAGCCGTTTTGTTGCGGTGTTACTTTTCTTTGCAAGGCCGGTATGGCCAGGTAGTTAAGGCACTCAACTCGTAATCTAAGGGTCACGGGTTCGAATTCCCGTCATACCAAACATGGCCGCTCTTTCTGCTGCGGAGGCGTTGTAATGTTACGGGTTAATTCTACTATTCGTCAGTAAAGGAATAGTCCAAGAGTTGGCGGTGGATGGTGATGATTAGCTGCCTTCCCTTTAATATTACACTGCTAAATTAGGGACAGCTAACGCAGATAGCCTTCGTGTAGCTTTGCACGAAATTCAAAATCAAATAAAACCTTTTATGTGTCGTTCATACTTTATTTCTATTTTACACATCCTGGTCTTATATCTTGAACGAAACACTTTAATAATTTTTGTTTGTATTGTGAGATTAACAATTCAATAAAAATCTTCTTGCATAAATTTTGTGACATCGTTTTGCACGTACATGTTAATTGTTCAAACGTTAGCCTCTGCTTCTAAATTATTAATTCCTAATTTATTTCCTTTAGCAGTGTTATTCCTAGCCAATAATGAGCTATCAGTATCACTATTTCTATCGCTAATTCTTACCCTATGTATATCTACTATCTCAATGAGCTGGCAGTTATATTTACATGAAAATTAACCTAATTTTAACTAAGTTTAAATATAACAAAACAGACTTGGCCTTTCACACTGATTCAATCGTTTTGTAGCTCCTTCCTCAGAACTAGCCACTTAGCAGAGGTTGTTAATGTCAAAATTCAATATCCATTACACAATCTCATTCTGTTACAAATATATTGTCTGCACTGTCTTGTTTACAAAATTATCTCGGAGAAATACGTCCATCTATAAGGGAAGAGTCATAAAATAAATAAGAGATACACGAAAAAGAGACGATTGCGAGTTTTTTGGTTCGAGTTTCGCTTTTGATCACAGTAATGAAAATTTCTATAACATTCCTTTCATCTCAAGAACAGTTTCTAAAATATTTAACTCTTTCAGAAGTTCATTTCTGTTATTATTATTACATTTTGTTAAGGTTTTAAATTTGTATTTCAGTAAGTAAAAATTATTGTAATAAAGAAAAAAGGTAATATATAGGTCTTTTTAAACGCAAAGCTGCACTATATGCTTGCTGCACTTTTCCAACAAAGGATCGAACTCCGAATTGTAGCTTCATGAGGCCTCAAGCTAACAGCTGAGTCGACAAAGGTAGGAGTTTTGTTAATAGCAAAAGAACTGAAGAAACATTACTTATATTCTTATCTCACAAATATTGTGAATCGTGATGCCTGTCCAAACTGTGGCTCCAGAAATAAAGAGTCCACAACGGCACAACGTTATGTTTGTGGACTTACAAGTCAAGAATCCGGGTTTCGATACCCATGGTAGGCAGAACACAGACAGCCAATAGTGTTGTTCAGTGCTTAACTTTAAACAAACAAATCCGTTTGTAAAGCTGTGCACATAGGCAAAGCTCAACATTTACTTCTGAAATGATATGAGAACAGACATGAATAATGTTGATGCCAAATTTTATTTCGCAAGTAGTATATTCTACAGAAAACTGTTAGGACTTAATGATTCTATTATTCACATTTCAAATGTGTGAGGTAACTTAAACAATAAAAATGTAGATTTACCTTATGTTATTGTTAAGCAGCTCTTAGCATGACTGAAATGTTCAACAATTACTTTTCATGGTGGACGGTATAACTAGCACAGAGCTGTGATTTTGAGTGAAACCAATAGAGCAACACAATTAACCTTTTCAAAGTTCGTGAAATACTTTAAATTGATATGTTAAATTAAACAGAGATTCGAACCCGACTCGCAGTCTCTAAAATCCAAAACTGTACCAACCCCGTGCTTGACGACAGAAGACGATTCGATTATTATAATGCAATTTAATATATACCTTTCAAATATAAACAGTACCTATCGAAAAATACAAGAGTGTTCCAAATGTATTTTTTTCTGAGAAGTTTCAGTTACTGTAAACAGGCATGTTCCAGTAATGTTCATACTTAATAGAAACGGTCCTGTTTGCTTGATGTTTTAAAGCTGTTGTGAATTATTTCTATCAGTGATCAATGAGAGCTGATCTGGCTGATCACAGTTTAGGATTTGATAGAGCAAACATGATGTGTCAGTCTGTACCACCATAAGGTAAACAAACTCCAAGTCTCAGCTCCAGAGTTAGATTTTTAAAACAGCTTTCGCTAGCAAAGATTACAAAAGTGTGTGTGTGTGCCTCGAAAACGTCTATATCACGTTTTTCTAAGATATTTACCCCATTAGTCAATGGCTCAACAGTAAGTTTGAAGACTTATAATGCTAAAAACCAAGTTTCAATATCACAATAGGCAAAACACAGATAGCCCATTGTATAGTTTTGTGCTTAACAACAAAACAAACAAATACAATATATTTAAGTTTTCAAAAATATAATTCTTAGATTTTTAAACAAGACTGTTTTTTTAGTTTCCTATATTGATCTGAGTAGGTATAAAATAAAATAAAGATAATATATACATATAATAAATTCTTTAATCGATCTATTAATGAAAATAACTTAAAAGGAGTAATACAATCTAACTTTACTTTAAACCAAGACATATAAAACTAGTTGCTTGTTACATGTAAATTCAGTAAATGTCTGCTTCTAGAAAAGTGTGGCACCAATATAAACACAACTATTTATAATCCACCTTAAACAAGTCGTTTAAATCTATAATGATGACTACAGAGCAATGGAAAGCAAAAAGTGTGCAAACACGTCTGTTTTAGACAAAAAGTACAGACATAGGTACATCATTAAATTATTGTTCATAATTAATAAACATTATTGTAGGTGAAGTTCCATACTCATAGCTAAAAAGTGAGGGGAGAAAAGGGCAACTTCTGCTCTTGTATAGGACATTTACCCTATTAGTAAAAGGTCCTGAGTTCTAAACCTTAGTCCCGGAGTTTTTTCCACCTATCAGCTTTTCCTGTTACAGTAATGTTTGTTAAAATGTGAATTTATATCTTTCGTTTTTTTGTACCAAAGTTAATGCGGTAACAGCTTAAAAACATACGAATTGTGGCATAAAACATCGTATTCTGTCTTATGAGATAGTATAAGCGTGAAAGACCAGCTTTTAGCCTCAGAGAACCAACAGAAATTCATGACCAGACTCATGAACTAATTGTTGTTTTGTTTGGATGAAGAATTACGGATAAATCCTTTTAGGTGTACTTTGGTGATAAATCGTGGCTTTCTAAATAATCATAATGATTACAGTCAAACACTATACATGTGGTGCTCATGGTGGAACTTCCTCAAATAAAAGATGAAGATAAGTTAGCTTTTCCTAAACAGAGTGAAATACATATAGAATGTACAATTTAATAGTCGTTCAGGATTTTTTTTTATTTTTTGTAAGACAGAAACTAGATGAAGGAATAATCGATATAAACGACGGACATTCTGACCTACAACAACCAAATAATTTACGCTTTGTTATACATTCACTAAGATTTGCAGCCAAAGAATCAAATAGCTATCTAAAAATGTAAGATGTGGCTAAAAACGTGAACTTGAAAAGATACATTATACAGTTATATGAAAATATCATTACCAACGTTACAAACAATATTGCCATTATAACTGATCTTAAGTTTTTAAAGTATAAAAATATCATACACCAGGCGAAACTAAAACAGCTGAAAGCTCACAAATTTTCAAAAGTAAAATAAACATAATATGATGGAACATATGTAGTTTTTAAATGTTTGATATTTAAAAGTGTAGCCGATCATTAAAAATCATTATTGTAAAATATAACGAAAACCTGTTACACTTTACATTGTTTAAGCCACTGGATAAAGTTACAGCAAAAAGTGTTATAACAGTTATAGAACGTTATTGTTCAAGACAGAACTACTTAAAAAGCCCACTGTATAGAGCAAAAACATTTTTATACTTTGTTATTTTTACAAATACCAGCACATAAAAACATTACAACAACGAGTGAAACAACTTATGAAACTCAAATATTACTATTAATAGCAAGTTTAAAAAATAAACTAGATGAAATTTTGTATCAAAGTTTAGAAACTATAAAATTTGCAGTTAAATCAGTAACTTTATAGGGATGTGACTTTTATCTTTTTAACAAATAAACAAATAATTGTTTTTATTCTGATGTTAAGCATAAATCTACACAGTGGGATATCTTGCTCTGCCCATCATGAGTATCGAAACCGGTTTTTAGCATTATAGACCTATATGTTTGCCATTGTACCAGTGGAAGGAGGTATAAATTCATTATTACACAAAGACATAGCTCAAATTATTATGTTTCATTTTTTATTAAGCATTGAAAATAAAGGAAACAATATGTTAATATGGAAATAGGAAACATGACAAGAGGGATTGTCTGCGAAAGACCTGATATTTTCAGATAATACAGCGACAAGTTGCAAGGAAGAATAAATAAAAACACTCATCTCTGCATATAATTTCGAGGAAAACTTTAAAGTTGTATTTCAGTCGAGAGGCAATTCAGTGCTTAAATAGTTTGAGAAATGCGTTTAAAAAGCTGATATATATATATACACCTCTCGGTATTTCTAAGGCTAAATACGTCTTTCAACTTTCATTGTTGTAGTATCAGTTAACTAACCTTTGTAATTATAATAATAATGTTGGTATTTGCAACTTCAATGACATCTTATACAGCAGGTAATGGTATTTGCAACCTAAACGACACCTTATACAGCATATGAGCTAAACTAAGTTTCAAGCACAATCATTTTTGCATAGAACTGCTAACCAGAAGGACAGATGTGTAGCCTCTATCGTCTATGCAGTCACTTTTAAGCGAATAGTGGAATTGACTTTCGAATTTATAAAGTTCTAGAAGCTGAAAATATGGCGCGTGTTTAGCGGTATATTACGGTTCGAACCTTGGACCTTCCAATGGTGACCCGTTATGTTGAACACTAGATCAAACCCAGTCGCTTTGCACGGTTTAGGATCGAATGGCTTCTGGTAAGACCCGTTACGAAGTTGTATATAGAGATTTAGGCATGAGTTTCTGGTCTCTTGCTTAACAGATTAAGTTATATTTTAACATTTCTATGTTTATTCAAGATTAGTATTAAGAGATACAAGGTGGAAGTTACTTAACAAGAATATTAGGCTTAAAACAGCAAAGCTTCAAATATCGTTTTTCAATTAAATCAGTAATTTCATACAGCAAAAAAAAAATATTATTCCAAATATTGTTTTGATGAGACATCTGATTTCAAATTTAGTTTTCTAAATATGAGCTATGACAAGGGCGAAATTTATCAAGTTCTCTTGCAGTCAAGTTTGAGGATGCCATTTAGGTGTGTTTCACAGCCCAGTGGTTAACGTACTAAAACATAGACCTGAGATTCCATGGTTCGCGTAGCGTTAATACACACAAGCACACACACAAAATCGCGCTTGAAACTTCGGAACTGTGAGTGTCTTAAAAAGTTATAGATAAATGTCATTATTCGGTCTCACAAGAGTTGCGGGTAGATTACGTTAACTAGCTCTCTACCCTCTAACCTATTACAGACAAACATTACTAGTCCTTATGACTTTTATATAGAATCGAACAACGACTCCGACTTTAAAAATCTCTATAATTTTTAAAGTGAAATATTTATCATTAATAATTACTTTTTCTATAACATATAAAGGACAAAAATGTGTACTTAAGCCAACATTTTAATAACATTCAAATAATTATAATTGCTTAAAGATAGTACTTTATAAAGGTAAGCTTTTTAATTATTTGTGGCATTTGTAAGAAATATGTGGAATATACGGTAAAGCTTTGACAGAAATAAATCGATTTGTTAAAGTAATTCATTTAACTAAGATATCTATTGTTGCTTTCAGTGCAAAGCTACAAAACTAGCTATTCGCGTCCTGTTTGCCGTGGGAAATCGAATCCTATATTTTAGTGTTACAAGTCTAAATTTCACCGCTGACCGTAGAGCAAGCTAAAATAGAAATATTTTATTTAATATTATTGGCCCGGCATGGCCAAGCGTGTTAAGGCGTGCCACTCCTAATGTGAGGGTCGCGGGTTCGCATCCCCGTCGCGCCAAACATGCTTGTCCTTTCAGCCGTGGGGGCGTTATAATGTTACGATCAATCCCACTATTCGTTGGTAAAAGAGTAGCTTAAGAGTTGGCGGTGGGTGGTAATGGCTAGCTGCCTTCCTTTACACTACTAAATTAGGGACGGCTAGCACAGATAGCCCTCGAGTAGCTTTGTGCGAAATTCAAAAACAAACAATTAATATTATTTTTTTATATTTTTGTAACAAATATAAATGATATGCATTGGTTCAATATGCTTATGGGGATATTCCCTGGTGGGTCACCAGTAAATGTGAGGGCTTATAACACTAAAATACGAGACTCGACTACCTGCACTAGACAGTGCCCAGGGGCGTAGATTTTTTACACCCGATGGGGGGGATGATTTTTGCAACTCCTTATGTGGGCTGTTCAATTTGCGAATTGGTAATCTCTGATTACGTGAACCTGAAAGCTGTAAACATGCAAGCACAGAGTAATCTTGTTGCCACGATACTTGCATGTATACTTAAGCCTACTGACTGATACTTACGAACTATTGCTTAGATCGAAAAGCTTAGAAGCACGCCTATATTAAAGATGTACATTTCGGCGACTGAAAAAGCCTACATCTAGGCCTATTTATGTAATTCGATTGGTAAGAACACGAGAATCACAAGAACAAACACACAATTTGTAGGCCTGTGATGCAATAAAACAATTCAACAGACCAAACTGTAGGGGGGATGATTGTATGCACCATACCCCCACCTAAAATGAAGGGGGGATGTATTCTACCCATTCCCACAGGATCTACGCCCCTGCAGTGCACAGGTAGTTAAATTATTGCAGTAATGCTTCTGACTATTTATTGTTTCATAATAATTTCAAACAACGTTTTTCCAGATGTTATATCATGTTTTAAATACACGTACATATTTAATTACTTTGTGTTTTTTATAACAAACTTACTGATGTATATTCCCATCGTTTAACATTTGTACGTTACTATGTCAATACTCCATTAGCTTTACTCTACTCTAGAAGCAGAGTAACACTACGAAAGCTACTTAGCTTCGACGTGCTTGACATTCCATATTAGGTTTAACATGATTATCTCAATTTTTTCTCTGAATTAGGTTTTGTTCCAGTATTTCTGAGTGTACTGTTGCTCAACACATAAAAAGTACAGCAAATTCATGATATAGTAAAATATAAGTCAACGTTTACACATCAATCTTAATCGACATTTTTATAATTTCTTTATGCAACATAAGACTAATATTTTAAAGGGTGAACAAAAATTTAAAGGTTATCAAAAATGACTAGAAAAGAAAACACTGCTTGTATTTTTTATTCTTTTTCTGCCAGACTTAACACTCCTGAACGCTACTATTATAAAAATTTCCTTCGAGAAGTTGTGCTAATGTATGTAAAAAATAACAAACAGAAAACAAAGTTTTCTGACACAGAAGACTAGTTTCTGCTCATCATTTCTGATAATGGTAAGTTTTTTACCTAAACTAGTAGATTGAAACATCTAATGAAAACTTTATCTTTTATTGTGCCAAAAACGTCCATTTTCTTTTTAACTTTTAATATTACTTTTCCGAGGTTTAAAAATAAACAGCTTAATTAATCATTATTTCATTATTTTTATTTTTCCAACGCACGAAAAGGTAAACGACACTATCAGTTCTGCAAAGGAAGTAGAGAAATACACGTTTCTTCATTAGGGAAAAGAAACTCGTATATGCAAACGGTAAAAAAAATTATGGTCTCTGAATGTTCTCCTGGAAGGCAACTCTTGGCGTCCGCAAGTGGTACGTTTCACGTGAGGCCTTCCTGCCTTCTGCAACTCGTTTACTAGAAGCCTTTTTATGATTTGTAATACTAGAGTTTGTTATAATAATTCAGTTCGTTATTAATAGTTATTAAACGAAAGATAGATAACAGTTCAACACTAGAAAAGTTACATCATTGACAGTCTCTGCTGCAGCATGTTTGTAACAATCCAGACAACTTCTGATGGAGTTCTTAAATGGTTGTATAAACAGGAATACTTTTGTCAAGAGACAAGTTAATAGTAAAACTCCAGCACTCAGTTAAATAACGTATTTATTCATATTAATTCGAGTACAATCGATTGAGTTTACAGATACCTTACTAAGAGATATATTATCAAGTGCATATTCTGTCAGGAGGCATTACATGCAGCTCATACCAAGTCATGAACTATATCATCGTGTATATACAGCTATTTTAGTAAGGGTTATATTAACAAGTATGTATTCTATCATGAATTACTGTGCGATGTTCACCACATACTCTAATGATTTGTATAATCAGTTGTATTTTGTTGAGAACCTAAATATAATATCCAGAAATTATATTAACATAATGACGTTATTTTCTTTTAGAGATAGAAACTTGATCTCCTGTTACAACAACTATATTCTAGAATTCCATCGAATAAACGGAGTTGAAATGCAGCCCGACAGGTATTTTAACACATTTAGAAATAATGTTTAATACGTTTATCAACATAATATTCTGACACCCTTTATTATGAGTTTACATATCCCTCACGATGCATTATACACTCAGATACACATTTCTTCTCAAGTTTCATAACTAAGTATATGCTGCATCACATTATCCAATACATATTATTTCTTAAGATGATCTGCCAAGTATCTTTCTATGATCAAGTATAGATATGTGTTAATATTCATGTTTTCTCACCAAGTTATATCTATTATGAAAACATATGCCCATTATAATGTATTATCACCAAGTGTATATCTGTGATCAAAACATATGCCCATTATAAAGTCTTATCATCATGTGTATATCTATGATCAAAACATACACCCATTATAAAGTCTTATCACCAAGTGTACCCTTATGAGTAACTACATGACTTTTTGCTTGAGTTTTATCACCAATCCCAGGTTTATGATCCAATATATAAATTTTCTTCAATGTATTTGTTTGTAGTTATGCGTAAAGTTACACAATAGGCTATCTACTCTCTA
The DNA here is from genome assembly GCF_004210375.1 of Tachypleus tridentatus. Lineage (NCBI taxonomy): Eukaryota > Metazoa > Arthropoda > Merostomata > Xiphosura > Limulidae > Tachypleus > Tachypleus tridentatus. The sequence continues at coordinate 91,737,940 of NC_134835.1, forward strand.
TCCACCACATGTATCAAAACCAAATTTATAATGTTGTAAATCCGCATATATCTACGATTAAATATATATACCCTTTCTTAGGTTCTAATTTGATTGAAAGTTATATTTCCCACACCATTAAAATTTTACTCATATGTTTAAAAATATTCAAGAAATTTATCAATTAAGGTTTTAAGTATTAACATATTCATTTATTATAAGTTTACTTTATCAAAATAATTTAATATTCAAAGGAAAATGTTAAACTAGAATATATTATAATTAAAACTAGACAAATATTTCAAATACTGTGTCAAAATTAAAAAGATGTAGTTCTAAGGAGAACATTTATAAGGTGTTTTCTTTCATTTGATCAATGGTGTCAAAACTGAAACTTGAAATTTTTACCAGTGAAAAACAGTTTTTTTTCTCAGATTAGCTTCAGCATGTTCTTATTTCTAGACATTACACCAGTAAAGAGTAGTTCCTTCCCAGACTAGTTGAATCATGTTCTTCTTGTTTCTAGTCATTACACCAGAAAAGAGTAGTTCCTTCCCAGACTAGTTGAATTATGTTCTTCTTGTTTCTAGTCATTACACCAGAAAAGAGTAGTTCTTTCTCAGCTGAGTTGAATCACAGTTCTGACAATACTTTATATAGAAAGTATTCAAAGGAAAGTATAAAGATTTTATGATTCTCAAAATATTTACAGGAAGATTAACTGGAAGGAAGGTTTTCCTGAAACATGTTTCTCGTGTATATTAAAAGTAATTGAAGCTTATAATTTAAATTCGTTTAAAAAGACAATTGAGTTGCTTAACGTTATATTGGTCCCTGTGATTTTTTGATTTTTTTTTTCAAAATGAAGTAACTTTACCCTAATGTCACTCAGTAAATGAATCAAACTCAGTAATGACACTAAACAGTCGATATGTGGCCTACAAAATGTTCTATGAGAGCTTATTTCTGTTGATAGTTGTTAATGCTAAGGAACAACTATATAACAAAGTTTGAAACTAACTTTCTGAATTTTGCAAAAAAGCTATACGGTAGCACTTTTACACTAATAACTAAATAAAGGAAAACTGTTTTACAGCGTTTCTTATCCACTGAGAAAAGTTTTGAGACACAAGCTTCTCACTGGTATTTTAACTAGTAGAGGAAAATGTTTAACAGTGTTATGTTAGGTTCTTGTTACACTGGTTTTTATTTCCTTGTTGAAGTTGATGTAGGACAATATTTGTACACTTACTTTGTGTTACTTGGGGTTATTTGTATTAAAAAACATTTATTTACATTAACACTCTGTTGCTTGGGAAAGTTGTATGAGAACATTTTTACATTGTTTTATAGCTACTTTGGGTGTTTGTATTACAATAGGTTTACACTGATGTCAAGTTCTCAAGAGAAAGCTGTGTAAAAAAGTTTTACACTAGTTTATAGCTACTTTGGATAGGTGTATGACAAGAGTTTTACACTAGTTTGTAGCTACCAGAAGAAAGCTGTGTGGCATTTGTTTTTCTCTGTTTTCTAGCTACGACAACAGTTTCCTAATAGTTTCTAACTTCTAGTTGGAAGACACCCAGTAATAGTATTCGGGTATTTTACGGTTATAAGCTATTTAAATAAACTACAATGCGTAGTTCAGTGTTTATATGTCTAGTTTGTAAATAAAGAAAATATGATAGAAATAATACTAATAAGAATGAAATACACACATCCTTACCTAATTATATTTTCTGTAGTTTACAACTATTCAAAATACGTAGATAGAAAGAGTGTAGAAAATGGGAACGTAGTCACTTTTCCAGCCTGACAGAGCAAGTACCGATACAACTTCGGTAACCGGGAAAGCCCTCCAACTGGGGCCCTACTCACGCTCTTTTAACAAGTCGATGTTGTCCTGAGACGACAGGCTTGAGCTTGAGCTTTCTCCGCTATTTGGAATCTGGACCAAGGCTTAAACCAACTACGGCTCGACTATAGATAAAACTTGTGTTAGTGCCCTAAATTGGCAAATTTATAAACTTGCTAAACTTCCAATACACATTCCTAGCTCGTGATCGTTACGTCAGAATAAGATCAGCCTCCTTCACATAGTTCATACCCACTCTCAACTGCCCCATTGGTTCATTTATCTTACTTCTGATCTCTCAAGTACAGTTTTTACTTGTGCACCCCCTATGTCTTAAGTACGGCAAACTAAGAAAAGGACAGCACCCTACTCAACAACACCTGGGTATTTTCCGCTGTCAGTTGTTCTTCTCAGTAGAACACTCATTGTACCCTCCTGTTCAAATCATCAAACTATCGATGTGCTTTATTAAATCATTATTGCCTATCCATCTATATGTGATCGTGTGCGCGTGTTTGTTTAGGTAAATAAAACTTTAAATTAAATATAAGATTTAACACAATGGGCTATCTATGCTCTACCCACCACTTGTAACGATACACGATTTTTAGCACTTACTGCTTATTCACGGGTTGTGTATGTATGTGTGTGTGTGTGTGGTGGAGGGGTACATTGATCGCCATTAAGTTATCAGGACTGAAGAGTAAAAAGTTTATGAAACTTGACATTGCTGATCTTAAGTGTGTCACATTTCAACTTTTCACTCGTTTACAGACGTTAAATGGTTCAGTGAAAAGAAGGTGGCTGACAAACTAAGATCAAAACTAGAGGTTTATATAATGTTTACATTAAGATAACTCGAAATAAGAAGTGGAAGTAAGATTCATTACAGACGCTAGTCAAACTGGAAAATTACTTTACATCACTAGCTAATGGTAGATGCGTTGTACTGCTACAACCTACTTTTAAATAGCGGATTGTTAAATTTGAGCCATAAAAACACCTTAAGTTTTTAACCTTAGATTTATAAAGGTTACATTTGCGATTGTTCTAAAGAAGGAAACAAGGAAGTTACTAAACATTTTCTTCCTTCTTTTATTATAGTAACACTAGAGCGCCTATGGCTCAGGAACAAGGTTTATAACCCTAAAAACCAGGTTTCTATACCCTTTGTAGACTCAGTATAGATAGCCAATATTTAACTGATAACATGTAGAAAATCTGATAAAAAACAAATGTATAAATAAAATTTATTATTTCAGACATACCTTGATTTTTCCTTGACTGTTCAAAAACAAAATTAGCTTTGCATTTTTAATATTAAATCTCTTGTTATAAAACAATATATTTTAAACGATTTGTGTAACATTACAACTTTAATAAGCGTATTGAATTAGATCAACGCTATAAGTTTTTGTACTGAAGTTGTAGTGTTCATGACGTAGTTAAAGCTGGAAAAAACAATGTTTATTTCAAAATTCCGCATTATAAATTTATTATTTGTTTACGTTGAGGTAAAATAAGCAAAATATTATCCTATGTAGGACACTTTAAGCGCAAATACATTAAAATATAATACACAACATTCAGATATTCAACGAAATAAAGCTCTTGTATTCTAAACCGTCGTATCTATTCACAAAGTACTTGCACCATGTTTTAGAACGTATCTGCGCTACAGAAATAATGCTGATAACAATGGTTCCCTATCTCCGTCTGTAGCGCAGCAGTAAATCTGAAGGCTATTCACGTTACAAATTGGGTTTTGATACTCGTAGTGGGCATATCACGGATAGCATGTTTGGCGAAGTGCAAAAAATTATAACTGTAGGTTAGTTTTTCTGCTATTATTTGACCTAAATCTGAAATCTCTACTCGGGCAAATTCAATCATCTAGATATACTAAAGATGTTGTTTTGAATTAAGCACAAAGCTACACATCGGGCTATCTGTGATCTACCCTCCACGGGTATCAAAATCCGGTTTTTAGCGTTGTAAGTCCACGGACATACCGCTGAGCCACTGGGGGTCTATACTAAAGAAGAATCCGAAGAGAAATTTAATTATCTTTAGTTCATATATATATATATCTGTTGGAGAAATGTTTACTTATTTAAAGAAGAGCTGTTACAATGTAATATAAAACAAAATACACGGTTACTAACAGTCCCCCCAAAGATATTATTTCGCTGTATATTTTTGTTTACCGTACTTTAATTTACGACAATAAAACTAAATAATGTTCTTAACCGACACTTCGAATAACTAAAATTAACATAAAAACAACGTGAATAGTTTTAAGAAATTCCGATGCTTGAGTTGAAAAATTTAAGTTAATCAAAACGAGTTGTGCTTAACAAAAAACTAAATCACGTAATTTTTCTCGAGGTTCGACCTTATCTAGGTCGGTAGAGGTCACTAAGGTAAGAAAGAATACACACACTATCACTTTCTTATTTCAACAATTTACTTTAGCGAATGCTCAGTTGTTCTGAATACAGAGATATATTCAGAACAAAAGTAATTTCCTCTAAATAAGGTAATGAGAGTAATTACCTCTCATATTGGATTAGTTAAGAATTTCAAACAGAAAATACAGCATTGTTAAAACTGGATTAAGTAAAATATTTAACAAACAGTGACTTCAGTCACATTAAAGTATTGTTTTGAATGTCTAACCGAGTTTCTATTGTCTCTTTTGACCTACATTTTGACCTACCTAACAAATAAGAAAACTGTAACCAATCCCTAGTTTTAGAGGTCAAACGTTTAGTCGAGTTTAAGAAAAGCTCGCCTTAATCATTCAAAACCCTTGTTTTGTTGTTATCCATTGTCAATCCAACGTTAATCAAATATAGTGTTGTAATTACTTAATAAATACTTTATTGCTTGCGAGGGCGTCTTATTTCCCGTCCAATGAATAATACATGTGTGTGTGTGTTTGTTTACTGCACTCGTGTATTTCCAGTAACAGTTACCAGAACAAAGCACTAAATAGTGAGGCAACAAAACACTTAAATATTCCTGCATTTCCAACGTACTTGTAATAAAAAAATCTGGCAATAAATATTAACAAGACTAAAGACTAATAGCATCTTGTTTCTTTTCTGTTTTTGTTGTTCTGGAAAAAAAAATTACCGTGTTTGAACAACATGGTTGATGAGCAATCTTTGACTCAACAACAAAAAATATGACTATTTTGGTAGGTAGTTTGGTAGCTCATCAGAATTGGTAGTCCGGAAACCTAAGAATGACGAATTTGGCTATGTAGAACAAAAGCCAAGGAAAACTTTGCTGTACTGGTTTGTTGGTGTTTTCTTTAGAGTATCAGTTCAGGTGTTTCTACTTTTCCAAAGTTGACCATCCGTACCCTATGATCCAGCTATTTTGTCAATATTTAGTTCACATTTCTTCTCTTATCCTTGTAGTATTCTTGCCCTTCTCTCGAAATAAACTTTCCTATCTTCCGGTCCTTGAATAATTCTTATCCTTCTACTATCATGCTCAGCTGAGGGCAAGTCGTTGGATATATCTGTAAGTTTACAGCTTTTGTACTCAGACGTACATGATACCACCTCCTTCTCTGGTCTGTCTTATGATTAACTTTTTGAGCACCTGGTGAGCCATTGTGATCTCATCCATATCTGCTAAACTCGTAAAATCTTGGACATTTTACTACTTTACATCTAAATCCGACATCGTTTTCATCTCAACAAGAACCCATACTCAGAGATTCTGGTTCGTTGTCTCGACAGTTACTCACAGGTTTCGCAAAAGTTCTAGAATGGTAAATGTACCATAGATAATGTACTATAATGAAGCCTTGACTACTTTCTGAATTAGGGTTAAAGAAATCATCCAGCTTTAATAAAACAAACAGTCATATCTTTTAATATTTTACAATTATAGATCGGCGTACAGCTCTGGATTTCTCATAAAATAATGCACATCCTAATAGATTTTCAAAAAGAATAATAAGACAAAATGTTGGACATGCTTCCTATAAGGTAACCTACCATTTCTACTTCCATAAAGTATAGAATATTTGTTAAATAATTTCTTTTGGTTTGCTTATTTGTTTGTTCATTGTTTAACATAAAGCTGCACAATAGGCTATCTATGCTGTGCCCACCACCGATATCGAAACCTTGTTTTTATCGTTATAAGCCTTCAGAATCATCGCTGAGTCACTGAGAGGCTAGGCATAAGAATAAATAATATCCAAAGATGAAAGCACGTTTGACTAAGATCGTATCTACGTTGATGTACAGACCATGTAGACAAATATAACTTTTTTAAAATATTGCCTTTGGACACGTGAATGAAAGCGTTCCTTAAAGGTGTCATGTATCACAAGTTATAAAATATTACGCCTCGCCCAGCACAAAGGAAATTAATACTATACATTGGGATAAATTTCTTATTCATTTAATTTCAAGCAATGTTTGCAATGCTTGTTTCTGCTTATTTCTTATTGCATGGGCCTCACAGCATCACAAACTGAACTTACTGTCGTTGTTTTTAGTTATCGCGCATAGACCTTTAATACAATATCTCTAGGTGAACTTACTGTTATACTAAATACTACCCTTATAATACATCAAGCAAATACACCTTTTCAAAAGCAAGAACAACGATTAAGGTTTACATGCCAATAATTTTATTCATACTTATTAAATATATTATTGAAACAATTTAATAAAGTACCCACTGTTTTACATATTTTTCTGCTATGAAATTGTTTATTTGTTAGTTTTTAATATTTTCGCGTCAAACTACACAATGGCTATCCACAAATAACCATTCCTAACTCTAAAGTATTAGACTAGAAGAAAAGAAACTATTCAACAGCGTCAACCACAAACTCTTGGGTTATAGTTTTGTCTTTCCGAATGATGGGATTTTATTCTCCTACTTATTGTTCACTCACGGCCCCAAAGTGCGGAGAGCTTTATAATGGCAACAGGACAAAAACTATAAAACTCCAACAGTTCAGACATGAAAACCGCTAGGCCACTTCTGGCCCATGCAGCGTTATAATTCAAACAATGGAAATACAAACAAATGAATGCGAATAGAACATGCCACGTCCTGGAAGGTTATTAGAAGTTATACCTTGTTACGTTTCATGTCATGTCCTCTAAGGTTAGCAGTTACATCTTGTTACATGACTATTACGAATCTGAAACTATTTTCTCAGTTTGTTTAACATGACATTTCCGGGTAAGTACTGACTGCCCTTTGTCTTATTCAGTTTATACTAAAATATGATAATCAATACATTTCTACCTCTATATGTTTATTATCACTAATACAAGGCTTTAAAACGTACATATTTCTACACTGTACCTTTAAAATTAATATATCTCTATAATGGATCTTACTTTTTTACAAGGTTAAGTGGCAATTGCATAACAGAGTTTATTACGAAATGAAATATTATTTAGCTTGCTTTTGTTTGTACTTCACTTATTGAAGAGACACAACTGGTCAGAGAGTACAAAGAAACTACGTTAACTATATAAACATAAATGGAATCACTTCTTTAACTCACCTGTTACAAACAAGTTTCAAAGAGTTAATATAACAGTTAGTTTCAGAATGATTTACTTGGCACAACATAATACACTAATACCGAGACAAACGTGATCTTATGGTATCATTTGTCAGTGTCTAAAGTATTTTAATAAAACGTTTGTGTGTTTTTGAATTTCAAACAAAGCTACACGAGGGTTATCTGCACTAGCCATCACTAATTTTGCATTATAAGACTAGAAGGAAGGCAGCTAGTCATCACCACCCACCACCAACTCTTTGGGCTACTCTTTTTACCAACGAATTCTGGAATTGACCGTCACATTATAACGTCCCCATGTTTGGTGCGATGGGGAGTTTTATAAAAAAACAGTAAATTATACCTCTGAAAAGTAATGAAACAATACACTCAAAGTGAATTCATAATGTTTGATTAGCGATTCGTTTGAACTAATATCACAGAAATATTTATTAAAGATTAACTATTGTCTTACAAAAAACAAAGTTATTGCTAGCTAACAAATATTAACCCAAGAAGCCATTCTACAAATCTCGAATACGAAATAAAATTAAAATAACTAACTTTTTGATAGCGTCATGCATCTTGTAAAAGGTTCAGTAAAATTGTTTAATGGTGATTCCCAAAACAATGAAAAATAACTGTCTGGAGGCTTGGAACGTGATCTACGTCACTAAAATAACTTTTAAACAGTGATCGTTGCTTAGCATTTCTTCTAGTTCCTTAATGTGTTCCATCAGAATATTACTGTGGAAATGACTTAGAAACAATGATAAACATACTGTAACATATATATATTTGTATATAATTATTTAATTACATTAACTAGATTTCTTTTGTGTTTATTCAGATGTTATAGCTTTAAAAAACACAACACGTGCTGAAATATATTAACATTTACCGTCTTTGTTGTTGTTATTAAATGTGTATTGAATTAACTCAGGTTGCCAGGGGTTGAACTGTGAGATCGTAACGTAAGTAGAATTTTAATATAAAGCTCATATTTAAAATGGTGTTGATCAGTTTTCCCATAGTGTGTCAACCACATCTTTAACACTAAACCATTGAATAACATTCTTGACATACCCTATATATACTTATAAATTCGATAAAAAGTGACGGATGGAAACCATTGTTTAAAATGTCTTAACTCTTTTTCAAGTAAGTTTCATTTAGGGTTACCCAAACCCAACCTACTTAAAAGAGAACATTATTTTAAATACTATGTATTCGTAATAAGGTAGGGTATTTGTATTAATTAAAATTGCTATTATGAGTTTATTATTAAGTTGAAATAGTTAATTATTTTAGGTATTAGTTGTTTACACGAATAGATATTACAGAGAACGACATGTGTGTGTGTTTTCTTATAGCAAAGCCACTTCGGGCTACCTGCGGAGCCCACCGAGGAGAATCGAACCCCTAATATTAGCATTGCAAATCTGTCCACTTACCGCTGTACTAACGGGTGTCGAGGAATGACCTAAAGAAACTTATGATAATGTGTCATCCATATCATATTTCAGATAATTAATTACATTTATTTACATATTTCGGTAGTTTTAGAAATCAATCAGTAGAGTAACCATAGACATAAATGTTCAATGGATTCTGATAATATTCTCTATCTCTTACTATAACATTGGTTTTCTTTTACCGTAAAGCTATTCATGCGCTACCTGATGGTTCAACTAAAAAGCCTAAGAGCTTATAACACTATAAACCTGGTTTTCATATTCGTGTTGTGTCCACGTAGACAACTTACAAGAGGTGAATACTCAACATACAACAAGTTATAAGTAGCAAAGAATTATCATTGAAATAAATATTTTCATTTCAATGAAAACATAAACATCTATCGTTCTTTTAAAAATAAATAAAGATGAAATTGAACAAGCATTTAACATGTTTTGTGAGATTCTTTAACATTTTAGTCCTACAGGCAATGATCTAAATGTTTAAACGTTCTTATTAAATGTTTGTTGTATTTAAATAATCGTCCTTTTCTTTAAAAAAAAAAGAAAAATTGACCTTTCTTCTAAGGTTTCTTAAAATGTTTTAATGCTAGCTATTCCAACGACAATGATTAATTCATTATCTTTATAAAATCGCAAATTCGTGGCAGATGCGCGTGTGATAGACACGAATAAATATTTGGAGAAGCTGAACAGCCATATAGAAAACACGAGCTCCTGACAACGTTGACACAAGACTTTCAGGTAGCACTGACCACATGTTATTTTACAATACACGAACTTGAGCTCCTCAGAATTAACAATATTCCTAATTTATTTGCCTTAAGGTCAAAACACATCCACTTTTATGAGTTCAAATACTTTATATGAAGAAAAGTTACAATCCTTTTACCTCTAGTAACTTGGCTCTGGACTATTAACGTTTCTTCTTAGATTAAAACAACAACAGCAGACAATTATGACTGATGAAGTCAAAAACATGGTCAATCTTTTCTGGGAAAATACTCTTTCGTCTACGATTAAAATACAAAGGGTCTATGAAGTAATATAATTACTACGATCTATGCTTAACTCTACAGCTGCAGCCAATTTTTTTCTGATTCGTGTTTAATAAAAAAGATGGTTCTTTTGGACTCATTCTAGATTAAATCACCTGTGCATTTCCTATCGATAGAAAAAGTTCGCAGAACAACAAAGTTTTACACCGAAGAAAATATTGAGTATTCTTTTTCTAATTTCTCGAATAAATATGATAAATGTACCTTAACATTAGTTTTCTCCAATTTTAGCTTTTATAATATAAAACAGTAACGACAGTGCTGTAACGTCTTAACTGTTCCGAAAATATAAAGTTAGCCTCATTGTCGTATGTAGCAAATATTTTTGTTATATATATATATATATGTTATTCTATTGTTTTTGTGATTTTAACGTTCAATGCAAAAGCAAGCTGTATAAATATTACTAAAACGTTTTAATGTGTTTCCCTCCTTTAACTCGCATTGTGATTACAAATTAGAATTTCTTAACACAGAAAGGTAAATATACGAAATATTTAGAGTCGGTAAATAAAATAAGATTTACCTATTGGAACAGTGACGTTTTAAGTACAACTCGTTTACAGGATTCCTAGCATAACGTTGTTAAGCTTATTTAATACATGTTGGTCATTGGCTCAAATGTTGTTTGGTTTCTTAAAATGCTGAGTTCACGGGTTGTTTATTCTAATTAATCATAAATACATTCTTCTATAAGGCGTAATGTATAGTCAACCTAAAAACGTTTTATTATATTTGAAATCTCAAAAAACAGTGATGCAACGTATCCTTGATAAGCATGTTTGGTTGGTATGATTCACCTTCCAATTATACTATGCCTGAGTGCCCTCTAGACTAAATTTTTGTGACTAAACATTGGAAGCTTTGCTGGTCTATAACATCTCAAAATTAAGTTCTTAATGGAGACAAAAAATGTTGGTCTGTAATAATTTTCTTCAGTAACAGAGGACAAAGCGATAAAATCAAAGCCTTGTTGTTACAACAAACACTATTTTTTCGAAATACAAAAAGTTATAAATAGTTTCGAAAACATTGTAAAAGGATAACAAGTAAATCTATTATTTATTCTTTTCTAAGAACGATTAACATAAAATGTTTACTGCAGTTTCACAAGAAATGGAAAAGTTTTAAATATCATACAACAATAAAATAACTGGAAATGGTATATCTGACTTTTAATCATTGCATTATTCTGTTTATTCGTACATCTCCACTTGCGCAATTGATTAGCGCACGGTACTTCTAAGGCACTAATTGTGAGATATGCCGGTGTTGTGAGGTCGTGCCTCACTTGGGGAATTTAGGATTTGGCCCGGCATAGCCAAGCGTGTTAAGGAGTGCGACTCGTACTCTGAGGGTCATGGGTTCTCATCCCCGTCGCGCCAAACATGCTCGACCTTTCAGCCGTGGGGGCGTTATAATGATAAGGTCAATCCCACTATTCGTTGGTGAAAGAGTAGCCCAAGAGTTGGCGGTGGGTGGTGATGACTAGTTGCCTTCCCTCTATCTTTACACCACTAAATTAGGGACGGCTAGCGCAAATAGCCCTCGAGTAACTTTGTGCGAAATTCAAAAAACAAACAAACTGTTTGTTTGTAATAATGAAACTTGTAGACTTGATGTTGTTCTTGTTTAAATTAGAGCATTATTTTGTTTAATAAACAAGTATCAAAACTTTCCGTTATTTTACTTGGATTAATAACTTATAAAATGACAGGACTGTTTTAGGGTTATTAGTGCAGATTTATAGCTCTATAGTGTGTTGCGGCTTAAAACTGCTCAAAACATACTCAGATCAGGAATTTAAAATTTCAAATATAAGAATATCAATTGATCTTGAAGGCATTGGAAAATAAAGGAATGTAAATCACACTAGGTAAACATACAATACCATACGAAGTGATCTAAAATCAAATTTAGATCTAGTTTTACGGAACACAAAGCGACACTCTTACGTGCTCTTTTCAGTACAACTTTTGTTCACACAAAGTTAATATACACATAGCTTATTTTGTATCGAAAATCCCAAGTTGTCTTAGGGCATAATACGTCAAAAAGTAGCTAGCTTAAAGTTACCTTGGGAATGTGACGGATTTACTATTATATATCTATTTCAATATCGACGTTTGTTTAAGTTAAATTTATATTAGAAATACACGTAACGAAAATTCTGAAGTATAAGAATCAACAATATATGTGATTACATAAACGACGGTGTATCATCTATAGTGTTTTGCAGACTGATATTTCTAGAAACTTTCCTCACGCCTATAAATGTAATCAACATGACGCGCCAAGAGATAGTATATATTCAGTGATGACGAGAAAACCCACTTGTAGAGAAAAATGTATATGTAAAAACGGTTGGTTTGGATTGAGAAAATGTTTATGTAGAGAAGCGAACAACGTTTCGACCTTTTTTCGGTCATCGTCATGTTCACAAAGAAAGAAAGTGGTAACTGACTGATAGCTGACCACATATTTGAAGGGGTTTGTGTAACTGAGTGTATGAATGTAGAGGGTGTGCTTAAATGTTGAATTATATTTATCAGTATAAAGGTGTTCCTTTGTATTGGTTTTTTTGGGGTTCAGTTGTTGTATAAGTAAAGCTTCTTTAATTTTGCGTTTATTTATGTTTGTTTCTTTGTTTAGTATTTGGGTGTTTGCTATGGTTATGTTGTGTTTATTTGATTTGCAGTGTTCAAAAACGTGTTTGCAAAATATATTTGTATTAAAAAACTGTATGTAACAATTTTGTTGGCAAGTATCATAAATTGGATCCATAACGACATTTATTTAACTTCTAAATCCAAATTACAACTTAACTCAGATTTAGGCTAGTTGAAACTGTAATACGTAACCCGGCATGACCAGGTTGGATAAGGCGTTCGACTCGTAATCTGAGGGTCGCGGGTTCGAATACCGGTTGCACCAAACATGCTAGCTCATTCCGCCGTGGGGGGCGTTATAATGTGACGGTCAATCCCACTATTCATTAATAAAAGAGTAGCCCAAGAGTTGGCGGTGGATGGTGATGACTAGCTACCTTTTCTCTAGTCTTACACTGCAAAATTAGGTACGGCTAGCGCAGGTAGTCCTTGAGTAGCTTTGTGCGAAATCCAAAACAAAAAAACAAATAATACCTAACAGGAGGTGTTTAAGTTGGCAATCTTTAAATTAGCGAACTTTCCACAGTAATTTGTTAGACATAATATTTTATTTATGTATTACATTGGCTGGTTTCCAGTTGGCGTGATTGTACAGATTTTTCAAGTGTTGAAAAATAACATCAGTCGACTAGTTCTTTTATGTTCTGCGAGTCTTGTATATACATTTCTTCCCGTTTCACCAACATGTACTTTTTTCACAGAACTGGCAGGGTACTACATAACACTCCTTGTCGTAAGGTGTAGCCTTGTTTGAGGATAAGACATTTTATCTGCCTTTATAAAACTTTGAAATTGTAGTTCCTCAGACATTTTTCTAAAGCCACAATACTAAAATTGCAGTTGAATCTAAGTGTTGTTGTTTTTTGTTCACACATATATATTGTTCTTCGTTGGTTATTTCTTGCCCCTTGATGGACATGTTTAATAAAGCCTGCAGGGTATTGTAGCCACCAAGAAATTGTACAAATGGGGTTTATTTCTACATGAATAGTCCTGTGGTGGCATATTTTATAAACCCTTACAAACGCTTGTGTTATAAATGATGTATTATGTGAGTTATGTTGAAAACAAAGAAATTAAACATGGCTTAAACAGTTTGTCAATTTTCAAGCTAGAAATAACGAGTCCTACTTCTACAATACTTACGAGAACGTATAGAAAAAGACCTGTAATAAATCGTATCTCAGCCATGGTAAGGAAAGTGTGGCATTTTGTAACGAGTAAGGATTCACAAACTTAAAAATCCATAGTAATGGTCATCTACGTGTCCCAAGCACCAGTTTGCAATATAATGAAGAAGAGCCTACATCTATAAATCCATTACAAGTCACGTGCATACAAACTGTTTTCATGACATACCATTTCAACCATCGCATACCTCAAGTAACTGAAAAATGAAACAAGTATTCATACTATTCCGTATGACAACATATTGGTCAAGTCATTAGAATCTTTGGGCACTATGACTATTGAAATAGGGCACTACAGTACCATTGTTGTCCTCGTACGCTAGATGGATTATGGAAATCAACAAGAAAGAGTGGGGAATTTACACATGATGAGGCTCTTATTCAATGCAGAACTATTGTCAAAATATACAGTTTCGACATCGTGAGTCTCTAAAGTTGTTTTAATATAACGTATCCAACACCTGTGTGTTATAAGGATCACAATTTAATTAATACATTATTCACTATCTTTTCGTACTTGAATGTGTATAGAGACAATCTTATATATATTCCAAACCTCGGTGTCTTCTCCTGTTTACGGCAAACATTTCCCGTGCTGCGCTTGAAAGTCTGCACATGCAATTAAAGCTCAACATTCGCTTGACGGACGAACAGACATGAGTAGCACTGATGCCAAATTTTAGTTCACAAACAGGTTATTCTACACTAAACTGTTATGACTTAATCACACTATCATTCACATTTCAAAATGTGACGTAACTTACAGAATATTAATATAGATTTACTTATGTTACTGCTGAGCCACTCTTAGCATGACTGAAATGCTCTACAATTACTTTTCGCGGTGGGCGGTTTAAGTAGCACAGAGCTTTGACTGTGAGCAAAACCAAGAATTAACACAATTAACCTTTTCAAATTATGAGAAATAATTTAAATTGATAGATTAACTTAAAGTTTTCCCACTTTTACTTGTAGTTTATTACATTCAATGAACTAAGACGTAAAAAAAAGTCGATTTTTCATTTCCGCCTAGTTACTCCTATATATCCTTCAGTATCTTACCAGTTCGTGGTGAAACCAGTTTTACTGTTTGTTTGTTTTGGAATTTCGCACAAAGCTACTCGAGGGCTATCTGTGCTAGCCGTCCCTAATTTAGCAGTGTAAGACTAGAGGGAAGGCAGCTAGTCATCACCACCCACCGCCAACTCTTGGGCTACTCTTTTACCAACGAATAGTGAGATTGATCGTAACATTATAACACCCTCACGGATGGGAGGGCGAGCATGTTTAGCGCGACAGGGATGCGAACCCGCGACCCTCGGATTACGGGTCGCACGCCTTACGCGCTTGGCCATGCCGGGCCGAAACCAATTTTACACTGGGGAGAGTTGTAAGGAGCTGCTGATTTCTGGCGTTATAAGCTCTCAAGTTTACTATTGACCCACCAAATTAGCGATCTTCTCACACCTTAGTTAGCGAGAATCTGATGACTAGAGGTCAAACGTGCTCAAAAATTAAAGCTTGGCATCTGATCAAATATTAACCGAAGATTCAAGTAAGTGATTCGCGCTGCGACATATTGAAACTTCTCGCAGCCACAAAGAAAAAAAGATACTGTGTTCTTGCCAGTACAAAACTTTTGTTTGTGTTCTTATTGATTGTGCTCAGCGCTCTTGATACTTGGAGCCATTTCTAAAGGAGCTCTAAGAATATAAAAAAATTCATCAACAGATGTATACATAGTTTATTATCTTCTAGCCAACAGTTTATCTTTACTGACACACGCACATTAACACTTTGTGACCATGATTCAATCCCAGCTTGCTTGACACAATAACTAAATAATTCAAGGTTTACGAGAAACAAGCAGGTAGCAGATTTCTGTGCTAATCCTGTGTATGACGCAACCATTACGGGAAAATTATCTTTAATATTCTACACAATAACCTGGAATCACGATGGTTTGGTATCCTTATTGGCCTCTTTTTGCTGCTTTTCGAAAGAAAAAAAAAAGGTTTTTATGGTAGTTTCATTTTACGCAATACACTGTCCTTAGATGAAGTACTACAAGGAGAAATCTAAAGATAGCTTTCTGAATTTTGTCTCTTAAAATACATTTCACTGCACTACAGTAGTCATGTTTAGATTAGTTATATGATACAAAAGTAAAGCAAATTTAGAGAATTTATTTGACTGAGAGATTCTTTATAAAACTGAGTTTTTATTTTATGAAATGGCCCGGCATGGCCAAGCATGTTAATGCGTGCGACTTGTAATCTGAGGGACGCAGGTTCGCATCCCCGTCGCGCCAAACATGCTCGCCCTCCCAGCTATGGGGGCGTTATAATGATAAGGTCAATCCCACTATTCGTTGGTGAAAGAGTAGCCCAAGAGTTGGCGGTGGGTGGTGATGACTAGTTGCCTTCCCTCTATCTTTACACTACTAAATTAGGGACGGCTAGCGCAAATAGCCCTCGAGTAACTTTGTGCGAAATTCAAAAAACAAACAAACTGTTTGTTTGTAATAATGAAACTTGTAGACTTGATGTTGTTCTTGTTTAAATTAGAGCATTATTTTGTTT
Source organism: Tachypleus tridentatus (assembly GCF_004210375.1). Classification (NCBI taxonomy): domain Eukaryota; kingdom Metazoa; phylum Arthropoda; class Merostomata; order Xiphosura; family Limulidae; genus Tachypleus; species Tachypleus tridentatus. The sequence continues at coordinate 91,754,302 of NC_134835.1, forward strand.
AATAAACAAGTATCAAAACTTTCCGTTATTTTACTTGGATTAATAACTTATAAAATGACAGGACTGTTTTAGGGTTATTAGTGCAGATTTATAGCTCTATAGTGTGTTGACTCTTAAAACTGCTCAAAACATACTCAGATCAGGAATTTAAAATTTCAAATATAAGAATATCAGTTGATCTTGAAGGCATTGGAAAATAAAGGAATGTAAATCACACTAGGTAAACATACAATACCATACGAAGTGATCTAAAATCAAATTTAGATCTAGTTTTACGGAACACAAAGCGACACTCTTACGTGCTCTTTTCAGTACAACTTTTGTTCACACAAAGTTAATATACACATAGCTTATTTTGTATCGAAAATCCCAAGTTGTCTTAGGGCATAATACGTCAAAAAGTAGCTAGCTTAAAGTTACCTTGGGAATGTGACGGATTTACTATTATATATCTATTTCAATATCGACGTTTGTTTAAGTTAAATTTATATTAGAAATACACGTAACGAAAATTCTGAAGTGTAAGAATCAACAATATATGTGATTACATAAACGACGGTGTATCATCTATAGTGTTTTGCAGACTGATATTTCTAGAAACTTTCCTCACGCCTATAAATGTAATCAACATGACGCGCCAAGAGATAGTATATATTCAGTGATGACGAGAAAACCCACTTGTAGAGAAAAATGTATATGTAAAAACGGTTGGTTTGGATTGAGAAAATGTTTATGTAGAGAAGCGAACAACGTTTCGACCTTTTTCGGTCATCGTCATGTTCACAAAGAAAGAAAGTGGTAACTGACTGATAGCTGACCACATATTTGAAGGGGTTTGTGTAACTGAGTGTATGAATGTAGAGGGTGTGCTTAAATGTTGAATTATATTTATCAGTATAAAGGTGTTCCTTTGTATTGGTTTTTTTGGGGTTCAGTTGTTGTATAAGTAAAGCTTCTTTAATTTTGCGTTTATTTATGTTTGTTTCTTTGTTTAGTATTTGGGTGTTTGCTATGGTTATGTTGTGTTTATTTGATTTGCAGTGTTCAAAACGTGTTTGCAAAATATATTTGTATTAAAAAACTGTATGTAACAATTTTGTTGGCAAGTATCATAAATTGGATCCATAACGACATTTATTTAACTTCTAAATCCAAATTACAACTTAACTCAGATTTAGGCTAGTTGAAACTGTAATACGTAACCCGGCATGACCAGGTTGGATAAGGCGTTCGACTCGTAATCTGAGGGTCGCGGGTTCGAATACCGGTTGCACCAAACATGCTAGCTCATTCCGCCGTGGGGGCGTTATAATGTGACGGTCAATCCCACTATTCATTAATAAAAGAGTAGCCCAAGAGTTGGCGGTGGATGGTGATGACTAGCTACCTTTTCTCTAGTCTTACACTGCAAAATTAGGTACGGCTAGCGCAGGTAGTCCTTGAGTAGCTTTGTGCGAAATCCAAAACAAAAAAAAACAAATAATACCTAACAGGAGGTGTTTAAGTTGGCAATCTTTAAATTAGCGAACTTTCCACAGTAATTTGTTAGACATAATATTTTATTTATGTATTACATTGGCTGGTTTCCAGTTGGCGTGATTGTACAGATTTTTCAAGTGTTGAAAAATAACATCAGTCGACTAGTTCTTTTATGTTCTGCGAGTCTTGTGTATACATTTCTTCCCGTTTCACCAACATGTACTTTTTTCACAGAACTGGCAGGGTACTACATAACACTCCTTGTCGTAAGGTGTAGCCTTGTTTGAGGATAAGACATTTTATCTGCCTTTATAAAACTTTGAAATTGTAGTTCCTCAGACATTTTTCTAAAGCCACAATACTAAAATTGCAGTTGAATCTAAGTGTTGTTGTTTTTTGTTCACACATATATATTGTTCTTCGTTGGTTATTTCTTGCCCCTTGATGGACATGTTTAATAAAGCCTGCAGGGTATTGTAGCCACCAAGAAATTGTACAAATGGGGTTTATTTCTACATGAATAGTCCTGTGGTGGCATATTTTATAAACCCTTACAAACGCTTGTGTTATAAATGATGTATTATGTGAGTTATGTTGAAAACAAAGAAATTAAACATGGCTTAAACAGTTTGTCAATTTTCAAGCTAGAAATAACGAGTCCTACTTCTACAATACTTACGAGAACGTATAGAAAAAGACCTGTAATAAATCGTATCTCAGCCATGGTAAGGAAAGTGTGGCATTTTGTAACGAGTAAGGATCCACAAACTTAAAAATCCATAGTAATGGTCATCTACGTGTCCCAAGCACCAGTTTGCAATATAATGAAGAAGAGCCTACATCTATAAATCCATTACAAGTCACGTGCATACAAACTGTTTTCATGACATACCATTTCAACCATCGCATACCTCAAGTAACTGAAAAATGAAACAAGTATTCATACTATTCCGTATGACAACATATTGGTCAAGTCATTAGAATCTTTGGGCACTATGACTATTGAAATAGGGCACTACAGTACCATTGTTGTCCTCGTACGCTAGATGGATTATGGAAATCAACAAGAAAGAGTGGGGAATTTACACATGATGAGGCTCTTATTCAATGCAGAACTATTGTCAAAATATACAGTTTCGACATCGTGAGTCTCTAAAGTTGTTTTAATATAACGTATCCAACACCTGTGTGTTATAAGGATCACAATTTAATTAATACATTATTCACTATCTTTTCGTACTTGAATGTGTATAGAGACAATCTTATATATATTCCAAACCTCGGTGTCTTCTCCTGTTTACGGCAAACATTTCCCGCGCTGCGCTTGAAAGTCTGCACATGCAATTAAAGCTCAACATTCGCTTGACGGAAGAACAGACATGAGTAGCACTGATGCCAAATTTTAGTTCACAAACAGGTTATTCTACACTAAACTGTTATGACTTAATCACACTATCATTCACATTTCAAAATGTGACGTAACTTACAGAATATTAATATAGATTTACTTATGTTACTGCTGAGCCACTCTTAGCATGACTGAAATGCTCTACAATTACTTTTCGCGGTGGGCGGTTTAAGTAGCACAGAGCTTTGACTGTGAGCAAAACCAAGAATTAACACAATTAACCTTTTCAAATTATGAGAAATAATTTAAATTGATAGATTAACTTAAAGTTTTCCCACTTTTACTTGTAGTTTATTACATTCAATGAACTAAGACGTAAAAAAAAGTCGATTCTTCATTTCCGCCTAGTTACTCCTATATATCCTTCAGTACCTTACCAGTTCGTGGTGAAACCAGTTTTACTGTTTGTTTGTTTTGGAATTTCGCACAAAGCTACTCGAGGGCTATCTGTGCTAGCCGTCCCTAATTTAGCAGTGTGAGACTAGAGGGAAGGCAGCTAGTCATCACCACCCACCGCCAACTCTTGGGCTACTCTTTTACCAACGAATAGTGGGATTGACCGTCACATTATACACCCCCACGGCTGGGAGGGCGAGCATGTTTAGCGCGACGTGGACGCGAACCCGCGACCCTCGGATTACGAGTCGCACGCCTTACGCGCTTGGCCATGAAGAATTTTTTATGAAAATGAGTGAAAGTGTAGATTTTAATTCTTTCTCAGCAACTTATTGTACTAGTTGTGATGTTTAGGGCACAAAATGGAGAAGCTATTGATAAATGAAAGATGTTTTTCGTTCTCCTTCCCTATAATATTCCATTTAATCTAAATTTTGAACAAGAAGGAATGGAAATTGCAATCTTCAACCTATGTTGAATCCTATTTTTGAGCCTTTGTTATTAGGCTTTTTAAATTAAATAAACATGTTGGCTGTCACTTCTATAACGTGTCCATAGCTGTAAATGCGTAGAATATCCATCGGCATCACACAAAGGCATGTATTATAAATATATATATATATATATATCACATTTTGTACCACGGACTCTTTGCTTCGCAGCTCGACACCTTAACCATTGAGCCACACCCGTCCGTCTAAAATGACACAAATGAAGAAAAGTTTCAAATGTGAAATAATGACGTGATACGAATCGAGTAGATGATTTTCATGATATTTATGAGTATGTTCCAAAAACTGTAAAATACGTGGAATAAAAGTAGTATAGCATAGCGTGACTTCAAAGTCGGTAATAAGTATATTGGCTAAGTTGAGAACAACTAAGTTACGACCCATGTGACCGCATGCTGTCTTACGTCTTTTAAACTTAACGTATACCAGTAATTTGACAAAACGGTAGGTAGCTAATGTTAAACTTTACTAAGTTTAAGTAATGTAAGAACTGTTTATCTTGGCAAATATTAATAATGTATTTATTAAGTAAAGGCTTAGGAGAGAGAAAAATAAAATATATGAACAAATATTTAATTAATTAATTTTTGTTGTTTGTTATAAAGCACGAAGCTAAACAAAGGACTATTTGTGTTCTGCTCAACACGTGTATCAAAACCCGGTTTCTCGCAGTTTTAGTCCGCAAACATACCGCTGTACCACTGGGCGGTATAAATTTATCTTACAACAGTTATCTGCTAATCTAACATGACTGCCGATATAACATTAAGTTATATGTGACAATAATTATATATACACACATTTAAATATATATGAATATTATGATAGAGAAACAAACTCTTGCTCTATAAAACATAGTACTATGGCCCGTAATTTGCGGTTTTGAAATCTTTAAATGTGAATATTACATTGCCCTTTGAAAACCTAAAATAAGTTACACAAAAAGACCTCATTTAGAACATGAAATTACAAAAAGTATGTAAAGTCAACACATCATGTTGTTTGTAACATTGCTCGCTTCTACATTTGATAAAATAAATAATTGGGTCTTATAAGTATAGAATCGTTACATGGGGCAAAACTTTATCGTATTCTTACGTCACAACAAAGAAACGTTTCTAACTCTAAACAGTGATTTATAATAGTACTTACTGTAACTCTAGTGTTGCAGCATTGTTAGAACAGTGATTTATGATAGTACTTACTGTAACTCTAGTGTTGCAGCATTGTTAGAATGGTGATTTATAATAGTACTTACTGTAACTCTAGTGTTGCAGCATTGTTAGAATAGTGATTTATAATAGTACTTACTGTAACTCTAGTGTTGCAGCATTGTTAGAATAGTGATTTATAATAGTACTTACTGTAACTCTAGTGTTGCAGCATTGTTAGAATAGTGATTTATAATAGTACTTGCTGCTGAACTTAATGGCATCCTCTTTATTTAATTGAATAAGAACTTAATTGTTTAGTTGTGAAACGTCAGAACGTTTACTGGTGGCCAATGTTATAATTCCATCTCTTTCAAGGATTAGTTGTATATTCTTATAATACCTGTAGTCGCTATCTGCTTTGATAACCTACTGTGTTAATTTTTATATTTTTCTTATTTGTACGTGACTCTACTAATGTGTTATCTTACATTTTATTAATATTTCTGGAATTAGTTTTAACTAATCTTGCGTATTAACTTATACATACATCAGCAGCAGACTGTTAACCCTTGCAAGATCCTTAAACCGAATTGCTGGATGTTAATAAAAACATTTCCTTCTGAACTTTCTTTTTATATTTATAAAACTTCTAATTTCCAGCTGAACATATAACCCCTAATAATTTGAATGTGTTGTACTCTTTGTTGTTCATCATCTTTTTGGCTCATTCCTTACAGTTTGTTTGTTTGTTTTTTGAATTTCACATAAAAGTACACGAAGGCTATTTGCGTTAGCCGTCTCTGATTTAACAGTGTAAGACTAGAGGGAAAGCAGCTAGTCATTATCATCCACCGCCAATTCTTGGGAGACTCTTCTACCAACGAATAGTGGAATTGACCGTCAGATAGCGTTCCACGGCTGAAAAGGTAAGCATGTTTGGTGTGACGGGGATTCAAACCCGCAACCCTCAGATTACGAGTCGAGCACCCTAATCACCTGGCCATGCCGGGCCCATTTCTTACGGCATGCTGTTTATAATTTCTTTAACGTTTACACACTAATTTTTCGCTAAATTATTATATTACTTTTTGGATCGTTTTTTAGGCTGATTATTTATGACGTGTTATTTTATTTTTCTCTAATGCTTTTACTCTGAATTTTTACAAATCTAGTTTGGAAACTTTTATAATTCACAAGGATTTTCTTTGTAAATTATATTTATATGTCGTTATCTCTCTCTGACTGTATGTATGTAGAAAAATTATAGTATTATTATGGCTATCAAAATAGGATTTATATATATAATATTTTTATTTCATTTATTTTTTGGCCCGGCATGGCCAGGTGGGTTAAGGAGTGCGACTCGTAATCTGAGGGTCGCGGGTTTGCATCCTTGTCGCGCCAACCGTGCTCGCCCTTTTAGCCGTAGTGGCGTTATAATGTTACGCTCAATCCCACTATTCGTTGGTAAAAGAGTATCCCAAGAGTTGGCGGTGGATGGTGATGACTTGCTGCCTTCCCTCTAGTCTTACACTGCAAAATTAGGGTCAGCTAGCGCAGATATCCCTCGAGTAGCTTTGCGCAAATTTAAAAAAAAAACAATCATTTATTTATTTATATTCGAACAAATCAGCAAGTTCACACGGAGTTTTGTACAGTTACGACAGAAGTGTTCGTACTCCTGCGTCGTGAGTAGTTTCTTCCTTATAACTTAAAAAGTATCACGATTAGGATAATGAAAGTACAGTGTATTATAAATATTATACTAACACACATCTATATAAATTTTTATGTAAATTTGACGACAAATAAACTGTTTATAAACAAATAACCAAACATAGGAGAGGCAGAAAGTGTTCGTGCGTCAACTTTAATGGTGCCCCCCGCTAGTACAGCGGTAGGTCTCCGGATTTACAACGCTAAAATCAGGGGTTCGATTCCCTTCGGTGGGCTGAGCAGATAGCCCCCTGTGGCTTTGCTATAAGAAAACACACAATACTTTAATGGTCAGTTGTGTAGCCTTTCAGGTGAATTACTTGACGCAATCTCTCCTCATAGCCCTCCATGATCGTTTGATAGTACTCAACTGGTATTTTCTTCCATTCTTTTTTAAAGAAGGCCTCCAACTCTTGCACGTTTTTTGGATGACGCTGATGAACCCTGGTCTTCAACTCATGTCAAACGTTTACAATTGGGTTGAGATCGGGTGATTGCGATATATCAACCAGGATTGCACATATTTCGATGTGTGCTGAGGGTTATTGTCGTGCTGGAAGATCCAACGACGACCAAGCCGCAAGTTCCGAGCATCATTCTTGATATAAGTGACTAATATATCAACGTACTCTTCTTTTTTCATGATTCCGTTGACGCGGTGAAGGCTGCCTACACCAGAAGAGCTGAAGGAACCCCATAGCATGATCGAGCCATCTCCGTGTTTGAGATCCCCGTGTAGGGACGGGGTTCTTTGGTAGATTTCGTTCCCCCTTCTTACGGAAAATATTGCGAACATCACTTTTGTGGCCGAAAAGCTCGATTTTAGTCTCGTCTTACCAAAGAATACTCTTCCAGTAAGTAAAGGGTTTATCTACGTGCTTTCTTGTATACCTCAATCGTGCTTCTAGGTGAACAGGCTTTAAATATGGAGTTCTACGAAGACGGCATGCTTTAAACCCAGAAGAGCGTAACATGTTCGTAACTGTAGAGGTGCTTACTTCAATCCCAGTTTCCCTTACCAGTTTCTGTATGTCATTACGTGTTAAACGAGAGTTCCTACTAACTTCCCTGAGAACCTTCCTCTTGGTTCTCTCTGGAATTTTGTTGGGACGTCCGGAACGAGGAAGGTTAACAGTTAATCCCGTAAGCTTAAACTTGGCAATTATGCTTTGAACAGTAGATTTCGGCACATTAGGTTGTGTAGCAATACCGGAAAGAGACACACGAGACTTGTATTTTACAATAATTCGGTTTTTTAAATCACTGGACAGTTGTTTCCTATTCGCCATGATGACCAAGCAGATAATGACGGAGACGGCGCTAAATTGGCGGAAGTACAATTTTTTGCTGGCTAAATTCCAATAATTATGAACCTAGTGTCTAGTTCTGGAATGATATGATGTAGTTCATTCGCCAAACTAAACAAAATTTTTACGGGAATATCAGTTTTTACACACGTTCTGAGCTGTACGAACATTTTCTGCTCCTCCTATTTTTGGTTATTTGTTTATAAACAGTTTATTTGTCGTTTTATTTACATACAAATTTATGTAGATGTGTGTTAGTATAATATTTATAATATATTATACTTGTATTAGCCTGCTCGTGATACTTTTTTTAAGTTATGAGCAAAAAAAACCACTCGGGACGCAGGTGTACGAACACTTTCTGTCATAACTGTAGATTAACAGTGTAAGTTTGTTCGTTTTTTAATTTCGCGCGTAATTACATGAGAGCTATCTGCGCTAGCCGACCCTGATTTAACAGTGTAAGACTAGATGAAAGCCAGCTAGCCATCAGAACCCACCGCCAACTCTCGGGTTACTCTTTTACCACTGAATAGTGGGATTGATTATAACATATAATAACGTCCTCACGGCTGAAACAAAAAAGAAACTTCGGAAAGTAAAGGCCTCTGGATTAAGAAAAAAATTAGTCCAAATGTTATGCTTGATAGATCTTGCTTATATTATTTAATTTATTTACCAAAATCTATGTAGCACATTTGAACGATTTAGACTGCTAAATCTTCGAAAATTTTATAGTGTTCATAAAACTGAGAAATTAAATCGATTCTAATGAGGAATAAAAATTCTTTTTTTTTATCTCACTATAACGTTTGAATAAATACGTAAAATCTGAGCCTTATTACTTATCAAATCAATAACAACTATCAAAGCCAACATTGCCGAAACGTGACTACAGCGCCATCACGTTCAGTTCGATATGGAACAACAAATAGTTCAGTCTTTGATCTATCCGACAGGAAACAAAAGTCGTATAATATTTTTCAGTACTATATTAACTAATGTAAGTAAATGTTCTTCATATCTTCACAAATCTTACTTAAATCTTACAGAAAATCTAATTACATATAGAAAAATTACCAACTTTACTTTCTAATTATCAGATGAAATGCTCATTGCAAAGGTACAGCCACAGGATACAAATATCTAATTGCATAAGGATAAATGTTGTAACGAAAGGGGGTTTGCCTCTGACGTTTCTGCAATAGTAGAGACAATAGCAGTCACTCGCTATGATAATTATAAGTTTATCGAGACAACAATTAACTGTAGTTTACGTGTTAGGTGTTAATGAGTCAAGGGAATAAATGGGAAACTGAACAAGTACTTGAATATTTAATATTGTCAGAAACAAAATGTAACATAAAACTTTAACGGTTTTAATCTGTATATTTTAGTAGTAACAGTTGCATATCTTTCTCATTTGCTTATGCAGGCAGTAATTTTAATTTATATTAATTCTAAACATTTTAATATTGCATTGTACACCTAGTTGTGTAACACAGTACGATGCTGTTGGTGTCTGTAAAACGTTGTAGGCTTTATGTCAACATTGAGGAAGTAATATAAAGAGTTACTTCGTTTCATTTCAGTTGAAATGTTTTCCTAAACATTTAAATTAAATGGATTGAATTCCCGATCAGTGGGTATTATACTATACTGTTTGTTATTAATTTCGACATAAGTATCATATATTATATTGTCAATGAAGTGAGGTTGGGTACAATAAAATTACAACACCACCTGTAATTTTTTTTCCTCTTTGTTAATAATGACGTTGTTAAAGGAAACAACACTGAAGATATGCTTTTGCTAGATTGTATAAATAAAGATTTTTTTTGTTTATAAGCGCGCCTTTTTAAAAGTATACTGTTTACTTGTATGTATTCATATTTTTTATACTTTTGGTTGCTTGTGGTTCTATGGTTCTAAGAGAGACTGTGGTTAACAAATCATCCTATTCATTCCCACTGTCCCTATCTACTATCTAGCGAAACCACAGCCAAGGGAACGGGCTTGGAGAAATTAGTTTATTTGTCATTAAACTAATGGTTTCACAAGAAACGGTTGATTTAACCCTTAGTTCTTATATACAGTAAATCGTTGTATATGTTAAACAAAATGGCTGTTCTGTGATAATGAAGTGATAGAAGTCAGAAATTGATTTTTTAAATTCCAAACAGATTCGTTTCCAGCATAAGCTGAAAGTAATTTAAGCGAACATTCACCTTTCTTTAAAGAACATTTATTGTTACCTCTAGCGTCCTCTATATAAAAAATATCCGACTTCTAAGGTCGATATTAGACAATATCACGTGCTACCTTTAACTACGCACAAGAGCATGATCAACCATTAAAAAAATATAAAGAACTATTGTTATCAGCTACAGAAGTTTTACAAAAATGGTTGGTTTGTGATACAGGTAAAACAATGGAAAGCCATCCATGGTGCTTTCTCTAATCGAACCTCTTTGAAAGGTGAATGCATGTTTTGTTTTTTACACACTTAGTTTTATCACCTCGTAAATAATAGTGGATTGTTGTTGTTGTTTCAGTGCAAAGCTTTGCAATTGGATATGTGCACTCTGTTCACTATGGCGAATCGAGCCTCAAATTTTAGCTCGTAAATTCGTAAGCTTATCACTAACCGCCGGGAGATAAAAAGTTTTCTTCTTTGTTTAGCATAGGTTACACAATGGGCTATAAACTCTATGACTACCGCGGAGATCGAACCCGGATTTTAGTACTCGAAATTCTTTAGTTTACCGCTCACCCATCTAGGAATTATAATAATTGAGATAAACGTTTTATAAGCGAAAAATAAAGTACAAAACAATTAAATTGCACTGATAATTTCCTTGTATTTTAATTTTTACCAAAGTTTGCATGCAACAGTCAGCCATTCATCATTTTGATAACAAAGTACAAACATTGAAATTTAGGACAAATGAACTAAACTGAACACTTTGTTCATAAAAAGATAAAAAGACAAATGTTATTAAAATTATTATGAACAGTTTTCTAGATATAAACCTTGATCAGCCACACAACTAATGAATACTATACATGAAATCCATCTTTTTCTGAATATTCACTCAGAGTTTGTTTATAAATATCCGTTCGTATTATAATTGAGTTACACAAAGGAGATATATTCAACCCTTATTATCTGTTAACATTCTTTCAAAGAACTTTGTTAGCCTATGAAAAACAATAAAATTGACGAACCATTTATAGTTGGCTTACTGAAAAACACTACCTGATATGGGTTTATTCGTCTTAGAAATTTTGCGCAAAGCTACAAAGAAGGCTACTACGCACAACCGGTCGTAATTTGAATTGATAGATTAAATGGAAGGCAGAGCAGCTAATCAATAGCATTCATTGCCAACTCTTGGGCAACATTCATCTGCCCGAATTCTGCCTCAACTTTCGCTGTTATAGCGCACCTACTGACTCAAAGTACGAATTCACGTTCCAGACACAACAATCACTAGAGTGTACCTGATCAAGTTCGTGTCAGCAAACAGATAAAGAAATAAGGCAGAATCTCGACGTACTAATTAGTACGTAGTAAAACATATGTCTTGTTAGAACAAACTTTATGTTCGGAACATAGCTAACTTTTGTATTGTTATTTAAAAAAACAACAACAAAGAAATTAAAAAATAAAGACAAATCAGAACTATGTTGCGGTTTCAAGCGTATTATAGTTAACCGAAACACCAATTTATCAAACAACACAGTTTCTACTCACATTAATCAATGCTTTGAAAGTTTTGTTTTGTTTTGCAGAAATAAACTGATTGATCCTGTCGCTATATTACTCATTATTTCTGTTTTTTCTAACTTTCTTCAGTATATCATTCTCTCATTAAGCACTAGTTCTGTTAGCAACTACTAAAATTTAATTTCCTTTTTTTTTGGAAGTTTACTTATTGTCAACAGTACAATTATATATTTGACACAAGTGATTACTCAAGGTATTATACAAACATGTAGTGACTCTGAATCTGAAGGTACATGGTTTACCTCTCCTTGTTGCATATCGCTTCTCCAGACTTTGGGGTCTTGGATGGGTTATTAATTACACAGTCAAACCCATGTATTTTATTAGAGTAGCTTAAATGTAAGAGATGTGTGTTGTTGACTAGCTGCTTTTATGTACATGAGGATTTATGGGAATTTCCGAAACAAAACAAACAAAGCTGAATGTCAGGTAGAGATTTTTCTACAATATGTAACTTTGTTTAGTTTTATATCAATCTCTGTTATTCTAAAGTTCGCAGGAAACTGTTGTTTTTTCTTCTCCCAAATTTGCAATATTGTCATATTTTGCTTGAACTGTCTGGTATTATTTATATTCCAAATTTCATTTATATATTCACTACTTTAGTCCCCCAGGTGGCACAGCGGAATGTCTGCGGACTCACACCTCTAGAAACTCCATTCAAATTATCGTGGTGGACAGAGCATAGGTAACCCATTGTATAGCTCTATGCTTAGTTTCAAACAAACAAAACTACTTTAGCGTTTGTGTGTGTTATAGAAATAGATTATCCACATGAAACGTTCTTATATTGCTAAACGATATAACTTAGTAAACACACATTACAATATTGGTAATAACGTAGAACACCTAAAAGTCTCCTTTAAAGCATGTTTCTTAGTTTCATGTTCCTAGCACAGTCACAAGAAGTTTAATTTGTAAGTGGTAAAATAGAGTTAAACTTTTATTTTTCTAAATGTATTTACAAAGTCACATCTGAACATATATTTTATTGTAACATTATTGCTCTACTTAAGTCCCACTATAAGCGACACATGATACGTAGGTCTATTCGAAGTAATCTATGTAATTTAAATGACTAATAAATGTTACAATTTAGCCTGCTGCCGTTCTTATTGGTTGGTATACTTCTGTAATTTGTAGCATTATATAAATGACATTACATAATGGTAACACGCAATGTTAAGCTACAACCTTCCTAGCTACTTAAACGAAAAGAAAACTTTGAAGTCAATAAATAACCAACCACAGACCTAATTCCTAAGTTTGTATGTTTCACCATGTATTTCACAGTCCATGAGCGTCTCCCAGGCGCTGTCAACATATAAATTTATGCTAATATAAAAAAAAGCGATAATGACGAGGCAAGTAGAATATATGACACAGATCATCAGGTACAGAAATATACCTTAGGTTTCTCATTTCAAACAAGTCTTATTTTTGGCTTAAGCAGATATAGCAAATTCACCTTGTTACACCATAAAATTAATGTTGCGTATACAGATCTTGGCAATAGATATTTTTTTAGAAACGCTGACCACTGCTATTTCTAGACAATAGTAAGTTCAGATTGTTATTACTAAGGAAAACATATACGTAATTATTTTCACTAGTAGCTGTAAATCAAGTTATTTTATACTTTTAAATAAACGACCCTTTCTGTGAATCTAAGGTTCACGGATCTTCTCTGTCCTTGATACACCTGTATTTTTCTAAAGAAGTATTATATGATATCTGTTAATGTCAAGGTCATCATTATATCTGTCTAGAAAAATTTATCTCAATATAGTTACAATAATAAATTAATATCATAGACTTTAAATCAAGTTTAGTTTCTACATACAACAGACAATTAAATCTGGTGATATAAAACTCACTAAACTACTGACTTAAAAGGATCTCTATACTTACTTTGCAGCTTTTCCTTAAGTTTAAAACGCTACTTCTGGTAACTTTTCGATTTTTCAGTACAAACATAGAGTTACAAAAAATAATTGGCCATTGTTCAGGTTCCTTGGCATTAATTCTCTGTTTTGTTACCGAATTTACTTTCTTATATTGTTGTTTTTCCACCTGACATTTTTCCATAGCAGTGCTTCCCAAACTGTTTCCCGCCGAATCTTTGCAATTATCAATCAATTTCTGTTTAGTAATGTATTTTTATTATTTATTTGATACTTTTTTAAATTTAAAATTTTAGGGTGCTCGACTCGTAATCTGTCTATTGAAAGTTTAATGTTTAAATAGAATCTCAGCTTTCAACATTATGCCTTTTCTTTAGTTAATTTTAGAATATTACTTTTATGATTATACTGCAATAGAGTAACATTTTACTGTAAATTCCGGTTCTATTTGTTTTGCAAATGATGAATCCAGTACTGTTTGGACTTTATTCTGCATGAGAAGTCGAAACACCTTAGTCTGCTATGTGATCATCAGCCGGATCAAATGATATATCCACTTGATTCATTGTCTGGAATTAAGTACAAAGCTACACAAAGGGCAATCTGTGTTCTGCTCATCAAGGGTTTGAAAACTCGATTTTTAGCGGTGTAAGACCGCAAGCATCTCGTTTAAAATATTTTTTCAAGTTCAGTAGTCATAGCCTTTTATTTAGCAATATTTTTTTCCTAAAAGTTGTTTGTTTACTTTTTTATAAGCTGGTGTATGTAGGTTACTAGGTTATAAAGTGTGTTCTTAAGCCTTACAGGTTTTGCATTGAATAATAAAAAATAGATAGCCAAAGATCGTAGATCTAATAAATTACCGTTACTACCAAAAGAAGGTAGACGCTAAGCCTGTTGGATAAAAATGATGATGAACGAAATTAAGAAATCTTAGTTTTGGCTGTTTATCAGTTTTCAACAGACGCTCTGAATAAATAAAAAGCGGCACATACTCCAGAGATAGAGTGATTATACTAATTAATTCTTCATAACCAGTTTCTTATTATCTTATTTATTTTTATTTGTTTGTTTGTTTTCGAATTTCGCACAAAACTACTCGAGGGCTATCTGTGCTAGCCGTCCCTAATTTAGCAGTGTAAGAAGGGAAGGCAGCTAGTCATCACCACCCACCGTCAACTCTTGGGCTACTCTTTTACCAACGAATAGTGAGATTGACCGTAACATTATAACGCCCTTACGGCTGAAAAGGCGAGCATGTTTGGTGCGACGGGGATGCGAACCCGCAACCCTCAGATTACGAGTCGCACGCCTTAACACGCTTGGCCATGCCGGGCCTTATTTATTTTTACTCTTTTACTTCATACATAATATGTTAGTTTGCTCCTTGAAGACACCGATTGTGTAACATACAAAGCACTGAGTATTATACATGCTAGAGTCATTTAATGTTCATATATTATTGCCTGTTAATTCCTGTTTCACCCTGTATGCGTAAGATTCTCTTTTAAAGGCACACAATATTTCTTTAAAAAAACTTCAAAGGGTTATAATATCGTTTACAGTGTAATTTTGTTTTTTCGATTCTGCATAAAATAATAATTTACTGGACAATCAAAGATCGTGAAGATTATATTGCCCTATCAAATAATGACAAAATTATAGTTACTGTTGGAACTAGGTAGACGTTAGGCCTGTTGATGAAAGATTATGGTGAACGAAAATAAGAAATTCAGTTTTGGCTATTCGCCGGTTTTCAAGTTTGGGACCCATTGGGTAGCTGAAAAGAACAAATACACCGAAGATGGAGCGACATCGCCAGTTAGCTGTTCATATCGAGCTTCTGACGACCTGGTGAAACTCCAGATGACGTATTCTTTGTTTTAATACAAGCGCTTGTACCACCCCTACATAAATAGTGCTAGCGCACTGTCTAATATCGAATTCTTGCACATTTTGTATTCGCCCTAGTTTGGTCAGTCATAGAACACCTAATACTATTACATCATATAGCTGCAAGGCACTTTGACCTCAGCTTTTGTTCATGAGTAACATTTCCAGTAGTCTCTAAATTGATTGATCAGCTATTAACTCTAATCTATAATTTATTTGCTGTCACATAAAAAAACAACAATGACCTCATTCGCTCCTATTTCCAAGTTTAATTAGGAGTACATTCTAAACGTAGCAATCAATCAGAATCCTAAGTGCAAGTTGACCATACTCTGTATCGGAGTTTTTTATAATGATTAAAAAATATTTAACCAAAAAATATTTCAATAAAAATCTATTGAATTAAAAATATATTGAATTACTCTGGAAAATTATTGATTTTATTTCCTTCGGAAAAAGCACTTAGCTGATTGCCATCTCTTGTCTCATTAAGATTCCACCACTGGATGTTTTAAGACAAGAATGTTAATGACGAAAGAGCTAGATAAAGCAAAATAGATTTAAATTGTTTATAAAAACAAGTAAAGGCTAAACATGCTTGCTTTAATTGAACTGATTTTATGTATTACTACACCTGACTTTATTCTGGTCTTAATATTAACTACAAAACATTGAAGTGTATATCAGTTGTAGCTCTGTATGACTAGGTCATCTTTGATAAAGTATCACAAATATGTTGTGATGTATTGTGCTGTGATCAACTAAAAGTACGTTATTATTTAGCATACTTATAATTGGTACCTAAATTATAAATTCGTGTGGATTTTTAAGAGTTATACATATAGTATTGTTTTGTGTGTTTAAAGTTTTTGTAACAAAACATTTTTTTGCTCCATGATAATTTTTGTTCACTTGTTCGGCAAAAAGAACTTCAGTACAGACAAACATTACAAAAGCTGGCCAGACTTGGTTGTCACGAAGAAGAATATAAAGTGAAGCTTATGAAAGAAACAGAAGATATGTTTGTTTTTATCAGATCGTTATTTCATATCATGCACTATTTGCACGAATAAGAACCATCTTTTAAGAAACGCAACTATGATACCTCAGGATTATAGGCACGATTTCAGGAATATTCAGAAATAATCGTGACAAAAACACTCTTAGTTGATATCCCTTAAGCCGTGGATCGTCCAGAATATCCTATTAATCCCATTATACAATTCAGCTATTTTCATTGGTGTTCATTTCTTCTTTATTTTCAACAGTGTGACTTTTCTTTACACCCCAGATTAATCGAGAACGCGAAATGAATAATTATTTCTGCTGACACCCAAAAGTTCTTTCTGTTATCGAAGAAGTAAGCATACTGAATAATAAGGATTCATTTATATTGATTCTTTGTTATTACGGACCCAATAATTGGGATGTACCCTCAGCAGGAACCAATCCCTGATTATTGACATTGCAATCCCTCAAGCTTAACAACGATTCATTGGTGAGACTTATAAAAATGCAGTAATATATAATCACTGTATGAATTTTTCATCTTTTGTAATCTATACTTTTGAATACTATGTGACATAGACTCGTATATGATAAAACAAATGGTGTTCATATTTTAAAACAATTACAATTGGATTAGACCTTGAGACTCTGTGTGCTCGTTTTGACATCATCAGATCTGGTAGAAATGAAATTTTTCATGAGTTAATTATTTCTTGGAAGTTTATCAGTGGAAACGAATATTTTCGTATCTTTCACATGAAGTAAAGACACGTCAGGAAGCAAGTACGAACATCTTAATGCATAAATATAGAGATATGTCAGTATAAAAAAATAACTGGAACTTGACAACCTTCTTGTCAAAAGTACCCACCGGCTCTGATTTATTGTCGATGTAGGTGGCGCTCGAGTTATATGCTAATTTATGGCAAAACGTTATAATCTCCATCTCCAGAAAAGACGACATTAGTATCACGATATTGACGGAAAAGGTAGATTATTTCTAACCAAGAATAAAATGGTTTGTCAACTTTTCTCTAAGCTAAATGAATTTAATCATTAAAAATGGAAAGTGAAATAAAAAATAAAACTGTTTGAACAAATACGTAAGGCCTGCATGGCCAGGTTGTTAGGGCTCTTCGAATCGTAATCTGAGGGTTGCTGGTTCGAATCTCCGTCACACCAAAAATGCTTGCTCTTTTAGCCGTAGGGGCGTTATTTAGTGACGGTCCAATCGTTGGTAAAATAATAGCCTAAGAGTTGGCGGTGAGTGGTGATGACTAGCTGCATTCCCTACAGTCTTACACTGCAAAATTAGAGATAGCTAACGCAGATAGTCGTGGTGTAACTTTGTGCGTTTTCAAAAAACAACAAAAAATACGTGAAACAGGTTACACATAAATTAAGTTCGCAAACTATACAACTACAAGGAACAAATCTGTTAATACAGAAAATTAACGAATATTGAAGCTTAAGAAATATTAATTTGTTACTTTAAAGTGAACATATATGCATGTGGTATTTGAAAAATACTATATCTTTTTTTCTTTCAGGTTAAAAAACAAGGAGTGTATCACTTGTTTACCAGAAATTACGAAATATTTCAACAATACAAGAGTTAGGAGCAACATTTAGGTAGGAACATTTGCGCTACAACCACACATTGTTATAGGTCATTTCCCTTTTGGGTATTGTTAAATTTTCCGACGTACTTTGTTGCTGGATAATTCTTTAGATTTGCACTAATGCAGTGATTCTGATTTTTTTTTCCTTGTCTGTGCGAACTACAATGATATATATACATAATGATATATGCAGCTGCGTTCTTTCTGTAATCACATAAGCTTTCTATGGACCAGTGGTGGTCCGAAAACCACAGATTGTGACCCGCTGCGCTAATGGATTCTATAATGGCATTGGTTATTTGGAAATTAATAACTGTTTGAATACCGTATCCCTAGTATTTGTATGTCATATCTCTCGTATTGGAATATCATATTCCTCGAATTTCAGTTTATAGGACGAGCAAACGACAAGGGTGGCAAAGTTACTCTGGAAGAATTGCCCTTATTGTGATAAGTTTTCTCAATTTAGCTCAGAACTTTATATCTTTCTGTGAACTGTTAATACGTAACTAGAGCCTAATGCTGTTCTGTGTTTTGTGTCCTAATCCTGCGAAGAGTTATAAGTTGAATTGTGATAATATAAATAAACCATTTTTACATTTGTCTAATCTCTTTTCTTCAGCTCAGGAATTTAGTTGAACTCTGCATTACGATATTTGTTATATCAAGATTTTTCTATTTCAGTTCTGAACTGAAAGTTATCGATGTGCCTGGGAATGCCACATTATAAAATGTGTTTGTTTTCCTAATAATAGTGTGCGTTTTTTTTCACCAAGTCTTTGTTCATATTTTAAACAGTTTTACATCAAAACAGTTCTTTAAAGTATAGCAGTTAAGAAACGATTAAGCAGGTCACATTTAAAATTACGTTCTTATCATACTTTTTGAAAGCAGAAAAAGATATGTCACAGTGAAGTCTTTTTACTGTTTCTATTCTAAAGAACCTGTTCTTATTAACCAGTCCCACGGTGGAGCAGCAGTAAGTATTCAGATTTACAACGCTAAAATCGGGGGGTTTGGTTCCTCTCGGTGGACACAGTAGACAACCCCTTGTGGTTTTACTATAACAAAACACACACACACATACTTATTAACCAGAATTGTAGGGGTATGATAATTACACTTAGCCACTAAAAGTAAATCATTAGCAGCCCTCAATGTCTGCACCGAACAGATATATTTTATAACATCAAAAAAATCAGTTTCTTTTCAATTTCGTGCAAAGCTAAATAAAGGATATCTGTGCTGACCGCCCATAACTGAGCAGTGTAAGACTAGATGAAAGCCAGCTAGTCATCACTACTCGATACCAATTCTTGGACTACTCTTTTACCAACAAATAGCAGGTGTGACCGAACATTATAACGTCCTCACAGCTGAAAGGACGAGCATGTTTCGTGTGACGGAGATTCGAACCCGCCACCCTCAGATTACGAATTTAGCACCCAAATCACCAGGCCATACCGGGCCGCGAAAGAAATTAATATAAAATTACATCGTTACAGAGTTTATATTTTTATTATTCTGGTGAATTATAATAATTAATATCGTGATCTTATAAGTCTTAAGTTTGCCTCATTGAGAATAATACAGTATGTGACGTTAAATAATACAATCTGTGACGTTAAGTAATTTAATTTGAAACGAAAAAAATTTAAAAAACGTCTAGAAATAATTGATATTGATAACTATGATATAAAACTGACGAAGCTGATAAGAAATAAAAGCATCAGATATTAGTTATTATATGACACTTTTGATGCCACGCTTTGCAGACATAAACTATTCAAGAGTGTCTTTTATTCAAAATTATCCCTTAATTTTGAAACTTTAGATTAAATCTCAGATCTTACAGAAGGCGCATTTACTGAATGTCTAAAACTGCATCCTGAATGTTAGGAATTTTATTTGTATATTGTATACAATATACAACAAATATTGTTGTATTACACACAAATTTAATACAATTTTTGATTGTATTATGTAATCAATATTACAATAATATTGTACTTTTACAATAAAAGTACACTTAGGTGAACTTTATCACCTAATGCTTGGTGATTAAGCATCAGTGAACGTTGCTTCACTGGTATTGAAGCAATATTAATTGCTTATTATTGTCACAGTGTGACAATTTCAAGTAAAGTGAAATATTACTTCAAAAATTATACCATATCATTTTCTGCGTGTGATCACTGCTGTCAGCACTAACATAGTTGAAGAATGAGACAGCGAGCTCAGTTGTACCTCTGTAGTAACCGTTTGTAATTCACTACGTACTATGTTTTAAGAATATCGAAAAGGGAAATGGATACTGTAATTACATTTCCAATTAAGTTAATGTTGTTTTATTTTTTATATCAATAAAAATTTCGAAATTAGTTTTCATGAGTCGTTAGATATCATTGTAATAAATACTACCAGCAAGCGGGTCAACATGTCTTATCATATAAATCCGTATGATACTTGTAGACAATGCTTAATTACTCGAGTTTCTTTACAGTACTTATGCTCACGATGTTTTACGAACTAATGACTGCACAGTTCTTGACCTAGTTACATGTTTTAAATGTAATTTGGGTGAGGAAGCAAATTCATTTGTAAAGGGAGGTTAGATATTTTAATACATTCTTTTGGAAACGTGTATAGGTTGCTGTTTGGTGGAATTAATATCTCACGAACAGAATACTAGTAATTGCAAACTTACAAAAGCTTCCTTGGTGGTCAGTAGAAAAAATTCCCTGGCGGGACAGAGTTAAGTCTTCGGATTTATAACGCTAAAATTAGGAGGCTCGATTCCCCTTGATGGACACAGAAGATAGGTGTATGCAGATTTGCTATCAGAAGACACACACACCGCCGAAAAAGTCGATATATTTAATATTTTTTTCTTTCTTACATCTTAAAGAAAAAGCTAAACTATCTGAGCTGTCTAGAGTATGGAGCACCGATTTTGAGCGTTGTAAACTTACTGCTGAGTCACGGGGGTAAGGGAAGAAGAGTTTTACTTCAAAATATGTGCGTAATTGTGATTTAAGAAAGAAAACTTTGAGTTCATTGAAATTGAAATCGTATATACTAAAAAAAAGAATTCCATTATGTTACGATATGGTTCATATGGTTATGAAGTCCATGTAATAAAAATTGCATAAGTTTGTGTGAACCACAAACAACGGATCCCAACAAAGTGGATAAATTAAACATGTCTTTCTTTTTTCGTTTGGTTCCATTAAATACAAACAGATGAAACATGGTAATTATACCATAACTATTATTCAAAATAAGTTCATAGATAACTTTAAGCTATATATTATAAATTCGGATGTTTATACCATTGTCGCAAACGCAAACTAACGGGGCAGGGAGAAAGAAATCTGAAGAATTCTCTCTCTAACTGGGGTGGCCAGGAACGTTGTGCTTCCTCTTCGTCCCCTTTCGTGATAGATTATTGAAATTAGCAGGGGTTTTTGTTTTTCTTTTATTTTGACTCTTGGGTGGAAGAGTGAGGTTGGTCATAATATTGATGAGCGAGACAAAGGTAGCACCGGAGAAACCAGTCAGACCAGATCCCGAAAAGTAGATATCAAAGTAAATATGAACATGAACAAAAACGCGAAACGACCGATTCAGGTCATGGCAATAAAGTTGCCTTGGCTGGGATCTAAAGATCCAATGCCTAAGATTTGGCTGTGGGGGGAAACGGGAGTGCCCCGAGTAAACCCACTTTCACAGGACAGGCGCCGAAAAAGAGACCTGAAAAAGAAATACATATTATATACGTGAGGTTTGTCCTTTATATAATTTGTTGCGTGATTTGTAATTGCTGAAATATGTTGTATGGTGAAATATATTTGGTTGGTGCCCTGGCTAATTTACAGAGTGATGCAGTTAGTTTGTTTCTGTGTTCTGCTTTTAAATAATATTTGTATGACATTTCTGTTAGTCTGTTTTTAAGAGTTGGTAAGTTACTGATTTGGTGCATATAGTTTACGGGAGTGTATGGTGGTAGTCTTTATGCTGCTCTTAGTATTTTGTTTTGTTGTACTTGGATTTTCTGAATTGTGTTATTTGACATATTATATGTTATACCATTGTCATGTGATCTATGTACTACTATATCTCACGGGAGTGTATGGTGGTAGTCTGTATGCTGCTCTTAGTATTTTGTTTTGTTGTACTTGGATTTTCTGAAGTGTGTTATTTGACATATTATATGTTATACCATTGCCATGTGATCTACGTACTTTTATTAAGCTTGCGACGATCGGATCTGAGCCGCTGAGTCTGATTGTTAATTAGTAAATGTTTATTAACAAAAATATTACTAATTCATAATTAGACTTGGATGGGCAATACTTAATTTATCACCATTATACAAATACAGATATTTTCAGTGATGGATATACCTATATATAATTGTGGTTGTTCGCAATTATTAGAATCACTGTAACAAATATTCAACAATGTTCATTTCATCATAATACCAAACACAAGATAAACTTCCAGTCTTAATTGATGAAAAATTACATTATTTTATCAGTTCCTACTTAATACGTAAAATGTGTAGAAACCGAAAATAGTTCATTTACAAGAGCAACATAAACTCAGCTTGTGCTTTTAACTTAATATACCTCATCAGCATTAGCTATGTCCGTGTACTGGAAACCTAGTGGTGAACACACTGAAGCCACTCCGATTATATACATATACTGGAAACCTAGAACCGTTCGTGCTTTTTAGCAGTCTTGATATAATTACATTCATACGAGTACATGTAAAAAAGTTAAAGTTCTTTATGCTCTGTAAATATACATTAACCTATATATATAAAGTACAGTAATTATTGCATTTAGAATAACACGAAAAGTGTGCTGAAAATGGTTCAGTAAGTTTTATGAAAGGATTCAGAAAGGTCATTACAATTTGATTTTGTTTATTCAACATAAAAACTTACTCTTAAGTAAAATGGTGTTTCAAAATTACAAATACTGTTAGAACATATTCAGAACATTGACAATAACTATGATAAGAAACACAAACTAACGTTTCCATTATCTATTGTTGGACAATCTCAAATGAGCTCTAAAAATATTTAAACGATTTTGAAGCAACACTTTAATGGCAAATGTTTTTTAAATTTATTTGTCATTATTTTGTCATTTAATGCAAATTGTTAGACTAAGGCTTGACTTAACTCTCTTCTAAGAAAAAAAACTGTCTACTTTTTCCTCTTATGTACTATCCTCTCTAATTTGTGAATATTTACTATTCTGCCCTGCGTAATTACAATTTCCACCAATTTTGATTAATTAGCCTAGTTGTAGATGGCTCTACCAGACCCTCTTCAAAAGAGCCTCCGTCCTCCTGCTATAACTGTATAACCGCAATGAGCAATGTTAAACCTAACGAGGCTTATTACATCGGCATGGCTTGTATGAATTTTATATAATTTTATTGTGTTGCTTTTCAAAATATTGTGAAGAAATACAAAAATATTTCCGCTTAATCTTGGCTATCAGTTTCTAAGAGAATAAAAAAGAAATGATTCGGTGAAATGGAACAAATACGTGTACAAATAAAAGACTTAACGTTCAAAAGATTCTTTTCCTAGGAATACCTTTATCTCTTAAACTAGTTAATGGCTTGTAAAAACCAGTTACTAAAGGAAGTCAATTATCTCAAAGCATACAGTGTGGAAGCAGTCGTGATCCAAGGTGGTGAGATAGAGAAATGAATTAACATGACTCGTGATTTTACATAATTTAAGGTCTATTTGCATAGTCACTTCCGTTTTTATGTAATTTCCTGTATATGCTTTAGTTTTGAGTTTTTACTTTCTTCAAAAATTTAATATAGGACAGAATTTTCTTAGAAAACCTTTATCAATTTTCTTCTCTCTATTTTTGCTGGGAGTGGGGTAGTTAATGAGTTATTTTTCTTCAAAGTAAAAGCTATTTTTTACATTTCCAAAGTAAAGTTTAACTATTCAAGTCACGAATTAGTCTTTATTAACATACTTAATCAGTGAATATTAAAAAATATTTTACTCATAGTAAATCAATATGGAAGTGTTTGTATGTATTAATGGACAAACTTTTATTACTTTTGTTTTAATTTTGGTTAAATATTTTCTATGAAATTAATCGGAATTAAACATTTCTCGAATTTTTCAATCAACTAGATGTTTGGAAATTTTGACCAAACCAATGCAACTATTTAGGGCAAATATCTAACCACCGTATTACCTAGATTTTTACTTTAATCGTACCTTATACAAGCCTTGCATAACATAAAAACACGAGATTCAGTATTTATAAATGCTGAGACAGATGTCATTGTTAAAATTTAGTTGGTATTACACTAATAAAATAATAACAAGCTACTGGAAAAAAAATCTTGATTTCTACAAACATGAACTCCTGCACTTAGCATACATAAATCTTGCATCCTATGAGACTATGTTACACACCTTTTAATTTTCGCATAACACGAAGGAAACGCCCGAATTTTATGCAGGAATGTACCAATATGGGTAAACTGATAATCGTACAAATAGATAGGCTGAACCCTTTAAAATACCATATTTTAACTACACAGGTAGACTGATAGGTAACTGGACGGATAGACCGGTTGGCAAAAAGTTTTTCAGTATATTTATATCAGAATAAATGTAAACGTTCCATACAAAAATTTAAAGAACTTCAGCTTTATACAATGGCAAGAATTTATTGTTGTTGCTTTGTTCATCTATTCATTCTATTGAAAAGTTTAACATAAGAGTAAGGCGATATTTGTTGTTGTTGGAGCTTTATTCAAATATTGTGTGCCTAAAAGACGCTAAGAAAAGTTTAAATATAAAAGCAAGACGATACTTGTTGTTGTTGGAGCTTTATTCAGATATTGTGTGCCTAAAACACGCTAAGAAAAGTTTCACGCAACGGCAATACAATATTCGATTTTGTATACGTTGTCAGTATTTCGTTTTCTTCTCTACATAAAAATAAATAACTAAAACACCTTTTTTAAAAGAAGGAAACCTGTACAGGCAGCTTCACTGTCTCATATTGCACTAATGTGTATTTAGTGATACAATCTTTATAAGTATATGTTACAGTGTGCCTTTTCAATGAGAACCAGTTTAAATACGATAAATTAAGCACGACATTAAGACTCCCACGTTGTATTCTGGCTAAAAAGGAGTAGCATTTGTGAAGAAGGTCAGAGGTTTTTAAAATATGGGAGTTCACTGGTATAAGTTTATACTTGTCATAGAAGTCGTGATCGCTTTTGACCTAGGATCATGAAGGAAAGGGCGTTTTAAGCTATTTTGTAAAACACGTTCTTTATATCAAAGTAATTTCAGTGCAGCCTTGTGAATGATGAAATAGTCAATATAATACAAATATGGCAAACATATATTGTCGATCGATTGTTTAAGTGTAATTGCTTATTTCACTGAATAAATAATCATTTGAAATAAAAGGTCTAGGCACGTCTCGTGAGGTTTGTCAAAACTTCCATATTCAAACCAAGTAACCAAAACTCTCTGAAGAATACTTATTTGTATCAATCTAATGTTTCTTTAATTATCTATTTATACTTCAAATATAACTTTGTATACATTGTTAACTGTAAGACTCGAGTTAGTGTGTGTTTACACGTTAACATCCACACTGACATGGCAGTATTAAAAACATTAGTTGACTGTTTTATCTCAATTAATGATTGTTTAGTAGTCTGAACGTCTAACAGTTAATAAGGTAGATAACAGTTGCGTAAAAATCGAGATGAAACATTTTTAATAAAACAAGATCTATTTCAGTAAGCTATACATACATCTATTATCTTAAAATAATAAAAAGAAAGATTCAGTGCAGGAGCACATGATGACTAACATATCATGATAATTCTTGATTCTTATCAATAAAAGTGTTAATACCCATACCAGCCGTTCTGAGATACATAGCAAGAGAATACTTTTTCGATATCACTGTTGGCAGAAGAAAAAGTGCGAAACCTAACTATTTATTTTAAGTATTATTAACAAATAACTTATTATATAAGCATGAGCACATACATATAAATAACCACAAATGTAAGCTAGTAAGAATTATTTACGAAGGTTAAGAATGGACTTGGTGAAAATATATACCCGTTTATGAATATATATTATTTCATTCATGCATTTATTGACTCATTGTAAAATCATCCAGCCGCAAGCCCTAAATTACCCTAGATTTTAAGAGCAATTAAAACTTAAAAAGATGTAGATGTTAAATAAAATTAAACCATGATTATGAAGGTTTTTCAGAAAAGATTAGTTTACTTTTCTGGATAAGCACATCAAATACCTTTTGGATTAAGTGACTATCACTCAGAAAGACTGACTTAATATTTATACAACAGGTAAATACTGAAGATTTAATAGATCTAAACTATCTACAAGATCAAATATCTATTGTAGTCATCCAATTATATATATAATATGTAAACACTACAATTTTTTGAGTGTCATTAATATCAAAACCATTTTCACTTTTTACGTTTCTTACTCTGATATGATCTAATATGTTGCCAAGTTACTGTACTTTAACTATTGTCTTCTGAAAATGTGTCTTATTTTGACTTAAATATATCTATCAGGTCATTCCATAAGTAATGTCCGAAAATTTAATACAAAAAATGCATCATCATTTCTTTCTTTGTAGAAGGCTTTAATGACTAAAATATGTAATAGGACTGTGTATAAAAATGTTCAGACAAATAAAAGACACTAACCCAACTCCACTTTTCCAGATCATTAATCAAATAAACCCTTACCAAGATGGATGTATCTGAGGAGCACATTAGGCATATAATGCTTTATGAGTTTAAAAAAAGTCAGTTAGTGCAGCAGAAACTACATGAAACATTCAAGGTGTTTATGGTGCAGAATCTCTCAGTGAAAGAAAATGTCGAAGTTCAGATCAGATGACTACAGCTTAAGTGATGCGTTGAGGTCGTCCTGTTGAATTTAATGATGACTTGATGCTAGCTGCACTTGATGAAGATTGTACTGTAACAGTTGAAGAACTAGCACAGAAGCTTAATTCAACCCATTCAACAGTTCACCGTAATCTGCAACAGCTTGGAAAGGTGATTTGACAGAAACCAACCTCAGAGCAAGAGTAGACATTTGCACTTCTCTGCACTCTTGGGAAGGTAACTCACCTCTTTTGGACAGGTTAGTGACTGAAGATGAAAAAGGGATATATTATAAAAATGCTAAGCAGCGCAAACAATAACTCAATGCAGGTAAACTGGCTAAAGCACAGCCCAAAATGGACCTCCACCCTAGGAAATTCTTATTAAGTGTTTGGTGAGATTTCTTGGTGTGATCCACTTTGAGTTGCTGCCACTCAATGTAACGATTACATCGGGCTTCTATTGTCAACAGTTAGAGCACTTGAATGTTGCACTGAAAGAAAAGAGGCCTGCTTTGATCAGTCGTAAAGGTGTTGTGTTAGAACAGGCTAATACATGGCCCCATACAGTAAGGATCACATCTGTAAAGATTGAAAAAACTAGACTGGGAAAAACTTCCACATCCTCCTTATTCTCCAGACCTTGCCCCATCTGATTATCATCTATTTCGAAGTTTGCAGAACTATCTTGATGGAAAAGAGCTTGGAACACATGAAGACATCAAAAACTACCTTCTTTACATTCTTTTCCTACAAACCCCAAGAATTTTATAGAACTGGCATTCAGAAGCTTGTGAATCGTTGGCAGGAAGTAATTAATAATAATGGAACATACATTATTGATTAAATAAAATGTTTGAAATCCTTTCTCTTCTTCTGAACCCAAAATAGGACCTTACTTAAGGGATGACCTCGTATATACAGACATATTTTAAAATCCACTTGGAAATATTGAACTCAATATTTCCCATTTTAGGCGTGTCGTTCATGGTTAGCACACATTACTGGTCCATTTCCTTGTAAATTGTCAAATTAGGTTTCGGTTTGTATTCACTTTAAAGACACTTTCAGGTTTGAGACACGTGGCCTATTAACACTCTCCTTTCAATTGGATACAATCAATGAATACGTAAAAAAATCTAAAAAACATGCTATGGCGCGCACTTTCTCAATTTTTTTAAATTTGTATACATTCATATGACCTATATCAATAGCAAATTATTGTGTTTCTAGGAAAAAAAAGCTGTATAAAAGCATTTAAGATAAATATGTAAGACGAATAACCTTCAGAATAATAAAATGAGGCCGTTTTATGTCATTGTCGCATTCACACTTTACCAACGGACTATAGTCATTCATCACCATACAGTTTTTCTTTGCACATTCTCTGAATTTATTTAAAGTGTCAGTTGATGTTTCATTAGTGTAAATTATTAATTACTATATTTTCGTTTGAAGGCAGAACATTACTGAAAAAAGTTCCTTAACTCGATAAAATTAGTCATTGCTGATGGTACTAGTAGCGCTACCTATTGGCCAACCTAGATAAATTTCATGATTGAAATTCATTTATATTAGATATATTTGCAGTTTTAGTTGGATGTTTAAATTCATTTTGTGGTAAAACAAATTTAAACATTAAACTAAAACTGCAAATATATCTAATTTTAAACGAACTAAAATAAATAAATCGTATCTATATTTATCAAACTCTTGTCGAAAGATAAAGTACTGTGTTCGTACACTGCAATATAGGTATTTCTGAAAATAAAGCTTAAAATTCTATTTTTTTTTTGCGATATTGATCGGAACTCTTCATAGTAGGTATTATACCTTGTATTGTTATTATACAGTAGCACAGAATTATTACATGTAGAACAAACTTAATAACAAATTTAATGTTACGTTTTCAGCTGCTATGAAACCAAGAACACATAATCCACGTTATGGTTTCTGTTTTTATAAGGGAATAAGTGACTGCTGTTGTTGTATCTAAGCAACGTGTGATACGTTATATTAAAAACATAAAAACATAGCAACAATAAAAATATATAACAAGAGACAAGGAAAATGAATGGCAAGACAATGGGTGGAAGGAAAGAAGCGTTAGAAGAAAAATAAATATTTTGGAAAATATACTGAGAAATTAAGAAAACAAAATAATTTTAAAGTGAAATATTTATAATTCCTCAGGATATACATGAAATATATATTAATACAATCGACTGAATAAGATATTATTACTTCACTATTTTTATTTCTCAGCTTTTATCTTCAATAGCTTCATTAGTTTCAGAATAAAGAGATCCAGACAGTTGAAATGTTTGCAGTTCAGAATTGAACAGAACCTTAGCAGATATAATAGTCATTTTATATTTATTTATTTGAATCAAAGATATGATCTTTCAAGACACCTTTTTCAGCTATAGAATTAATTATTATCGCCACATCTCATCAAAACATCCGTAAATAGAAATTGAAATATTTAAATTTTCACTTTCTAAAAGGGTCTTTGTTAACAGTTCGTCTGTACATTTGTTTGTTTGTTTTGGAATTTCGCACAAAGCTACTCGAGGGCTATCTGTGCTAGCCGTCCCTAATTTTGCAGTGTAAAACTAGAGGGAAGGCAGCTAGTCATCACCACCCACCGCCAACTCTTGGGCTACTCTTTTACCAACGAATAGTGGGATTGACCGTCACATTATAACGCCCCCACGGCTGGGAAGGCGAGCATGTTTGGCGCAACGCGGGCGCGAACCCGTGACCCTCGCATTACGAGTCGCACGCCTTACGCGCTAGGCCATGCCAGGCCCTCTCCTGTACACTCGCGTGACAAAATAATGCTATCTAAAATAGTTCTCGTTTTCCAATAAATATTATGTTTATATCGAAGGAACTGAATGGTGACAGACATTTATATTGCAAAGTGAGAGTTTTGGAAAAGTGAGTTTCATCAGAATATTCCAGATGTTTCAGAAAAAAGTGTGAAAATTTTGCGATCAGAACATAAAACACGTTTGCTTTGGTATTAACATTCTTGGTTGTATTTTATTTCATTGGTAAAATAAATATTTCAGATTATTCCAGCGTGTTAATGGTTGTATCAATGTAAGTAAGATATTAGTGTACATGAAATCGATCAATTTTACCACATACCATAAAGTATTTTTTTTTTAAATAACGCTCGCTCTTCTTTTAAACCTCAAAAAACTTGTAGCTTAAACAATGCTGTTGAAATAACAGCACACTTGATTATATTTGTTCCACACAAAAATTCATGTACGACATATAGTGCACACAATATAGTGCTACACATATTAGATAAACTGGCCGTCCCTCACATAAAACAGCCCGGCATGGCCAGGTGTGTGTGTTTTTTTCTTATAGCAAAGCCACATTGGGTTATCTGCTGAGCCCACCGAGGGGAATCGAACCCCTGATTTTAGCGTTGTAAATCCGGAGACATACCGCTGTACTAGCGGGAGGCTAGGCCAGGTGGGTTAAGATGTTAAGATCGCTAATTTCGTGGGTCAATAGTAAACTTGAGAGCTTATAACGCCAGAAATCAGCAGCTCCTTACAACTCTCCCCAGTGTAAAATTGGTTTCGGCCCGGCATGGCCAAGCGCGTAAGGCGTGCGACCCGTAATCCGAGGGTCGTGGGTTCGGATCCCCCTCGTACACGTAAATTTTCGTGTAGGAATATTAACAGTAATAGCATCTTGAAAAACAAACATATTTAACTGAAGTTCGTAAAACTTACCACTAGAAAAGACTCTATAATGTTCTCAGTTAATACCTAAACTAACAAAGCCCCAACCAGCTCGCTCTCTGTGGGAAGGGAAGGATTAAACTCTCTGGTACTTAAAGGGTAAATTTAAAACATTTTATTACTTTTATAATTCATTAGGTTTGTGAAATGAAAAATAAATATTCCTCAGCATAATAAATCTTACTGTAGGCGTTCTTTCGTGTGTTTATCTGTGACTGATAAATTATGAAAGATTATTGATGTGTTATAAGACAAATTTTGTGTTTTATTGTCATATTTCAACAATGGAGTAGGTGCACTCTTACTAAGTTTGTTATTTTTATTATTAATGAGATTTTCCAAATGAAAGTGTTTTAAAGTATATGTGGATATATATATTGTCATTAGAGTTATTTCACATGTTGGTGATCACTTCCTACGACTTTTCTGTAGCTAAATATATAACTTACATATAAACTTGTTATCCTAGCTAGTTACTAAATAACTGGGACTGCAATCTAACAAAAATATTAGTTATATTTTAATAGCAGATGCTCACTCTGTTAAATACTACAGGTCTGCAATGGTTTTATTGTCCTAATTTTGTTACATATTTTACAGTAATTCCTATACTTTGAGTCTGAAAAAGGGTTCCCATTTTTCTCCATCACATACATATTTTTCACAAAACCTCACATGTACATAAGTGAATCAATTTCGTTGAAATCGACCCACATTTTGTTATGCTTAAAATGTTGAAAACCACTAACTATAAATTTCTCTAGACCAATTGCAACGTCAGAGTCCTATCGAACGTATTAGAACCCACGAGAAACACACCGCCAATAAATGAACGGTTAGCAGACCGCATGATGTATAATTTCTGGATAATATTTGTTTGCGCAAGTACTTTGCCATTATTGTTTTTTCTTTAAAATATTATTTATTCGTTGTAAATCACCCAAATACATTCTGTTATATTTGTGGTAAAGTTGTTTTAAATTTGATCTAAGTAACAGTTTTGTTTCTTTCCAATTTGTAAAAAGCATTTACATGATAGAAAAAATTAATACTATTTTCGAAATTTGCGTAGCTGAATTATAGGAAATCCGTTATGAAAAGCAAAACAACTTTTATGAAGTTTAAATTCGCAGGCCTGTATCATCGCAATAACTTTACACACTAATCTCCGCCAAAAAGGAATTAAGCGAATAACACTGATTCTTTTCTTCTACCTAGAATAAATCGAGAACAAAGGCTTTTACACGAATTAAACGTGATATATAGATCCTCTATTACATGTGAAGTGAACATGAAATAAACGTGAAACATACACTACGAGGGCTGTTCAAAAAATACGCGGACTGACGTCATAAAACAAAATGTACTTTAATTAGAAGTTACAGGTCTGGGACCCCTTCAAAGTACTCTCCTCCCCAACGCACACACTTATCCAAACGGTGTTTCCACTTGTTGAAACAGTCCTGGTACGCTTCTTTTGTAATGTCCTCCAGCTCCTTCGTCGCATTTGCCTTAATCTCGGGAATCGTCTCAAATCTTCTTCCTTTCAAGGGTCTTTTGACTTTGGGGAACAAGAAAATATCTCAAGGAGCAAGGTCAGGTGAGTAGGGGGGGTGGGGAAGAACAGTGATCGAGTGTTTGGCCAAAAACTCACGAGTTCTGAGGGCTGAATTTCGCAGCAACGCGGTGCATCTTCAATTTTTCGGTCAAAATCTCGTAACAAGATCCAACTGATATCCCACACTCTTCAGCAAGCTCCCTGACAGTCAGACGTCGATTTGCCCGCACGAAGGTGTTGATTTTGTTGACGTGGAAGGACGCCCAGGACGCTCATCATCTTCAATGGACTGTCGACCATCCTTAAAACGTTCATGCCACTTGAAACATGCCGTACGCTTCATAGCAACATCACCGAAAGCCGTGTTAAGCATAGCAAAAGTTTCAGTCGCAGAGTTTCCAAGTTTAACACAAAATTTCACAGTGAGTCGTTGCTCCTTCAGGTCATTCATTCTGAAATCCGCCAAACGAAAAAATCGCACTTCACTTAAAACCGCGTAGCTAATACACAAATGAAGATATCTGCAATCGAGAAATGGCGTCGTAATCAGCTGATCTGTGCGAAAAAATAAAGATGGAGAATTAATGAGACATCATACAGTCACCGGTAACGTTAGTAAAGGAACTCTTTTCTACCTCGTAGGAAGAAATCGGTCTCCACATAAGGGATTGTCACTTAATGCAAGTCAACTCATATAGTTTTTGTTTTAATTTTTATGAGTTATGAATTAAGTCTTTCTAACCTTATCAAGAATAATCGATCTGTCTGATGTTAAATTTTCTTTTAGCTTCAATATCTTGTATAAAAAACTATTTATATATTTATGACACATTCTGATCATATTTGGTAGTAATAAACAGTTACATTTGTCTTAATGATTACATATTCCCACTGGTTTCGATAAAATCATATATGTACCATCCATGATATAATTACTTGAAGCTTTATGAATAGCTTTCTTTGTAATTACCTCGAGTGACATATTTAGTATGGTTTAACAAAGCTTCTGGGAATTATGTCTTGATAATGGTAGTGGTATTGCTACCAGCTTTGAGAGACTCTGTCTTTCCTTTCTTGGTGTTCGCTGTTTCCGTAATTTCCCAACTTCATCTCATCTTTATAAAGTATAACGGAGGAAAGAATTATGGAAGTTCAAAGGTGATTTATCAACAGTAGTTTAAAATGATCAGTAACAGCATGTAAATGGTCAATTTTTCATTAATACAATACAAAAAGACAGAAAGAATTATAAAGAGCAGTAAACCTTGACCCTATACTGTCGCGTTTATCAATGTATGATTAAGAAATAAATGTCTTGTGTTGTCACTGGACCTTTCCAGTTTTCACATAAACCTTTTAATAATATTCGAAAGACAAATTTATCCAGGCCAAGACATTACATGTTTTGCTTCCTTTCAGATATTCTGTCACCACAGAAGATGTGTCTTAATGATGTGGTGGATAAGACAATGCTGAAGGAAACATATTATACTGGTCTCCAAGCATGCTTCTTTGTTGATGTTGTAATATTGGCATCATACCAATTTTCTGTCTCTGCCATCAAACAAACTGTCGCTGAATGTTGGTTAACAGTTTGAAGTTGGATTTATCTGTAAACAGTGTCCTTCTCTAGATATATTCATCATATTTCTTGAGGCCTGGCGCTCGTTTCACTCTTTTTGGTTTGGCATCTCTCCTAGACAATGCATTTTTTAACAGGTACACATCCATTCACGTGACTTTGTTATAATACATATCATACCATTCTGGAGATAATATACACTTGTACTTACATTTGCGTCACTGGCAAGATCTTTACTATATAATCGAGTTACATGTTAAATAACACATAGTGACTTACTTAACATCACACGTGGAGAACTTGAGCTCCATTTTTCGACCAACCCTAATCAACAGTACTAGTTTCATGTACATTTCTCAGAGTTTCGACACATTCTCCAAGTGAAACAGGAAAGTTCGGCTCAGTCTCTGACATGGAATACTCTTCGATAACTAAACCTTAGTTTTACAAGTTTGTCTCGTAATATGTCAATTTTGTGAACCGCATTCACTACATTAATACTACTAGGAGTAGTATGATTCCCTATTCTTTTGTAATCATTGTACTGGCGTGGTACTGTCTGTTTGAGTTTGATTGGATGGCTACTAATAACAACGAAGAATGTGAACATATAGCTGCATCCCGGAGCGGGGATAGGAACAATCCCATAATACTTCCATTATCTACAAGTATTGTTTTAAATATTTCCGATAGTATAAAACGCTTATTTCTTGTTGTTGAGTGTGTGATTAATATATACATATAAGGATAATATCTGGTATAATGACTTGATAAACGAATAAATGGTTTTATTATCGGGGAAAAAAAACTTGCATGTCCTCTTTATCCTAAATAAATTATGATTTTTTCTTTATTCCTTTTTCGTTAGGAGTATTTCGACACACAACACATCATCGCTAAGTCATATCAAGTATTTGAAGTGATATAAAATATTTTCATAGTGTACGAGTAAAAACAGCTAAACAAAGGATTCCAGCTGCCAATTGTCACGAAGCTAATGATTATTTAATGACATAGCTGCTTACTATTGCGTTATTAGAAACGTCGTTTGTGGATCGAACACTAGACTAGAAGTGAGATTAAAGTCGCATTACTAGTCACGCCTTATCTCAATATTCGAGTTACTTCCTCGCCAATACAAGCTGTGGCTTTTTATAATATGGCAATTTATAAAGATAAACAAACTTTGATTTTAGTTTAAAGTAGCTTGCAATAAAACAGCTCAGATTTTAATATTGATAAAATAATATCTATATTAATAGGCAAATGTGAATTTGTTGGGTTCTTTCGATTTGATATGGATAGTACACACACATATATATACGTATATATAATCTATGTAAAGATATGTCTGATCCATCTGAGTTTTCAACTCAATTACCCACACATTAATGGATATACATACATACATATCTATATGGTATATGTTTATACTTTCAAAAAGTATTAACAATTTAGAAATGTACAGTTACGAAAACCTCGTTTACTAATTACAATAACAATACGTTCAGTGAACAAACTCTTCTAACATGTGATTCTCGTCATTATGTGTTGCTAAGCCATGTGCTGTTTTCACACATTCTGTACAAACGAATGTTCGTCACACTCATATTTATGTATATGTGTGCGCGGGTATGTCTATATGGTATAAAGGGACGAATGGCAGAGTACAAACAGTGAAAACAGCATAAAAACAACAACAAAATCCACTATATACGTCATAGAAGGAGACACTTGTAGGTTTCCTTCTCGTCACTGAGATTTCATCATTTCTGTTCAATCACAAAACAGAACGCATTCATAAAGACTGTAGATAGGAGTTCGATAAAGTTAGCAATTCTTGATGGCGAGAAACCAACTTGAAATAAAAATGTATCTCAGAACGGCTAATATGGGTTTTAATGCTTTTATTGATAAGCAGAAAAAAACGTTTCGACCTTCCCAGGTCACCTTCAGAGAATTCTTAAGAAAATTTATATGCAAAAACGGCTCGTTTGGGTTGAGAAAATATTTTACATAGAAGTTTAAGAAAATTTGCAAGTGGCCATTGCCGGTGAATTAACTTCGGACATTAGTATTTCGACAAAGACTTTAGATATTGTCTTCGGGAAAAAACTTGTATGTGAAGAGAAAAGCTAGCTAGCATTCCCGTCAAGTAAAGTATATATATGTATCAACATAAAATTAGTTCGCTCGTCATGCACCTGGACCGTCGATAAAATATTCTGTTCCAGACGAGATAGAAAACTGAATATTGTTTGTGAGTCCGTAAAACTCTTGTATATAAACCGATATTTTTAATAACTATTTGTAATAACCGTTGTTATAAATTGTATTGTTGTTTGTATATTAAAACATATTTGTGTTAGGAAAGAAAACTGTGCATCAGTCTTGTTTGCAAATATCATAAATTTAATATATATTGACATTTAATTAAGTTCTAAATTAAAATTAAAAGTTCCGGCTATTTGAAATCTTAATACATAGTCTACGTAGCATAATAAATTGAAAACTCGTCCGAGATAAATTATAATATGTAATATTTTTAACACCACAAAAATAAGCTTTAGTTACATACTTTCTTACTGCCCAATGTGGGATCTCACGTATGTATTATTGTTTATATACAATATTTTCATTCTGTAAGAGTTTGAACACAGAATCAAAGAACAAAAAGGTTGTGCAGTACATAACCATATAATTATGTGATTCCATGGTGTAAAGTTAGCATGTTATTGAAACGTTATATAACAGAAGAAAAAAAAAACACTTTAGACTCAACAAATTCTAGATTTAATAATAATTCAATATCAAACTTTTCACAAACAGTGTAGAAAGCCAAGTACCAGTCGGTCAATATACATCTGATGACACTTCAAGAATAACACCTTCCAATGTCAGTGTTAGAGCTGAAATAACAGTTTTTAATAGATAGATATAAAAATCATTCGCGACTAAGTGTGAGAGTAAAGACTTTTAAAAAGTAGATTTCAAAAATATTTTAAGACAAAAACATTCAAATTACTATTGAGAATCAAATAACGATTTGCAAAACGTATGTTCAAAAACACTTAGAAACATTTACAGTTAGGACAAACAGTGAAATACAACTTGAAAACACTTCCAGTAAGTATCATTAACACTTCGTGAGGGAAATGAACCAATATATTTTCTAAGATAAACCCAGTAATATTTCATGTTTAAAATATTTTGTAGTTAGTATTGTAACATTACAATATTTCTCAACCAGCGTTAAAAATAAAGTAGCAACTTGTAAAATAGAAGTATTTATATGAATAAAAAATTAACTTGTTTGCAACAAAAAGATTATTCATAACACTCATCTAGTCCTCACACATATAGAGAAGTAATATAGAAAACTGATAAAATCTGAAACAAATGGTTCATTTACACGTTTTATTCACAAGTATATATATTTATTCATCACACTTCAAAAAGTTGGGTTTTTATTGTGCTATCGAAAAGTACTTTGTACACGTTTAAGTTTCTTTAGACTTAAATCTCAATTAGTACCAGTCAACAATGTTTTTTAATACAAATTTTAAGGTTTCTTTGTTTGCGTTGCTTATGGTAAGTTGCTAACGCCACATGTTTTCAGAAAAAAAAATTAAGTTAATCATAATTATTCGCAGAAGAAGAAATTCTGAACACCTTCAGTGAATATGTTCAGAACACGTTTTAGTTTCTTACTTTTCATAATGAACGTTATATGGATTTCACTAATGTTATTTGTACATAAACTCTTCACGTCATTCAAGTGTTATCATTTTAATTGTTTAATTTATTTATGTTTGGTGACTTTTTTACATAGTTTTTATCTATAATCCTAAACAATGAGAATATACAGCTATTTGAAGAAGAATGCTTTATACAGCATGACTTTGATCTCAAGTTCTTGTAGCAACCTATGAATAAATAGAGAGAATGCAAAATGTTTCCATTTATTAGAGTCTTTTAATTATGTACACATTATTAATTTTCATTAGCTTTAACTTTGAGCCTACAAATCTAATTTACTTCATCATTTATTCCTCAAAAACATTATAGGTTCCAAAACAAATCTTGCTAAGATCAACACCACTGTAATTATTTCGCGCCTTTTATGTTGCTTATTTTTCAAGTATCTTTGCATAATCAAAGTATCTGAGGAAAAAATCACTTTGTCCTCTATATGCATGAAGCACTTAACTCATTCGCTCCACGTTCAGTCTCTGGGAGATAGTATTCATCTGAATTCATTTTATTTATACTAGGTTATAATAATGATTATCTTGTGTTGTAGCTCATAACGTTGGTTGGTGAACTAAAAGGTGAAGCCATAAGCGGAAAGAGTGTGACCCCACTAAAATTCCCAACGAAACCTTTAAACACACCTTAGAATTCTGTGCAAACTTGTAAAAGAAAAGGAATTCACTCTCAGATATTTGCGTGTTTCAGAGAATATAGCAAAGATGTTTTTTTTCACGGTGTTTTATTCGTATCACTGTGGATCAAAAACGTAACGATATTTTTAAATCTTGTAATTTTACTGATAACTGTTA
This sequence comes from Tachypleus tridentatus, assembly GCF_004210375.1. Taxonomy (NCBI): domain Eukaryota; kingdom Metazoa; phylum Arthropoda; class Merostomata; order Xiphosura; family Limulidae; genus Tachypleus; species Tachypleus tridentatus. The sequence continues at coordinate 91,792,926 of NC_134835.1, forward strand.
CTTTTAATTAGGAGAATAATTTCAACTTTGGTCATCAAATCTTTATATTTATACCTTGATTTAAAATTCTAAATATATGACTTTTGATTTTTGTTGTTTCTATTTTGGCCTTTTCCCTTGTTAGTTTTGGTTTTTCTAAAATGAAAATGCCCAATTATTTCTTTCTGATAAATAGAAAACATTAATTTTAGGCCAAGAATTAAATCTTAGTTGTTCTTTAAAGGTTACTTTTATGTATTAAATGTTTTACAAGGCACTTTAACATGATAAAGAGGAAGGGTCAAGAACCACGGGATTTGTTGGTTCCACTGTAATAGTCGACTGCCTTAATTGGTCAGGAATTTCGAATTCCGTTGCAAGCGCACCCTGATTGGTGGTTTGTTTACAAACATCTTGTTGACTCCACCCGTTTAGTTTGGAATTTCTAGGAGCCTCGTCTTCAGAGTCTGAGTCCTCAGAAGGTGCCACCTTTCGGAGTTTAACGATGATTTCAATAGACAGCAGTAGTACCAAGACACCTACTATGATGAGGGTCGGACCGGTTACTATCCAAGGAGTCTTGTTGTCACGGAACTCTGGCAGTAGTACACCAACACATATAACAGCAATACCCGCCATGACAAGGAACGAACCACAAACATAGATGCACACGAGTATTCCACAAGCGGCTGCGTTTCGGTTACTTGCTGCCACTTCTTTGAAGACCCGCCCGTTACGTCGTATGTTAATTTTTTCTACATTATGAGCCTGTTTATCTTCAGCTTGCCTTTGTCCCATACGCAACAGTTGTAGCATGACTAAAAAATATTGTAATCAAACTCTTAATTACATGTTTAAAACACAGTGAATAAGATACATTTATCTGAGGATTATCAATAATATCACGAACATTATGACTGCGCTTAAGGCACACCGTTGAAAAAATGCAAAGGCTGGACAAAGTAGAGGAAACACCTGTTAGTTTTTAAATGTTGTTTACTAATATGGAGTTATTTCTGCACAAATAAGCAGTACAGCCTTAATACAACGTAAAATTGATGAAATAAGATGCTTCGTCTAAGTACGACTAAGTACCAAGCGTACTGTACTGTTTTTATTGTTTTAATATATTAATTATACAAACTTTTGCTACTGAGTGCCACTCGTACTGTACTGTTTTTATTGTTGTAATATATTAATTATATAAACCTTTACCTACCGAGTTCTACTCGTATTGTGCTGTTTTTGTTGTTGTAACGTATTAATTATATAAACCTTTACCTACTGAATACCACTCGTATTGTATTGTTTTTATTGTTGTAATATATTAATTATATAAACCTTTACACCCTGAGTACCACTCGTGTTGCACTGTTTTTATTTTTATAATGTATTAATTATGTAAATTTTTACCCGCTGAGTACTTACTGTTTTTATTGTTATAATATGGAGTTTACCCACTGAGTACCACTCGTGAATAACTGTTTTTATTATTGTAATATATTAAATATACAAACCTTTACCTACTGAGTGCCACTCGTGATATACTGTTTTATTATTGTAATATATTAATTACATAGACCTTTACCCATTGAGTGCCAAGTTCACAGGGTATTCAGTCTTTAGAACCTAAACCATGAACAGTTTTTTCTCGCAGTTTTTCAATACTGCAGTCCATTACTGAGCACAGAAAATGGACTGAAAGAGCTCAGTGTTCGGGATAACTTTGCACGGATGACATTTGCAATTTCATGAACAAATTTTCTAGCTCTGTTACTGTGCTCTGTTCCTTAAATTAACTTGACTCCATTTGCTTTCATAAAAGTCTTGAAAGTGAATAGTGGTGATCCGTTAACAGCCATGAGGTAGGCTGTTCTCAGGACCTTTCTATAACCATGTTGGTGGAAATCTGCTCCAAAACTTGGTTTTAAAAAATGATCATAGAGTGTCAGAAAGCTTTAAACCTGGTAAATGTGGTATCCAAGTTAGTATCTAAGCCTTTTCTTATGTTCCTTGCACCAATAATTGATAACTTCAGCACCGTAAATCATTCATTGCATTGTATTCTGAAAACAGACCAGCTCCACTTGTGAATAAAGTATTCATTATAGGGTGACCCCGGCTTGCAATAAGGTTTAATTTAACATTTTTTTGTTGGCCTTAAACTAATCCAAAGAAAAAGTTGCCTATACCATAATAGGGCTTCTACCATGCTTAACTGATGGCAAAGACATTCAGGATTGTAAGTTTTTGTAGATTTTCACAGCATATGAAAGTAAGTTAGTTTAATGGGGAAGATACAAAAGATGGTTTATCTGATCAAGTCACATTCTTCTGTTGTTCGTTAATCCAATGTTTATATTTTACACCGTTTTCCCTTTTGTTGGTCTGTTTTTTACAGAACTTAGTTATTATTGACTAATATTAAGTTATTAAATAGTTTTTATTGACTAACATTAAGTTCTGAGCACACTTTTGACACTACATTCTTGTTTTCGTCTTGCAACTCATCCATCAATACTTCTCAACTTTGTCTAACAACCACTATTATATTTATTAATACGAGTTTATTTTTCGAGATCCATGCTGATATCACTTTTTACTCGGATACTCAAGATACATTCCTTGTTTCAAGTGTTCGTGTTTCTGAGTAATCACCTAGACGTCTATCTACAATTATGCTTCTTTGAAAACCTCACAGATATTTTTAAATCGATATTTTTAGAGCTTTTCTTTAAAAAACCATGTGCTATTCATCAACAAACAAATTCGAAGGTATAAAATAATTTACTGCAAAATTAAATCATAATATTATTAAATTCCCTTCTTTTAGGTAAAAAAAATTTGTAGTTAGAAAAATGAGGTGTTTTCAATATTTTGTCAACAATTGTGCAAACAGTTAAGATATTAATTATACTGTCTTTGAATAGGAAGTAATAATAAGCTGATATGTGAAGGTAAAGAAGTTCTCAATTTCCAAGTCTTGAATCAGTCATTATTCATTTTGTCTTTGAAACGTGACGGAAAAGTGAGTTTTTTATTGTTTGCTAGCTTCTGTTGTATCCCAAACGATCAGTGTTCGAAGGATCATAGTGTACTAACAATATGTTATTATTAGCACAGTATTGGCTAAAATGTTTGCACATTTTGTATCACAAAAGATCATTATTATTAAGATGGAATGCAAATAAACTGAGCGTTATCAAATAAAGAAGTGTATGTTATATTAAATATTTGCATGTGTAATTTGTATGATGAGCTAGGTTCTATGGACACAATAAATGATTTATTAGAACAGCAAACAATTTGTAATTCAGCGTTTCACCTATCACGACAAAACTTTACCACAGAATATATAAAATGACAAAACATAACATAGAATTGTTTAAAATAGTGCTTTTTAGCTTTAATAATTTCGTATTAGACATTCAATAATTGATTGGTCCTCCTCGTACTATAATAACTACCGCACAATGGCGTGGGATGTCGTCGATGACGTTACTGTAAATCAATTACAGTAACTAGTTTAGGGTTGTCGTCACAAATTTTCCGGCTTATTTCTGGCAAACAGTTTTCAGTGAGATTTCAATCTGGCCACATCAATCTTGTAATGTCCTCCTGGTCGAGATAATTCTGTACAATAAGTGCGCTGCAGGCAAAGATATTGTTAAACTGAAACACAAAGTTATTACCAAACCCTTCCCTAGCATATGGCAGAAATATAGTCTCCATGTGGTGCCTGTAGGAGGCACCATTAACGTTTCCCTTGAGAATATGAAGAACAGTTTTTCCGTTATGAAAAAATAGGCGTTCATACTTGTACTGCACCATCTCCTGTGTGTTCCTTATAGGAAAGACAGTATGCCTTCATCTGTTCTCCAGAAAACCGACGAACACGAATCCTATCGCAAGGTTTAACAAGCCATAAAAAGATTCATTTGAAAAACGATATATCGCCATTGTCCTAAACATAAGTTAGCATGTTGTTAATGACAGTGAATTCTGGTTAATATCGATTTACAGATAGTCCTTCTTGCAAAATAACCTTGTTTGATCAGTTTCCTATTCACTCTTTTTCTTGATATCCTGGGATGAATATGTTTGTGTCATTCTTTTCGTAAGGTGTTGCAATACTTCTTTCCTCCTTAACATGTTAACTTGATCAAAGTACGGTCATTTCGGACAGTAGTTTTCGACGTCTGCCAGAAAGCTTTCCTGGAACAACTTTTCCTGTATGTCCGATGACATTTCAGAATTCTGGATACAGTACACTTGGAACACTACTATCTGGCAACGTCCATTTGCTCCATACTGTTTATGGATAATAAAACTATTTGACACAATCTAACTTTTGGCACGTGACATGACTATTTGGACAAATTGTTGATTTGTGTCGAAAACGAATATACTAAAAGCTCACCCTTTTTGTGTGTGTGTGTTTACAAAGAAATGCTCAAAACAACTTGTTTGTTCAATCATACGCAGGTACATTTACTCAATAACTACTCCATGCATGTAGACAAATAAAATCAAAATAGAACAATATGCAAATATTTTGGTCAAGACTGTATTACTAGTAGCAATCTAAACTGCATATATAAAATAAAAATGTCATGCTTTGAAGTATGAAACAGAACGGAAAAAAATTAAGTTATATTGAAACTTTTTGACATTGGCATTGAGACACTTTTGAAAAACTGGCTGATGAATATTTGAGATTATATCTTATCTTATCATATCCACAAAAGGTTTTTATTCAATATAATATGACCTTTTATCTACAGTTATTCTGCAATAATATGCATAATTACTTCCATGAACCACGCGTATGAAATACATCAGCAAACCGTTAGCCACTAAAGTAGTTTTTAAAAGATGACTTGTTATGAAACTATTAATTATCAAGTCAGAAGTCACAAAAATGCATTTACTTGCAAAAAAAAAAAACAATTTCAAATCAGTTAAACCCAAATCCTTATCAAAGAATAATTTGTTTTTGATAGAATAACAGTTTGAAATGTACGTGGCAGTAGCGTCATCAACTCTTTAGTTAACCGATATCTTGTAAGTCCCTTTCATGTGTATTTAAAAAACCATTTATAATTGACTTACCTAAGCTTGATAGTTTCTGAGTTTTAAGGACATATAGAATAAGACAACCCTTTCTGAGTGAAACATTTCAGAATAAAAAAATGGAACTGATTTACTTTCGTTGTTCTGCATGGAAACATCCAAATAAACTGGTATTCCATTTTACTATATAGGAGCGTGTGTAGTGATCTTCGTTTGACGGTCGTTGTTTAGCAACAATATTTAGGTTTCTACGCTGATCTCCCATAGAAACAAACAACACAGCAATCGATAAGCAGCTTAAAAAACTAGTTATTCGATTAGCACCTCTTGTCTGCCTTTCGTGTCAGAAATAATGGTTTAGTTCAAGTATCGACACAGGAAGCATGCGCTGTTTGAAGTAGAAAGTTCCCTGATTTTACAGGCCGTATTTAGTAAACCATGAAGATAAACTCAGAGTGTACACATGATGAAAGTGCCTCCAATATTTACCGATATGACATTTGAGATATTAATGCACATAAATCCAGCATGTTTTACATAGCGTTCAATAGAAAATCTTTACACACTTCGGTGATATAAAGATGGAATCAGAGATTACGTTCTATTCTTCGTCGTCAAATTATATCAGTGAAGACGTAACTAGTCATTGTTCGTATATTTTATAATCTCGTTTAAGGGTAAAAAAAAAAATTAGTTTTTTTTTTTCACTTCCTCTGTAGTCTAGAACGGAAAGGTTTCTGAAACTATATTTGAAAGCAAAAGCAATGTTACTGCAAGCTTCCATTGACATGTTAGTTAGTTTACTTAAACTATATCGCTACAGACGCCACGGTACTCATTTTAAGTAAAAACATCTAACATTCGTATGTGTTGCAGTTTGAGATCATGCAAAACGATAAAAATAAAAAGTCGTAAACGCAACTGAAAGACAACTATTCGCTTTTAGTTTTCTCTCACGATTTTAGATATTCTGTTATTTATGGTTAATAAATACTGTTTCTTTTTTTTATTTATTGGTTGCTTCTCGCTCACTGACTCGCTCTCCGAAACGTTATCTCAATTACTTGATACCAGATTTTATTTGTTAAATAATTTTAATGCGAGAAAAATAAGTTGCACCTTTTTCTTCCTGGATTTTTATATATGTGTAGTAAAGTTTATCGTACAATATAAAAGTAAACAACCTCTAACGACGACCAAGATAGATATTGGATTTTTATCATCGAAGTGTAATTTTAGCTAATTATTATTGTGGATAAAATTTTGTTAGAAGCTAGAGACACTTCCAAACTAGTGAACTGAAAAGATAAATGCTTTATTAAAATAAAAGTTGTATACTAAGCGGATACATTTATTGAATTATTAAAAAAAAAATCGATTATTGTCACGTGTCATTCTCTTTTCCAATATAAAACAACTGTGTCACGAAAATGTTATAATCAAGTTTTAACAGATTAATTTCAAGTAGACTTAACGTCAATTATTTTCCCAAAGGGGGCCAAGGGACGCTAAAGAGAGGTCACCTGTTTTAAAAACACGCGGCGCCACTATACAGTAGTGTGTTTTCTCCCAGTCACTCAGTGTACACTAAAATGACGTTATAAAAAAAAAACTCTTAATTTTGTAATTGTGCTGTCGTGAAGTGAGTAAAACGTGCGCATGCCATGAATCATGAGAAGAATTGTACACTCTGTATGCTACAACACATCATGACATATGAACTTCAAAAGCAAAAAATAACATATTTTTTACTCTTACTTTTTGTTTTATTTATTCTTGAAACAGAACAATTTCGGGGACTTTGAAAAAGAACATCTAATTTTAACATATTATTTCGCTCAAGAATGATAAAAATATTGTTCACTTATAGTCCAACACACACACATACAGATATATATATATATACTCTGACGAGTAAACACAACTGTTAGCAGATGCTATATTATCTTGTAAACTGTGAAAATCACAAAATGAATATTTATACTATAAAAATAGTATTTAAAGTATAAAAGTATTAATTGTGTAATGCAATGAAATATAATGGCAAAAACTTGACCATCTTATTGTTATATTTTCTTCTACATCTTCAATGTGTGCACAGGACCAATAATGTAGCACATGTAGGTACTTATATAAACAGCAAAAGAACACAAAAAGTCATCTTCACACGTTTTCAAACACTGCAAATCAAATAAACACAACATAATCATAAAAACACCCAAATACTAAATAAAGAAACAAACATAAACAAACGCAAAATTAAAGAAGCCTTACTTATACAACAACTCAAGCCCAAAATAAACCAATACAAAGAAATACCTTTATACCTATATTAATAAATATAATCGAACATCTAAGCACGCCCTCTACATTCCTACACTCAATTACACAATCCCTTCAAACATGTGGTTCTTTTTTTGTTAACTATACATAAATATTTTCAGCAAAAGATTACGTTTCGTCATAAATAAAAATACAACTGGAATTGTTGAACTAACATTTTATACACGAAGAATTAAAGTGTTACTTAACTTTTAAAACAATGTTTTTCTATAAATAATTTCAATTTTAACCTGAACCACTATAAAATCTGTACATATACTAATCAAGCCTCGCTATCTGAAGAATACCATAATGAAAAACTATACATTATGTAATCGAGGCGTGAAATCCGTTACAGAGTATAAAAACAACCTGTACATTTAGATTTAACCTTAGAATCCACCATATATCATAACAGGAAGCTGCAAATATTGTAAGTGAACGATGAAATCCATCATATATAACAATGGTCGATTCGTAATATCGTAGTTCTGACGTAGTCGTGGGGCGTCGGCACAATCGAGAGGATTCAAGCGCCATATTTGTCTAGTTGTTTTCAGTGTTTGACAGTGTCAGTTTAACAGAAAACAACAGTATACCGCAAAGAGGATGTTGTGTTCCTTTGTGCAAAAATCGTGGTGGGCACAGACACAGATTTCCGTCTAATACGAGTAAGAAAAGAGAGAGTGTTTGAAAACGCTGGATTCTGGCTATCAGAAGAGTTTATCCTAAGGACAAGTTTCGTGTGTGGGAGCCTGGATCAAGCTGTGTCGTGTGCCATAATCACTTCGTACCGACAGATTACTACAGTGAAACATCTTTTGGTAATTATCATTACAGTATTTAAAAAAAACAAACACCCACTACTTCCCCTGTTACCTCAACCACCACAGGGGCCGAGGAACATAAAATAAAATTTAACTTTCAACTAATGAACAACAGCACAAATTTTTCATGGACATCTTGTAAGTTCTATTCATTAGAAATAAAAATATTTTATGACTAAAAACGCATAAACTGGTAATTTTGTACGCTGTATTATACTTATTTTAGCACTACCGAAGTAAATTCTGAAAATAGTGATTCATACGTTTATTTTCATATATTTTGAAAATATAACACTTTCGAAACATTTAAAGCTATTTTAATCCTGTAAAATATGTTACTAACATGTACTACATATTATTTTTAAATCAATAAGCTTGGTTAGTATCATTAATGTCGAACTACAAAATATGTCCATGGATTATTTAACATTTAGTCTGAGAAACAATAAATAAGATAAAAAAGTGAAAAAACAATAACATAAAAAATAAAGTGATAAAGATTACCTTGACAGAATTATTAATATCCTTGTATGCAGTGCGAGGTGGAGTCTGGATGTTGTACTGGTTCTCGTCATCTTGTACAGTCCTGTCAATGTTGCTGTTCTGATGATAGAACTCCAATCCATCAGTAATGCAAAAATAAATTACATTCATCTTAGACATTATTATGTAATATTATACCGCATGAAAGACTGGCGTCATTAAATATAATATAACAGCCACAAATAGGCAAAACATAACTAATTTCAGGTATGTCATCAACATATCAACTGTTTGACTTCTGATTTTTTATTAATGACTACTTTATCATGCACATTTTCTACAGGAAGAAAAGGTTGATATTTAATATTTGATATATACAAAACAATATCATCAGTACATTTATCTCTTTACAAGATCTGCCTTCTTTCCTGACTTTCTAGCTCCTCTCTTTCCAAGCTCCTCTTTCAACTGGGCCAGTGTCCATTGTCCATAATCTGTCCCCGGCATGCTACAATGAATCAATCATTTTCGTAATTAAAATACTCATTTATGACAAAATCGTAGCCTTAGTAAGCATAAAAATCATGGAATGTCACAAGCTTACTATCACCATAAAACTGACATTGTTTTGTTTCGTCATGCACCTACTTTATACTTGTTTTTTTAGCCCTGGATGATACTAAAATCAATAACAAGGCCTATACTATCGCCCATTTAAAAGTTCATGATTCACCTGAGAAAAAGAAAATTTGTCGTAATATATAAATACATTGTATGCATTGTTCCTAAATAAGTTACATGCAACATATAAGGAACAAACGTTGTGTACTTACACGGTAATAGTCCGCGTCCAGAGAAGGAAACAACAAACAAGGTGAAGGGCCCTGACGATTGTTCTGCTACCGTGCGAAAGCGGAAACGCGCTAGTTACGAGCTTACCATTAAAACTGTACATAACTAAGTCTACCTTGAAATCCGTCATATTCCATTATGAATATTGGAGATGAACTGTAAAATTCGTTATAATGTTGTAAACTAACTACTTTTATAACCAGTAAATATTTACAGAGTTTGGGATACTACAGAAACTGAAGGAACAAAGAAACGTCTTCCAAGCAACAGCTGTGTCTGGCAGGATTAGTTAAAATCACTACAGTTTACACCACATTAATAAAGCGTATCCAAACACTTGACAAGCAAAATAACTGCAATTTATTCTTCCATTAGCAACAGTTATTTATTCTGTTATCATTACAATCATCCTTCCGTTAGTAATAATTATTTATTTTGTTATAATTGCAATCATGATTCCTCTAGTAACTGTTATTTATTCTACTGTAGTAACAATCATTCTTCCGTTAGTAACGGTTATTTATTTTGTTATAATTACAATCATTGTTCAGTTAGTAACGGTACTTTATTCTGTTATAGTTACAAAAATTCTTCTGCTATTAATGGTTATTTACTCTACTGTAGTTACAATCATTCTTTCATTATTAAGGTTATATATTCTCTTATTGTTAGAATCATTCTTCAGTTAGTAACTCTTATTTATTCTGTTATAGTTACAATCATTCTTCAGTTGGTAACGATTATTTGTGGTATAGTTGCAATCACTCTTCTATTAGTAACGGTTATTTATTCTACTGTAATTGCAATCATTCTTCCGTTAGTAACGGTTATTTATCCTACTGTAATTAGAATCATTCTTCCGTTATTAAAGGTTATTTATTCTGTTATAGTTACAATCACTCTCCATTAGAAACGGTAACTTTTTGTTATTGTTACAATCATTCTTCAGTTAGTAACGGTTATTTATTTTATTATACTGACAATAATTCTTCCGCTAGTAACGGTTATTTATTTTACTGTAGTTACAATCATTTCTCCTTTATTAACGGTTATGTATTCTATTACAGTTACGGTTATTTATTCTGTTATAGTTACAATAATTCCTTAATAACTAACTATTATTCATTCTGTTATAGTTTGAATCATTCTTCTATTAGTGACAGTTATTTATTCTATTCCAGTTACAATCATTTTTCCGCTAGTAACAGTTATTTATTGTACTATAGTTACATTCATTCTTCAACTATTACGGTTATTTATTCTGTTATAATCACAGTCATTCTTCCGTTAGTTAAGATTATTTATTCTGTTACAGTTATACTCATTCTTCCGTCAGTAACGGTTAGTTATTCTGCTATTGTTTCATTCTCTCTTTCTTTAGTAACCGTTATTTATTTTGTTATAGGTACAACCATTCTTCAGTTAATAACGGTAATTTATTCTATTATAGTTTCAATCATATTTTCGTTAGTAACAGTTATTTATTTTTTTATAATTACAATCATTCTTATGTTAGTAACGGTTATTTATTCTACTATAGTTACAATCATTCTTCCGTTAGTAATGGTTATTTATTCCGTTACAGTTACCATATTTTTTCATTTAGTACTTTTTTCTACGAAGTTATTGAATTATGTTACAGTGAATAAAATATACATCATTGTTGACTAAAGTTTCATCACGAGCTAATCCGTGGATTGATTTCATGGTTAAGATTTGGACATTAGCTTTTCTATGATTTTATTCAATTATTTAATAACTAATAAATCCTACAAAGTCTCTGCAGTCATAGCCAGTCCATTTTTTTATATTTACGCTAAAACAAGCAAACAAAGAAAAAAATAACAAATATTTGAGATTTAAAGGAAAAGTAAATGTGACTGGCACTTCAACGAATTAAATCGTTAAATGAATAGTCCGAGTCACAAGATCCAGGTAACATAAAGAACTGTTTCTAGTCTTGACATTCTTTAACACCAAAACAACTTTTAATATGTTGACACACATGTTTTTATGTCTGTACATACTTTCCTTCAATATTTAAAACAGATTAGTTAATGTTATCACAATATTGTGATTTTTTTATCTTTGTATATATATTTAATAAATAAGGTTACATCCTGATCTTTGTTACCAGTATTCAATTGCCACGGCTCTTTATTTTCATTCAGTTGGATATTTTATATTCCATTAAGGTTTAACACCACCACTCATGAAACTGTGTCACACTTCGATAGAGACTCCTGGTTAATTGTGACTAAAAGATTTGTTGAATAATAAACATTATTAAGCGATTTTCGATAATTAGGCAAAGTTTCGGTAGTTTACTAAAGGAAAATTATAGATAATTTATACTATGTAATTATAAGTTTATGTGTTAATTTAAAAAAATATGTTTAAATTAATGTCATTTAATAGTGTAATCTTAGGCAAAAATGAAGATGGTGTTTGAACACTAATTGGAATTTCCTATGATATCTGTTTAACTGTCAGATGTGACCAATACGAGACAAGCTCTTACGAACATGCTTAAGATATTAATATATATTTTAATCATTTGGCAAGTTTTAGTTAAATTATATTACAGTATTTTTTTTAAAATTCTGACACTGTGAATGTGTTATAAGGAAACAAAAACTTTCATCTCAACTTTATGTTTTTACCACATTAGAAGTGTAGTCACGTAGTTCTTTGATTCTCCGTTGTGCTGAACTTGTTTTAAAGTATAATAAGTATCTTATTGAGTTGGCAGGCTCTATGAACGATGTTAGAATATTTTGGAAGCTCTGACGCTAATGAAGCAAACCTTTTATTTGAGCTTTTACGTTTTCATCACATTAGAAGTGTGGACACGTGGATGTTTGACTAACTTGCGGAACGATGTTGTCCCCCGCTTCGCTTCTATTGTTTCTTTGTCCCTATTGTACAAGAAAGGTATGTGTGTATAAATGCTCCGTGTAACGTAAACTGAAATGGAACAAAGATAATTTTTCTGCTGATTTATAAATAATAAACATTATTTTTATTTGTTATCAAACCTAGAGGCTGTAGCTATGTCCTCGTGTTGTAATTAATGTGTATTATTATTATCAACTTCAAATGTTTTTTTTAAAACACATCAATAAAAGTGTATAAAATGAAAAGTTTAACCACAGTTAGTTCTTAAATTTTATATTAATTTATTTTATACCATATGGTACTAGACCTGTATCACGTAAATCTTGTAGCTTGGAATATTCTTGTACTGGTGTCTTGAGTAACACAGTTTCTGTCTATCGCTGAAGTTATTTTACAAATGTTTTTCACTAATGAAACTTATAAACTATTTATATGGGAATTCTAAAGTTCCTCTCTATTAATAAGCCCCGGCGTAGCCAAGAGGTTAAGGCGCCAGACTCTTAATCTTTCCTCTAGTCTTACAGTACTAATTTAGGGAAGACTAGCGCAGATAGCCCTCGTGTAGCTTTGCGCGAAATTTCGAAAAAATTAACAATTGTGTTAATAAAGGACGGATATCTTTCGAAGATGGTAAAAATATTAATACTATTATCATTCGTTGTGGAATAAAACTATGAGGAGTTAGTTTGTTTGTTTTAGTGCAAAGCTACATATTAAACTATATGTGTTCTTCCCACCGTGGATAATTGAACACTGTATTTTAGCTTTATGAACCCATAAACTTACGGCTGAAACATTAGGGAATATAGGATATTTATTTGCATCCTAATGGTTTCGTCAGTTTTTGTTCCATAGATTGTAGCATGTCAAGAAAGCCCTAAAAAAATAATAATAATTCCTTGCAACTTGATATCAAGAATTGTTAGAAATGTAAATTTTTATCAGTCACCAAAATACTGAAACACTTTTACTGCTAATGGCATGCATTTTAAACAAACAGATTATCAGTGTGATATGTTGCAGCTAAAGGAACATAAAACTGATTTAATGTTTTTCAACAGCTAATTTTACTCTATCAAAATTAAGTGAGCACGTGGATAAAACATCCCATATGACACATGACATTGAAATCAAAACTGCCAGAAAATAATAAAATGATAATTATAAAGTAAGTACACAAGCAGGACATATAGGTAAGTAAATTCTTTACATTTGATGTAATTATGTACAAATTCTGCCAAAAAAAAACTTCGTAATTACAGTGTTGTAATGACTTTATATGTAAAGTGCAATAAATAGGTCAGCAAAACTATAATTTTATTCTAAATCAAAGATTTTATTTCAACCTCAATTATAAAATGTACTCAAATAAAATAACATATTTTGTTGATAAAAAAACAATAAATATTTATTTGGTAGCCAGAAACTTAATTGCTTTAGAAATATTTCAAATGCTAGTGTAAGTGTTGCTATAAACAGCCAATTCTGATGCAAAGAGTCTTGAAAATAATTTATCAAGGACTGTTTTCAAAATGGTAGCTTACGTTAATTAACATAGTTATAATTTCTCAAATAAGGTATTGAACATTCCAGTGAAACATATTCTGATATTTTCTATCTAACGATAATACAACGAAACTAATCTTTAAAGCAACTCTTATTTTGAATAAATTGTACAGTCATGTGAAAAAATTAGGGCACTCTATGAAAGCCTGTGTATATATATAACAATTTTGGATAAATGGATATGTAATCTCAATTGTAACAATACTGAGAGATTAAAATAATATACCTAAACAATTACAACTGAAGAAAAGACTTTCAAGATCTTCTGTAAAACGTAATTCGACAAAAATGCATATTCTAACTGAGGAAACAGTTAAGACACCCCCACATTTAAACCCACATAAAATGGCTCAACTCACACACAGGTGTATCACACCAGGTGCACGTGATTAGAAGATCGTCAAATAGTCAACAAGTGGAGGGCTTTCAAAACAACCGCCAACATGCCCAGGTCTGGTCGTCCAAGCAAGTTCACCCCGAGAGCAGACCGCAAGATGCTAAAAGAGATCTCCAAACACCCTAACATGTCATCACAGGACCTACAGCAGGCTCTAGCTACTGTAGATGTGAAAGTGCATGCCTCTACAATCAGAAAGAGACTGCACAAGTTTAACTTGCATGGGAAGTGTGCAAGGAGGAAACCTTTGCTCTCTAAGAGAAACATCAAGACCAGACTGAAGTTTGCCAGAAAAAATTTAGACAAAGACCAGGACTTTTGGAATAATGTTCTTTGGACAGATGAGTCCAAAATTGAATTATTTGGACACCAGAACAGAGGACATTTTTGGCGTAAACCAAATACAGCATTCCAGGAAAAGAACCTCATACCAACTGTGAAGCATGGAGTTGAAAATGTCATGGATTGGGGCTGCTTTGCTGCAGCAGAACCTGGACAGCTCACAATCATAGAATCCACCATGAATTCTACTGTGTATCAGAGGGTGCTTGAGGATCATGTGAGACCATCTGTAAGAAAAGTAAATCTGAAGTGGAACTGGACTCCGTAACACGACAATGACCCAAAACATACCAGTAAATCCACCAAGGACTGGCTGAAAACTAAGAAATGGAGAGTCCTAGAATGGTCGAGTCAAAGCCCAGATCTTAATCCCATTAAGATGCTGTGGGGTGACTTGAAACTAGCTGTACATGCAAAAAAAAAACCTCAAACATCTCACAGCTGAAAGAATTCTGCATTGAGAAGTGGGGAAAACTTTCTTCAGACCGATGTCAGAGACTGGTAGATGGCTACAAGAAGCGTCTCATTGCAGTTATTTCAGCCAAAGGGGGTAACACCAGCTATTAGGGGGTAGGGTGTTCTAACTTTTTCCTCAGTTCGAATATGCATTTTTGTAGCATGACATTTACAGAAGATCTTGAAAAGTCGTTTCTTTAGTTTTAATTGTTTAGTTATATTCCCATAATCTCTCAGTATTGTTGAAATTGAGATTAAATATCTATATATCCCAAAATGTTACAAAAATACACAGGCTTTAATAGAGTGTCGTAATTTTTTCACATGACTATCTATACGGTGTCAGTCTCACGGATTATTTTAATTATGAATTAAAATTAACTACAATGACTAATAACAATAGGATTTATGCAGATGACGTCATCACACAATAAAAGCATTCATCTTAACCAGGCGTCTAAAATTACATGTTGGCTTTTATTGGAAATAATTTACCTAATTTGGACGTTTTGACAACGTTCATTAGTCGTATATACCTGCTTAGATGTTAGTTATTAATTACAAATACAGTTATGAAAACTTGAATAAGTGTCGTTTCTCTTATAGCAAAGCCACATCGGGCTATCTGCTGTATCCACCAGGTGTAATTGAACCCCTGATTTGAGCGTTGTAAATCCGAAGACTTACCCTTGTTCCGCCGGGGGACCTTAAATAAGTTAAGCAGCACTAAAAGTAGGAAAATAATAGATTGAAAGAATTATCATTTGTAAGCTTATTGAATTAAGTGGTATTTGATAAATAAAACTCAGTGTGACGAAATGTAAAAATACGAAAAAACGGTTAAAATCGCTTTAAAGGAAAAGTGATTATGTGACTAGTGTTTCGGTCAAACAACTGTTATCAGATGTGTGGTGGGTAGAGTAGCCATCCTAAATTCCATTTCCTGGTAGATAGAATAGTCATCCTGACTTCATGTTTGTGGTAGGTAGATTAGCCATCCTAAATTCCAGTTTGAGTAAATCACAGAAATAAAACGTTAATTCATCTACATCTCAAATTCAAGTATTCTATGGTTATCTGGCAAGGTTAACGAAGAAGTATTTTTCATGAAATATTTGTAACATTTGACCAGAATTTTGATAGTCATGTATGCGATAACTCGATGTTTTGCAGCATCTGTTGCTAATAGCACCGTTATACGGTGTGGTTGCACTATTTAGATATACTTACCTCTTTGTAAGCACTGTCACACCCTAGACAATCATAGCACAATATGTTCCAAGTGACAATAGTGTGATATTAACTTACTGGCTGTTGGCTGTTCGAATTTTTGTTCAATAGAAAAAATTAAATTTCTTGACTTTTAGTTGAAACCTTCAGCTCTAATAACATAAGCTAATCCTTTATCCCACATTGTTTTTTGTTTGTTTTGTTTCGAATTTTGCACAAAGCTAAACAAGGACCTTCTGCTTTAGTCGTCCCTAATTTAACAGTGTAAGACTAGAGGGAAGCAGCTCGTCATCACCACCCACCGCCAACTCTTGGGCTACTATTTTACCAACGAATAGTGGGATTGACCGTCACGTTATAACGCCTCCACAGCTGAAAGGGTGAGCATGTTTGGTGTGACGGGGATTCGAACCAGCGACCCTCAGATTACGAGTTGGGTGCCTTAACCACCTGGCCATGCCGAGCTCCCACATTGTTCAATCGAGTACAAATGTCAATCAAAGAAGTTACCATAGAAACTATTAATTAATAATTAGATCACGTAGCAGGTCATCAAATTACATTGAAACTCTAGAGAACTAGATTAAGAATGAAACTTGTGGCTTTGATTCCATGTAGTTTTATGACCGAAATTACGTCCTTATATTTTCTTGTTTTGGAGCTTAAAAAAAGATTCCATAAAAACAATTAAATTTTCCCGATTAGTCAATTTATTTTGTCCAAATGAACTTTCATCAAGATTAGACAGTAGATCCTTGACAACTAGCTTTAGTGGATTATCTCGTAATAACGCAGATAATCCTCCTATAGCTTTGAGCGAAATTACAAAACAAACAAACAATCGAGTCCCCATGATGAGCACAACAGACAGCCAAATGTGGCTTTGCTCTACAAATGTGGTGTATATCCTCCTATCACGTGACAGAACAAATCGTACGACATCTGAATGTAAATAAAATCCATTACAATGTTTATTGACATTTATTCCAACAACATGATAATTTTTTCATGTTTGGAGTTAAATCTTAATAATTTAAATACATTAGTGTAGCGACATAACGCAAGGGCATTTCCCAATTAAAACAATAACTTCAGACTATTTTTTTGCAATGTATATTTACCTAAAAGAGGAAAAAAATCACTTTGAGGTTTTTATGACGGGAAAAAATCGGAGCACAATAAAGTTGTGGTATTTTTAAAACAGCACCGATAACACATATAATATATTCATTTTGTATTAAGATTTACTTAAAACGGCATGCTGATTTTATGGATTTGAAGCTTGTTCCAAAAGGGTTGGGTTCAGAACGAGGGATAGAACACACTTTTGCTCCGACTGCAACTTGTTGTCTTGTTCTATAGAAGTTGGCGCTACCTCTTTATCATTTATAGAACTATGTTCCTGTCCTATCCATCCTCTTGCTAGCTTGCGCTTATGTCTATACTTCGAGCCCTCAACCTCTGAATCCGAATCGTCTGATGTGCTTCCAACTTTACGTCGTTTGATAATTATTTCAATGGACAAAAAAAGCACTAAAACACCTACCACAATAAATGTTGGTCCCGTCACCAACCACGGCATTTTTTTATTTTGAAACTGTGAAGCGAAAACGCCTGTGCAAGTCAAACCTACTCCAAGTAGCACCAGCATAGAACCACTCACAAAAATATATATAAGAGTTCCACAGGTTGCCGCTTGGCGGCGTTTTTCTGCAAGCTCTCTTTGTACAGCTCGTTTTTTCATGGTTCGCTCCATGGCGTTGTTATCATAATTTTCCAAACTGTTGTGTTCAGTTTCTTCTCGACGTTGCTGATAATATCTGGCTAGAATGAACATTTCTGTAAAATAAAATGATATTTTTTTTACTTTAGTTTTGAGTTTCCAATCCGTATACCCTAAAATTGATTACTTTCTTTTACATAATATATAATATAATATAATATAATATAATATAATATAATATAATATAATATAATATAATATAATATAATATAATATAATATAATATAATATAATATAATATAATATAGGACACACGAATACGTTTCGCTATTACCTCAAACAACCAACTATTTGCAAACGTTCTGTGGGCCTTAATGGAATACAAAATTATAATAACTGGAAAACATGTTAATATTCGACAAAATAACACATTGAAAAATGCATTAAAGTGTTAATAATCTTTATACTTTAACAGTTTCTTATTTTGATACATTACAAGCGGCAGCTAACAGAATCAGGTTTATTGTAGTAAGAAATTAGTATACCATGCAACATTAACCTTCATCAGTACACCTGGAGACCATATGAGCCCCGACGATAAATATTTGTAATACTTTTTCACTGACCAGTTATATTTTATTTATTTTTATGTAATTGTCACGTTATCTTCCTCTGACACAAAAATAATAAATCTTTAGATGTTTTGTAGTCGAATACTTTTTGTGAATAAAAAGTTGCATGTGGTATACAGATTTGGAGCTCTGTCTCTTTATCAGGCATTGTGTATATGGACTCACAGAGGTTATCCATTTTGATACACAGTGATTACGTACGTAGATCTCTCCTTGAGTGAAGTAATGCGCACAACTTACTTCAGAGATGTCTCCAGAATCCCCGTGCAATGCAGAAAGGCCTCAAATCTGCCTTTGTAGATCTAGCATTGCTTGACAGAAGACAACATGCTGGTCAAGGTGTTCCAGCAACAACAAAAAAACAATGTTATCTTTACCCAAGAATCGTGGACAGGGAAGTCCGTCAAACCTGTACAGCATTTGGAAACCGTGTCTGTACTGATCACTCCACACCCAGTGTACGGTGTGACGAGTTTGCAAAATGACTGGTAAAAGATATTAGAAACACTTTATGTTCACTCAGAATAAGTTTTGCTTAGATGTTTTCCAAAATTTGGTAATAGTTTAGCTCTGAAACAAAATTTAATGTGGTTCGATCCCCTTGGGTTCGTTTGGACCCCAAGCACATTTTCGCACAATTTGGTGTGTTTTTTTGTTACATATTCGAGAAATATGTTTCTTCATTCAGTAGTTTATTAGTTTTAATTGTGAAATGTCGATCAAAGAAGAAGTGGTCCCATATTATCGAAACATATGTCAATGATAGCAATATTTTGTCTAAATATGATAAAATGGATATAAGTAAAATTCATATTTTGTAATAATAAATCACATATTATATACGTATAGTACTCAGTCTTTCTTACAGTTTATCTGCACAATACTATGAGAAGCCAGTATGCTAACTTTTCAAAATCTAAATCATCGCTTTAACATTATGATCATTAAATATATGCGGGATCAGAATAGACCCCAGGTGTACTGAAAGGTAGATATTTTAACGTGTACTGATGAACGTTAAGATTATTTTGTCTTATAGAAAAAACAAAATTTTTATTCCAAAATGTTATTGTTGCTTACATATATTTAAATAAACGTCCAAATAACACAGTGAATGCAGTTTTGTCCTTTAGAAACAGATTCGTTTCTGATTTGAAACGGTCAAATTTTTCGTATTAGATTTTGTCTTCATTCGTGCCTCTTTTACTGACCTACTAATAATGTGTAACTGAATTTTGTTTCTGATACCATTATTTTGTTTTTAGATACAATTGCCTGTCATTTACTTTACATTTTTATCCATTTATTTTAATTTAAGTCATAATCATGCCCGCAAAAATCGGATTTCGATACCCGTGATGGGCACAGTACAAACAGGTTATTGAGTAGCTTTGCGCTTAACAGCAAACAAACAAATCTTGTAACCTTATTTTTACTTTTGAAAATATTCTTTTACATATGTCCAAGAAACGTTCCATTTGACTTAATTAAATGATATATACCTTTTATAAATCTAAAGCAAATTTTGATGTCATTCGGTGAACAATTTCGAAAACTTATGATCAATGAACTTCTTGTATTTTGTTCCTGTCTTATACGTTACAGTAATTTTTTGTTCTGAGTAATAAAGTAAGCCTAAAATAGGCTTAGATTAAATAATGCTGATATCCGTTTTTAATACCTGTATAATTTCTAAACGTAATACTGGCTTAGTAAGTATGACTAATTTCATATCGGTTTGGTTTGTTTTGAATTTCGCGCAAAGCTACACAAAAGCTATCTGCGCTAGCCGTCCCTAATTTAGCAGTGTAAGACTAGAGGGAAGGCAGCTAGTCATCACCACTCACAGCCACACCTGAGGCTACTCTTTTACAACGAATAGGGTGATTGACCGTCACATTATAACACCCCCACGGCTGAAAGGACGAGCATGTTTGGTGCAACGGGGATTCGAGCCCGCGACCCTCGGGTTACAAGTCGAACGCCTTAACCCACCTGGCCATGCCAAGCCATCGTTAACTGAACGCTAGGAAAAACCGCTAGCGAATTGAACGTTTTTTGACAGTTCTTTTTTCTATAAGAAATGCTAAAGGGAAAATATTAATTTCAGTTTAAACTAATTTTTTCGATATGGTACATTAACATAACGTGTGTGTATAATACCGACAAGTTAAAATAAGAGGGTGTCCTCTTTAGCAACGACGATAATTAAATCTCAGATAGTTCAAGAGATGAAGCCATAAGTTGAAAGTCTGTGTTTTTTAAAAAAGGAACGATTCTATGAGCCTCCATGCCTCGACTGAGAAATATATACATGACCAAAAATAAATATATAGTCGAACACGTTCCTCTCTCTTCACGCGTCTTTTTTGTCAATAGTCCTATCTTCAAAATACTTCTTTCAATCAGTCTGTAATGTTTAATTGAAAATAAACATTTTGACATTTGTTTTCTACGATGAACTGTTCAGAATATACAAAGTGTGACGACAGACAGACATTTGACTGTTGTATGTAGATATACTGTAGATTGTTTACTTACACTGGAGATCACTATGATTTTCTTTAAGTTTGTTTGTTTGTTTTTTTTTAATTTCGCACAAAGCTACTCGAGGGCTATCTGTGCTTGCCGTCCCTAATTTAGCAGTGTAAGACTAGAGGGAAGGCAGCTAGTCATCACCACCCAGCCAACTCTTGGGCTACTCTTTTACCAACGAATAGTGGGATTGACCGTCACATTATAACGCCCCCACGGCTGGGAGGGGGAGCATGTTTGGCGCGACTCGGGCGCGAACCCGCGACCCTCAGAGTACGAAGCGCACGCCTTAACGCGCTAGGCCATGCCAGGCCCTTTCTTTAAGTATTATTTGAATTAATTATCAGTGAAATAGTAGAACATCCAGATTTATGAAATATTTCTGCTTCTGAAATATTAAAATGGTATAATTACCATTATACTATATGGTAACAGTAATAAAAAAGTAGTGTTTTACATTTTGAAGGTTTTGATTCATATTAGAAACGTAGAGTTGCTTCGAAATGACATTACATAAAAAAGCAAGAAATGTTTCCGTCTTACAAAACGTTTATAATTACTCAGAGATTTCTTGAAAGTATCCTCAGTGTAATTCACTTATTAACATGAATAATACCCCCCCCCCAAACTGACAGAGGATTTATACTACTTATGCATAGGTTACTTTGATTTTTGATGTAGACCAACGAAAACTGTGTAAAATCAACACCTTTTAAAATAATAATTACGATAGGTATATGAACCAAATTCTCTCGCCAGAAACATTTGTTATTGTGAATAAATTCCATTAAATTGGAAATAATAATTAATTATAAAGTATACGTATATATTTTTTGTGAACTCATTTCCTGTTGAAGTGATTCAACATAATGGTTTGTATGTACGTGAAAAATTTGGTCTCTCATTAGACTGGGTTGAAACTCTGAAGGAATAAAAGCAAAAGCTTAGTTCAAGTGAAACTCGTGTTAATTGACTTTTAAACAAACACGTGCAAATTTTACCTATGTATGTAAGCATACCTTTTTGATATGTAATGAACTTATTACATTGTACAGTGGCAACATGACAAACTAGAATAGATTTTATAAAATGACAAAAAGTTTATCATCTGTAATTAAGCCTATTATTTAAATTGCATGATATGTGGATAGGAAATAACATGAATAGAACAAAAGCTATTCATTTTTGAAAAGTTAAGTGATTGAAATGTTTTAATTTGTAGTTCTGATATTAAAAAGTTGGTTTTACTAAACAAATGTGTTATGTAAGTAAACATTAAAACATTTTTTTAGAAATTATAGACTTGTAGGTGAATGTCAGAGTCCCTCCCTTTAAGAAAGAAGAGGTAAACAGTTCTATTAGCATGTGTTTAGCCCTGCATGGCCAGATGGTTAAGGCGCTCAACTCTTAATCTGAGGATCGCAGGTTCGAATCCCCGTCACACCAAATATGCTCGCCCTTTCAGCCGTAGAGGCATTATTATGTGACGGTCAATCCCATTATTCATTGGTAAAAGAGTAGCCCAAGAGTTTGTGGTGCGTGATGATGACTAACTGCTTTCCTTCTAGTCTTATTACACTGCTAAATTAGTGACGGCTAGAGCAGATAGCCATCGTGTAGCTTTGCGCAAAATTCAAACCAAACAAATGTTCGGCATTTACAATTATCCTAGACATTTCTTTGGTCATCATCCAACCGAACACGTGCAAAAATTATCTTTATATCTTTGTAAAAGTTATTATTCAATGAAAACCCAACGTGACCAATAGGTTAGCGTGCCCGAATTGAGGATCCGAGAATTTGTTTTTCGTGTCTCATTACTGCAAGAACGTGTTTCGCATTTCTTAAGCCAGTGGGAGCTATTGACTAGCTTCCTTACCTGATCTTTAATCAGTTGAAGTATGAAAACGACTAGGTACAGGTAGCTCTTGTGTAGCTATGTGCGAAAATCCTAAAACAAAACAAATAATCCTTAAACCAGTCACCTATAATAATTATTTTTATGGCGAATACGGCATAGCCAATTATTATATGTAAAAAATGTATTTCGGAATCTCAACATGCTGATAATTTATCCACAATCAAAACATAACTCTTAGATTCAGCAACCTGAGTACACACGTAAAGTCAAAGCATAACTTGTAAGTTTAATTGCTGTTATTAGTTGGTTTTTAGCGCAAAGTTATCTGCGTTCTTTCAACAGATTCGAACCTGCATTTTATAAATCTGTTTATATTTAGCACGTTAATCATATATTCATTACTAAAGCATAAAATGTAGTTTAACAGGGAAAATAATAGCAGTTTATAAGAATAATGCTGGAGGTCCCATGTTACCATTGGAACCATTTCTTCCTCGTCGATAGTGCCAAGACCGGTGACCACGATTTCACACTACTGCCTGAAACAATAACTTCTATTGCAATAAGTTTCTACCAGGAATGACATCTTAGACCTTATGCACATTCTGACATATTTTACCCCCTCTGTACGCATACGCTCACTTCCGAACACATGTTTAAGTACATTAAAGCCATAAAAGTATGTGGAAACTGCAACAAATATTTGGCACGTATGTATGTGGTTGAATTGGATTGTTGTGATTTCTTGAGAACTTTTATTTTTTTCTTTTCTTTCTGATCCTTCGTCGACTTTATTTTCTTGCTTTTGTTATCTTATTAACGATATCAGGACACATGTCCAGCATACCAGAACACATGTCCAGCATACCAGGATACATGTCCAGCATACCAGGACACATGTCCAGCATACCAGGATACATGTCCAGCATACCAGGATACATGTTCAGCATACCAGGACACATGTCCAGCATACCAGGATACATGTCCAGCTTTACAACATTAGCTTTTGAAGTCAAAGAGGTTTTCTACTTCAACTGTAGCCATTATTTTGAAAATGCTGATCTTTACTTCAGAATCAGATGGTATATGCTTTCAAAACCCTCTAATGTCCCAAAAAGCTATATATACCAGGTTTTCAGTTGCTAAAGATAACATTTACGATTTCATATACGGCAACAACCCACTTCATTACGAATTCTAAATGACACTAAACATTCATCTACTGCCAAAACATAGTTTGTATGTTTAATACACTAAACATATATCTAATACTAAAACATAACTTGTATATTTAATACATTTAACGTATGTCTATTACAGAAACATAGTTTGTACAATTAATACACCAAACATACATCTAATACCAAAATATGTCTTGCACATTTAATATACTGAACATATTATCCCCAAACATAACTTGTATGTTTAACACATTGAACATACCGCTATCATTAAAACATTGTTGACTATTATATATGTACTATCAGAAAACTCTCTAAGTTTGCAGATGACTGATTAGATTCATGTAACCCAGATTTTTTTTAATTTACGTGCAATAAAACACATTTATCAGAGTTTTTTGCATGTTTTCGCAAGTGTATTCCAGTTTCAATTTTCACTTTTAACAATAATAGGCTTGAGATAATCTACACTAAGTGTTTGAAATGTATGATAATACATAACGTAGATGAAACGTTTAATTTATGTAATCAATACGGCGACTTACATTCAAAATGTGTGTCTTAAAGAAGTGGCTCGTATCTTAAAACTAGTATTCTATTAAATAAATAGACTGTCGGTTCTAACATTTGTTGCCACAATGGTCAAAATTTTAGATTGTGAATTTGTGGATACATCATTTACGTCTGGTTATCGAAATAATAAAAATAAAAATCGCGCTCCACGCTTTGAGCTGTGGGTGTGTTATATATATCATGGTCATATCCACTATTCACTCAAACAAAAGTAGTGCAGGTGCTTTAACTTCTCTCTAGTTTAACAGTTCAAAATATTACACGCATTCATATTTGATAAATAAACTGCAAAAGGTATTTCTGTAAAAGTACAAACTGCAATACAAATAGAAATAAGACCACAAAGGGATTTTTGTTTTGGGTTTGTTTGTTTTCCTTTTTACATTAGTATTTCTAACAAAGTACTTTTACGTTGCTTAGTGATAATTTGTAATATTTTATATTTAACAAATTACAAATTTTACTGTCTATTTTATTAACATGTAAATAAAACATATATTTAATAACATTGTGTCTTTATCTTCGTATTGAAACATTTGTGTATTTACTTTAAGTCAGCCTGTTGCTGGGTGACCAAGGGTTCAAACTATTGTAAACGTACAAAAGTTTCATACAGAAATGGTCTCCAAATACTTCATAGCATTAATATTTATTTTGCTTCTTGTCATTTTTCATCCATGAAGGAAGAGAAAGATTAATAATATTGCATATAGCATAGCTAAATTAAATCATATCCGAAGTAAAAGTAAAAACGAAATTATGTGATGATAAATGAAACTAGTGAAAAGAGAAAAAAACGAGTATAACGTTCTATGGTGCCCTATTATAATATGGACAATACAGATGTGTTTGTAATTAAAGCTCATAGAACGCCGTTCGTATCGATTTCCATTCCGTAAATGAGCATGCTGTTACTTGCTTTGAATGTCGTTCCTAATATCTGTATTTAAAGGTTAATATAGCATTCACGAATTTTCACGTGTATTAATTCTTTGCACTTTAAACGTCAGAAAAAATACATAGAGGTTTTTAACAATAGAAATGTCTTCTTCAAGACGGTCTTAATTCTCTTGCGTGCTCTATCCTAAAGATTCTTCACGTTCATTTAAACAACTCCAGCGTATCACACAACTGACGTTAATTTCGCTATCTCTACAAAACTATTGCTTAATCACAGTATTTTAGCTCACAAAGAACAAAGGTGTATTAAATTACTGTTATTAAGTTTTTCGTGTCTTTCTCTAAACTCTGAATGATTAGAATTTGTTACACCCATCTTTTACAGGCTCCTCACGAACCAGTGGGAGATATTCTGGTTTATGAAAAACTACCTAATCCATTTTTCTTCATTTCAACTGAAATTTTTTGAACATGTATATTGAATAAAAAGAAGTCATTTCTTACACTCTTTCAGCACTGTGGCTGCGAAAAGTGATTTGAAGTGGTGAACTGACTGAAATCTGTCAGCACGTCACGAGCTTAACGGCAAAATCCAATAAACATGAAAGTATCCAAATGGCACGCAGAGGTATTCAGGAATCGTTTAGAACCATCTTGGTAGATATTCTGCAGTAAGCCTGGTACAATGTTATGCCTATAGCTGCTTTCAAAGTGTTGCTATATGCTTATCCTACTTCTAACTATAATGATGCTTCGACCTTCCCTACCGAATCGTAGGTTAAGTTATTTGTATCTGAATTGAAAGCTAAACATAAAAACTTAGCAGTTGCTTAATTAACGATGCTGAAAATGTGGCTTTATTGATATATAACAAACAGAAACCTGAATCGTGCAGATAGTCCGAAACCACCCTCTTTAGGAGTTTCTGTAATATAAAAACACCCCTTGACTTGGCTCTTGAGGAACATTGTCAAAATATAAAAACTAGTGCCATTTTGCTATATAGTGACCTGTTTAGAAAAAAGTCTGAAATCATTTTTACTCGTATTTGTAGCGCAATAAGCATTTCTCCTCTACACTCTTGTATTATTACTGTTCTACATTAATTACATCAAA
Source organism: Tachypleus tridentatus (assembly GCF_004210375.1). Classification (NCBI taxonomy): domain Eukaryota; kingdom Metazoa; phylum Arthropoda; class Merostomata; order Xiphosura; family Limulidae; genus Tachypleus; species Tachypleus tridentatus. Next base: position 91,819,872 of record NC_134835.1, read on the forward strand.
TAATAACTTAATATAAACACATAGTCTCCAAAATACAGAGTTAGCAGAAAGCACAGAACCGCCCCTCAGTGGCACAGCGATATGTCTGTTGACTCACACCGTTAGAAATCGGGTTTCAATACATGTGGGAGGCAGAGCACAGATAGCTCATTTTGTAATTTTGTGCTTAATCACAAATAAAGCACAAGACTGCATGAAACAAGTGTTGTAATTTCACTATTTAATTTAAGCAGTGGTTGAAAGCAAATACCTACGTAGGTCTTAGGTTTTTTGGTAAAAATTGAAAAGAGACCATTTAAGGTTAAAAATAAATGTATATAAAAAATAAAATAAAATCTGTAAGATAGCCACAACAATTTTATTTTAATTAAAATAAAGTGAAACCGTAGCTGAAGTTAACTTGTTCTATATGGTTTTTGTAGCCAAGCAGAAGGCTTTCTGTGTTGTAGCTATTGTAAGCCACCATAATTGAAACCTGCTCCTTAGCGTTAGAAGTCCAAAGAGTTATATCTCAGCTATTGGAAATGCCTAAGTATTATACTCCATTCACTTTATTAAGTTGTAGTAAATATTTAAAAAAAAAACAACATTATACATTGTTTCTAAACGTGTTTACTGATGTTTATAACATTACTCAAATTTCTATGCCTCACATATTTTTGGACTGGCCTCACATTAGCTAAACACAGATTTTGCAATACGTTAAATTTATCTCACATTTCCGCAATAGGATATATACTTTATTTATGAAACAATCTGATGACAGCTTAATAAATAAAAACATTCTAATACAACATTAATCATTTTTTTGCAATATGAAACAATCTGGTGACAGCTTAATAAATAAAAACATTCTAATACAACATTAATCATTTTTCTGCAATATGAAACTATCTGGTAACAGCTTAATAAATAAAAACATTCTAATACAACATTAATCATTTTTCTGCAATACTGAAAAAAATACATACAACATAAACATATTTTACTGGGATATTTATATTGTTTGGTGTCATATTTACACGAAACGTTTACGAAAAAATATGATAAAATTTAAATTACAGTCCAAACAGATAAAACATTTTTTATGTGCGGAAACTTCCAGTATCAGGAACATCGTGAATTTTTCAAAGTGAGAACGAAACATACTGGTTAAAAATAAAAATTCTTTGCTCAAAGAAAACCACCAGCTTATCCTAACACTGAAAGCTTCGCTTTGGCTTCAGTAAATGTTACTAGAAACAATGACCTCAGTAGATAGTACTGAAAACAATGAACTGCTTAAATATTACTTGAAGCAATGCCCTCAGTAAATAGCACCAGAAACAATTACCTCAGTAAATGGTACTTGAAACAATGGCCTCCGTATGCGGTTGTTGAAACAATGGCTAAAGTAAATGATCTTCTGAAAAATGGCCTCACTAAATAGTACATAATACGAGGGCTGTTCAAAAAATACGCGGACTGACGTCATAAAACAAAATGTACTTTATTTAAAAGTTACAGGTCTGAGATCCCTTCAAAGTACTCTCCTCCCCAACGCACACACTTATCCCAACGGTATTTCCACTTGTTGAAACAGTCCTGGTACGCTTCTTTTGTAATGTCCTCCAGCTCCTTCGTCGCATTTGCCTTAATCTCGGGAATCGTCTCAAATCTTCTTCCTTTCAAGGGTCTTTTGAGTTTGGGGAACAAGAAAAAATCGCAAGGAGCAAGGTCAGGTGAGTAGGGGGGGTGGGGAAGAACAGTGATCGAGTGTTTGGCCAAAAACTCACGAGTTCTGAGGGCTGAATTTCGCAGCAACGCGGTGCATCTTCAATTTTTCGGTCAAAATCTCGTAACAAGATCCAACTGATATCCCACACTCTTCAGCAAGCTCCCTGACAGTCAGACGTCGATTTGCCCGCACGAAGGTGTTGATTTTGTTGACGTGGAAGGACGCCCAGGACGCTCATCATCTTCAATGGACTGTCGACCATCCTTAAAACGTTCATGCCACTTGAAACATGCCGTACGCTTTATAGCAACATCACCGTAAGCCGTGTTAAGCATAGCAAAAGTTTCAGTTGCAGATTTTCCAAGTTTAACACAAAGTTTCACAACAAATCGTTGCTCCTTCAGGTCATTCATTCTGAAATCCGCTAAACGAAAAAATCGCACTTCACTTAAAACCGCGTAGCTAATACACAAATGAAGATATCTGCAATCGAGAAATGGCGTCGTAATCAGCTGATCTGTGCGAACCTAGCGACACCAAGCGGATTCCCCTGGAACCAACTGGAGCCGCGCAATTCAAACAGTCCGCGTATTTTTTAACAGCCCTCGTATATACAGTCATCCCCGAAAAAACTTATTACTTTCAACTTAGTTGTTCCTAGGTTCCACTTCTAATCTTAGTTAGTTATCACCATTAGATTCCATCTAGGAACATAGGGCCGCAATCGCTTGCGGATTCTTCAACAAGTATTTAAGTGAGTATGTTGTTAGCCAACTGGACCGAGCCGTCCCTAATTTTGCAGTGTAAGACTAGAGAGAAGGCAGCTAGTCATCACCACCCAGCCAACTCTTGGACTACTCTTTTACCAACGAATAGTGGGATTGACCGTCACATTATAACGCCCCCACGGCTGGGAGGGCGAGCATATTTGGCGCGACGCGCGCCCGAACCCGCGACCCTCGGATTACGAGTCGCACGCCTTACGCGCTTGGCCATGCCAGGCCCACTTGTAATCTTGCTTTTTATTTTATTTTAACAAAACTTATGTTACTAACATGTGTTTTAATTTACAAAAAGTGCAAACTTTGTGTTAAGATATATCTAATAAATTCTATTCAATTGTTTAGTGTCAAAAAATAATAACATGCCGCTTTCCAACACACAATCTATTCACAAGAGCGTAAACATTGCATCAATCTTTGAACGACTGAAGACGGTTATATTTTTTACACCTTTTTCACTCTGAGTATTATCATCGAAATATAAAAGCATAAACTGTACGATGAACATTTACATTAGTCAGGTTTTGTGAATACTTTACTCTACCCTGCATATTATCAATGTATTATAAAAACATAATGTATGCAATGAAAGACTGTAGTTAGTGAGGTTGTGAAAATATACTCTTCAAAAAAAGAAACGCAAAAGGCAAAATATGAGATAAATTGTTAACAAGTTTATTCCGGGTAGTTCTATACGACATGTGTGTAACTTTGCACATTCACTGCTGAACATCCAAAGTCTGCAAAGGCGACGTCCACGCTCACTAGTTGAAGTTTAACGTCAGTCAACGTCAATAACGAGTATGCCCCCCGTGAGCATCAATAACTGCTTGGCATCTCCTGCCCATGGAAGCGATGAGATGATTCTGTGGAATGGCTGTCCACTTAGCCTGCAAAGCTGCTGCAAGCTGAGGTAGAGTCTGCAGTTGAGGTTGTCGCCGTCGCAGACGTCGGTCCAACTCGTCCCAAAGATGTTCGATGGGGTTTAAATCTGGTGATCTGGAGGGCCAGGGAAGAACGTTGATATTGTGGTGTCTCAAGAAGACAGTGGTGAGTCGGGCTGTGTGAGGACGCGCGTTGTCATGTTGAAAAACGTCGTTGACGTTCACCATGATGGGTTGCACATGGGGCCTAAGAATCTCGTCGACGGTTGCGTACGGTCTGATCGAAAATCCTATGCAGCCCCGGTATGGTTGAGGCAGCAGACGTCGCAGTGGTGGTCCTATCCCGAAGGTGACGTAACCGGATGTTGCAATCTTGTGCGGGCGTGGTCACACGAGGTCTGCCAGATTGTGGACGGTCACGAGTTGATCCATATTGTTTGTGACGATTCCATAGCCTTGTGATGGTGCTTGGGTGGACATTCACAGCTCTGGCAACATCTGATCGAGATTCGCCTGCTTCCAAGCGACCAATGGCGTTGTTGCGTTGTGCTTCAGTCAGTCTTGGCGTAACTGTATTGCGTGTCGGTGGTTTAACACTGAGCTATGGAAACCGAGAACCCGTCACTTTTATAGGGATTTTGCACATGTTGCACTTGCAGAACATGCAGATCTCTCAAACAAGTTTATTGGACACGTATGCGTTTTAGCGAAAAATTCGATGTTTTCCTCCGTTTTCAAAGTGCACAACTTTTATTGTCATTTTGGTCTGACAATCAGTGCCTTGACACGTGTAACATCACATACTCTGAGCTTGTAACGTTACTACATATATTTCTTTTTAAAATAAAAAAAAATATCCCTTTTGCGTTTCTTGTTTTGAAGAGTATACTTTGATACTTTGTACAATATAAAACATTACCTTTGAAATACAAAGGTACAGGATGAATCATTGAGAGGTGTCACACTGATTTCTTATGGGAATAATATAACACACTAAAGTTTTAAATAATCATACATTGTGTTGATTTTAGGTGAAACGTTGATAGAATGGCTCCATAGCTAACACTGGAGAAAAATATTCTGATACTGTGACAAGTCGAGGCTCGATTTCAGTGACGTACGTTTGTGTCATTAGTGTATTATATTCTTTTCATAAGAGATCAGTAGGATATCAGCAGTATGTATATGAGATTTCTGATTCACCTACAGGATATAAATCCGGGTTTCCCTTTTTACTGACGTGCTATAATAATGAAATCTTGTATCCTCATATTTTTTATAAACATTTGTATATTTCCGAAAGGGATTTGGATAACAGGCTATTCTAAACTAAGAGAAAATTATTTAATAAAGTTCTTTATTCGTAAGATTCAAAGAAAAATATTTTCTAAAAAATACAAGTTTCATAAATATTTAACTGCTACTCCAAGAAACTTAAGCAGAAAGAATAAAATGCAATGAATGTCAAAAATATCACAAAACATCTTGTAAGAATTCTCATATCGAAAGTAAAGAGCATAGGGAAGCAATACATAAAAACGAAATTATTCAAGAAATAGAAACAGCTTGCAAAGGATAATAGAAACGTATTTACTAAAAATCTTAAAAATTATACTAATGAATATAGAAATATTGTTCTTTCTAAAATTGATGAAGTAAGAAAATATAAGGATTTAAAAGTTAACGTTAAATTGTTTTGTGTTTACAAAGGCGAGAAGAAACAGAAGAACTTTTTTTTTAAAGTAAAAATGAAATAATTCTAAAGTCGACTGATTTATAAGATTATGACAGAGGTGTCGCTTACATATTTTTAAGGGAAATGACTGAGTTTGATGTAAGAGGTTTAGTTTTATTTGTTTTGAAATTCGTGCAAAGCTACTCGAAGACTATCTGCTTTAGCCGTCCCTAATTTAGCAGTGTTAGATGGCAGCTAGTCATCACCACCCACTCTTGGGCTTCTCTTTTACCAACAAATAGTGGGATTGACCGTCAAATTATAACCCCTCTCTACGGCTGAAAGGTCGAGTATGTTTCGTATGAGGGGGATTCGAACCCGCAACCCTTAGATTACGACTCAAGTGCCTTAATCACCTGGCCATGCCGGGCCATTGATGCAAGAGGACCTGGATGGACCTTTAAAAGGATAGTAAGTTTATTATTTCGAATCAATAAATATAACCCATTAAGAGACTCATCATGTATTGAATTACCTAAAAAGATACAAATTAAATATTAAAAATGATGATAGGAAATATTTCATGTATTGTATATGCGCATTTTGCTTCCAATAGATAGAAAGAAAATGAAAATCCTGAACGAGTTTAATTATAACAAAAATAACAACTGAAAAATATTAATTAGTCACTTAAAGTAATTAATTCCACAGTTTCTATAACTGCTATTTCAAATTTTGAAAATAAGATCAATACGCTATCAGTAAATGTCTACAGTTACGATGAAAACTTTAATATTTACGATCGTACTTAAAAAAGTATGTATTTAGCTTATAAGATACTTATAATCTACATGAATGGAAAATGAGTCAACATTTACGTTATGGAGAACTTAAATGGAGTGGTAAAATACTGGTGTTGTGAAAGTATGTAATTTTTCTGAAATATATTATATTTCAGAAGTAGATTTACAATATCAAAACAAACTCCGTGACAATCATTTAAATACACCTTTATCACCAGTAAACGGAATAGTAACTAAGGAAATGGAGCTAATGGTAATGTTGTGTGATAAAAATAATTATGTGCTTTATTATAGAAATCTGAAACAATATTTATCATCAGGAATGAAACTAAATAAAAATTGCAGAGTATTAGAGATGAAGCTATGTCATTGACTTACAAATATATTAATCTGAATACACAAATGAAAATTATAACTACTAATGATTCTGAAAAATATTTTTTGAACTCTTAAATAATTCTGTATTTGGAAAGACTGTGATGACTTAAAATTGTTATACCAAGATACTGATTTTTATCCAATGAACAATCTTTATTTTATTCCGTTAGCAAACAAAAAAGTATGGAATTAAATGAAAGACAAGAATAATGAAAATATAATGACTGAATTTGTTTAGGGACTATATCTAAAATGTACACTTTAATAGAGAAGACCTGGTTAATAAGAAGTCTAAAAGAGAAAAAGAGATGTGTTTGAAAAATAAAAGTATATTCGAAGAAAGATTGTTTATTTGACCAGAAAAATATATACTCTTCAAAACAAGAAACGCAAAAGGGATATTTTTTTATTTTAAAGAGAAATATATGTAATAACGTTGCAAGCTCAGAGTATGTGATGTTACACGTGTTAATGCACTGATTGTCAGACCAAAATGACAATAAAAGTTGTGCACTTTGAAAACGGAGGAAAACATTGGATTTTTCGCCAAAACGCATGCGTGTCCAATAAATTTGTTTGAGAGATCTGCATGTTCTGCAAGTGCAACATGTGCAAAATCCCTATAAAAGTGACGGGTTCTCGGTTTCCATAGCTCAGTGTTAAACCACCGACACGCAATACAGTTACGCCAAGACTGACTGAAGCACAACGCAACAACGCCATTGGTCGCTTGGAAGCAGGCGAATCTCGATAAGATGTTGCCAGAGCTGTGAATGTCCACCCAAGCACCATCACAAGGCTATGGAATCGTCACAAACAATATGGATCAACTCGTGACCGTCCACAATCTGGCAGACCTCGTGTGACCACGCCCGCACAAGATTGCAACATCCGGTTACGTCACCTTCGGGATAGGACCACCACTGCGACGTCTACTGCCTCAACCATACCGGGGCTGCGTAGGATTTTCGATCAGACCGTACGCAACCGTCGACGAGATTCTTAGGCCCCATGTGCAACCCATCATGGTGAACGTCAACGACGTTTTTCAACATGACAACGTCCGTCCTCACACAGCCCGACTCACCACTGTCTTCTTGAGACACCACAACATCAACGTTCTTCCCTGACCCTCCAGATCACCAGATTTAAACCCCATCGAACATCTTTGGGACGAGTTGGACCGACGTCTGCGACGGCGACAACCTCAACTGCAGACTCTACCTCAGCTTGCAGCAGCTTTGCAGGCTGAGTGGACAGCCATTCCACAGGATGTGATTCGTCATCTCATCACTTCCATGGGCAGGAGATGCCAAGCTGTTATTGATGCTCACGGGGGGCATACTCGTTATTGACGTTGCGTGACGTTAAACTTCAACTAGTGAGCGTGGACGTCGGCTTTACAGACTTTGGATGTTCAGCAGTGAATGTGCAAAGTTACACACATGTCGTACAGAACTACCCGGAATAAACTTGTTAACAATTTATCTCATATTTTGCCTTTTGCGTTTCTTTTTTTGAAGAGTATATTTAAAAGTATGAATATAATAACAAGTAAAAAGCATGAAATATATTATGCTAATAAAAAAGCATTAAGCCCCAATGATAACAAAAAATATGTATTACCGAATGGTATTAATACATTAGTCTTAGGTCACTATATAACTGGAAATAATCAGTAAATTTAATGTTTATAAGCTGGTAGAAAGTGGTAGATATATGGGGTCCTTAATATTTTCATCTTAGGTTGGTATACAATTGACTTAAATTAATTAATGTACTAAAGAAATTATGCGCTATTGGTCAATTTAATGTTGAAAGTCATAGCTTGAGTGAGCTAAACCAAAGTGATGAATATTTTGTCTCAAGTCTAAAGTGAAATGAAAACTCGGTTTAACGATAAAATTGTTGCTTTACTAGTGAGCAACGAATGGAATGAATTCCAAGTATTCTTACATGATCTACTTGTTTAAAAGTTAACCGATAAAGCCATTGAGAATATGAATGAAATGGAAAATCTTTTCCTTGTTTATTACTATAAGGAATGAAAATTCATGAAAATAAAAGAATTCGTATAATTAAATTTATGATGTAATATTTTTGGGGTATTTTTGAGATGTGTATTAAAGAGGTAAGTCTCTATCTGACCCTTTATATTTCTAAGTGCTTTTTATTTTAGAATTTTTTGCGTCCAGCTCTATGCCTCTGGTGAAAATTTGTTTGTTTGTTTAATTTCGCGCAGAGCTACACGAGGGCTATCTGCGCTAGCCGTCCCTAGTTTAGCAGTGTAAGACTATAGGGAAAGCAGCTAGTCATCATCACCCAACTTTTGGGCTACTCTTTTACCAACGAATAGTGGGATTGACCGTCACATTATAAGGTTCCCACGGCTGAAAGGGCGAATATGTTTGATGCAACGGGGATTTGAACCCTCGGTCCTCATATTATGAATCGAACACCATAACCCATCTAGCCATGTCGGGCCCTCTGATAAGGAGAGGACAAAATTAGATAAGGGCAACGAGATGGATTTTTAAATAATTTTTCGATATTTTTGGTTATTTTTTGTAATTTCCGATGATGTTAGTTATTTTTTGATGATTTTTGGTTAATTACGTTCTATGTTAAATATTATAGTAGTATAAGGGGTTTTGCGATTCCTGGAGGGAAACAAACTAGGATTTTATTTCAGCCAAAATTCTTAGAAAAATTCTTAAATTTTTAATTTTTTGCCTTTTCATTTACATTAATTACATACATACAATAGCTAATGTGTTCTCATATGACAAAAAAGAAAGATATGTGAGAGAAAAGTTACGAATATCTTTCATTTGAGTCCTTTTGATAACGATTATTTGGAATTAAGCATAAAGCTACACCATGGGATATCTGTGCTGTGCCCATCACGGGTCTCAAAACCCAGTTTCTAGCGCTGTGAGTCCGCAAAAATACCGCTGTACCACTGGGAGGTTTGGTAACCCCTTGATATATGTATGCTAAAAAGAGTTGACTTGATATTCAGTAAACAAGCTGGACAGACAAAACCTGAAGGTTCAGCATACGACAGAATATAGGATCTTAGAAAAACTATTCCAAAATATTAAGTCTTACCTATCAAAACAGTAACGGCAAATGTCTTCCAGAATGTCTATTTCTTGACTGTCCATTATCACCTGATACCATGATATTAACCAAGACAAAGACAAAGTTTAGTAAGCTTATCTATCTAAATCTATTTTATTCTAACTTTCAGTTAATACCCAAACCACCGAACTTAGTTAAAGTCGTCAGACAATATCACTGTAGCTTCGCTACGTGTGACAGTATAATAATATTCCCACGTGACTTTTACTACCTGTAGAGCCTGGCATGGTATGGTCTATCGCCATGGCAACTTTCCAGGATTTATCAGGCAGCACGCTTGTTTCTAAACCAATAGAGTGATGGAACACGCGTTAATAAATGAAAATAAAAACATTGAAGGTTAACTTTTAATATAAGCCCTTAATTTACAAGGATGAATTATTTGGTTGACGTATTATATTGTGTTCTGTTTCTTGAATAAACTACTATAAGCTTTTAGTTACATTTAGTCAAATGTTTATAAGGAGGATGGAAACAGTCTTCCTACATGGTCCGTTCCACCGAAACCCTGTTTGTCGTTATTTTCCACACCATATTTGCTCTCCTATATTCACTGTGTTACGGCTTCACTATGCAAACCTCATAAACTGGTTCTGTTACGTCGACTGTTTGAAGCTACGTTGGGAATTTACTGTTATTTTCAGTTATTAAAGTTTAAACAAGTCAGATTGAAAATTAAAATACTAAAAAACATACTGACTTAAACTATAAAATTATACTACTAACTCGGGATTTAGAAAAAATATATACTGATATATATATTCTCCAACTACATAAAACCAGCGTCTCGTTCCAAGAACCGTTTCAGTTCTTCGGGTAAGCAAAAAAATATAAAAAATAAGAAGTTTTGTATTTTCAAGTTCGCCGAGAACTTAGCAGAATTAGGTTACTCAACTAAAAAGAGTTATTTTGACAAAGTTATAAATTCTCTATAGTTTATCATAGAAAAAGCTCTTTAACAGAGTTGGGTGCATTCGTAATTCCGTACATTCCTTAACAACGTTTTCCTTACCAAAATCTGACTTTTCTTTATATCTCTAACCTTCATTCACTAATATTTGTTTTCATTTCTCGATAGTAGGTGTAAAGAGTATAAATATATGCGTGTCATCTCATACGTTCCAAAATTGTGCTTGTACCAGTTTCAAATTTTCCCAAAAGCTTCACACATGCACGTAGTTATCCCATGGATTCTGTAACAAAATCATTAAATCTTAAGAACCGTCAGTGCAACCATCAAAGCTCAAAATAATCTTTTCCCGCCTTTTGTCTTATGCATGTTTTCACTTCAAATAAAAAGTTACTACAGAAAATAAAGAACAATAGTATTGTTCTTTTAAAGTAAAATACAGGAAGAAATAATACTTTTCTTCATTGTAGAAGAGAAGACACACTAGTGTCGTTCTTTCATTGTAGAAGAGACGAACCACTAGTGTCGCTCTTTCATTGTAGACGAAAGGAAACAATAGTATTGTTCTTTTAAAGTAAAATACAGGAAGAAATAATACTTTTCTTCATTGTAGAAGAGAAGACACACTAGTGTCGTTCTTTCATTGTAGAAGAGACGAACCACTAGTGTCGCTCTTTCATTGTAGACGAATAGTGTTCTTTAAAGTAAAATACAGGAAGAAATAATACTTTTCTTCATTGTAGAAGAGAAGACACACTAGTGTCGTTCTTTCATTGTAGAAGAGACGAACCACTAGTGTCGCTCTTTCATTGTAGACAATAGTGTCGTTCTTTTAAAGTAGAATACAGGAAGATATAATACTTTTCTTCATTGTAGAAGAGAAGACACGCTAGTGTCATTTTTTCATTGTAGAAAAGACGAACCACTAGTGTCGCTCATTCATTGTAGACGAAAGGAAACAATAGCGTCGTTCTTCATTGTACACGAGAGGAAGAACTAATGTCTTCCGTCATTGTAGAAGAAAGGAAACAATAATGTTTCTCTTTCATTGTAAAGGAGAGGAAAAATTAGTGTTATTCTTAGAAGAGAGAAAACAGTAGTGTCAAATCCTTTTTTCATTTGTACAGTGCGAACTTCAACTTTAAGCTAAAGGTTTATTCGAAACTAACTAGGTACATAATACCAAAGTGGGGACTTCTCCTGGACGTTTAAAATTCTAAGTACATGTGTGTGTTTTAAATAATTACCTGAAAACTCATCTTTACAAAAAAAATAACTATGGTTGTGAATAATTTTAAACAATTATTATATCTTGGACGTCTAGCCAAAAATTGATGTAATGATTTAACATTCTGAGCAATTTGAATAATGATATTTATACTGGAGTGAAATCTCTATGGCCTAATTTCTAGACATTTTATTATCGTTCTTATAAAGGTGGAAAGTAAATTGACTCACGACTTAACATTATTATCTCATTAATCAAGATGTTTATGAGGGCGTTAAATCATAATTTTCTTGTATTTTTCATACATTGAGTGTGCACTTCAATATTGGTTTTCACAAGAAAATGTTCTTCCTCCAACTGAAAACAAAGTTAGAATTTGTAAAGACAGGTGACCTTTACAATGATAAATCACGTTTCCAGAATGTTGGTAAGTTTCATATAATTTGAAACAAAAAAAACTGTCAAAAACTGTTTGTTAACTCATTGTAATACTTACATCTCATTACAAGTCCTAATTTAAATTCAAATAAATGTATGTAAATATAGGAATAACTAATATCAATCGTTCAAAAACAATGGAAACTAGATAGTAGGGATGACATTTGTATCATCACTACATAATATAACAAACACTCGGTGTAGTACGATGTTAACAGACAACAATAAGACAAATTAAATTTGTAGCTATATGTGTTGCTACATGACAATTATTACCTGTGCAATTACGTAGGAATGATGCAAATGCCATCCCTACTACCTTGTTTACCGTTTTTGAAGGCTTGATATTTGCCATCCCTACATAAACTTGTTTTTTTGAAAATATTTTTCTTTAGTTGTTTTTCATGCAGTGTTTCAATAGACAAGGAAGGTTGTATTTATAATCAAGTTCTAAAGACAGTGATGTTTCATCTGTAGTATTTATTGTTTATCTATTATTGGCTGGCAATTCCTGTTTCACACTGTAGTTAAGTTTTTCAGATGGACACAAAATTTCTGTAAAAAAAAGCTAACTTAAATGGGCAATGATAACATCGTTTACACTAAAATTATGACTTTTTACAGTTAATACTAATTATTAATAATACATTTTGCTGTGATATCTATAGACATTCTCAAAACTTGTGACTCAGTCATTATTTATGTTATAAAAGGAAACAGTATAGTATTGTAAAATTCTGATGACCTATTGGAGATAATTAAAATGCCATTTAGATGAACAATCCGAGCCACCCCTACATAGGCAGTGCTACTGCTTACGTGATGAAGTAACGTGCATTACTGGTAATTTTAATTCGTCATCACTCAAGCTGCGTCCAATATGATACAGGAGTTTGATTCCTCCCGTTACCCAGCTGAGTCGTCTGTGTCTCAGGAAGTTTCACACTTTTTTACACTAAGTAAATTTATTTTATACCTAAATAAAGCATTTTCTATCACTCTATTCTCAAAGACCAAGCTTAATAATAAATAGTGAATTAAAATATCTTATTACTGGACAAGTACTTAATCTACAGTAAATGTGCTTTAGCACGTATTAATAGCCTACTTTTTATTGTGACAAAAGTATATACACTTTTCTGGTGTCATTATTTTACACTCATGATTTTTAGCTTTTCCTAAAACCTGATCAATAATTCATTGTATTTTATGATGTTGTGTGTGATTTGTTTGTGAAAAGTAATTATCTTTGTGGTTGTATTATTTTCGAATCATCGAGTTTGTCGCATTTGTTTGTTTTATTTCGCTGAAATTTTAAATTCGTGTGGAAACTTGTAAGTAAATTTAAATAAAACTCTAAATGGCGGTGAAAGTTTTACATTAAACTTAGTTGATTTGCAGTATTTTGGTATTTTGAATGTCTGATTCATTATAGAAATTATGTCACAAGGCTATTATGTAGAAATTACGGTTAATGTCGTAGGAAAATATATTACTGTTAAAATGTATTTACTTATATGTCACAAAATGTTTTCATCTACATATTTAAATACCAATTCGAAAGCTCTGAACGAGTATGTTAAAGTTAACATTAATTTCATAAAACTATTCCTTTATGTTTCTTCTATTTATTTTTAATATAAATATTATTTTTCGTTTTTTGGGGAAATTTATAAGCTTAATTATTTGTTCACCTAAACAACACCTCATCATTAAATTGTAGGATCAGAGACCTCTATATTTCAGGCTTAGCTGTATCTATGAAATACAGGATAAAAAGAAGACAACTAGCCAACAGCACCCGCTGCTTGAAACAGCCATCTTTAACCGAATAGCGAGATTAAGTGACACTAACAACGAACGTAAAGTTGAATGTTTTGCCAGTTTCATACTATAAGTACTAGAGCTCTCTTGAGCCGATAATTTTAAGATCTACTAGATATATATATATATATATATTTATAATAAGTGTAAAATATGTTACTCGATTTCTTAAAACTGAAATGTTTCTTAAATTGCTTTATATAAAGATTTATTCTTTCCTCTGTTAACTCAGAACTGTGAGCTACTCTTTTATATATGCTAAGAAATAATACACCGACGACTCAGTTGTAACTTATTACGCTAAAGATCAGAGTTCGCTACTCGAGACTGGTACACTGCAGATAAATTATTGTGTAGCTTAACACTTAAAATTAAACAAATAAACTAAGGAATAAAAATGAAATATTTCAAAAGCATAACTTTCATAAAAAAAACATTTTGTAAGGTTTTCCTTTTCATCAGATTTCACTCGGTTTGTTGTTTTTTAGCACAAGGAATCGACCTCGGATTTCGGCATATTAATTCTGAAAACTTACCCACTGACCCACCGTAAACTTTCGCTAAATTGTCAAAATCCATCAGTCATAGTATATATGTATAATATAAGTATATTATATATACTTGAAATGCAGTTAAAGTATGAAACGTTTCTGTTTGAGTATTCATTGATCCAAAACCGTATTTTACCATTTCACAAATGTCATATATTTGAGAATAGTGTTTATTGAATTATAATAAGTGAATATGAAATCCTATTTAATTGTGATGAAATGGTCGGAGTAAAGTTTACGGTAGAATTTAAAATGCTAAAATTATGGGTTCGATTCTCCGTGGTAGACAGAGTACAAATAGCTCATTGTGTAGCTTTGAACTAAAAAACAACAACAATGAAGGATTGAAGAATAATAACGTGTTTAACCTAATGTTTTTTAACGTGTTCAACCTTATGTTTTTTTTAACTGAAACCTATATTCCTGAAAGAAATAAACACTGTTACTTATAGTGGTAGAGAAACAAGATTGCTGTACGATGAATCATCATATCTTCTACACCTTAACGCAGCTTTGATGGGTGTAGAACATTGTTATACAATATTCAGAAAAGGTAGTCCACGTTTTATTTAAAGCTACATACGGCTATGTGTTGTGTCCACCGAGGGGAATCGAACCCCCGATTCTAGCATTATAAATTCGAAAACTTACAGCTGTCCCACTAGGAGACCAATAGCAGTCTTCCTTGTGTTCGGGGCCCGGCATGGCCAGGTGGGTTAAAACGTTCGACTCGTAATCTTAGGGTCGCAGGTTCGAATCCCGTCACACCAAACATGCTCGCCCTTTCAGCCGTGGGTATGTTTTAATGTGACGGTCAATCCCACTATTCATTGGTAAAAGAGTAGCCCAAGAGTTGGCGGTGGGTGGTGATGACTAGCTGTCTTCCCTCTAGTCTTACACTGCTAAATTAGGGAGGGCTAGCGCAGATAGCCCTTGAGTAGCTTTGCGCGGAATTCAAAAACAATCCTTGCGTTCCTAGTGTCAGCACTTTAAGCTATTAACTCGAAAATGTTAACGCAATTTTCTTGTGGGTAAATAGCCCCAGTAACTTCAAATTTTCTTTTTTGCTACTTTCTGCATCTTTTATGGTTATTAAACGAGTTTATTCCTCAACATCTACACATGTGCTGTCATTTATTTTCTAACATTTTTTTTAATTTTTTTTCAAAACAAAATTTGTGTAGTGCAAAAAATTCGTTAAAACACAATAAAAAACTCAAAACATAAAAGATAACTTTTGAATTTTCTACTTAAAAAAAGAGAAGAAATATAAAGACACAATTCATTTCATAACGTAAATCCCAAGTCCAGCCTTACTAAATTAAATTAAATAAAGTAAAAACAGTTAATCTTAGATACTAAAGCCCACTAGACCCACGAGATGCAATCACCCTTTATTAATGTGTTTTTGTGTGTTTTTTCTTATAGAAAAGCCACATCGGGATATCTGCTGAGTTCACCGAGGGGAATCAAACCCCTAATTATAGCTGTACCAGCGGGAGACCCCTTCGTTAATACTGACTCAAAGAAACCAAAGAGACGCATACTGCAAAACGTACAACTAAGGAAACAGACGTTTTTATTACCCAATTTATATCTGCTGAGTCCACCGAGGGGAATCAAACCCCTAATTTTAGCGTTGTAAATCCTTAGATTTACTGCTGTACCAGCGGAAGACCCCTTCATTAATACTGACTCAAAGAAACCACATAGACGTATACTGCAAAACCTACAACTAAGGAAACAGACGTTTTTATTACCCAATTTATACAAACTATGATTGTTTTTAGAGATAATATCCCTGATAAAATACCTTTAACATGATACTACCTTTGTTTGTTTTTGATTGTAGTAACATTGCTTTCGTGATAAAAATACGAATTTACGAAAGTTAGTTTTCACTTTGTATTTATTTTATATTTAAAATTTGTTTATTTTATTTCCACGCAACATATCGGATAGCATGACTAACTTTTAATTCACATCACATCTGACGTCATGGTAACAAGGAGTTAAAGTAAACACAATTTTTGTGTGCTTATTTGTCTAGCTAGAAAAGATTAATTGAAAAAAAAAAAAAGAGCTGAAATTTTTCAAAATAAAAGTCAACGTTTTATATAGTTATTTAAAATCATTAAGGTTAACATTTAAGGAGAACATCATAATAGTTAATTAAATTATTCGTTTCGTTTACTGGCATAAATATTATTTGATTGTATAATTGTTCTATCCATTCACACAGATCAAGGCTGAAACATTAATTTCCTACAAAACATAATCCTCTTAAGTATCACGCGTATCTAAAAGTAAACACAAACAAACTTCCCACTTTCGTACATACAAGTTAACATTCATTACATAAAAACTTATTAATTTGCTTTAGTTTCTTTATTAAGTCACTTTTTTTCGCCAAGACAGTCTAACACATCGTGATTAAGCTCATGATACACGAATTTGATTGTTAGTTACTACTGCTTATTGTGTATTATGATTAGTCTACATGTGAACAAAATACGGGAAAAGAGCAAGAGAACTTTGTTGAGTAAAAATTTATAATTACAAGCACACTGTATCTTGTAACATAGTTGTAGCAATAGACGGAATAGCCCAAGTGTTGGTGGCGGGTGGTGACGACTAGCTGCCTTCTTTCTAGTCTTTCACTACTAAATTATAGACGGTTTGTTTGTATTTGTTTTCTTATAACAAAGCCACATCGGGTTATCTGCTGAGCCAACCGAAAGGAATCGAACTCTTGATTTTAGCGTTGTAAATCCATAGACTTACCGCTGTACTAGCGGGGGCCATTACAGACAGCTAGCGCAAATATTCCTCATATAGTTTGACGTGAAATTTAAAACAAACCAATGAAGTTTGTGATTTAAACATGGCTCTAGTTCGTTTTGTTATAAAAGGTGTAGATTCATTTCTAAGTATTGTACTTCGTTTTTAATACATTAATATTTTCGTGTATATAATTCTTAGGTTTAAAAGATCTGAAATACAATGTAGTACGTTGTGCTTCAATATAAAAAAAAATTCTACATATTGGTAAAGATGTATTTATACTTACATAAACTATAACATTATTTCTATAGCCAGGTGATTATATCAATAGATTTTCACAATTATCTCGGTCAGAATTAGCATAATTTTTTTGGTAAAATTCAACAGGTTCCTCAAGAGCCAAATGATGTATTTACACAACACTTTGTTGAATATTTAAACTAAGTTCAATCCAGAAACTTATAAATAGGGTGATTTTGGACGTATCTTTACAAGATAAGTTTTATCTGTTAATTGATAAATTTTAAAGTGAAATAGAGCATCTTCAAGCCTAAATGATAACTAGTCTATCAGCTAGCAGCAAATTTAGTATATATCAATAAAGCCACATTACCAGCATGATTAACTAAGCAATTGCTAACCTTTCATGCTTCTGCTATCACCTTTTTATGTTTAGCTTTAAATTGAAATACAATTGAGTTCATCTTGGAAGGTCGAATTATCACGAAAGTTAGAAGTAGGATAAGCAGACAGGAACACTTTAAAAGCAGCTACAGGTATAATATCGCACTGGATTAACTCCACAGTATCTACCAAGGTGGTTCTAAACGGTTTATGAATACCTCTGCGTGTCGTTTGGAGACTTCCATATTTCTTGTCTTTGGCTGTTAAGGTCGTGATGTGCTGACGGATTTCAGTCACCTTACCATTTCAAATCACTTTTCCTAGCTCCAATGCTAAAAGAGCACATGAAATACCTTTTTTTTTTAGACAGTATACATGTTCAAAGAACTACAGTTCAAATGAATAAAAACTGGAGTGGACTGGTTTGTTTGTTTTTCTCAACATTAATGTTCCCCACTGGTTCGTGAAGTGCGTGCTAATATCTTATAAACCTATATACCAGCACCACTAATGTTTGTAAGAAAATAAATTACTATAAATGTATAATTATAGATCTGAGTATTATAACAGATTTTATCATTAAGTGTGATTTCAAACAGTTATAAAGTCAGGCAAAACAAACATTTGTAAGAAATTATTTTATTTTATCATATGTACTTATTTTAGAAAGATCCTTATGTTAAAATCAATAATTAAGATATTTTTAGTTTTCTTAATTAACACTAATCTAGTCGATTGTTGTTGTTTGTAATTAACCACAAAGCTACACAAAGAGCTACCTGTGCTCTGCTCACCATGGGTATCGAAACCCAGTGTTTAGGATTGTACGTCCCTAGACATTCTGCTGTGCCACTGGGGGCACTAGTCTAGTAAATGGCTCATTTGGATAACATTTACTTGAATAACTAGGAATATTAAATCTATATCTTAATTTTTTTTTAATTGACATAAAATTATGATACTGCGTAAGACAGGGTCAATAAATCGATTCTTTCGACACAATATGCCGACTAATTTATCATCATCAAACTCATCAAATAGAAAAAAAAATGTGATTTATGCAATTTCGATATTTCTAATTTCCAGCTATATTCTAATATTTAACATAGTTCAGATGTTTTTCGTTTGTAATTTATATGGCACCAACTATGTCAAATGGTATTTTGACTTTTTCACAAGAAGCAGTGCACAGAATACATGGATATTCAATCGCTAAACAAGCCTTGTATTACACCAGATCTCCTAAACCGATAAATAATAAATGTTAATGTACACAGTTTCATATTTGCATGAAAATAAACTGAGGAAAAGTGTATTTAAGATATACTTCAATAAACTTTTCCACGTTCACGAAGTTGCTAAACGTAAATATCGTGAAGAAAAACAAACAGAAACATTAATAATATATGATAGTAAGTTGACAGAAATATTAACAGTAGAATTAAGATAAGAAACAATCTACTGAATCATTGAATAAAGACGGTATATATAATAACACAATAACTGATACTGATGAAGTCTGTGATACATCTAAAAATTGTTTTTCTTAACATTGGTCTTAACATAAGGTTCGTAATACAAATATATCTTTCAGAAATTACTTGAATGATGCAGAAGAGAAATAAATAGTTTCAGTCACCATTTTTCCAGGAAATAATCAATATTATAGAACTTTAAGTTTAATAAGTGCTTCTATATTTCTACTAACTTAATGAAATAAACTGGTGATATAATTGTTCCCATGTTGTGATATATATATACATATACATTGCTGGCCAAAATCTTAAGGCCAGTGAACATAAAGAACAAATATGCATTTTGCGTTGTTAGACTCAACCACTTATTTGAGTAAAGCTTCTCAAGATTAAAATAAGAAAAGGGAAAATAAAAATAAAAAAACTTTTTGAGCATTTAACAGTGGAAATGTGAACACTATGAAATTAGCCTAAATACTAGCTGGTCAAAAGTTAAGACCATACCAAAAACAAGTCCTAAACATGGTAGGAAATGCCCAACAAGAGGTCTCAGTAGTGAGTTGCACGGCTGTCATTGCGAATAACTTCAAACATTCGCTTTGGCATGGTCAATATAAGCGTTTGCAGAAGGCGGGCTGGAATATCATTTCAATTGATGAAGATGGCTTCACGAAGATCATGCACTATTTGCAACTGACGTCCATTTCTATAGACTTCCCTTGCCATCCACCCCCAAACATTTTCAATGGGGTTCAGTTCGGGCGAACACGCAGGATGGTCCAAAAGGATCACGTTATTCGCCATGAAAAAGTCCTTTGTCCTGTGAGTATTGTGGATTGCAGCGTTGTCCTGCTAAAAGATCCAGTCATTTCCACACAAGCGAGGGCCTTCATTCAATAAGGATGCTCTCTCCAACATGCCAATGTAGTCAGCTGCTGTTTGACGCCCCTGTATAACCTGAAGCTCTACTGTTCTATGAAGGTAGAAAGCACCCTAGATCATGATGGAACCTCCTCCACTGTATCGTGTAGAAAATGTCTCCGGTGGGATATCCTTATCGTGCCAGTAACGTTGGAAGCCATCTGAACCGTCCAAGTTAATTTTTTTTTCTCATCAGAGAACACAACCTTCATCCACTTTTCTATGTCCCATGTTTGGTGCTTCTCAGCAAAGTTTAACCGAGCTGTTTTGTGGTGTGGAAGGAGGCGTGGCCTTTGAGGACGTTTACAGTTTTTATAGCCGTAAGGGTCCTAATCTGGTTCGACGATCGACTGGTGTCTTGTCGGACAACCCATCGAATCCTCCTGCTCAACACCGGCGAAATTTTCTTGGGCCGACCACTTGAAATTTTCGTTCCGTATCCCTCAGGGTCTTTTAAGAAATTTGCAACAGCAGTTTTACTACGCCTAATCTCACCAGCAATGGCACGTTGAGAGGGACCTTGCTTTTGCAGCTCGACAATTCTGCCACGTTCAAGCTCTGTCAACTTTTTAGCCTTTGCCATGTTTTTACTAAATGTAACACAGGTGATGTCAGTGGGAGATGTTGACAACGCTAATGTTTGAACACAAATGACTAAATTTCGTTACGTGTTTACCGATTAACGCTTCGTTTCAGTATGGTCTTAAACTTTTGACCAGCTAGTATTTAGGCTAATTTCATAGGGTTCACATTTTCCCTAATAAATGCTAAAAAAGGTTTTTATTTTTATTTTCCCTTTTCTTATTTTTATCTTTCGAAGCTCTACTCAAATAAGTGGTTGAGTCTAACAACGCAAAATGCATATTTTTTCTTTATGTTCATTGGCCTTAAGATTTTGGCCAGCAGTGTATAAGTACTGTACGTTAGTAATGAAGTATCCAACTTACCTAAATGTTTCTAAAGTTATTATAATATATTAACCAGTTAATATAACTATAGACCAATGGCATTTTTGTCGCATTCTCAGTAGTAACACCGAAAACTTATAACGCTAAAAATCTGGTTTCGATACCCCGAAGGGCACAGCACAGATATCTCATTGCGTAGCTTTGCGCTAAATAAACTCTATTCTGAAAAATGCCCAAAAAACATATTTATACTTGGTTAGAATGGTTTTCTAACCCATTGTAATCTATTACCCAAACACCAATTACGACTTCAAAATTTTCATTTTACATTTTTGACAATATCAGAAACTTGTGATAGACTACCTAATTATGCAGATAAGCGTAAAATTACATTCGAAATTTTTGTTCAATTATCGAAACTATTTGATACAGTACATCATCTTAACGACAAAAATTTATTATTATGAAATAAGGAGAATTTCTCTTGAACAGATCTCAATACACAAGTGGTAATGGATATAACTCAGGATAATTAGATATTTCTGCCTGAATAGTGCAGAAAGCTTTTCTTGGATCTTTGTAATCAGCCACGGCGTAGCAGCTCATAGAAATGGTCTGAGTTTTCTCGTTTGTTGTTGTTGTTTTTTTCAAGTACAAACTCTAATTGATGGCTCCATCATTTCTCGATCGATTTGAGATCTAATTACAGTTCTAGACTCAGAGGGTCAAATCCTTTCGATTGATGCAATTGACCGAATCCAAGATCTCATAAAATAATTTAATCTGATTCTGCCTAAAATAATTTCGATTTGAAGGTAGGCTGGTATAAATCTTTATGAGTAATAAAATCTAATCGAGTGTAAGCTCACCACATGCTTGGTATTGCTGGCGCACTAAAACATAGCTAATAAAAAGGAAAAAAGAAGATTTCATTGATTAATTTACTCTAACCCTGCCTTAAAAAATTTCAAGTGCCGTGACTATTGAGGATTCCATCCTATTTTTATTTTATATTAACGATTTATCCGAAGCTTCCCTGCTTAATATACGTGTGTTTGCTGGCGATATTAGTTTATTTTGTTGATAGTTTGAAGCATTTGGAAAACGTTTAAATACTGAGCTCAAGAAATGTGATGAATTAAGAGCAACAAACTAGATCGCAGTAAACCAAATACACTTTATTATAATACATAAAATAAAGGACTGAAGTTATACGACTTTAAAATTATTTTTGATAATAATACACTTAATCTAACTAATCTTATTAAAAATCTTAGTCTAATGTTTAACAATAACCTGAAATTATCTTTTCATATTAAATGTATTGGTAGAAAACTAGAGAAAGCAGCCTCTAATAAAGATACCTTTTGATTCTGCTCTGCTTTCCGTTGTTCTTATATTAATTAATGTATACTGAATTACGTATATGGTTAAGTAAATATGTCACACGTTTTAAACATAATTTTTACAGTATCTAATAACTAAGTTATACTGGTTTAAAACTTGCTAAGATATGCCAGATGAATTTACAGGCCCCCCACTGGCTCAGCGGTACGTTTGCGGACTTTCAACGCTAAAAACCGGGTTTCGATACCCGTGGTGGGCAGAGCACAGATAGCCCATTGTGTAGCTTTGTGCTTAATTCAAAACAACAATAAATTTACAGTTAAACAAAAACGTGGACATCAACAACTCACGCATATCTATAGGATTTATACACAAGAAAACATGAGTTTTATATTCCTAATTACTTTCCTATTTAATAATTGTATCATTTTGTATTTAATTTGTTTCATGTAATAGTTGTAAAATTTAAATTACAATTTGTTAGGTTTGTTTGTTTTTTAATTTCGCGCAAAGCTACTCAACGGCTATCTGCTCTAGCCGTCCCTAATTTAGCAGTGTAAGACTAGAGTGAAAGCAGCTAGTCATCACCACCCACCGCCAACTCTTGGGCTACTCTTTTACCAATGAATAGTGGGATTGACCGTCACACTATAACGCCCCCACGGCTGAAAGGGCGAGCAAGTTTGGTGCGACCGCGATTCGAACCCGCGACCCTCGGATTACGAGTCGAACGCCTTAACCACCTAGCCATGCCGAGCCGTTTTGTAAGAAGTATGGTAGACTAGGTAGTTATATGGCGCCTGTGCTATAATAAAAATTAATTCTTGTAATATTTTATATTTTCATTTTATATATTTCCTGAGAGCACAAATAAAAAATATTGAGTTGAGAGATATGACGTAGTTGTCATAAAAAGTACGGAAGCCACTAACTAAAATCTGTGGTCAGGTTAGAAAATAAACACACAGGAATCGATCAAATTCTGTTAAGTAAATGCAAAGCAAGAAATGCGTTAGCCGTAATAAATAACACACAGTTTTAGGAAACAAAAGGTCGCCAAGCAATGGTTACTCTCCTGTAACATTTACATCCTAAAGAGACCCAAGATCGCTGCATACTTTAGGGGAACGTGATAAAACATTGTTCATAATGGCGACAGGAACACTGAGATGTAAATACAGGAAATGAAAACAAGGGCAAACAGTGATAGATCGTAGTGTTACAAAAGAATTGACATGGACATAGAAACCTGAAACATTAACGACATATATATTAAATTATCTGGCAGATTAGAAAATTATGGTGCACATATAGGGATATAAAACACAGTCAACACTACATGTGGGTGGATTACTGTTGCTGGTAGGAAAATAAACATGTAGCACATATCGTAGAGCTTTTATTGTTTAACTGTATGCTGTTTCCCGTTTCGTGGCCTGGCATGGCCAAGCATGTAAGGCGTGCGACTCGTAATCCGAGGGTCGCGGGTTCGCGCCAGCGTCGCACTAAACATGCTCGCCCTCCCAGCCGTGGAGGCGTCTAATGGATCGGTCAATCCCACTATTCGTTGGTAAAAGAGTAGCCCAAGAGTTGGCGGTAGGTGGTGATGACTAGCTGCCTTCCTCTAGTCTTACACTGCTAAATTAGGGACGGCTAGCACAGATAGCCATCGAGTAGCTTTGTGCGAAATTCCAAAACAAACAAACAAACAATGTTTCCCCTTTCAGCAATTTAATTTTCGCCTCAAGGGTTTTATACAAAAAATATTACTAAAAATAAAATTCGTTCACTAAATCAGTAGACCAAATATTGTATAACAGTATTAGATATTGTGTACTTAGGTTCAAATTATTACTGACTTGTTAACACTCACACCGAGCATCACATTGACACATCTGTTTGATTAGGAGGTTTGCCTTGACTCATTTTTCTTCTTTCTGCATATGATGTATGGTAATTGCACTTTATCAGTTCATGGTAACCTATTGACGTCTCTTGTAGGACGTTACATAATGGAACTTGCATCTTCTGAAACCATCCAACCACAATCAGATGATATGGCAACCCTGGATTATTTTGTTTGTTCCCATACGTGACTGGCCTGCTGGACAGCTCTTATGATTTACTGAATTAATGCACACTGAAGGAGTAAGTTATCGATTTGTTAACTTCCATATGTAAACGTATGTTTATGTGTGCTTCATTTGCGTCTCAAAAGACAAATGAGTCTTTGGACACAAGAAAGCCACAAATTACTATTGACATATCATAATCAGTTGTGCATTCTTAGGCTTATGATAAACTCTGAAAGAGGGTGTTTGATTCATGATGATATCTTCACATGTCAAAAGTGTCTCATCTAGAGACAGCAGGATAAAATGGAAGGCCCGTAAGTGTTTTAGCACAACCAAAAGTAAACACGCAATTGCTATTGTTAAAACATCAGTATCAGTTGAAATGTCGTCTGTTCTTTGCACATATTATAACAATTTTTCTGTCGTGAAACACTATAAATTTTCAAAGGTTCAAAAAATGCCATTTTCATCATTAAGCCCATTCAAATTAAACTCAAACTGCAAAAATATAACACTTTTAATGTATTTAAATATCTGGAGGTTAATTCATATCCACTTTCGTGGGATGACGTTTTTGTCTGCGATGAAGTAACTGATGAAGAATCCGATTGTGTTTGGCATATAACACAAGCAACAAGTCAGTTTTTCTCATCTTGGTTTGGATGACCCACTGCAAGAGATTCACACCACTTTTCTGGACATTATTAATGTTCAAATATTGTTATTTTTAAATATTACAACAACTGCTACCACAAGACTTTTACTATTCTATTGCTGTAAGTTATATTTTAAATATTGTAGTTTGGTTGTTTACCGAAGGGAGCGAGCTACTGGTCGGGACGATAGCGCTAGCTCTATAGGGTTCATGGGGATAGTTCTGGATGGTTCCACCTCATTACTAGGAATGGAAATGTTAACTGTAGATGTAAGTGACTGGTGAGAAAATATTCAATGAGAATTCAGCAAAATAGTCAGTCAGTGTTTCAGTTTTATTCTGTTGTTCATTTCCTCGATGCGTTACGATCGCATCTAACTAAATAACTAAATAACTTTTTCTATCAGAGTTATTTATACTTCTCGCAGCTTATACCGAAATGTTGTATTTGAAGTTAGGCTTATTTTCAGTTGCGGAGCTTATGTTGAAAAGTGACTACGAAATTAGGTCTAAAAGTAAACGTAAATGGTTTACATAATGTTGTAAATGTTGTAAACATAGCCTGTATTACAAATAAGAGACTTGACATGAGAACATATAAGGTACAGTTAATACTTACATTGCAAGAAATATTACTCCTTTCTCTAAAAGGCTTAATAGAAGTAAAACTAATTTACACACATTTATATGTAAAACCTGTACTTTTCTACTATCAGTTTCCAAACCAAGATGTTCTTTTCAATAATACAGCATACGTTCAGCAAGCGACCATGATAATGTTTTTACATCGTGTTTTTTTGTATTGTTAAAACACAATAACGTTAAATCAAGAATACAGCGTCTGTTCAGCAAGCTGCCATGGCAATGTTTTACATCGTTTTTCTTTTGCATTATTGTAACACAATAAAGTTAAATCAAGAATGTACGGCGTGTGTTTAGAAGCTACCGTGGAAGCGATATTTACATCGTTTTAGTGTATTATTTGTAATGTAATAAAGTTAAGTGCTTTTATCGTTTTAAACACCAAAGAATTACATTATTTTGAAGAAAAATATTTCTATCGTGGGTGTACCTAAAGCATTTCAACTCAACCAGAATCAGAAATATGCTAAACCATATCTAACACAATATAACTTACGTTTACCAAATTTTAAAGAAACTGTAAAATACAGACAGCTTTGTAGATTTCATAAACATGCACATAATTGTCAGAACAAAGGTATGACTAATAATTATTTGTTCTTCTACTTAGTAGTATTATACCTTCAAAATCTTATGTTGTTTAATAATGTTTCTCACGATTTGTATTACTCATTAACTTATATGTTACATAAGTGTGTCTATGTTGTTTTTTTTACATGCCAACATCCTAATCAATAAAATTAACTAATGACTGAAAATTTAACATCACTTTAACAGTTATGTTATTCATGCTTTTTACTGCCATCTATGGACAACTTTAAAAATATAGCAACTTTTGAACATTAAATTTTCAGTTTAAGAACAAAATTCAAAATGAATTTTTCATGAGCAAGTAACTTTGATTGACAATTAATTGTATGCTATTCAAACGAAAGAAAGATTTCGAAGTATAGAAGAACATAGCCTGTATTACAAATAAGAGACTTAATTTACACATTAACCAACAACTAATAAGATTTCAACCCATGTAAGTTATGTGGTTTTACTAGAATCATTAACAATTAGCTTTTATTGCACAAATCTCGTACGATAGAGACGTGCTAAATCTCAAATGAAAACCAATCGTAGTTTTTCAAATCAACAATCAGAGAATTGTCTCGAAACAAGACAGTGACCGACTACAATTTTATAACAGAATGTATAAAACAAAATGGGTATCATCTATATTTCTGTAGAGAATAATCATGCTTAAAATACGGAAATAATATAACTGAATAAGTCTACGATTGTAATGTTATATGAACACCAAGTCACTGCTTAAATTCAGTCTAGCCATATGATAATTGATTTACAACACGAAATCCTCAAGGGAAACTGTATTAACACAATACTTAAGACAGTTCTGTTGAGTTCTTTTCGAATAGTCATGAACAATGAAAAATACAAGCCAGTTAAGAACAAGTTGCGTTAGAAACATTCCAAGACACTGCTGTATTACAGCACAAGTTCAGCTCAGAAAATCATATTTTATATCCACGAGTTGCATTAGAAACTTTTCAAGACTTTGTTATATTACGACACAGATCCTTGTTCAAAGACAGGTGTTACCAATCAAAAGTAAAACATCTTAGAAGCTTTTCAAGATATGGCCACATTATAGCATGTAAGCCAGTCTTATTATGACACAGAACATATCAAATCAATCGTAAGCTGTAAACTCGTATTTTTATTAAGAACCACTTATAAGTTGTTTTATTCAATAAAGTAATAATACAGTGCCCGTTAATTTTACATAACAGCCAATGACAAGTCGTTTACCGATATAAATGTAAAATGCTGACTTATACCACCAGAAATAGGGATTTAATTTCCGTAGTGAGCAAAGTACATATATAGCCCATTGTGTAGCTTTGTGCTCAGCTCAAAACAAACAAATCACGGAAACTCAGTTCAATTATATTTACAGTAACTATTTCATCGAAACTTTAAAAAGTTTACTCTGATTGAAAATTGTTTCTATTACATCACCGTAAGCAAATAGTAATATTTGACAAGAGTTGTAAATAATGACACATTATGTGTATCATATTGGATCACTATAGTGTCAAAGATTCTGGCCTTCAGTATTAGTTCATTTTTATATTATTTATAAAGTTGTATGTCGTATTGTTAGTTGTAAATACTATGCTTCCCGTGAAGGAATGCACTGAACGATTTAATATTCAGAAAGTCGCAGAAGAAATTAACCTGTTGATTGTTGGTA
Organism: Tachypleus tridentatus; assembly: GCF_004210375.1. Classification (NCBI taxonomy): domain Eukaryota; kingdom Metazoa; phylum Arthropoda; class Merostomata; order Xiphosura; family Limulidae; genus Tachypleus; species Tachypleus tridentatus. The sequence continues at coordinate 91,847,900 of NC_134835.1, forward strand.
CTCCGTAAAATATCCATTAGTTGTCGTTACTACAATATGAAAAGTATTTTTCTTGCGTTATATACAGATATATCCTTGGTGGATCAACGGAAAATTTTACAGACTTATAACGCTAAAATTCAAGATTTGATTCAACGCGATAGATCGAGTGCAGATAGCTTATTGTATAACATCGGTCTAAGAAAACAACACAGATGCAGCACAATTGATTATCGATAATTACTAACAGATATTTTGAAACTCATAATTTTAACGACGAAATAGTTCAAGTTGAAATTACTGTTAAATTATGTGTGACATTGTTATCCACATTAATTTTCTCAGCAAATTACAGTTTTAAAATTCTATAAGACATAACTCAGCCACGTAGAAACTACATGGCAGGACGATTGTCAAAATGCAAGGTTGTTATATAAGCATGACCGGACTTGGCGACATAAAATGTAACGACATGGTGAGACTCTAAAATCGTTTTAATACAATAAACGCAACCTTTTATTGTGTAACGTGTTTCATATCACAACATGTTTATTATTATAAATAGTGAATTTCTTTAAGTAAGTTTTATGTTTATGAAATATGTCTTCAACTCTCTTTATCTATGTTCCAAATATGATTAGTTTTAATATGACTCTTTTTGGCTCAATTTATATAAAATTCTATTAAGTGACTTGTTAATTACTTATTTAGTGCGTTCCAGTTAATTTGCTTATTGATAATAGTTAATAGGAGAGTGCATTTATGGAATACATGGTCAACTTGAGAATAAATATAAGGAGACGAATTTCATTGCACTGAGAGGACAAAATGTTACCTAAGATAATTATTGTAATTAGAAATGATACCTTCTATGACTCTCTTGTAAGAATCACTAATAGTAAGGTATTTAATATGGAAATGCTAGGTAGTAATTGTTACATAGAAGTGTCACTGACAACACATTATAATTTAATTAGTTCTATACTTCAATCAATAAAGAGTATTTGTGCTTTATATTTATGACAAAGTTGCTAAGACTTTCTACCGCCGTCCATAAGTTTAAACTGTTGACTAAAGGTTAGAAACCTGTCATTAGCATCTACCACCCACCATATATGTCAAGGGATTAACTGTGGATCTTATAATGCAATTTTAACTCTACTATAAGGCCACTCCACGCTGTCAGTAAATGTAACTGTACGATTAATCTTTTTTTTTTGTTCATTTGCAGTTGCAATTTTAGGTTTAACTGATGATAAATAGCAAGAAATAGCCATCAAAGCTCATGAAGTACTATTGCAGATATATATTTTAAGTTTCTGCTATTTATTGTAGAATTAGGAATAAATATATAAAATTCAAGAATTAATGTAAAGAAAAATGAAAATATATATCTTTCGAATCGTTTGTCTTTGAAATTTGCGCAAAGTTACGCGAAGGCTACCCACGCCAGTCTTCCCTAATTTAACGGTGAAAACTAGAGAAAAGACGGTCAGTCATCATCACCCACGCCAAGTCTTGGGCTACTCTTTTACCAACGACTAATGGAATTGACAGTCACTTTGCAACGCTCCCCCCAGCCGAAAAGGCGAGTATGTTTGGTGGAACGGGAATTCAAACTTACGACTCCCAGACAGCGAGTCAAGTGCCCTAACCACCTGGCCATGCCAGGCCATTTTTTTGCAAGTAACTGTATAACATGAATAATCTACTCAAACATGGTAATCAAAAGTAAGTGTGTAATCTAGTTGATCGTGCTTATATTATTATAATACTTTGAAAAGTTTTGAAAGTTGGTGACCTAATAGTCAAGTAAAAATAGTAAAAAAAAAAAGAAAATAGGTGTACGTAAAAGAAAGCTGTGTGCTTTAGGGTTTCAATGAACTTAAAGCAGTTTATGGTTTCTGAATTATCTATCATATTATTTGTTATTTGTTTATCAGTAGTTAACTTTGTATTTCAACACAACAAAGACGCTCTTCTAGAGGTTTCTTCTATATTTAGTCTTCATTCGGGTGCTTTATCTTATAGGGACAACTTTGTCAACATTTACACGTATGAATGTGCTTACTACAGAAAGTAGTTTTATAACACTGACATTTAATACTTTTGGTTAATATTTTCCTTTTCAAAGTTTGCAAAGTATCTTACACAAAGAGATTTAATTCTTATTAAGCAAATTGAGAATATAGACATTTCACGTTAAAGTATTAGCATAATTATATTTTTAAATACTTGGTATAAAATAAGAAAGCATGATTAAAACATGTGCTTTTTCACTTTTTTCCTGTTTAGTAATTAAAATAATTTTACTCATAAAAAGGACATGTCCTTTTTTAACACATATCTATCAATTTCTAAACAAACGTGTATTATTTATCATAGAATGTCTCCTTCGCAGACTTGATACCAATGCTTCTATTTTATGTCTTCATAGCTCATTATACAGGTGCTCAACCCATGTGATACTGTGCCTGAAAATCAAAATAGTTGTATGAAAATTGATGTAAACCTGGAGGAAGTGTTTTTACACTTTGAGGGTTTAATTAACATCATTTCCTTAAAAATATTAAGATCACTGAAAAGGAAGCCTAATAACCAAGAAACAAGATGTTAATCTTGCGTTTTTCTAGTGATACGAGGTTTTTCTGCTCATTTACTATCAAATTATTATACACCTTTGGCTCAAAACAATAAAAGACATAGATAGGTAGTAAATGAATAATTCTGTGTCATTTGAACGTAACAACACGGTGAATGAATTGATAAAGGTCACTTCACAACAAAAGGTTTATAACTTAGAAGCAGTGTAAAGTAAGAAAATAAAAATATAGATCCTGAAATAGAATAGTGTTTGAACTGGTTCGCCATTAGATATTAACTTAACACTTCTTACAAAGGGTGGTGTAGCTTGGTGGATAGTGTTTTGGACAAGTTAACTCAGCATTGTAGATTCGAAGTCGTCTTGCGCCTAGTTGTTGTATCCTTGAGTAAGGCATTTTCCAGTGTATATATGTGTGTGTAAAGGCTATGGACTGGCATCCTGTCCAAAAAGTATGTGAAACATTCTCATTTTGTCGTAGCATTAGAAGACGATTCTAAACATCGCAAAAGATTTAAAGACCAAAAACAATAAGCCATTCTTTGTGCTTGAATGTGTATATCATATTGTAATAAAAATAATGTGATTTTAAAAAGTTACGAAACAATCAAGCTCATGTGGCTCCAAACCACACTTGATGAGGTTGCTAGCTTTATGAAAAACTAGGGAAAGCGCCACATAGCGAACTGTGCGAGCAAACCTACGTCACACAAGGTAAACAAAAATAGCAACAGCAGTCAAAGATGAAGATGGATATAACGAGTGATCACACCAAATGCGTTTCAACCAGAGCTTGCAGACGATAACGTGTCTAATGTTGAAATGTTGGCCTAAGTGGACGAGGGATGGTAGTTGTTTGATTTTTCATGGTGTAGAATTTTATCCAGAGTTATATGCTATAATGTCATAAAAGAATTGTATACACTTCTAATGTCATGAAAATATGAAGAGCTTTATAACCGTCAGTATGTTCACATATACTAAATCAATTAATAAATTCTAGTCACTACTTGTTTTTTTCTAGTGATGGACCTATATCTAGATGTAGATCTAACATCAGTTGATGAACTACCAGTACTGTAATCAGCACTTGCCCCGACTTGTATGCATATGACTAAGTGTATATAAGGACTGGAAAAGCAACTTTCGTTGAGGTCACATTTCAATAATCGATATTGTATATATTGCATTTTGTATGTTGCATATTGACATTTTTATGACATTTCATAAAAATGTGTTATAAACATAAAAATTAATTTTTTGTTTAATAGCAGCTGAAAGTTTCATAAACATTTTTTGTTTTAACAGATCTACTGATGTTTTATAACGCTCCCACGGCTGAAAGGGCAAGCATGTTTGGTATGACGGCGATTCGAACCCGCGACCCTCGGATTACGAGTCGAACGCCTTAACCACCTAGCCATGCCGAGCCGTTTTGTAAGAAGTATGGTAGACTAGGTAGTTATATGGCGCCTGTGCTATAATAAAAATTAATTCTTGTAATATTTTATATTTTCATTTTATATATTTCCTGAGAGCACAAATAAAAAATATTGAGTTGAGAGATATGACGTAGTTGTCATAAAAAGTACGGAAGCCACTAACTAAAATCTGTGGTCAGGTTAGAAAATAAACACACAGGAATCGATCAAATTCTGTTAAGTAAATGCAAAGCAAGAAATGCGTTAGCCGTAATAAATAACACACAGTTTTAGGAAACAAAAGGTCGCCAAGCAATGGTTACTCTCCTGTAACATTTACATCCTAAAGAGACCCAAGATCGCTGCATACTTTAGGGGAACGTGATAAAACATTGTTCATAATGGCGACAGGAACACTGAGATGTAAATACAGGAAATGAAAACAAGGGCAAACAGTGATAGATCGTAGTGTTACAAAAGAATTGACATGGACATAGAAACCTGAAACATTAACGACATATATATTAAATTATCTGGCAGATTAGAAAATTATGGTGCACATATAGGGATATAAAACACAGTCAACACTACATGTGGGTGGATTACTGTTGCTGGTAGGAAAATAAACATGTAGCACATATCGTAGAGCTTTTATTGTTTAACTGTATGCTGTTTCCGTTTCGTGGCCTGGCATGGCCAAGCATGTAAGGCGTGCGACTCGTAATCCGAGGGTCGCGGGTTCGCGCCAGCGTCGCACTAAACATGCTCGCCCTCCCAGCCGTGGAGGCGTCTAATGGATCGGTCAATCCCACTATTCGTTGGTAAAAGAGTAGCCCAAGAGTTGGCGGTAGGTGGTGATGACTAGCTGCCTTCCTCTAGTCTTACACTGCTAAATTAGGGACGGCTAGCACAGATAGCCATCGAGTAGCTTTGTGCGAAATTCCAAAACAAACAAACAAACAATGTTTCCCCTTTCAGCAATTTAATTTTCGCCTCAAGGGTTTTATACAAAAAATATTACTAAAAATAAAATTCGTTCACTAAATCAGTAGACCAAATATTGTATAACAGTATTAGATATTGTGTACTTAGGTTCAAATTATTACTGACTTGTTAACACTCACACCGAGCATCACATTGACACATCTGTTTGATTAGGAGGTTTGCCTTGACTCATTTTCTTCTTTCTGCATATGATGTATGGTAATTGCACTTTATCAGTTCATGGTAACCTATTGACGTCTCTTGTAGGACGTTACATAATGGAACTTGCATCTTCTGAAACCATCCAACCACAATCAGATGATATGGCAACCCTGGATTATTTTGTTTGTTCCCATACGTGACTGGCCTGCTGGACAGCTCTTATGATTTACTGAATTAATGCACACTGAAGGAGTAAGTTATCGATTTGTTAACTTCCATATGTAAACGTATGTTTATGTGTGCTTCATTTGCGTCTCAAAAGACAAATGAGTCTTTGGACACAAGAAAGCCACAAATTACTATTGACATATCATAATCAGTTGTGCATTCTTAGGCTTATGATAAACTCTGAAAGAGGGTGTTTGATTCATGATGATATCTTCACATGTCAAAAGTGTCTCATCTAGAGACAGCAGGATAAAATGGAAGGCCCGTAAGTGTTTTAGCACAACCAAAAGTAAACACGCAATTGCTATTGTTAAAACATCAGTATCAGTTGAAATGTCGTCTGTTCTTTGCACATATTATAACAATTTTTCTGTCGTGAAACACTATAAATTTTCAAAGGTTCAAAAATGCCATTTTCATCATTAAGCCCATTCAAATTAAACTCAAACTGCAAAAAATATAACACTTTTAATGTATTTAAATATCTGGAGGTTAATTCATATCCACTTTCGTGGGATGACGTTTTGTCTGCGATGAAGTAACTGATGAAGAATCCGATTGTGTTTGGCATATAACACAAGCAACAAGTCAGTTTTCTCATCTTGGTTTGGATGACCCACTGCAAGAGATTCACACCACTTTTCTGGACATTATTAATGTTCAAATATTGTTATTTTTAAATATTACAACAACTGCTACCACAAGACTTTTACTATTCTATTGCTGTAAGTTATATTTTAAATATTGTAGTTTGGTTGTTTACCGAAGGGAGCGAGCTACTGGTCGGGACGATAGCGCTAGCTCTATAGGGTTCATGGGGATAGTTCTGGATGGTTCCACCTCATTACTAGGAATGGAAATGTTAACTGTAGATGTAAGTGACTGGTGAGAAAATATTCAATGAGAATTCAGCAAAATAGTCAGTCAGTGTTTCAGTTTTATTCTGTTGTTCATTTCCTCGATGCGTTACGATCGCATCTAACTAAATAACTAAATAACTTTTTCTATCAGAGTTATTTATACTTCTCGCAGCTTATACCGAAATGTTGTATTTGAAGTTAGGCTTATTTTCAGTTGCGGAGCTTATGTTGAAAAGTGACTACGAAATTAGGTCTAAAAGTAAACGTAAATGGTTTACATAATGTTGTAAATGTTGTAAACATAGCCTGTATTACAAATAAGAGACTTGACATGAGAACATATAAGGTACAGTTAATACTTACATTGCAAGAAATATTACTCCTTTCTCTAAAAGGCTTAATAGAAGTAAAACTAATTTACACACATTTATATGTAAAACCTGTACTTTTCTACTATCAGTTTCCAAACCAAGATGTTCTTTTCAATAATACAGCATACGTTCAGCAAGCGACCATGATAATGTTTTTACATCGTGTTTTTTTGTATTGTTAAAACACAATAACGTTAAATCAAGAATACAGCGTCTGTTCAGCAAGCTGCCATGGCAATGTTTTTACATCGTTTTTCTTTTGCATTATTGTAACACAATAAAGTTAAATCAAGAATGTACGGCGTGTGTTTAGAAGCTACCGTGGAAGCGATATTTACATCGTTTTAGTGTATTATTTGTAATGTAATAAAGTTAAGTGCTTTTATCGTTTTAAACACCAAAGAATTACATTATTTTGAAGAAAAATATTTCTATCGTGGGTGTACCTAAAGCATTTCAACTCAACCAGAATCAGAAATATGCTAAACCATATCTAACACAATATAACTTACGTTTACCAAATTTTAAAGAAACTGTAAAATACAGACAGCTTTGTAGATTTCATAAACATGCACATAATTGTCAGAACAAAGGTATGACTAATAATTATTTGTTCTTCTACTTAGTAGTATTATACCTTCAAAATCTTATGTTGTTTAATAATGTTTCTCACGATTTGTATTACTCATTAACTTATATGTTACATAAGTGTGTCTATGTTGTTTTTTTACATGCCAACATCCTAATCAATAAAATTAACTAATGACTGAAAATTTAACATCACTTTAACAGTTATGTTATTCATGCTTTTACTGCCATCTATGGACAACTTTAAAAATATAGCAACTTTTGAACATTAAATTTTCAGTTTAAGAACAAAATTCAAAATGAATTTTTCATGAGCAAGTAACTTTGATTGACAATTAATTGTATGCTATTCAAACGAAAGAAAGATTTCGAAGTATAGAAGAACATAGCCTGTATTACAAATAAGAGACTTAATTTACACATTAACCAACAACTAATAAGATTTCAACCCATGTAAGTTATGTGGTTTTACTAGAATCATTAACAATTAGCTTTTATTGCACAAATCTCGTACGATAGAGACGTGCTAAATCTCAAATGAAAACCAATCGTAGTTTTCAAATCAACAATCAGAGAATTGTCTCGAAACAAGACAGTGACCGACTACAATTTTATAACAGAATGTATAAAACAAAATGGGTATCATCTATATTTCTGTAGAGAATAATCATGCTTAAAATACGGAAATAATATAACTGAATAAGTCTACGATTGTAATGTTATATGAACACCAAGTCACTGCTTAAATTCAGTCTAGCCATATGATAATTGATTTACAACACGAAATCCTCAAGGGAAACTGTATTAACACAATACTTAAGACAGTTCTGTTGAGTTCTTTTCGAATAGTCATGAACAATGAAAAATACAAGCCAGTTAAGAACAAGTTGCGTTAGAAACATTCCAAGACACTGCTGTATTACAGCACAAGTTCAGCTCAGAAAATCATATTTTATATCCACGAGTTGCATTAGAAACTTTTCAAGACTTTGTTATATTACGACACAGATCCTTGTTCAAAGACAGGTGTTACCAATCAAAAGTAAAACATCTTAGAAGCTTTTCAAGATATGGCCACATTATAGCATGTAAGCCAGTCTTATTATGACACAGAACATATCAAATCAATCGTAAGCTGTAAACTCGTATTTTTATTAAGAACCACTTATAAGTTGTTTTATTCAATAAAGTAATAATACAGTGCCCGTTAATTTTACATAACAGCCAATGACAAGTCGTTTACCGATATAAATGTAAAATGCTGACTTATACCACCAGAAATAGGGATTTAATTTCCGTAGTGAGCAAAGTACATATATAGCCCATTGTGTAGCTTTGTGCTCAGCTCAAAACAAACAAATCACGGAAACTCAGTTCAATTATATTTACAGTAACTATTTCATCGAAACTTTAAAAAGTTTACTCTGATTGAAAATTGTTTCTATTACATCACCGTAAGCAAATAGTAATATTTGACAAGAGTTGTAAATAATGACACATTATGTGTATCATATTGGATCACTATAGTGTCAAAGATTCTGGCCTTCAGTATTAGTTCATTTTATATTATTTATAAAGTTGTATGTCGTATTGTTAGTTGTAAATACTATGCTTCCCGTGAAGGAATGCACTGAACGATTTAATATTCAGAAAGTCGCAGAAGAAATTAACCTGTTGATTGTTGGTACTCCGTAAAATATCCATTAGTTGTCGTTACTACAATATGAAAAGTATTTTTCTTGCGTTATATACAGATATATCCTTGGTGGATCAACGGAAAATTTTACAGACTTATAACGCTAAAATTCAAGATTTGATTCAACGCGATAGATCGAGTGCAGATAGCTTATTGTATAACATCGGTCTAAGAAAACAACACAGATGCAGCACAATTGATTATCGATAATTACTAACAGATATTTTGAAACTCATAATTTTAACGACGAAATAGTTCAAGTTGAAATTACTGTTAAATTATGTGTGACATTGTTATCCACATTAATTTTCTCAGCAAATTACAGTTTTAAAATTCTATAAGACATAACTCAGCCACGTAGAAACTACATGGCAGGACGATTGTCAAAATGCAAGGTTGTTATATAAGCATGACCGGACTTGGCGACATAAAATGTAACGACATGGTGAGACTCTAAAATCGTTTTAATACAATAAACGCAACCTTTTTATTGTGTAACGTGTTTCATATCACAACATGTTTATTATTATAAATAGTGAATTTCTTTAAGTAAGTTTTATGTTTATGAAATATGTCTTCAACTCTCTTTATCTATGTTCCAAATATGATTAGTTTTAATATGACTCTTTTTGGCTCAATTTATATAAAATTCTATTAAGTGACTTGTTAATTACTTATTTAGTGCGTTCCAGTTAATTTGCTTATTGATAATAGTTAATAGGAGAGTGCATTTATGGAATACATGGTCAACTTGAGAATAAATATAAGGAGACGAATTTCATTGCACTGAGAGGACAAAATGTTACCTAAGATAATTATTGTAATTAGAAATGATACCTTCTATGACTCTCTTGTAAGAATCACTAATAGTAAGGTATTTAATATGGAAATGCTAGGTAGTAATTGTTACATAGAAGTGTCACTGACAACACATTATAATTTAATTAGTTCTATACTTCAATCAATAAAGAGTATTTGTGCTTTATATTTATGACAAAGTTGCTAAGACTTTCTACCGCCGTCCATAAGTTTAAACTGTTGACTAAAGGTTAGGAAACCTGTCATTAGCATCTACCACCCACCATATATGTCAAGGGATTAACTGTGGATCTTATAATGCAATTTTAACTCTACTATAAGGCCACTCCACGCTGTCAGTAAATGTAACTGTACGATTAATCTTTTTTTTTTTGTTCATTTGCAGTTGCAATTTTAGGTTTAACTGATGATAAATAGCAAGAAATAGCCATCAAAGCTCATGAAGTACTATTGCAGATATATATTTTAAGTTTCTGCTATTTATTGTAGAATTAGGAATAAATATATAAAATTCAAGAATTAATGTAAAGAAAAATGAAAATATATATCTTTCGAATCGTTTGTCTTTGAAATTTGCGCAAAGTTACGCGAAGGCTACCCACGCCAGTCTTCCCTAATTTAACGGTGAAAACTAGAGAAAAGACGGTCAGTCATCATCACCCACGCCAAGTCTTGGGCTACTCTTTTACCAACGACTAATGGAATTGACAGTCACTTTGCAACGCTCCCCCAGCCGAAAAGGCGAGTATGTTTGGTGGAACGGGAATTCAAACTTACGACTCCCAGACAGCGAGTCAAGTGCCTAACCACCTGGCCATGCCAGGCCATTTTTTGCAAGTAACTGTATAACATGAATAATCTACTCAAACATGGTAATCAAAAGTAAGTGTGTAATCTAGTTGATCGTGCTTATATTATTATAATACTTTGAAAAGTTTTGAAAGTTGGTGACCTAATAGTCAAGTAAAAATAGTAAAAAAAAAAAGAAAATAGGTGTACGTAAAAGAAAGCTGTGTGCTTTAGGGTTTCAATGAACTTAAAGCAGTTTATGGTTTCTGAATTATCTATCATATTATTTGTTATTTGTTTATCAGTAGTTAACTTTGTATTTCAACACAACAAAGACGCTCTTCTAGAGGTTTCTTCTATATTTAGTCTTCATTCGGGTGCTTTATCTTATAGGGACAACTTTGTCAACATTTACACGTATGAATGTGCTTACTACAGAAAGTAGTTTTATAACACTGACATTTAATACTTTTGGTTAATATTTTCCTTTTCAAAGTTTGCAAAGTATCTTACACAAAGAGATTTAATTCTTATTAAGCAAATTGAGAATATAGACATTTCACGTTAAAGTATTAGCATAATTATATTTTTAAATACTTGGTATAAAATAAGAAAGCATGATTAAAACATGTGCTTTTTTCACTTTTTTCCTGTTTAGTAATTAAAATAATTTTACTCATAAAAAAGGACATGTCCTTTTTTAACACATATCTATCAATTTCTAAACAAACGTGTATTATTTATCATAGAATGTCTCCTTCGCAGACTTGATACCAATGCTTCTATTTTATGTCTTCATAGCTCATTATACAGGTGCTCAACCCATGTGATACTGTGCCTGAAAATCAAAATAGTTGTATGAAAATTGATGTAAACCTGGAGGAAGTGTTTTTACACTTTGAGGGTTTAATTAACATCATTTCCTTAAAATATTAAGATCACTGAAAAGGAAGCCTAATAACCAAGAAACAAGATGTTAATCTTGCGTTTTTCTAGTGATACGAGGTTTTTCTGCTCATTTACTATCAAATTATTATACACCTTTGGCTCAAAACAATAAAAGACATAGATAGGTAGTAAATGAATAATTCTGTGTCATTTGAACGTAACAACACGGTGAATGAATTGATAAAGGTCACTTCACAACAAAAGGTTTATAACTTAGAAGCAGTGTAAAGTAAGAAAATAAAAATATAGATCCTGAAATAGAATAGTGTTTGAACTGGTTCGCCATTAGATATTAACTTAACACTTCTTACAAAGGGTGGTGTAGCTTGGTGGATAGTGTTTTGGACAAGTTAACTCAGCATTGTAGATTCGAAGTCGTCTTGCGCCTAGTTGTTGTATCCTTGAGTAAGGCATTTTCCAGTGTATATATGTGTGTGTGTAAAGGCTATGGACTGGCATCCTGTCCAAAAAGTATGTGAAACATTCTCATTTTGTCGTAGCATTAGAAGACGATTCTAAACATCGCAAAAGATTTAAAGACCAAAAACAATAAGCCATTCTTTGTGCTTGAATGTGTATATCATATTGTAATAAAAATAATGTGATTTTAAAAAGTTACGAAACAATCAAGCTCATGTGGCTCCAAACCACACTTGATGAGGTTGCTAGCTTTATGAAAAACTAGGGAAAGCGCCACATAGCGAACTGTGCGAGCAAACCTACGTCACACAAGGTAAACAAAAATAGCAACAGCAGTCAAAGATGAAGATGGATATAACGAGTGATCACACCAAATGCGTTTCAACCAGAGCTTGCAGACGATAACGTGTCTAATGTTGAAATGTTGGCCTAAGTGGACGAGGGATGGTAGTTGTTTGATTTTTCATGGTGTAGAATTTTATCCAGAGTTATATGCTATAATGTCATAAAAGAATTGTATACACTTCTAATGTCATGAAAATATGAAGAGCTTTATAACCGTCAGTATGTTCACATATACTAAATCAATTAATAAATTCTAGTCACTACTTGTTTTTTTCTAGTGATGGACCTATATCTAGATGTAGATCTAACATCAGTTGATGAACTACCAGTACTGTAATCAGCACTTGCCCCGACTTGTATGCATATGACTAAGTGTATATAAGGACTGGAAAAGCAACTTTCGTTGAGGTCACATTTCAATAATCGATATTGTATATATTGCATTTTGTATGTTGCATATTGACATTTTTATGACATTTCATAAAAATGTGTTATAAACATAAAAATTAATTTTTTGTTTAATAGCAGCTGAAAGTTTCATAAACATTTTTTGTTTTAACAGATCTACTGATGTTTTATAACGCTCCCACGGCTGAAAGGGCAAGCATGTTTGGTATGACGGAGATGCGAGCTCGCGACCCTCGGATTACGAGTCGAGTGCCTTAACTACCTGGCCATGCCGTGGGAGCGTTATAATGTGACGGTCAATCCCACTATTCGTTTGTAAAAGAATAGCCCAAGAACTGGCGGTGGGTGGTAATGATTAGCCGCCTTCCCTCTAGTCCTTACACTGCTAAATCAGGGACGGCTAACGCTGATAGCCCTCGAGTAGCTTTGCGCGAAATTCAAAACAAACAAGCAAACTACTTATCGTAACAACATATATATGTTTAATGCAAGGGGTTTTCCCTTCTTGAATTTGTTTTAAAAGTCTCGTTTTTTTTTCATGGCGAAGAAGGGGGTTGAGATGAACAGTGTTTATTTTGTAGAACTACAGTACAATTATTTCAGTGACAAAATACGGAGAAGCAGTGAACTGTCTAAAACGACAAAAGAATTAAAACAGTTCTAAAAGAAGTGAACTTTCATTCATATTTGGGATAATTTGAAACATTTAACAGATTTCATGTAACCAGTTAAAAAGCATTCATTCATCTAGAGATACGAGTTATAAACTATTTTGTACCTGAAAAAATTGTTTTCTAAGAATATATGTGATTTTCTGTTATGGAAATGTTAATTTAGATAAACTAGAAACGACAAAATACTAAGGTTTTGAAATTATACAAGCACAGTTTTGTGTAACTATTAACAACAGTTTCTATACTGTTAGAATAATTTGATGTATTAACTCTTGATAACGCAGTTAAGTGCCTTCTCTTATCTCATTATAACAATAAAAATTACTTAACTGTTGATGTTCAAACAAGTAAATTATATTACTGTTGTATTACTAAAACAGTTATACCCTTTTGAATCAAGTGCCCGTTTATAAAATCTAATTGGGGTTGTTTTTCATTCCATTAGATTTAAATGAAGTCTCTTGACCTGGATAAAAAGTAAAATATAATTTAAACAACACTAAGCTACCTGCTTTATCTTGAGGGGGCAACGAATATTAACGTTTTAGCATTAATATTCATTAAATGTTATCATTATATAATAATAAAAGAAACTAAATGAATTTAATAAGAGGTTATGTTAACTTGTTTGAGATAATATTTCCCTAAACTCAAGCACGTCAGGGAATCTAGTTATTTACAGAATATTAAAAAATTCCAATCTGAACTGAACATATGGCAGAATAAAAAATACTCTAGAAAGACTAATAATTTGTGATATTAAAATACCACAAAATAGTTACTTTCTTTTTAAAAGCTGTTCGTTTTATTTTGTCACCGCTGTAATAACCATTTTCTTTTATTAGAATAGTTCTAACAATTATGAATTCTAATAAAACTAGCGTTTCGTATTTTTACCCAAAACATGTACACAACTGGGTGTAGTGGTTTGGAGGTTGAGGTAAATTCTGTTCATCACACTATATTGATTTCACATTTAAAGAAGGTGCAGTCGTAAGTTAAACTTAGTTTTTTTTATTTTCTCCGCTTGCAACTTTTCTTGTTTTTTCACATTATGATTGTTTTGCCTAAAATATTATATATCATTTATGTAAATAATTCGTAATATTAACCATGACTTATGGTCACTACAACTTTCTTCTGTATATCTACATAGTGCCTACTGTTGCACTTTCAAAAAGCCGTGTCGTTGTTATAAAACCTCATTTAATATTACAAACAATAAATGTGTTATAGATGTTTGTTTTTCTAAATTCGAATTATATCAGTTTATTTTTTAAGTATATCTGTTCTTCTATAAATTAATAACACCTATTCAGACCTACCTGATTATATAAATGAATCCACAAAAACAGGTCCTTCCTTCTCGTTTCAAAGTTGATATTTACTGACTTGTGTTTAAAGACAGTTCTTGTCTGTTCTTAAGTGTGCGTTTCTTCCATCGGGTTCCGTATCATACAAATTAACAAAGTTGGGCTACCATAGCAACCAGTCAACATCAGACTCGGTGACAGTTTATGGTTAGGTGTCGTGTTTTGGCAGTAAAAAATTGTAATTCTCTCTCTCCGTCTTTCTAGTCATCCGACTCTTCTGTTTTTGTTTGAATTTTTTAATACTCGCTGTTAGTTCTAATTTTCTTAGTATCCAATCAGATGCAGAGTATTCATTTAAAAGAATTAATTGTATTATATATTATTCCTAAAGTATAGTTTGATGTTTAATAATCTTAAGGTCTAGAAGATAATATTTATTCTCTTTAGACGCCTTCGTCAATTACTGCTTAGAACAGCTAGTAAGTCCGTTATAACACGAAATCTTCGTTACGCTATTCATAGCTATTGTAACTTGTGTTATCATGTTGGCTTGTCACCAGTGTGGCTTCCTCGTGAGATTTACTACAGAAGGACTTGGTAGCTACCTGGGCGATATGACAGTGATATTTTCTGCTTGACACATAGCACGTGTCAGAGACGGTTGCCATTGCTGGATAATCAATAAAACCACCTACTTATAACCTGTTGTGTACCCAAACCCATGAGCATTTATTTCACTGCTACTGAACATTTCTGTATGATGTATTATTCATATGTATTTATTTTATTGTGATTCATAGCAATTTTGCTCTTCAGGCAATTATTCTTCAATAAGCAAAACATGTATCATTAAAAGAGATTCAGTCAATAACTCTGATAGCAAAAGATAAAAAAATGTTATTTTCATGATATGCTGTTTGTTTTCAAGATGACTTATTGATTGTTACTTATGTTGTCATGGAAACGTGAAATCCATATAATTTTATCGAATTACAGCTGAAAATTACCGTTGTAAACTTCAAAACCACTTAGCATATTGAAAAATAAGCAAAATATAAACCATTGTTTAACAAAAGTCTATGTGTATGTAACTGCCGAATCGCTTGCTAGACTGTTACCAAACCTAAAATGTACCATGAAGATCTTACGTAGAGTGGCATACTTGGGTCGGTGTCCTGGTCTATGCTTCCTGTACCTTTTCCTATGTTGAACAGGTACATCAGTTAGTATTAATATAAAATAATACCCTTTGTATACATATATTTACCTTTAGGTGTAGCAGTTTATATTACACATTTTATATATTTCTTTGTTAAATTTGACTGTTTCATACAGTCCTTCGTCTTTCATGTCCCTCTACTTTAAACTCGTGTCATTCTTACTAGATAATTAACTATGACCTTTGTTTTTTTTAAAAATTACAATAAATTGGTAAATTCGATCATATAAATGCATTTCTTTTTATTTAACAAGAATCGATATTCATAATTATGTTCCACATTTTCAGGCGTAAAATCTATGAACATTTTGTCTTTATTATTAATCTTGATGGAAAATAATTTCCATTAACTAATGCTAGTTGGTTTAACTTTCAAACAGAAATGCATAAGTGATTTTAAAAATATCAGACTTGTATAAATAAAATAAAAACTTATATTAATACATATAAATAAGCGCAAGTGTCTTCTCTTTGTGTGGATTTGTTCCTCATGCTTGATCACATCTTTAAACCTTCAAATTCTCATCTCAGGATATAGACATCAGACACAACTTTGTGTGGGAAGTAACATAGGCTGTGGCCGCTATGCCTTAATTAAGGCCACAAAGGAAGATCAAAGTGACCATTATAGCAATTTATTGATAAACAGGACGACCAATTAGTCTCAAATTAAAAAGTCCGAATATTTCTTTTTTTGGAATGTGTGGTCAAGATGGCTATAATTCACGTTTCTCCTCTGTGTGAGGGCTTATAATCATTCTATCCGTAATGAATTATGTGTTAAAACGAACTAAAAACTTCGTGAAGCTTTCATTTGCTTCCATTCTCGTAATCTCTTCTTTGCTCCTGAAAACAAGACAAAAATATTGTTTACAGAAAAGCTTTACAGGAGATCAATATATTAGCATGTAAATAAAGTACTAGTTAAAGACATTTTCTTCTGAGTAGCACTGGGTACTCTGCTAGCTCGTAACAATAGCCGAATAAAAGGACGAATGGAAACATTTACCGGCGTTATATTAGCATAATGTAGTTTTTCGCATGGAATAATTGTGGATGTGAAGTTTAGCTGAATACATAAACAAGATACGCAACATTAATATCTCTAAGTTTTTCCATGTTCACTAAAAATATTATTAAAAGAATAACATTATAGAAAACAATAATAATGACCCAAATATATTCTATGTTTTACCTACATTTGCTACATTTCAGAATTTAAGATTTGCAGAAATGCTAATATTATTTTAGTAAGAAATAAGGTTTTCTATGCCCATTATTATCATGGCAGAATATTAACTACAAGCGTAGCAGGAGTCGAATCCCTTTCTACCAATTAGCAAACAAATGTAAAAACATTACAAACAAAATGTAAAATTCGGAACGTTAATGAAAAAAATAAAACTAATCTAATTTGAAATAAATAACTCCTACAAACAAACCGATCTCTTAAATCACCAAATTGGCATTTTTTTAAAGGAACGCGCAATAAATTAATTTCAATTTTAATGTCTTTCCAAACATTTTACGTGTGAAAATTACAATAATTTGAAATTTAATGACTGCTTAAGTTACGTGTATAATTTGCCAAAATTCCAGATCTAGAGCATAAAAAGTCTACTCTTAAACAACTACTTGCTTTTGATAATAATTTACGATTTTATTTATTTGGTTTGTATGAATGATAGACTATAATAATACAAATATTTCTACGTTTTATGAAAAACATCTTGCAATAAATATATTTACTTGGTCTTTAAAAATAAAATATATTGTAGGAACAATACTTTTGAATTGTAAAAACATATTATAGGGTCATAACTATTCATTTAATTACTAGAAAAAATATATTATAATAATATAAAAACTGCATGAATGGTAAAAACAAAAGACACTATAAAAATAAAAATATGTGTTATGTTTTAAGAAAGCTATAATAGAGTAAAAAAGTAATTGTTTGGATTGTCGAAAGGACAAAATGTGGGGATATAAATCCTCGTTTGATTGCTAAGAATGAAATATTATAATATATTATAAGGTTCTACATATTGCAGAAACATATAATTATTTGGATTGCAAGAAAAACAAAAAATAGGTTCAAGTATAGAGATCCCTAATTTAGAGTCACAGACTAGAAGGAGTCCAACTATTAAGCAACGTCCGCATGATTATAACACCATTACCCAGTGCATTTCTTTCATGTTCTCTATGGTTTTAAGAATCAGGTCAGTGGTTCTTTAAAGAACTATAGAGTCTAAATAAGAGATAAACATAGACTTTTCTACAAAACCTTCATAGAAAACCCTGTGAACATCTGCTGTTCTGTAGAGTTTTTATAAAAGGTACCTGTAAAACCCAGGCTGTTCTACTGAGCCTGCATAACATGTATCTGTAAACCAAAACTAGTCTACAGAACCTGCAAAAGAGGCATCTGTAAAACACAGATTACTCTACACAGCCGGCATAAGAGGTATCTGTAAATAAAGGCTGTGCTACAAAGCCAACGTAAGAGGTAACTGTGAACCACAGACTGTTCTACAGAGCCTGAATAAGAGGCATCAGTAAACAACAGACTGTTCTACAGAGCCTGAATAAGAGGCATCAGTAAACAACAGACTGTTCTACAGAGCCTGAATGAGAGGCATCAGTAAACAACAGACTGTTCTACAGAGCCTGAATAAGAGGTATCAGTAAACCACAGACTGTTCTACAGAGCCTGAATAAGAGGCATCAGTAAACCACGGACTATTCTATAGAGCCTGAATAAGAGGCATCTGTAAAATACAGGCTGTTTAACAAAGTATACGTAAAATATTCTTCATGAGCATGAACTGGTCACTTATCAATTTAACATTTACTTTAAAAATATAAAAAAAGAAAACATTAATGGAATTTAGGTATTTTAAAGTGATAATAGAAAGTGGTTTGAAAGTCAGGAACTAACAGCAAAATGATTCGTGGTGACAAGAAACCCACTTGAAGTAAAAATGTATTCTCAAGAACGGTGGTATGGGTATTAAAACTTTAATTAAAATAAAGAACAGAAAAACCTTTCGACCTTCTAAGATCATCTTTAGGTTAACAAAGATAGATTGAAATTAACTGTTACCGGGCACATGTCTCAGGGATGAGAGAGTAAACGGGTACAAAATTGTAGGGAGCGTTGCTGTTCGCACGATCGTGTACGGTTAACATTGGCGTAATATAGATGTGTTCAGGCATAATGGAGTTTAAACAGATAACACAGTACACAAAGAAACACTATGGACTTACACTTCTCTTATAATCGCTGTGCAGTGGCGGCGCCAAGAGGAGGCTTGACCCCCCAAAAAAATGAGCCAAGCCCCCCTCAGCCCCCCAAAATTGTTACCTGCATATACTCATAAAATATGGAAAACACAATTGTCGTTGTTGCTTAACAATTAACATCAAAGAGACACTGGTGTGTAGAACTCAACGTCTTCATTAAGACGGAAGTATGTGTCATGCATCCCAAGCAACGTACTGAATGCATTGAAACTCATGCGCTGTATTGCCGCTCTCTGTGTAATGCCATTCTGTCTTGAGCTTTGACGAAGATTAGACAACCACGTTGATTTCAAGTTACAACAGATCATCAGGGATTTTACTTGATAAACAAAAGGTTTCACATGTATTTACCCATTAATTTCATTTATCTTTTATTGAAAAGTAAAACATAGCATGCATGTATAAGTGAATTGTGTATAGGTCAAAACTATGAGGCATTTAGCCGGTGTTGTGTCCTCTGTGAGATCATTTTGCATTGTGTATCAGCCATCCAAAATTGTACTGATGATTGTGGCATACACTTAAAATTGTGACTTGCAATCCAATTAATGTTATACTTATGTTTAGATAATAACCTGACATGTTAACTGACCAAATAGTATTTCTAAGCAATTCTAAAATGAATTTTGAAATTGTCATTGGGCTATTTAGAAGTGCCTAATTTAATGTAATGTAGTAGTTACATTATTGTAACAGGTGCTTGTCACACTTATAATAAGAACAATATCACAATCACAGTTTGGCCTGTATGAATAATGTGATCTTATGAAGATCTGTGAAGGTCAATTGCAATTTAGACATTTTGTTTTGGTGCTACATTGACCATTCAATATCCAGGCCGCGGGTTTGCTTTGTTCGAGCGCGTGATTCCCGCCTCGAACGCCTTAAACGTATGATCACCGAGCCGCTGACCATGGTGTACGCTCTGCGTACATGTACGCATATTTTCATGAACAAATTATTTCTATTTTTGTAATAATGAATTATTAATCAGAGTATGAGTTTTCAATGAAAACTGCATTGAAAACGCAGTTCAAAATAGCACACCTTTCTGAAATGTACCTTGGTATTTACATTATTATAATTTACCATCTATATTTCATATACTTCATCCACCCCACCCCACCCACCCCCCAACGAAAATATCTTGGCGCCGCCACTGGTGCTGTGGTGAAGTAATTCGCAGTGACGAGAAACTTTAGAAAGTGTCTTAGTTTTTCAGATCTAAAACAGATAGGACACTATAAATTGCTCGTAGATTCCCGACTATAAAATGTGTGTGTTTTTCTTATAGCAAAGCCACATCAGGCTATCTGCTCAGCCCACCAAGGGGAATCGAACCCCTGATTTTAGCGTTGTAAATCCGTAGACTTACCGCTATACTAGCGGAGAGCAACTATAAAATAAACTGTGTTTTGTTACCATGCATAGTATCTTGGTTTGTTTTTCTGTGAAACGAGTTCCTTGTACAATCGACTTCCGGCTTTCACACACAAAACCAAAAATGAAGATACGACTAATGTAATATAATTTTTATAATCATATCCAAACGAATGCTCACTCTTCAGCTAATGAATCCGTACAAATGCAACAATAAAATAATCTGTATCTCAGGTTAACCTGAAGATGATCAAGGAAGGTCGAAACGTTGTTCTTTGGTTATCAGTAAAAATGTTAATACCCATGCCAGTTGTTCTGAGATACATTTTAATTTCAAGTGGGTAACTAGTCATCAAGAATAAAATAATTTCATTTGTGACCAGTTAATCACATTAGCAGATCTATGAGCGGTGTATAAAACCAATTTGGCTGCACGTCATGTAAGTTAAGTGAAACACAGTTTTATTTCTGGAAATCCATTCTAGCGTCTGCAACTGCGTAACATACGTTTAATTGTTAAACTAGCAAATGCAATTTGAAACAATTCAAAGTTAAATTTTCTAAAAATAGTGATGAATAAATAAAAAATGTGCAGTCAACCTAATGCCTTGGATCACAGTGTATATGCAGTATAATTTATTATCTAGTTGGTCGTTTACAACCGTGTTTTTTCTTTCCATGTGTTATTTTAATAAGAAAAATTGCATTGTGTTTATTTTTAACAAAGAAAACTAACTCTACTGAATTATTGGCAAAATCCCTAGGTTTTGATGCAATGGGCGCATCAAACACATTAGAACACTCAGCTTCCCTAAGTAGCCACTGGGATTTTTTTTTTCCACTGGATGCCACCATTCTTTGTAATTCAATCGAGTGCAAGGAAAGACCGCTACGGAAGGGAGCGCTTTTTGACAGTTGTTATTTCTATAAAAAGTGTCAAAGGAGAGATTTAATTCATTTCTAACCAGCTTATTCGACTTCGTACAACGAAATAATACATGTATATGTATACCGATATAAAATACATATATATGTAAACCAAACAACAACAAACACATGTACTCAAACACATTACTCTCTTTATGCAACCTTTTCATCGTTCATACTCCAATATTCGAAACATTTATTTAAATCTGCTGAGAAAGAAAGTCCCTTTTTTGTTTTCATTAATTCCATTACAAAAGGTTTAGCATGGCTCAGTTGTTAATGCACTCGACTCGTAATCCGAGGGTCGCGAGTTCAAATCCCCATTACACCAAACATATGCACCCTTTCAATCGTGGGGGGATTTATAACGTTACAGTCAATCCCACTATTCGTTGGTGAAAGATAAGCCCAAAAGTTTGCGTTGGGTGGTGATGACTAGCTGCCTTCCCTCTAGTCTTGCACTACTAAATTAGGGGCGGCTAGCGCAAATAGCCCTCGTGTAACAAAAAGAAACATTTCTGTTTTTAATAAGTTTTTATCTCAGATTGGCCGTTTAGCAGATACGGAAACAGACAAGTGAATACTGATATGAAAGTTTAGAAATATGCAAAAAATTGAATAACTTTCCTGTAACGTATTCTTGAAAATAACATTTTGATAAGTTTTATTGTACAATTAACGATTTCGGAGATATACGACGTTGTAAACAAGAATTTAGCTACTACATACACATGTTTATATAGGGAAAAAGATATTCATCACTTCTTATAAAGTAGCACATTCTTTATACCTCACTCAATGAGTAAGGGTTGCTTTATGGATTAGAGGCACTTTCCGTATTCTGTGGCTTATCTGTGTGATGAGGGAAACCACCACTTTGAAAAATATTTTTATTGTAGGATAAGGGAATTCGAGGCAATAGGATAATTAAATAAATATTTAATGGTTACAAATATAATACATTTTCAGTGTAACTTATTTTATTATTTGTACAAGGATGAATATCTTAAAACATCTTCGAAAGAGAGAGGATTTTATGTCATGTTAGACACTAAAGAAACTTAATAAGATACGAACAGCATCTAGAAACGTAAACCTTCAGAAACCAAGCTATTAAGAGTCAAAGTTTGAAAACAGTTATTATTATTCTAAATAAAGGTCTAAAAACTTTAAATATTAGTTCTTTCAAAATCAAGAAAAGATAAATACAAATCATATGATTAAAACAAAGAATCCCTTTATAATTGATGTGTTGTTCTATAAAAGTTCATACACTGGAAAAATAAATTGTCAAACCAGGAGTAGCTAACTCTCCAAAGGTCTTGTAAACGTGAAGATTCGCATAACGTAATCTACTAACAACAAGGGACTGTTTCTTCCAGGCTGTTCTTGCACTTCTACTCTTAGAAGAAATAAAATTCTAAACCTGCTCTTTCTTTATCAGGGAATCATCGAATTCCCTCTTTAATTCCTGTAAAATATTGACCTCCACTACTGCTGATGACAACGCGTCCCGTCAATAAGTCACTGTTTTAGAAAATTAAAACGGTCTTAATTAACTGGAGTCTAGCCTACCTTTTCCGAATCTTAAACTTGTGTCCTCTCAGCCTGTTATCTTCATAATATACTGCAAAAAAAAATGAGAAGCCTTTATCCTTATCCATCTTTAGATAATCTTATCAACTTTAAAAAGATCATATCTTACCCTTATTTCTGAAAAAAAAAAAAGTTAAAAGAGCTTAATGTATCCATTAGAGATAACCTTTCTAACCTTGAAATCATCCTAGTGGCCCTTTCTTGAACATTTTCAAACAAGTCACTATCGTTTAATAGCTAAGGGGGAATGATTTTATACAGTATTCCAAATAAGGCTTAATTAGTGATTTGTATAGATAAAGAATTACCTCTCTTGTATTGCAATCAATATGCCTATAAATACGCTCTAAAATTCCGTCAACTTCTCCCAGGAGAAGAACACTGCTTTGACAGCTTGAGTGATTTATCCACCGCTATACAAAGCTCATTTTCTTCAGCCATGCTACTGATTTGGATTCTATCTATATTAAACGTTCGATTCAAATTATAATAAATTTGCATTTAGTACAATTAAAGATAATTTTCTAATTAATTGTCACATTTGCCAGTTAATTCAAGTCATTGTATAATACATCATCTTTAAAACAGCTAAAAATATACAATAATTGGATGTCATCAGCAAGCTTTCCTAATTTACTAGCTATGATTCTATCAATATCATTAATATAAATGAAAAATAATATATGTATGTGTTTTCTTATAGCAAAGCCACACCAGACTATCTGCTGTGTCTATCGAGTGGAATCAAACCCCTGATTTTAAGAGTTGTAAAACTGCAGACTTCCCGCTCAACCAGCGGCGGACGGAAAAAGAGTAGAAACACAAGCACTAACCCCCGAGGTACTACACCAATAAAAGGTTTCAGTTTAGTTGGACTCCATTAATAAAAGCATTTTGTTTTCTCTTAGGCAACAACTCTACAGCTGAATTAGCTTAACTTTCCATAACCCCTACCGATACGATTTTTTTAGTTGATATTTTATGTATTACCGAACAAAAAGTTGTTTTTTTAATCCAACTATACCAAATCCATGCCCTTTCCTTCATTTAGATAAGATGTAACGTCTTTGGTAAAATGTAACAGTCTATACATGTCAAATATAATTTTCATAAACGTGCTGGCTTTCAATTATATAATAATATTTCACCAAATGGTTTTCGAGAGCTTCTCTTGTAAGATTTTTCCAATTTCCAAGGTAAATCTTATCCCCTTTAAAAATAAAAGAAACGTTAACAGCTCTACACACTTTGTTTGGTCCTGATGCTTCATCTGTTATTAATCTCCCAGTCTTTCTACTCGCCACTAAGGAATAAATATCTACACGAAAAAGTTTAATTCAATTACTTTTTATAAAATGCTCAGGGTCAAAAATATTGTTAATATATTATCTTATAACAACAAAGCGGTGGGTTTATTTTTTTCAAACACAAAGCAATATAACAGGCCATTTGTGCTGTGCTAACCATAGGTGATATCGAAACCCAGCTTTTAGCATTATAAGCCTTCGTACTTTCCGCTGAGCAACTGAGGACAAAACAGAAGTTAACACAGAAGTTTCAACAATAGTCTTGCCTTCATTATCTATTAATGGCCCACTCCCCATTTTACCAGTTTACTTTATCACGTTTTTAAAACTTTGCTGCAAGTTCTATCAAATCATTCATTCTCTACTTACTCTTCTCAGGTTCCAATAATGCTGACTGCAGCTTATTCCCTTATTCTATCAGCCCCTCAGATAATATTTAAAAAAAAATTCAATATGACCACTTCTTACCCTACTTGTCTCAATCGAAAAAAAATTAAAGAATCTTAAGTTATCCCTATAAGACAACTCTTCCATCTATGGAATCAGCGAGGCAAATTCCCATATTTACAATAGAATGTTCATGGTAAGAATACTGTTCTTATGTTTTCTTGCAAAAACAAATAAACCCCTTTCCATCCCTATGTTAACATACTAACATACTATGAAATAGTCTCAATGTTAATTTTAATATCAATCAACTGTTTTTCATAAGCCTCTTTGGAATTACAATTCACTTATGTCTTCACTCCTAACAGGCTGAAGTTTCATCCCTTGTATAAAGAACCATCCCATATTTTCTATTAAAAAGGTGTATCATTGTTAAATAACTTATAAATTAAAATTTCAAAAGTATTATTTGTACTAGTTTTTCGAATCTAAACAAGTTTCAGTAATACGTATTATATCAAAGTTTTCCATTTGAAACTACAGCTCTGAACTCACCTGTTTTATTTCTTATATTTCTAAAACTAGAATAATGACACCTACGTTTATTTTTAACCTTTTATATGTATACTTCAATCAGACAGATTTATCTTTAAGCCCAGCGTATCTCAAACTTTCTTGGTTCACGGCGCTCTTAATGTCTCAGTAATTTTTTCACGGCGCCCCTAAGTAAAAAAAACAACAAACTAACAGTTCTCTTTATTAAGTAGTTAGGTCCAAACAACTTTATACTTAAGTATTTATGTCCTAAGAACTTAGTAGCTGTTTGAAAGAATAATACACATAAATTGAAAGTAAACACAATATTTTATTTCATTTTTTGAATAACTACAATTATTAATGGGATGTGTGCGCCTGTTTGGCACTGCTCAACTTCTCAAACCTTGGAATCAGATTGGACACCGTCATCTTCACTTCCTGCTCCACATTGATTTTCACTCGGTACTTGCTTTTTATCACAGCAACCGCCGAAAACTAGCTTCGCAGATATATTACGTCGCAAGTAGACTTAGGATTCGCTGAGCTTTAGCACTTAGCACCGGATATTCATCTTTTACTGATATCAAAAACTCAGTTAGTTTAAACTCAGTTTAAAGTATTGTCACAAGATAGCTCAATAATATTTCCTTCTTCTGCAGAAGTAAATTCAGATGGGGCCTTAGCCTTGAATGGGTCTTGGATCCATGCAAACTTCTCCATATCCTCTGGAAAGTAATTTTCAAACCAGTCCTGAGCTGCGTTATCTGTTTCTCAAAAACAAATTTTAGTTCGTGGGTCAAATGAACTTCATTATATGTAACAAACTGCTGCAACAGGGGAAACAATCTTTGCCACCATTTTCATTTATTTTTTCTCCACAGTAGTAACTTTCCTCTGAAGGCTGAAACCTTCTCTGTGAGAGTTTCAGAATGTGTGTATTGCTTGCTTCTCTACAAAGATTCAACAACTTTCAGTTTTTCAAAGAGATCGCACAGGTATGCTAATTTTAACAAAAAAATCTGTATCCCAGAAGTTTTCAGCACATTCGTCTTCTTCTTCGAGATAAGAGTAGAGTTCTTGTCGTAATTCAAACACACGGGACAGTACATTCCCACGGGAGAGGCATCGCAATGTACAGTAGTAAAAAAAAGATGCATACTCAGATTCCATATCCTCACAGACTTTTATTTTAAAAACCTCGTCTTCTGCGGCCGAGTTTTTATAAAGTTCACCACTTTCAACACACTTTCCAGGACTAGGTTCAGTAGAGGACTCAGGTGCTTTGAATCAATGGCTTCCCTGTGGATTACGCAGTGGGTCCACAGTGCATAAAAAGCTTTGCTTCTTTCACTGATTTCAGTGAAATCTTGGCACTGAAAGTGCCAACAACACAAAAGATTCAACAACACAAGAGGCTGTTGCAGTCCTCTATAACAGCCAGACATAAAGCGACCACCATCGGTACAAACGCCAACGCAGTTAGTCTAAGTTGTTTTCACACATAAAAGTATCAAGGACCTCAAACAAGTGTTGAGCCTTTGTACCTGCAGTGATACGTTTACAAAAAAGATCTTCCAAAATTTTATCACCATCCACAAACCGTGTGTAGCAAATCAAATGAGCATCCTTGTTACTATCCGTCGCCTCATTTAGCTGTAACCTGAATCCCTTCTCTTTCATTTTTTCAAATAGCTGATCGTTAAGGTCTTCAGCCATATATTGGATTCTACGACTGATAGTACTGTTGATAAAAGCACCTTTTAAAGTAGTATTCCCACAGATTCACCAACTGTAGCTGGTAAAATCAGTTCTTCTGTGACGGTGTGAGGCGTTTTACATTTTGTGACTCTATATGCCACCTTGAAGGATACTAACAAAGCATTGCTTGGTATTCATGCTTGTTTCAAAAATGTACTTTTTGTTCTTTCAATTCTTTTAACTTTCTGATAAAATATTCACGGAATTTACTGGCCATGTTAGAATGATTGCTCTCTAAGTGGCGTTTTACTTTACTTAAAAGCGTGCACTCTGGAGCCAGAACCTTTGGACATAATACACACTGCGGACACTCTTCATGATTGACATCTACCGAAGTAAAACCAAAATCTTGATAACTTTCGTCATATTTCTGATATTTTCGTTTCTTCACAACTTTGCCACTGGTTCTTATTAATGTTCGAAAATATTTCCATTTTTATGTACAAGGACTAAAAAAAAATCAACAACTGAACTTCGCTGGATCTCGCAGACATTTGACCGTAACACCATTCATTATTTCGATTACTGACGGACCCGAAGAGTCGACAGGTATTTATATGCAAAATCTAAAAAACGACAAAGTTCGACAAGTTACTGGTGTAGCCGAAAGTACAAGTAAACAAAAACATTTGAGAACGTCATCGAAAGAAATGTAGTGCGATATAATGTTAAAACTGTGAACTACTACGAGCTAGTAGTTCGTGCAGTGTTCGACAGATGCCGATATCGATGTTTCCCTCGAACATTTGAAATATCCGGCAGCGCCCTGGAGCACTTCTGCGCACAGTCTGGAAATTACTGTTTACAACTATTATTACCTCCATCAAGTGACGGAGATTACGTTTTCACCCCTACCTGTGTTTGTCAGCAAGATTTTCGAAAACGGCTGAATAGTTTTGAACGAAAGTTGGTATACGTTTCAACTACAACCCAGGAGGAAGAGGTCTAGTGTACCTGACCCTCCTGGGTATACAAATTTATATACCCAAACACCTAGAGAGAGAGAGAGAGAGAACTACAACCAATCTTAAAGTTTGTTTGGAATTTCGCGCAAAGCTACACAAGGGCTGCCTGCGCTAGCCGTCCCTAATTTTGCAGTGTAAGATAACCGCCAACTCTTGGGCTACTCTTTTACCAACGAATAGTGGGATCTTAAAGAGTTTGATTTTAGAAGTTCAAGGTCAAACATTAAGTTCAGAATAAAGTCACAAAAACAAAACCAAAAATCCATACATATATTAACACAGAAACGGATTTTGATTAAACTTGGCGAAAGTGCGTATAATAATATTCCACATTGTTCTGCCAAAAACGATCCATGTCTGTCGGGTACAACAGATATCCGGACGCTCTACTGAGCAACTTTTTGGTTTCCATTTTTATTTTCCGTTTACCTAGTTATCTTATGCCCAGTTTCCTAAACTACTGTAATGCTGTACAATTTAATTTAAACTTCCCTTCTTTTAATTTTTATACATTTGGGGAAACCATGATTTCCATTCGAAAAAAAGGGCATGTAAAGTAGTGGCACGAGCCTAAATATGATATGTTAAAATAGAATGCTCATTAAACCATGATACCTAATATGTTAACCCTGAAACTGATGAGCTAACCTGCATAGAATATGAATAAAAACACTATAACCCGAGCGCTTTCGAAAGGTTGACCTTTCTTCTTCAGCGGCATATTAGGACAAAATATGTTAAGACTTTTGACGAGCTACACAATCAGCCTAAACACTTTTCTTTTAAGAGTTTATTTAATTTTTGTTGTTGTTTTCGAAAACAATATTCCAAATAACATATTCAGGGGAGATAACCTACAACTCATTACAATTTGTACAAGTATCTATATTACCCGTTCAGATGGTCTTCCCCCTCCCAAGCAAATACAACAAGCACAATACCAAATTGGTAGACGTTTCTATGACATATCTGTTACCATATTTGCGTAAGTATTAACACACATATATACAACCTTTCAAACATACGGTTACTAACATCACAATTACATACAGATATCAACATCAACAGTTAGAGAATTCACACAAATTTATCTTAATACAAACACATCCTGAACTATCAGTAAATAACTGTTTCGAATTGAATAACATGTTTACATCACGGTAGGATATGTTCAAATATTTGTAAAGGATTGTGTTTCTTAAGATCTGGGCTCTTCCATCTCAAAATTACCGCTGAGCCACCAGGACTGCAAATGAAGGTGGGGGAAGGGGGGGAGTAAACTGGTGTTTTATTTCCAAATGTTTCTCAGTAACATCTACGTTCTTGAGATGTTACCTAGGTATTACCCAGGAAACCGAGAAAGGCGTTAACAATTTAGTATTACTTCATTCTGTCAGTTTTGTGATCAATGAGGCTTCAGTTTCCCTTCGTTAATCGGATGACCAAAGAAGGTCGAAACGTTGGTTCTATGCGTTATAAGTAAAAGTGTTAATACCCACACCAACTATCCTGAAGAGCTTCACTTAGTTAAAAATAACCAAACCTTGTTTTGAACAATTTAAGCTTTCTTAAAAGACGGTGGAAAAACAAATACATAACTTAAAAGTTATTGTTTTGAATGATCCTTTAAATGTCTGTGACAATTTTAATGTAAATTCATGTAATCAGTTGTGATATCCTCCACCACTACCCTTTAACTAGAAATTACAGTTTGAAAATTTGGAAAACTTAAACGTTATATACTTATTTGGAACGACTCCTTACACACTCATTGCAATTTTCACAAATCCAGAGCCCCAGAACTCTTTTTTTTTTTAAATCACGAATATAAAATATTTCCTTGATTCTATTTTGAAGAGTATAAAGTGACCCTAAATGCAAAATTCAAGTTGTTTTGTCAAACTTATGGTTTGTTTTTTTTTAATTTCGCGCAATGCTACACGAGGGCTATGTGCCGTGCACTACTAATTTAGTAGTGTACAGAGAAGGAACCTATTCATCACCACCTATCGCCATTTCTTGGGCTAGTTTTTTACCAACGAATAATGGGATTGACAGTACATTATTATGCCCACACGGCTGAAAGGGCAAGCATGTTTTGAACTCGCGACCCTCAGATGACGAGTATAGCGCCCTAACCACTTGGCCAAGCCGGGCCTCAAAGTTATGGAAGAAGTTCAAAAATCATATAAACACATAAAAACCGTAAGTAAAATAAACAATTACAATGTAAATACCAGATATCACATCAAAGGAAAACTTTTAAAAGCGGTTTTACACACAATGTCGACCTATTGTCATTGAAACTGCAAGTGGTGACAACTAAAACCTGTTAGAAAAAGTAAACATGAAATCAGTTATCAAATATATTAACAAGTACATCAACATGCTAGCGGAAATTTGTTTTTGTTAGCACTATTTATTGTCTTTACAATAATACATACTGTTGTTCACAAAACAACGTATCGATATATTCAGTGTCGCCGGCTTGAAATTATTTTACCCTTATACTCATTGTTTCAACCAGGTTTTGTTTATTAATTTCTCGCAAAGCTACAAGAGGGCTATCTGCGCTAGTCGTCCCTAATTTAGCAGTGTAAGACTAGAGAGAAGGCAGCTAGTCATCACTACCCACCTCCAACTCTTGGGCTTCTCTTTAACTAACGAATAGTGGGATTGACCGTAAATTATAACGCCTCAACGGCTGAAAGGGCGAGCATGTTTGGCGCGAAGGGGATGCGAACCCGCGACCCTCAGATTACGAGTCGCACGCCTTAACACTCTTGGCCATGCCGGGCCAGTGTTGAAATGTAACGGGTCAAAGTAGGAAATAGACTATCTATGATATGCCTATCACAGGTACCGAAACCCAATTATTTAGCGTCAGCAGGGTTACGTTGAACCATTGGGGTAAAGCCATTGAAAAGCGAACGAGATGAAATTAATAGGTAGTACTATTCATATCTTCCAGGAAAACGCCTCAAACCTGTCTATATTTTCGACTGCCTCTCTTGTCGTTATTAACATGGCAGAAAAATGTGGTATAGTATAAACAGGTGATGTTGCTAAGACTAAAGCATCCTGCTTACGACTCACGTAACTTATAAACACAACACATACTAATACAATTCCTAATCATTCACAAATTCTCATAACTTGAAAACTTGGGCGATATGATTGTTTCGTACTTCATCAAAATTACGAAGTCAATATAAACAAAGTGAAAAAAAATGTTACATTGTCCTATATATGTAGACAAATTAATTATATGCAACGAGTTTTGTCTTTTCTAAAACATGTTACCTCTCGTTCTTGTATACGGCATTCGTCTTAAAGGCCCTTATCTCTTAGTTTTTAATTTCTGACCAGGTGAAAGGTATAGGATTGACCGTCATGCACACGAAGCTTTAAAGTGGATGGAATAATATGCTCTCCTGAAAGAGCACATTTTATTTTTTATTATTGAAAATTATTTTATTCAATAACATAACAGAAAATGTTAACAAGTTCACCCCGCAAGTTTTTTTTTCCGCTCACACAAAAAGTTGTACTTACAGTATGCAAGAATTGGGAAATAACTAAAATGTCGTGGATTATAAGTTCTTTATAATCATTATATATATGAATCTGAGATACACTTCTGTCATCAAAAATACATAAATTTCTTGTCTATCAATTGAATGTTCAATTTGTGATTACGTCAAAAACGTCGATATTACTAACTTTACTGAAAATTCTCACCTATTATATGTATTTAAACCAGAAACAAACAATATTCTAAGTGTTAACAAGACATTCATTTTATTATAAAGCAATTTAAAGGCCTTACAAACAGTGTACACATTATTTACACACTGAACTTTATCGGTGGTCCATTTGCCTCACAAGGACAATTTCTTTCACTTCAATTTAACTACTTCATTCCACGTATGTGAGCGTGAAATTGCCACTGTAAATATTCCCAAAGGATGTTTGAGAATCAAATCACGTGTTTGTCTAGAAACTTCAAATATGAAAGGACATAATAAATGCAACACATTTAACGCTATTTGATAAACTGTTTTCACAAAGAGAAAATCAGAATATTTAAACAATTAACATTCATAATAATGCATATTTCAACTGCCAAAAATTAATACGTTAACCAGACTTTGTTAAGGTGTAAAAAACAAAATTATAATGAACTTGGATAAAGATGTAACCATTAATACAGGATTAAAATGATAAAAACATTATAGGTTTTTTACACAGAGAGAGGTTAACCATTGCATCTTTTCCTTCTGTACTAAAAAAATGAATTCATCATCACCTCCATCTGAGCTGCTTTATTAAGTTTCTTTTAGCATCACAGAGGAATCTAGTAAAATACACTAACACAAAACTCTTTCCGATTTACTTAACATTATAATGCAATTTCATTACTGAATTTACTAGAGTTAAACAGAAAACTGGAGATTATTCTCAATACACAAAAGAAATAAACAAGGATTTTGTCAGGTAGCCAGATCCACACCATTTAAAATATCTGTAAACCCTAAACAATCAATGTAATGAATGGAGGAAGATTTTAATTTTTAATTACCTAATTAAATTCACTGGGCAGAATTGCAGAATTAGCATAAAGCAGACCCAAAAATCATTTTTATATCACATCAATGCATATAAACTAAATGTCTACTTTGTTGCACAGTTTATAAAGCAAATTCAGCTCTCAACAATAAATGAATGCTTAGTGTGTCAATTTCACCTTATCTTTAATACCCTACACTGTGATACTGACTTCACAGTTGGATTACTAATTCTTAATGACACATCCTGGCCACTTAACTAGCAATATTTACACCTTCAGTTTTTACTAACTATCATAACAATAATTCAATAATCTCAAATGTGCTTAAACAAAGATGTGACACATGATAATTTACGTACTAGTACAGTCCATGAAAGTTTACTTAAAAACTATATATCTGGAACCAAGTTTATATTTAAATATACAATGATAAAAAGTACTAGTTTTACTTTTAAACAAACTGATACATTTATTAACTTTCATCTTGGAATGGTGTTTAAACCTGAAGGAATATTATTCTTAAAAATGATCATCACATATAAACAACTTTTGAGGAAAATATCTAAAAATGCTAATATTAAGATATGGATTATCCAATATGAATTACCCTGCATTTGTTTTGTTATCATTACCCATCAAGTAAACATTTTCACAATAAGAATGTTACTTCAAGTTTGGAATTTATAATCACAAGTGTTATTTTATCCTCAAGATCAATGATTACAGATTTCTAAACCTTTAGATGATTGTTTTCTTATAGCAAAGCCACATCTGGATATCTGCTGTATTCACCAAAGGTAATCAAACCTCTGATTTTAGCATTTTAAATCCAATGACTTCCAGTGTATCACCAGAGAACAACTTTAAATGAAGGTATCTCTAATGTATTCTTTAATGCTTCTTATACAATTATGGATCAAAATCCTACAAACTGTTTCTGCTTGTTACAAATAAACTGAACTATTAGTAATGTGAATCACTACAAACAAGACCCATTTTCTAGTTGGAGGCTAGTTAGTGAAAATCTTGCACTGAAAAAAAATTTAAAATAATAATCTGTTATTTTTCCTGGACAAGAATCTATCATCTAAAGAATTATTAAACATTGATAATACATAACAATTCTGGATTTATGATATATCAAATGTAGGGATAGTTACAGAGAAAAATTAAATGGCCAATAACTTGAAAGTACAGATAACTTACAATATGCAAAATACAATTGGAATGAAAATAATACACAGTATTTCACACTATGTACACAACAGATATATTCATTCTCATATTCATTTTGGTCCCTTTAAAAAAATAACTTTCAGTACTCTATATATACATTCATTTCATTACTATCACTGCACAGTAGGAAACTGTGTGTTATCTTCAAACTGGTTCAAACCTTTCCGTAGACCAAATATGTACCCTCAACACTGACTTTGTAAATATAATCAATAATGAAGTTCTTTTTTCCATTTGTAATATTTGAATATTCATCAATCAATTAATCCACAAACTTCTGTTTCCAGCACCATGGATGCTGAAAATACTCTGAGTGTGTTTAGAAAGTGGTATCTATCTTCTTATAAAGTCTCTAAGAAGTATATTTATTCTTGCACAACACATGCCATTCAGAACTAGACATTTCTTTGAAGCTGATTAACTGTTGACAAAGGCACTCATTACACTAGAACTACACTTGTCCTGACAAATAACCAAGTTCAAGCATTTGATAACATTATTTACAATGTTTATTACCACTGTCAAATAAAATTATGTCAAGTGAACGTATTGTGTACAACTTGTCACTCTAATCTATAAGAAATGTGATAACTGTACTAAAGTTAATCACAACTTGATTAAATCTTCTTAAAACTATAGCTTTTCTTCTCAAAGTTACAAACTCATTTCATAAAGACTGTCTTACTAAAACATGTAAACATTTCCATGATTTAAACTAGGTAGTATCTTAAACTTGAATTCTATATTTTAAAGTAATTTAAATCTAGTACTTGTAACAACTTGTAGGCTGGCAAAATTATTTCCTAGTTACTATTCAACGTAGCCTGAGAAATACATACTTTTGTGTATTCCCATTTCATTACACTTTAGGAAGCCAACATGCTAAATAGTTAAAATAATAAGTTCATGGCTTAACACAAAAATACACCATTAATGTGCAAAAAAAAAAAGAGAGAGAGAGAGAGAAAGTGCAATAATCAGATTCCCATGAACAGTTCAGGAAATTATATTAAAAATTTTAGACAAAATTCTTAAAGGTAAAGTTAAGATAAAAGACTCCTAACACTGTTTTCTCTGTATACATTTCTGATAGAGTTGCATCAATAGATGACTTCCAAGAGCTTTGAGAGAGAGAGAAGTTCCAACTTAATTAAAAATTGTGAGAAAAACAATAAACATGTCAAATTACACAAGTGACATTAGATCATTACATGTGTGATAAAAACTGTTGATGTGAAGGAAAACTGGGTCATTGAAATTTTTATTTTAAGCCCATGGCCATTGGTTTGTAAAGAACTTTAGAAAATCTTAGACAACAAATACAATTGGAAAATATTCCTTGTGATTCATAATGAATTACTATGGACTAAACAGAATTAATTCAGCATTATCAGACTAAGACAAAAACAGGGGATATCAGTAAGACAATCCCTGTACAAAATATTACTAGTTACTGTTTTCAATGAAAATAAGATGAAATTATAACATTACCAAACCTGTAATTTATGAACTTCATTACTCCAAACTGCATTCACTACACTGCTAATTTTGAACATCTATTTTCATCATAAAAATACAACCAAATACACTAATATCACCCACTGTTTACCAGTAACATTAACTGCTACAATAATCTACAAGTTAACTTTTATCACAATTTTTCTCTACAGTGATTCTCTCTCTATTCACTACGTACAAGTTTATAGAACTCTCAAAAACAGCATCCTAAAGATACTTTGTAAAATAATATCTTTAAATCTTACCCCTACTTTTATATTAGATTTTTATATGCTTAAGTGCAATTAACTGCAAGATTAAAAAATATGTGGAAAGCATGTCAAGAGTGGTATAAACATTTTTAGTATACCTAATACAGCCTTTGAAAGCCATGCCTTAGAAGCAAATATTTTCTTACAAGTTACATAAAAATGCAGGAAAAATTCAATTAGTTATTTCATCCAGATTTATCAATCTCTATCCTGAGATGTTTTCTGGCTACTAGGCTTAGCAACTAATCTAAAATATATTTTCTACTGTGACACTGGAATATAACGTTAAATAAGCACAAAACCCAAAGAAACAACAGATTAGCCACTCAAGGTAAGACAGAGTTACTACATTACTTACACTGTTCCCTCATTTTGAAGGTACTGTCAGTCTTTGACAATATGCATACCTTATCACTGTATTAGGAAAACTATAGCATTATTATTCAGAAATAAATAGGTTCATTTAATATTCTATAACTATGTTGTTATTGTTATAAAAAATTGTTGACTGAAACCAATATAAAATAGCAGTTTTTTCAGTTCTGCTGTCATGTAATACTGACAAGTCACTGTAGAATATTTTAATTTCATAAAAATGTAGTAATTGTTACCATATAAATTAAAGCCAGAAAATATTCTGGAAAGAGAGAAAAATAAGAAAAAAATAGACAATAAAAGAGGTAATATAAGCAACATCATAGCAGCATTTTTGAAACCTAGTAAAAAATTAAAACGAACAATTTTCAAAATATAAATAATGAATTTCTTACTTATAACGTTTTTTTGTACACGAACATAATAATTTGAAATGACTGCATAACTATTAAACCAAATTATGAAACTCAACAGGCACACAGGCAAAAATGAAAATGTCTTATTTTTGTTGTTTTGTTTTATCAAAAAAAATGTTTTTTATCAAGACCAAGTAGCTACTTGTGAAACAGATGATGCAACATCAGCCTTTAAGGGTTTAAACAACAATTCTATTTTATATACTTTCTGTGACTGTAATATTGAATTAAGGCTTTATAAAATATGAAAGATTGCAATCTAGGACTAGTATCACACAAACTAAATTATATGCCACCACCACCCCAACCCTTAAATCCCTGAGACTCACAAGTACATGGTAACAGGCCAGAAAATAACTGACTGTTGCCTTCAGAACCAGCTGAAAGGCTTAGACACTTAGCAGGGTCCCAGGATACCTCTCAAGCTACATCTCCAACAACCCTTCATAAAATAAGAATACTAATAAGCAGTGCAGTAAGTTAACACAGCAAGATGATAGGGATGCTACTTGATCCACTTCTTACCACAATGTAGCAAAAAGCAGTCTCTTTATGAACCATCAGATGAGAAGATAATGCAATTTAGAAAACAACCCAATAACATTTTAATATTGTCATTATTTCAACATGAGCAGCTTTTAAAATACCAGCTGTTCAAAAGAAATACAAATCATCCAAAACTTTTCAAATATTTAATATAAGCATTTCTACCATCTCATACAAGAAGTTGTTTGGCACAATGGTACAGAAGTGCCATGAAACCCTTGAACTGCAGATTTATTGTGGTACAAGTGCTTCTTCAGACTGTTACAGTTTTCTATGGCACCATTTCAGGTTTATTGTATACAGTACGAATACTTCACGATTTCTAACAAGAGAAATTTCCACACTAACACGAAATCTTCAGATTGGTTAATGAAAATGTAAATATCTTTATATTACCAGGAATCCTTCATTTGCTGCCTGCAGAAAGTAGACATAATGCTAGGACATTTCAGAATGTTTTCTGTGAATGCACATATCTGGAATATTGACAAGACTTCCTTGGATTCCTACATGAGTAGGTCTAACAATGCAATAGGACATCTACAAAGTGTTCAATGTAAATATACAAGCTTGAAACATCATCATTACATCTTTAGACATGTAGATATCTTAAACATCACTTTAAGATATTATTTATAATATGTCTGTAGTTCATCAAACTTTAAAGACATATCCAAATGTGCAAAATACTCCACAACTGTTAAGCACAGGTATTTGGCACAAAAGCCAGGAAGTCATCAGGATGGTAAATATGTGGTTATAACAGAGTGAGGAGAAATATTCAGATTAGTAAAATACATACAATATGTTAAAAAAAAACATAAAACATAGTAGTTACTAGTTTTTCTTCATCAATCAAAATTGAACTGATCCAGCTGGAAGGCTAGTATTGCACAGTCGATAGTAACGGATGTCATTCACAAGCCTATGGATGCTCTGAGTGAAAGATGGAAGATCCTGGAAGTTGAGAGAAAATACCTCAATTAATAATAAATACTTTTTTTTTATTACCTTTGTTCCAGAGAATCTTATGTTTGACACTTATCCTAAAACAAAATTTTTCAAAATGATAAAAATATTTTAATACACACACACACACACACACACACACACACATTTTGAAGAAATTTAAAGAATAGTTTGATTCTTCTTAAGTACCAGAGAGAAAGAGAATACAAAAAATTGTGCACTTCAACTTTTTTCTTAATAAAAATAAAAAAATTTAAATACATGGACTTCAGATTTAATAATAATTGAAAAATATCAGTTCAACAGAAAAAATGAAAATTTATTACACTACAGTGCAAATAACTGATCTTTAAACTTTCAACAGTATGCTTCAGTTTTTTATTTATTGTGCACTTTCATTTTACTTTTGGCAGCCTTTGCCACATGAACTTGTCTTCATATGATCAAAATTACAGATCAGTTATCAAACAAGCTGGTTTTGGGGGAAATATTTACATATACTAGATATAAATGTTTATAATTTCAGTATAAACTGTCCATTTTATTACATACTGATGTAACAGTACCACAAAAACCAATCTTTTCAAACCAAATTTACATATGTAAAAGCTTTGAAAGCAGACATTTAAACACGATGTGGTTGATATACAAGTAAAACCAGAGAAGAATATGCAATAAGTACTTAGATGTTTAAACTCTGTCTGATAGTTGCAGCTGTCTAATGACTTCAAGTAAATTCATTCTGAGGCCATAATTTAACATACAAACCTTTTCAAAGCAAATGCATTATAAAACTAAAGTTGCCAAAAAAAGAGTTTTAACATTATATAATTCAAATACAAAAAAACATTTCATACCGTATCCATTTTAAACTCTCTGTTCAACAGGTTTTTCTGATTATTGTCAATGCCATCAAGACTTGACAGGAACTGAGGCAAAAATACATGATAGAAGTTAGAGAAGTCTACAGATGCCATATTGTAAATCGTTATTCCTATCTCTTCTTGCAGGAGATCATGAGACTTGTGCACTAAAACTTGTAGCAGGACATTCAGAAACTGGTTCAACATTTCAGATCTGAACAAACCCTAAATGAAAAGGTTCAGTAAATTATTTATAGTTCATTTAACCTTCAGATAACTTGCAGTATACTTTTCCTTCCTAGAAAAATTTAAGGAATCAACATATCAGACTAAATCCACCCTGACTCAACAGGCTAATAAATCAGTGAAAAAAAAATTTCCCTCGACAATTACTTATAACAAACATCTAATTTTTACAATTCTAACCAACTACACACTATTTAAATTAAAAACTAGTTTACTTCATGCATACTTCACCACAGATAAAAATGATTTTTAAAACAGTATTACAAATATAACTTTACTCTCACCGTACTGTACAGCTTCCATTTACTATGAAGATTTTCCAAGGCTTCTAGGTTTTGACGAAAGATATTAATATCAGAGTGCAGAAATGACTGTCCATAGGCCTAGAATAAAGAAAATGAACTTTAACAGATCTTTGTGATATGATACAAATTCACCGCATTAAAAAAACTTAAGATAATAGGTAATATTACTATGCATGTACACAAAATACAAGGTAACAATGTATTTTAAAGAATTTTTAAGGTTAAATCTGTATAGTTGGTTGGTTGATTTAGTGTTTTATGGCACAAAGCAGCTAGGCTATCTGTGCCAAATATCTGGTAAAAAGTTAAAATTAAATTTCATAAAATTCATAAAAGAAACTTAAGGTAGAACAAAACAAAGTTTAAAAAAACATATAAATAGCATAAAATGAATGTTTACATCTAGTCTACAAAGTTAAGAGATAACCTACAGTAAGTCAAGTTGTAAAGGACTTTCTATAGCATAACTGTAATTATCATAACTCACAAAGAAGACTAACAGGTAAGTATTGGGTTGAGGAATAATTCGTGAGCGTTTTTTCAAGTTAAAAAAATATATTCATAAATGAAATGCTTTCGCAAAATATTTCATGTCATTTGGTAGATAATGTTTTGCTCTAATAGATGGTGTGTTTGATTTTCATATGTCTTTAATTTTTGCTTTCATTTTCAGCTCATTAAATGGAATGTCAAGTGGAAAAAATCGAGCATTTTTGACACCATCTGCTTTTCGCATTTAATTTCTTGCAATTTCGTTTAAAACAATGCATACTATATACCTAAGTATTACATGAAATAAAGTATCATAATAAATGTTTTGGATGTAATGTGTTCATGCATTGAAGTATTGTATAGTCTTGCATGTAATGCTTGAATGAAATTATTTAAAAACGCTCACGAATTATTCCTCAACCTAATACAAAAACCACCATCAGTCACCTGAAGTTGGCCTTTCCAGTCCTGGTTTTGAGTTATTTAATGTTAAGGCCATTTTTTAATTTCAAATCAAACTAGATGAACTGTGATTCTTAAAAGGGAACCACTTTAAAAAAGGTGTAGTGTATAAATTAAAAAAACTTAAATGGCATTAAAAAGGTTAATGGCCTTTAAAAAACTAAAAATATTACCAAGGTGGACAGTGTCACCATCACCAATAACACTGTCTAATGTTATGGACAAACACTGGGACAGAACATGTTTAAAATGGTGCCGTCCTTAAAAGTCATAACAACGGCAAGAAAGTAAAATGTGGCTTATTGTGATCTGAGTGTCACTCAAACTACACACATAAGTTCCAGATAAAAAAAAACGATGAGTTAAAAAATTGTGACCAATGCATAATATAGTTAGAACAACTTCCTCTTTCCGATCCTTACAGAAGCAAGACGACCAAAGTCCAATATAGGGTTTTATTTGGAAAAGACTGTTTTCGCATTGCTCACTCCAAGTCAACTGCCAGCTGGCACAGAACTGAGTCTTGAATACAGGACCATAGTCCATGTATGGAACAGGCACAGCGGTGATAGTGTCACAGCAGATAGATTTAACTACAATGTCAGCGAGCTCATTCAGCGAGCAAATAGCAGAGAGTATTTCCAATCAGGAGTGTCTACTTTTCTCAGATGACTTAAAGATAGGTCACAACTGGGGACAGTAAGAAGCCATGGTGGGATGGGCTGACCAGTGGATACAGCTAAATCTGTATAAGCCATAAAAAGAATACCTCTTATTAACCTTTTGTTCACCCCCTACAGGAGCTCCAGTTACTCAAGGAATCATAAAATACTATTCCAACAACTTTAGTTAGTGTACATAGTTTATATTATGTTCTTTCACAGTAGTTAAACCATTTCCTATAACTATCTTCAAAGCTTAGCTTCATTAGTAACTGTTCAGACCACATATTATAAAATCATGAAGGGTTGTAGTAATAAAACTACTAACAACTACTAACAGAGAAGGAAAAGTATAATAAACAAGCCAAGGATAATTACACTCTTAAGAAATGAGGTTTCTTAGCAAATATAAACCTATTACTACTATAAATAAAGGACCTTATAACACCAAATTGTTGTTTTTCTTTAAACAGACATTTCAAGCTTTGAACTATTAGCCTGTGTTTTAGTGAATGCTCTTGAAGAAACTGTAAAATAAAAGACGAGTGCTTAATTAAATAAAAACAAGTTATATGTCTTTATACACCAATGTGCACTATAACAAATAAATATAAACCTATAATTTTGGATTGGCTTTCAAAAAAAAATCAATAAATTTAGTGTTTATGTATACAAGACTCCTCAAAGAAATACAATAAAGAAAGTTGAAAGATTGTTTTATTTTTCTTTGTATATTATATTAAATATATGTTATAAAAATGGCAAAATATCAATTCTGAAATATCTCAGTTAAAAGATTTTTGAAATAAAATTATAATTATCAATTTTTATAGAATTTAGAGTTTGATATACAGTACTTGCTGAACACCTGAAAGATGCTTACTGGTCCAGATAAGATTAATATAAAACCATATCTGGCTGAATATTCTAAACGAAGCTTACAAAGCCAGCAAAGGAAAAATCACTCACAAGTTACATATGTATTTTTCAATGTCAAATCATTTTAATGAAACAAGTCCTAAGTATTTAAAAAAAGAGGTAGAGAAAAACTGGAAGTAATTGTAAATGACTCAGCAGTAGTTCCATAACATACAACCAAAACATTACCTGGGAATTAAATTAATTTTTTCTGTTAATCACAGTACTCAGTTTCTTGTTATTATTAAGATACAAGCATGTACATCACTTATTAAAAAACATACAGCCATGATCTTGGTAAAGTGTTCCTTGTTTTCCATCACTTCATTTCCTGCTTGTCCTAAGGAATCTACTACACTGGTCTTGAAAAAGTACTTCCAGTTGTTGAGCAAAAGTTGGTATAAGAGTTCAAAAAGTGCCTGCTTTACTTCTGGAGAAGGCCTCTAAAAAAAAAAATAAACATTTTTTTCAATAAGGTCTGTAAAAATGTTTAAATTCTGTTTTAATTAGATCCAGAAATATCATTAAAACTACATACACACACACATGTATGCGTACACATATATTTAGAACATTACAACTGGAAAAATGGACTTTTGTGTACTTGAAATATTGTACATTAACATTTCAAGAAGAACACCAGCTATTTCTTTACCACCACATTACATAAAGTATGCTAAAAATATCATCATTTTGTACATTTACCTCACATTAGAAGTACCACTGAATTACTAAATGTTTTTATAACTGTAATGTTTTCAAGTCTACCTAATGAACAGCAAAATCTCAACTATAATATGGAATTTCTCCCAGTAGAAATTATTAAATAACCATATTACATCAATGGGCACAGACCACTAACAATAACAAATTCCTGGTATGCATACCTCAGCAATTACAGGATAAATTTGGTCCATACACAAAGTTATTGTACTTGGAATAAAAGCCTTGAATGCAGAGCCAGGTTCTTGTATTACTTTTTCCAGAAGGTTAAGAAACCTAGAGAAAAAAAAGATTTAATTTTATATCATTAATGTAATTTAGTTCTGCTTTAAGATATCAAGCACTGAAAATATACAATCACATAAGGAACTTGATACATTTTGTACCTACAAGATTATATCATGAACAACAAAACCTCATCTATAACAGAATTCCTCCCAGTAGTATTTTAATTAT
This sequence comes from Tachypleus tridentatus, assembly GCF_004210375.1. Classification (NCBI taxonomy): domain Eukaryota; kingdom Metazoa; phylum Arthropoda; class Merostomata; order Xiphosura; family Limulidae; genus Tachypleus; species Tachypleus tridentatus. The sequence continues at coordinate 91,890,900 of NC_134835.1, forward strand.
TATCTTAGAACTCTAAGTTCAAAAAACTTAATTTTATTAACTTATTATAATGATCTGAATACATACAAGTTAGGTGTACAAAAAATATTTACAACATATATATTGGTTTTAAAAAAAATTTGCACAAGAAATATAACAGCTTTATTTTCTTAACTTTATAAATGGATAACATACATTCTTGAAACAAACATTAATTATACTAAATTTAATTAACTCCAAAACAACTCCTTGAAAGATTATTTACAACTTTACACTATCTTACTCTAAACTTCAGTTAAAACAAAAGCTTCAGCATTGTAATCAATTATCTCTGAAATTAAACAGCATTTTTCTTACTTAGTAATGTCTAGCATGCAACAGTTAACACAGTTTAAAATTTTACTCTGTTCAAACAAAAAAAAACTACATTTGCAAAGGTCTCAAAGTTACATGAACAATTATTAAATATTCTTGTAAATATATTAAGAAATACATTTATATTTGTTTGTTGAATTTTGCACAAAGCTACTTTTCCTTAATTTTGAAGTAACAAACTACAGAGAGTGCAGCTCGTCAACACCACTACCAATTGTTGTCAAATTAAACAATAGGGTTTGGTCATCACTTTTGTAATACACACCTACAGCCTGAAAATGTGGAGTGCATTTCTTTTTGTGATAATAGATACAGCATAGAACCACAAATCCACAGCTTAGTACTGGGAAGATATATAAAATTTAATTATTTAAATAATTACCTGAATAAAAATTAAAAACTATACAAGAGAAACCTCAGTACTATGGCTGCTAAAACATAAATTACAGTCAAATCCTCATTTATTTTTATATCAAAAAATATTTTGTTATCAATATATAATTTGTAGCTCATTTTGGAAACTAATACTAGAAAAAGTGTTACAAGGCTTAACAAATGAAGGAATCTGTTATTCAATCTTGAGAAAAAAAGACAACTTACTTTTCAACAACTCTGCAACCAGCATTTCTTTCATGCGTAATGCACCCTGACAATAACTGTTCACTATACAAAAAAATAAGACAAAAATAATCTTATTACAATAAAAACTAAATGCATACAACAGAAGAAGATATATCTATCACTACTGAATAACAAATAACATTTTCAGTCACCTAACAATCTATAACACACCTACAGTCAACTGTGACACTTCATTATTTGGGTTAAGGTTATTAAATTAATTATCTATTTGGTTTTAATAAACTTAATAAATATTTATTTTACTTCTAAAACCTCCCATTCAAACTGATATTGTTTTAGACACAATCTAAAACCAACTGTATGTTAATGAGTAAAATTATCTATACATACATTTTTGTATTTAATAAACTATTATAAAGTAATAGTTTAACCTACAAGTTCTTTAAGATGACATATCTACATGAAACAAATTAACAATTTACATCTATAATTTTTTTAATACATACAATGCATTTTAAAAATTTATTTGACTCTTATTAAATCAACATGCTAACAAACCTGGTAAAAAGACCTAAGAAAGTCTGAATTGTTTGTTCTGCAAAAGGAAGCCCCATCTGACTTCGAAGAACTCCAAACAGGGCCAAAAATAAAGCTAAAATGTCCTCACTCACATCTACAAAAGTAAATATGAAAAACTTACCAGATAGTTAATGCAAGTATTAATATAATCAGCTAAGAACTAAGGAAATCTAAAGATATAATTTTTATCTTATGCCCAGCATGAATGTGAAATGGAAATCAAAGAGGAACATTGTTTAACCTCACAGCTGATATGATTAAATTATGGTATGGAGAGACTTAAGGGTGGCAAATAAACATAATGCACTGTGTGCTTTTCATGACAATTTAGACATTCTTCTATGTGCAGTCAGAAATTTGCCAAACATCTGATTAGACCCATCTCTAGCTCCACTATAAATTTATGAATTTGCAAAAATCTCAGGTTTATATATATATATATATATATATATATATAAACCCATGGATTTTCTCAAATGTGCAATTTTGTTCACATCCTTGATCCAGAAAAGTATTACAACACAGGATAATAGAGTTTTGAAGTTTCCAAGGGATGTTTCAATAATATTAAACATTAATATTGGTAACAACAACAAAATATGCTAAATTTGCTTATTTGGGTTTCTCAATCTTTTCCACCACAAAGCCCAATTGATTATATGTTATAAAGTAGTCCATAGTTTTATCTTACAGTGTCATCAGTTGAAAATCACTCTTATAGATAACAAATATAAATGAACAAAATACACAGATATTTTAAGAGTTATATGTACATGTATTTTCAATATCCATATTATGAAAATAGCATGATTAAGATGTTTAAAACAAGTCTGTCAACAACTTTGTACTAAAACACCCAAAATAATTAAGTTTCTATAAGAATTATACAATCCAGTACACTGTCACAAAAAAGTGCACAACATTTTATCTGAAGAGAAAAAGGTATGAAGTAATGTAACTGGATGCTATAATAAATATCAAGCTACTCTTCTTACCTGGCTGATCTAGATAAATAGGAAACAATGGAATGATATGCTGTATAGTTTCTTGTAGGCTGTGGTAACACAGTTGTTTTGTTCTAGTGTTAGCATCAGTTATATTCTCTACCAAATCATGAAGTACTCTTATCATCCATTTAACTGCAGGTTTAGCTGTAAGGGACAGAGAGAGAATTACAAAATTCACAAAACTTCTATTTTCATGTATTTAATTACAGGTTTAACTGTAAGAAAAAGATAACCATTAAATTTACTACAATAATCCATAATTTGGAGAGAGAACTACCGATATATGTGACTACCAAAGTTCTCTATTACCTGAATGAGCTTTTCATCACTGACAGAAATAGTACCATCTAATAACCATTACTAATAAAAAATAACACTACCTTATATCAAGCCAATATAAAGTAGAAATAATATTCATTATCACAAACTATATATTCTGGCACAACCTTGTAGATGAGCTCTCTTATCCTGTGAAAAGTTTGAAGATTCCACAATCTGTCTAAAAGGAGAAGTGACAGCATGGATAAACTGTTGATAATGAGTTGACCGAGAATCCCATTCTTGCTCATTATCTGGTACATTTGGCCATGGTAAGAGCAACATGTTAGAAATCGCTCTGTAAGCTAACTGTTGAGTCTGAAATAAAAAACTGAACATCAGACAAAATTAAAATATTTAGTTGAAAACTTATCAGTGTATTTTAACTTGATACATCTCACAGAAGGTTTTTTTTAGTTTCCCAGGGCAAGTTGTATGGTATATAATGCTAAGCTGGCAAAAGAAAGATCTGTTAAGAGTTTTAGATGTAACAAAATAATAAAGAAGTTTGATTATTTTAATCATGTGCTCTTGACTGGTTCAGACAGTAGATGAAATTCATCCATGTGACTATATTTTCTACTCAGTATTCAGAAATTTTACAGATGATTGAAAACTCTTTGCTTTGCATGTTATCTTTCAACCTAACAAGTGCTAAAAAAAACTGGTTTCCAGTGTTGTTCGTGTTCTTTATTTATAGTTGAACTCAACAGTTGTAAGAACATAATTAAATGTCTTGTAATTTTCCAAGTCTGTGTAGTTGTGTATAACTTCATCTTCTTCAAAGAACTTCTTAATAAAAACTGAATGCTACTCTGGTGCTGGGCTTTGTGAGTTACAACAGTATTATCCTTGTTTCCCTTCACTGCTAGCCTTAATCAATTCTTCAAACAGTGCTATATCTTTTGATAAATGAGTCTGTTTTGGACTTGAAAATGTCACTTTCATCTCTGTGATCTCTCAAGCTTAGCAAGTATTGAAGAGACAATGTCCTTCTCCAGGAAACTATGAATTGGTTTGGACCCCACAACAAATCAACAGAGTAGGATTTTAATATATGATCCGAGATGTAGAAAACATAAGTAGAAATGTATTTCAATAAATATTTTCTGACGTGTCAACCGACACATTTTACATTAGTTTCACAAATTTAAAAATACCATCAGCAACTCTAGAAATAGTGTATCAGCATGTATTTTAAAATTTCCTTGCTGAGATGATATTTGTATGTCCTGTACCAATATCATATATTATTGAAATGTATTTCATAAAACATTAATAGCATTTAAGTTGTTTATCACTTAGCTAACTTGTTATATTCCTATCACCTTATTATGGAAAATATTTAAATTATTTTGACAGCATTTAACCCCACTACACACCATTCATACTACATAAAGAGTACCATGACTTATCAATGACATCTGCATGCATGCTAAATGTAGCCCAGTTTTAATTACAATGTCAAAGACTTTTGCCCATGACATCACCCAAATATATGGCACAAACTACTGCAATATTCTATGATAATTATCTTTCCATAATCTGTCATTTTTGTAGTCAGATTCTCCATAAAATGACAACAAATAAGGCTAACTGTTGTGAGCTGCCATTTGTCTCTGCATATCACAATTATCCACTTTCCTCCATCAAAGATTATTTTGGAAAATTACACACACTGTTCTGAAAACACTTTGGTTCATATCACTGTGTTCCTGATGCTTTCAAGTTGTGTTTAAACAATACAAGTTGAAAAATAACATTTATATGTAGTAACTTTGCATGGCTTACAATCAAGCATTAAAAGGTAAAGCAATGGAACAACAAGGGGTAGTATACAAAATAAAAATTATGCCTGACTGCAAATACTTTTTCTCTACTTTTCTTTTCATTTTTCATAATTACAAACTGCAAATCAGAAGTGTGTGTAAAACTAAACTGTAGATGTATCTTTTATCAGCTATAAACCACAGAATGCGAGACTTTTCATTCACTTTTCAGAATATATCAACCAGGCATTCAAATGTTTCTCTGCAATAATATTTATATGCAATACAAAAACACTTAAATGTTAGTATTATAAACATGAGTTCTTTTGCCAACTTCAAGCATTTAACATCATAGTATTAAGTTTTCTTTTAAGCAACTCTGATTTAGAATATGTAATGGACTATTTAAGAGGAACATGAAGAAAACATTTGCAGTTCAGGATACTCTTTCTCATAGATATGTTATTGTTTGTATAATGACTAGAGAAAAACAACAAGTTTCATACCTAATTTTATTAATATCTGAAATTACAATAAAAAATTACCTCACAAAATATAAGTTTTGATTAAACCAAATAAGCAAACATAACATCTATACAATGTCTGGAGAAAAGAAGATCTTATTAGTTTTATACCTACTTCTATAGGTAATGAATACAGTTTTCCTTGAGAGGCAGAAGAATACAGATCTTTAACTGTTCCCATTGAAAACAGAAATGATGGTCTCACTGTAAATGTTATAGACATCAACAAGTGAGCTGAACTATGAGCTACCTTCCTTGGAACCTATAAACCAAACACATCATAATAATAATATTAGGCAATTCTTTTAATTAAGTTTAGTAATGTAAATTCACTTGACTAAGTTTCAGGAAGAAAGAAAAATGTTTTCTAACTTCATACATTAACTTTTTCTATCATTAATTCAGATTTAGCATCTTTTTTTATCTATTTAATTAAATCACAGAAAATACAATTTCATCTGTAAACAAAATTTAAATATGTATATTTTAATTGACCTTGTAAGCTGAGATTAGTATAGTACAGATTAATAATCTTTCGTGACCAGAAGGATGTCAAGAATATTCCTCCAATTTTTCCTGTCTTAAAGGGAAAATACTTAACCAAACTGCATGTAACTTACTATATAATACTGTTTTAGCTTTAAAGAAGTTATATAGTTTGACTGTTTTTTCTACTTTTTGTATGCCTCCAAATTTTCAAAACTTTGTTGACACTTTTTTGAAAGTTGGTTGGTTGGTTGATTGGTTGATTTAGTGTTTTATGGCACAAAGCAGCTTGGCTATCTGCACCAAACATCCAGTAAAAAGTTAAAAGTAAATTTAGTAAAATTCATAAAAGGAAATTAAAGTAAAATAAAACAAAGTTTAAAAAACAACATAAATAGCATAAAACCAATGTCTACATCTAGTCTACAATGTTAAGAGAAAAACTACAGTAATTCAAGTTGTAAAGAACTTTCTGTAGTGTAACTGTAATAATTGTAACTCGTCAGGAAGACTAACAGGTAAGTACAAAAACCGTCAGTCACCTGAAGTTGGCCTTTTCAGTCCTGGTTCCAAGTTATTTGACGTTATGGTTATTTTCAAAAAGGAAAGTAATAAAAAGGTTTTAAAAGATGTGGATCAAAATTATAATAATAACTCACCAGGATGACTAACGGGTAGTTCAAACGGATAGTTCAAACAGCAGCCTTAGTCATCTGAAGCTGGCCTTTCCAGTCCTGGTTTCGAGTTATTTAATGTTACAACTATTTTCCAATTTGAGATCGAACTAGATAAACTGATTTTTTAAAAAGAAGCCACATTAAAAAGGTGTAATGTATAAATTAAAAAACTTAAATGGCATTAAAAAGATTAATGGCCTTTAAAAAACTAAAAATATTACCACAGTGGACAGTGTCACCATCACCAATAACACTGTCTAACATTATTGACAAACCTTGTGACAGGACATGCTTAAAATGGTACCGTCATTGAGAGTCATAACGATGACAAGAAAGTAAAATGTGGCTTATTGTGATCTGAGTGTTATACAAACTACATACTGGTGCATCAGTTCCAGATAAAAGAAAACTATGAGTTTAAAAACCTGTGACCAATGCATAGTATAATTAGAACAACTTCCTCTTTCCGATCCTTACAGAAGCAAGACGACCAATGTCCAATATAAGGTTTTATTTAGGAAAGATTGTTTTCGCGTTGCTCACTCCAAGTCGACTGCCAGTTAGCATGGAGCTGAGCCTTGAATACAGGACCATAGTCCATGTATGGGACAGACACAGCAGTGATAGTGCCAGAGCAGATAGTCTTAGCTGCAGTGTCGGCAAACTCGTTCCCACAAATACCAACATGGCTCGGTATCCAGAGAAACTGGATAGAATTAGATGCTAAAGATAAATGGGCCAGTCTATTTTGAATATCAGTGAGAATAGGGTGTGAACCAATGTGAAGCAATTCCAGAGCCAGCAGACAACTAAGCGAGTCAGTATAAATAGTGTAGTTTGAGTACTGTTTTGCTTTATGTGACCCAGGGCAAGAGAAATGGCATACAGTTCAGTAGTGAACACAGAGACTGTAGAGGGGATTCTGCGCGTAACCACCAAACCACAACAAACCATGGCAGAGCCCACACAATCACCCGATTTCGAACCATCTGTATAAATAGGAATAGAAGGATGGTTCAAAAGATGTTCAGCAAATAGCAAACAGTATTTCCCATCAGGAGTGTCTATTTTTCTCAGATGACTTAAAGATAAGTCACAACTGAGGACTGTAAGAGAAGCCATGGTGGGATGGGTTGACCAGTGAATACAGTAATGTTATCCAAGGACAGACCCAATTCATCCATCTGCTCCTGAATACGAAGGCCAAAAGGAGCAATGACAGGTCGTCTGTTCTGAAAAAGTATGGCCCTCTGAGGAAGGAAAACATTACCCCAGGTGGGATGCTTTGGTAAGGAATGAAGTTTCAAAGCATACAGTAAAAAAAGTTGTAAACAGCAGAGGTGCAAAGAAGGTTCATGAGACTCTATATATAAGCTCTGAACTGGGGAAGTGCAGAAAGCCCCAGTGCAGAGCCAAAGTCCTTGATGATGAATAGGGTCTAGTATCTTTAAGGCCAATGGTCTGGCACAGCCATAGACCAATGATCCATAGTCAAGTTTTGATCGAATAAGAGCACGATATATCTTTAGCATAGAATATTGATCTGCTCCCCAAGTGGTGAAAGAGAGGACACAGAGGATGTTCAGTGTTCTTGTACATTTGACCAGTAGCTGGTCCCAAGAACTTAGTCTCAGGGACCACAGGCAGCATAACTTCACCGATATGGAGTTCAGGATCAGGGTGAATACCCCATTGGCAGCAAAAGTGCATGCAAACAGTTTTACATAGAGAGAAGTTAAAGCCATTTGCTGTAATCCACTTCAGTAAACAACTGAGGGCAGTCTGTAGCTGCCGCTCAATATACCTCATGTTCGACAACTGACATGAGATGTGAAAGTCATCGACAGAGAGCCCATTTGCAACAGTGAGAGGGAGTTGTTCAGTGATGGCATTAATCTTTTTACTGAAGAGTGTGACACTCAGAACGCAGCCCTAAGGGCCTCCAAGTTCCTGTAGAAAAGAATGGGAAAGTGTCAAACCCACACGAACTCAGAATCTTCTGTCCATTAAAAAATTTTTAATAAAAATGGGCAAATGGCCACGTAACCCATATATATGGATGTCTCGCAAAATGCCATACCTTCATGTTGTATCATAAGCCTTCTCAATGTCAAAGAATATTGATACAAGATGTTGTTTGAGAAAGGCTCCTCTGATTGACGTTTCAAGTCGAATCAGGTGGTCAATGGTGAAGCTCTGTCGCCAGAACCCACACTGGATGGGCAAGAGGAGGTTGTTTGATTCAAGGAACCAAACAAGACAAGTGTTAATCACTCTCTCTAAGATCTTACAGAGACAGTTCATCAATGCAATTGGATGGTAGTTTGAAGGAATCTTGGGATCCTTCCCAGGCTTGGAGAAAGGTAGGACAATAGCCTGGCAACAGGCATCAAGAAAAACGTTCTCCTGCCAAATCCGGTTAAAAACAATCAGAAGAATAGCATAAAAATCAGGAGATAGATGGTGCAGCATCTAATAGTGGATATCATCAGGTCCAACCAATGTACTGCCAGACCAATGAAGGGCCAGTTTGAGTTCCACCAGTATAAAGAGATGATTATAGTCATAGAGAAAATCAGCTCAAAAGGAAAGAGGTGATTGCTCTGCCCGAGTGTTGATGATTAAAAAAGTGGAAGAAGCAGAAGTGCTAGATACCCAGCAAAAGCTTTCACCTAGAGTATCAGCAATGCTCCGAGATCGAGAGGGGGACAGAGTTATATTGCCCACTGACCTTTCGAATCTTGTCCCATATGACTCTGGAACTGGTGGTAGAAGATATGCTGATTGTGAACTTAACCTAAGATTCCTTCTGGCTTTGACGTCTTACCCATCAAGCACGTGAATGGGCCTGCTGGAAAGCGATGCAGCTCAATAGTGTGGGATATCTACAGAAAGTATCCCAGGCTCATTTTTGAGCATTCTGTGCCACGTGGCAGGCAGGATTCCACCATGGACGAGGATATAGTGGAAAACATGTCAAACAGTTTTAGAAAATACATTGAGTATAATACAGTCAGTTACTGCTGCCACACAGTCGTCTATTGATGACTTACAGACGATGGCAGGATCAAGTTCTGCGAGAGCAGTGAAAAAGGACCGGTTTGCCTGATGCAGCTTCCACTGGGGCACGTGGGTCAGGTGGAATTGACCACAGCCAGTCTCTCTCAAAATTATAGGAAAATGATCACTGCCTCATGGATTATTGTCAACTCTCCACGAAAAATTAGAGAATAGTGAAGGGAAGCAAACTGAGGGATCAATAGCAATAAAGGACTGACTAGGTGCATGAAAATAAGTAGAAGTACCTCCATTAAAAAGAGAAAGGTTGTTATCAGAGAACATAAGCTCTACAGAGCATCCCCTCCTATCAATATCAGCACTTCCCCAGAGGGGACAATGTCCACTGAAGTCCCCCAGGATTAAAAAGGAAGATGGCAGCTGTTCAATGAGAGCATCAAGGTCCAATTGATCATGGATCTCTCCAAGTGACAGGTAGAGAGAACAAACAGTAATGGTATGACACAAGGAAAGATGAATGGCTACAGCCTCCAAGGGTGTGTCGAGTGGCAAAGACAGGGTGAGCACATGCTGATCAACCAACACTGCCACCCCTCCATGCACTCGTCCATCACACAGCCGGTCATTTTCGTACAAAGAAAACCACCAAAATGTGACTGTATCAGCATGTCTAAGAAATGTTTCTTGTAAGGAAAGACATACTGGATGGTAGGAAGTAGTGTTTTAATGTCATCCAGATTAAAATGTAAACCTCAACAGTTCATGGTATCAAGGTGGCCATTTTTATTTATGTGTAAGCAAACTGGGTGGAGAACCCTTCTGTTTACAACCACATCTTTTTTCTTTACTCTCTTTATTCTATGGAGGTCTATCGACCTCCATAGATCCCGCACTGGGTAGACTGGACAGGTCTTTGCTGTTGAAAGAGTATTCCAACAACTAAGGATGTGAATGAATGATCATTTTGCATCTTGATGTGGGAGGAGAAGATGTACCCAGATCCAAAGGAAGTAAATCTTAGAATTTGCTGGAATGTATGTGATGGACAGAGATGGGTGTTGAAATTGATTAATCAACTTTTTTAATCATAAAGGTCAAAAGACTTTTCATTTGGTTTGAGAAAGATTCTTTTGGAGGCACAGAGAGATTTGTCTGCACTCCCACTGCAGTAATGGAACAAAGTGCAACAGCATACGTTCGAGACAAAGTAGTGGACAACAACTTTCAAGCCTCAGGGTAAATAATGTTATCAATCGTTTTCAAATGCTGAATCTCTTTTTCTTCCAACCATTTAGGACAAGAACGAAAGTCGGACGGGTGAAAGATATTACAATTGACGCAATGAGAATCCATTTCACACTCCTAAGTATCATGGTCCTTGCTACCGCAATGACCACATGTCAAGAAACCACGACACAACGTCTTCGAGTGAACGAATCACTGACACTGAAAACATCTGAGAGGGTTTGGAATGTATGGCCATACCCTGCAATTAAGATAACCCATCTTGATGGTGGCAGGTCGACATGGTGATGTAAATGTCAGAATGAGGATGTTGGTCAGCATCATAATTCCATCTTTGCGAGTAGAGATATACTTCACTGCAGAAGCTCATTGGGTGGAGAAACCAGCAAGAATCTAAGACTTGGGAATGTTCTTGAGCTCAAGCTTTCCAGTGTCTTCTAATATAAGAAAATGTCTTTAACTTTACAACAAATACACATTAATTCAAAAACATTTTGAAAATGAAAAAGAACATCTCATGTAACTATAAAATATTCCAAGATCTGCAGTTTATTTTCAAGTAATCTAAACTTTCCACTGTTCATCCTTGCAGGAGTTGGGTCTAACCCATAAAATTAAAAATTGCTAATTATTCCACTTTATTCACTCTACACTGAAGTAAGTACTTTATGATATGTTCTAACCAATGGTATTTAAACTTTAGCTGTAGGTAGCTGCTTTTGCAGCTTAGCTTCTTTAGTTCTTATTCAGATTGCACACTGTGAGGCCAGGAAACAATGGAAACAAGATCCTGTACTAATAAAACTAATGTAAAATGGGGAAAAAATTGTGTTAGAAATAAACTATGCACACTTATATTCTCAATGGATAACATCTTCTTAACAAATGTAAACCTTTACTTTTAAAAGAGCAAAAAATGTTTAAACAAATAACAAATGCACAGTTTACAAGTAAAACTTGTTAGACATGTGCAGAAATGGAAGTTTGAATGTTTTTTATTTTTCTGCAAATTACACTAAATAAAATCAATCCTAAATATTTTTGAGTTACAAATTATTGAAATATAATTGAATTTTTATACTCATGTTTTCACTCAACATCTGAAAGACACTCAACAGTAGTAATAAGGTAATGGTAATATTTCAACTAATTGAAGGCAATATACACAATTCCATTTTTTCTTTTCTTATACAGTAAGAATTGGCAGTTCAAATGAACTAACAATCAGACATCTGAAATAGTGAACAAATTCCATATATTTTATTTCTCCCAGGAACTACATATTATTATTACAATATTTTCCAAATTGAACATACATTTTCTTTATATTACTACTGAATAATTATATTTCTTGATCATATAACATGTTCTAAAGAAAAAGTAATTACAACTGCTTAGATTAAGAAGAAATTTTGTTCCACTCATAATTTAAAGCCTTCAAAAGTCCTAGTTTATCTGTCGATGTTTGCTGTACATAATTTACTCACGTTTTGAAAACGATATTAATAATCCCAAAAAAAATCAACTTTCAAATTTTATGCCAGTTCTCTAACAGTGCAAAATTCCAGATTTTTACAAAACCCAGTAAAAAAAAGTATCAGGTTACTAAAGAATTACTTCTTAAACACATTGATAGGAATCACTCTCAATGTCAGATATCATGAATTTTTGGTAGATTACTCTAAACTTGCTTTTCTTTTCAAAATACATAACATTATCAATTCATAATAAACTTCAATCTATGCTATCAATTAGTTTTTTTGAATATTTGTTATGGAGAACTAAAATTTCTATTGGTACATCCTCACCAAGCTCAGTAATGTTTTATGCAAACTTTTCCCACAACAGTATTTAAAAAGTGCCTAAAAAGCAAAATATACATTTTTGTTATCTACCATGAAAAGATATGAACACAAGTAACTGCTATCAGGATTAAATTAGACAGAAACTAAAATAATCAAATGCAAAACATGTAATAGTATGTATCACTACAGAAGTTCATATTAAACTTAGTAAAACTAACTTGTCAGCTTATAATTTTAATATAAAATTATACAGCTACTGAAATTCAACAATTTTATTACCAACCTCCTCAGTAATATTTGGAATGGTTGACTCAACTGAGCGAGTTATTAGTGAAACCACCTCATCTTTGAGTTCATTCTTCTGAAAGCAATCATTGTAGTACTGGGCCAACCAATGACAGAAAGGTTTAATAGCTGCTAGTGTTTGGGCATGTCTAGAATAGGAATATTTTAAATATTTAGTCTCATACATTTCCACAATTTTTTCTCATACACTGAATATTCAACATTCGTGCACCAAAACTATTATTCTTAATAAGTGAGCCAAAGCTAATCTTTCTCTAAATGTAACACACACATTGGATGTTGAGATTATATAATTATATTCTAAAACTAAGTTTATAAACAAATTAACTGACAGAATGGCCTAATATTGTGCTCAATATTTAAGCAGAAAGTCAAAAATTACATGCAATTTACAAATGAGATATAGCCTGAAGATAAGCCTTGTTTATGATTAATTGAAATTGGCTTAGGGAAGAAAGCAGAGGGATGCTATATACACAGTTTAATAAAACTGGTTTAACATCACAAGTGGGGTAACTCAGAGATCAGTGTTAGGACCATTGTTCTTTTCTATTCACATCAATGACATGGATAAAATAGTCAATCAATTACTTAAATTTGCTGATGATAAAGGTCTTGGTGTTGCTAGCTGTAAAGAGGATGCTGCGACTGCTTTACAAAAGGATTTAGATAATTTAGTGAGTTGGGTAAATAAATGGCAGAGGAGTTTTAATTATGATAAGTGCAAGTGAGATTATCAAAATATAGTGTGGATGTCAATAACCTTAACAGTGGTACGAAAGAAAGTGATCTTGATATTCTGGGTGTTAAGTCCTTTTATTCATTCAAGCAATGTGCTGTTGTCAGTGGTAGGACAAACAGGATTTCTGTGTGTACTTACAGAAATATTGGGCATACACCTAAGAAGGTTATCATTTCATTGTATAGGTTACTTGTCAGGCATCATTTAGACTACTAAATTCAGACTGTGTACTACTTACTTTAAAAAGAACACTGAATTGTTTAAAAGTAAAGCTAGCAGGATTATATCTGGGATGGAAAGATTATTATACAAAGGCAAGTTATAATCTCTCAAATTGTTTCTCTTGAAAAATGAGAAGCAAATGACGCATTTATGTTTATTAATGAAATTGGTATGAAGGGGTGGATGGAATAAATTTAATAGTCTGACAGAAGGTTTCAAAAATATTTGAATGATCATTTCTGGATTTAATTTTCTTCTAAAGTGTGTGAAACAGTTTTAATGAACCATAGGGTCCCTTGTTATTCTTAGATGTTAAGTCAATTCTGTAATTATATACAGTATATAAACAATAACTGTACTTTCATCCTATAGTGACTGAACTATCAACTCACATACAACTCTTCCGATAATAAAAACTAGGTGGCTCAATACTGATTTCAGTATACGAGAATTCTAAAACTTTTTAGTTTTATACATAAAACGAATTACAATTTCATTACAAGCACAAAAAAATTTAAAGTATCCTCAACAATTACTACAATATTTTAAAAACTTGCCTTTAGATATCAAATTTATGAGCATAAGTGAATGAAAAAAAATGAGACTTACACTTCAATAAAATCAGGTTTAAGAACAGATGGGGCTGGAGTTTTAACAGTGTAAAATCGCATCTTGTTGCTATACACTGCCACTTGAGAAAGTCTGAAAAACAGAGAATATAAAATTTAAACACATACAGACTTCTTGCATGAGATATAAAATCAATCAGTTATGTAAATTTAATCTTCTCATTAGTGTACACAAGTGTAAACAGTAATAATTGTGTAACCTTAATAAAACTAGTTATTTCTTCAAATTTTTACCAATTTAATGTGTTTTTCTGAAAATAAAAACAACCAAACATATCCAAAAGCCTATATGTGTAACTTTGCCCAAACCATTTTGAAGTTCTTAAGTACAAATGTGTTCGTAATTTTTCAATTGTAGGCTTCCTGGTGTTAGAAGTACAACTCCAAATCAGCAGTTTGCTATTAAAAAAAATCTTGATAACGAAAACCTTTTGCTTCACATTACATGTTGGAGAAATGGAACTTAGTTGAATGCAAGGACTTACAAGTGATGTAATGAAACCGAGATACGATGAAAGACATTTTGTGATTATGTTCATAAACAATCTTTCAGAGTTAATATTTTTCACATTTCAGTTACCATTATTATTACTTCCATACCAAACATTATTAAGTTTGTTAATTAGACTTAATTACAGCATTCTGTAGCTTGTATTAGAAACATGGTTACTTTACAGAGGTACCTAAATTTGATTTTTCTACTTTATTAAAATCATGTGAAGGTTGTTGTTTAAGCAGTAACACTATCTTTCTAATTTCTTTGCAGTTCGACAAGTTGGACTGATCTATTATTTTATTGTTAGAGCGTTATTTTAACACTGTGACAAATCTAATGAGAACTTAAGAGAATTATTTTATGAAACTACTGAAATGTAATATTAAAAAGATAATTTAATTGTGTATTTCATTCTAAAACATTTAAATATCAAATATAGACACCGAGTCAAATCGTCACCCGTAAACTGACAAAAATTAAATGGTTAAATATAAATTCTAACTTGAAATAATTCATCAAGTCTCCTCAGAATTACATTATATACAGATGCTTTGAAGCTCCTCTTTTACTTGAAAAAAAAATGTGTGTTCAATAGCTGAAATTCAAGACAATGGTTACCTTTGAACAATGTTTGATGCTGTTGGAAAACGGTCCCAGAAACTTTCCCCAATGAACTGGTCTGCCATCCTTCCAATTGCTTGTATTATAGAAGACAGGTCTCGTAAGGCACAGTGTAGCCGACGACACTCATTCTCAGCTGTAACACGGAGTTGTCTCGATGGTGACCCATCTTGCAAGTGTACATATGGTTCCAAACCAAAATACAAGTCTATATTTTCTTGGAATAATGGATACTGAAAAAAGGTGAATTTTTTTTATTCACAAACATAAAAGGTATTATTCTACACTATCTTAAAAAAAAAAAGCAACTGTTCCCATTCTAGCAACAATCTTGTTTTTCTGAATGTACCACATTAGATTCAACCTACAAACATATAGTTTGAAAATAATTTGTTATTACAAGTATTGCAAAATAATTAAACACTAGTTCTTTACTAGTGAGAGAAGAAAAAACAACATCAATGAAAATAGGTTATTACATCAGATATAAACTGCTGGCCAAAATCTTAAGACCAATGAACATCAAGAAAAAATATGCATTTTGCATTGTTAGACTCAACCACTTATTTGAGTAAAGCTTTGAAAGATGAAAATAAGAAAGTGGAAAATAAAAATAAAAAAAATTTTTAGAAATTAATAGGGAAAATGTAAACACTATGAAATTAGCCTGAATACTAGCCGGTCAAATGTTTAAGACCATACTGAAGCGAAATGTTAATCTGTAAACACATAACAAAAATTTAGTTATTTGTCTTCAAGTATCAGCATTGTCAGTATCTCCCACTGACATTTCCTGTGTTACATTGGGTAAAAACATGGAAAAGGCTAAAAAGTTGACAAAGTTTTAACATGGCATAATTGTCGAGCTGCAAAAGCAAAATCTCTCTCAATTTGCCATCGCTGGTGAGATTGGACATAGTAAAACTGTTGTTGCAAATTTCTTAAAAGACTCTGAGGAATACAGAACGAGAATTTCAAATAATCGGACCAAGAAAATTTCGCCCGTGTAGAGCAGGAGGATTCGACGGATTGTCTGGCAAGACACCAGCCGATCACCAAACCAGATTAAGGCCCTTACGGATGCAGAATGTGGCTCAAGAACAATAAAATGGCATCTACGAGAGAAAGGCTTTAAAAACCGTAAACGTCTTCAAATGCCATGCCTCCTTCCACACCACAAAACAGCTCGGTTAAAGTTTGCTGAGAAGCACCAAACATGGGACATAGAAAAGTGGACGAAGGTTTTATTTTCTGATGAGAAAAAATTTAACCTGGATGGTCCAGATGGCTTCCAATGTTACTGGCACGATAAGGATATCCCACCAGAGACATTTTCTACACGACACAGTGGAGGAGGTTCCATCATAATCTGGAGTGCTTTCTCCTTCCATGGAGCAATGGAGCTTCAGGTTATACAGGGGCATCAAACAGCAGCTGGCTGCATTGGCACATTGGAGAGAGCATCCTTATTGACTGAATGCCCTCGCTTGTGTGAAAATGACTGGATCTTTCAGCAGGACAATGCTGCAATCCACAATGCCTGCAGGACAAAGGACTTTTTCATGGCAAATAACATGATTCTTTTGAACCATCCTGCGTGTTTGCCCGAACTGAACCCCATTGAAAATGTTTGGGGGTGGATGGCAAGGGAAGTCTATAGAAATGGATGTCAATTCCAAACAGTGCATGATCTTCATGAAGCAATCTTCACCACTTGGAATAAGATTCCAGCCAGCCTTCTGCAAACACTTATATCAACCATGCCAAAGCGAATGTTTGAAGTTATTCGCAATGACAGCTGTGCAACTCACTACTGAGACCTCTTGTTGGGCATTTTCTACCCTGTTTACAACTTCTTTTTGGTATGGTCTTAAACTTTTGACCAGCTAGTATTTCAGCTAATTTCATAGTGTTCACATTTTCGCTATTAAATGCTAAAAAAGTTTTTTTATTTTTATTTTCCTTTTTCTTATTTTCTTCTTTTGAAGCTCTACTCAAATAAGTGGTTGAGCCTAACAATGCAAAATGCATATTTTTCTTTATGTTCATTAGCCACAAGATTTTGGCCAGCAGTATAAATCTGTAATCTTCAATACTGTTCAATTAACAAAATTTTTCATGTTCATAAGAATTAATAATATTGTTTCTTTATAAAAGTCAACCATTTCTCACACAAACAACTGCATAGAGATCAATGCGCATACACAACTTTACAGAATTGTCTCGATTCTTTATGGTATTTATTTGCTAACAGGTAGGCTATTAAATTAAAATATCACAGCAAATAATAAATTTGCATAAAAAAATTGCATAATAAGGTGCTGACACCTACATTAAAAGCAGTGAATCATCTAAAAGAAATTACAAAATAACACAACTTTATTAAACTGTATTTTGCATTCAAATCAGAGAAATTCAGTTCATTCTTTTTAATATTAAATTTAACTTAGGAATACTATTCACTTACTTGCTAGATTATGATGTCATGCTCATTTGTTATAACAGTAGGCCTAACTTTCAATGTTCTATCTGGCATCAGCCCAGATGCAGATATGAAACTACATATGGTCAAAGTTGCTGCTGTTGATGAGTGTAATTTATGCATATTAGCCTCACACTTTTTCCCTTCACATGGCTAATCACCACAGACTTGCCCATAATGCCAACATTAAACTTTTTTATGGCACAAATTGCAACTAGCTTCTTGGCAATGTGCATCTGTAACGAGCCATTCCCTGTACTCGTCCTTCATAAGCCATACATTGTTAAATACACATCTTCCCAGCATGTTTTATGCAAGCAAATATTTAAGTCATTACCAAGTAACAAAAATTATGACAGAAAAAATTGAATGAATTGCAATTACATAACAGCTTGAATGGTGAGCCTCAGATATTGACACACACGCTCAACTTTGTGCTGCTGAAATTACTGAAGTTTCTACTCACACAAGCACATGTGCAGCACATGCTCTTCACTAAGGGAAAACACAAAGAGCTCACTTGGAAGATCATCGTCATCAGATATTATACAATTTAATAAACAAATTATGGGAAGTACCAGTTTATAATACTAACAGAAGAAACTCCTAAACTGGGTATTGTTAAAAAAAAAAAAAAAAAGCCATTGTACACTTGTGATTGTAAATACAGTAAAAATGTGTATAGTTTCTTAAAATTAAAACAAATACATTTAAATGTTTGAAGACAGCTTGACTGAGTAATGAAAATGCCATAATATTGCTGAATCATCATGCATTTACAATAAATAACTTTTAATTACCAGTATAGCTTTATCCAAACTTTTATTTCTCAAAAGTGGGTTCTTCATCACCTAATTCAAAGGATAAAATTTACTTACCCCTTAATAATCAAAGCTTCTAACTTACCATTATAGAGTAGGTTTCATCAGGAATTAGATCTGCAACTTTTGCTACAGTTTCTATGGACTGCCTCAAAAAATGCTGCCATTCTGTTTCTGACTGTAAAACAAATCATCCTTTTCAAAAACTCACAATGTTATCTGGTGGCTTCTCTCAGAAGTTATATTGCAAACCACCTCATACATTTTTCTCATTAAAAATGTATCTCCCAGTACAAAAAAGATATATGTAATATCTTTATACTGACTTCATATTTGGAACAAACCTTTTTGTCTGAAAATATTTCATATAGCAATTAATACAATCACAAGCCTAACAATGCCATGCATTATCCAACTTTATTCCAGCAAATTCTGCAATAAAATGTATTGTTAAAACCAATATAAATACCTATATCTTATTTTATTTATTAAAGTCATCACTGTACTTCTTTTCGAAATTATATAATCTGATTCAGAAATAATTCCCACTAATTATAGAGTGAAAGCAAATATTACTTCCTTAGCCCTAAACTACAAGCAAGTTTCTTTATGAAGGAAAAAACTGCTACAGTGAAAATTTCAATAAAATAAGTAAAACTACATGGGAAACAATGAAGTTAATTAAGTACCTAATGTTGAATAGAAATAAATACACCGTTATTTAACTGAATTATCTTAAGGTAAATGATCAAAGAAAGGCTTCTAATATAATAAGTTTAGAAATCTACATTTCCATATAATGTAGAAAAAGAGCTTTAGAGGAAATAGACTGTAAGAAATGAAATAATTTCAGCTTTCATACAATAAATTTGAAATTTTATGTGCCAGAAGGTTAGGAACAATTAAATAAAAAAAATTCAGTTGAGTTTTTTTCGAACTTTGACACCAATAAATAATAATAAAAAAAATTCCCTGTTTTAAAACTGGCTGAACTAGAAATAAGCAACAAACAAGTACAAAACTACAAGTCTACAAGTTTTATCTACACCAACTGGAAACTCAAATATTTCTATCCTCCCCCAAACAAAAATTACAATTGGGGGCAAAGAATTGAAATTAAGGTCATCCATACAGGTTCTTTATTTTATCAAAAATTTATGTTAATGAAATTCATATCAAGACAAATTTTATGTCTGAACATTTCAGTTACAATTTTATTTTGAGATGATTTGAAGAATGGAAAAGATAAGAGTTTTTGAACAGTTAATGTTGTCACATATCTCCAAGAAAAGAAACTAGACTGGAAAGGGTTAAATAATTTGCAATTTATTAGCAACACTTAATAAAAGTTAGTTAGAAACACAAATCAAAATTTTATAATATTTTACTTTGTTAATATTTACATGTAGTTGCTAAGGAAGATAGGCTAGTTTTCATTCAAAACTGGCTTAGATGACAAAGGCTCTCTCTCAATCACACTGGAAGTTTCACAGGTCTATTTAAAGTTTCTTTTTGGAATTTCACACAAAGCTAAATGAAAGCTATATGCACTAGCTGTCCCTAATTTAGCAATGTAAGACTACAGGGAAGGCTGCTAGTCATCACTATCCACCACCAATTCTTGGGTTCCTCTTTTATCAACAAATAGTGAGATTGTCCATTACTTTTTAATGTCCCCACAGCTCAAAGAGTGAGTATGTTCGGTATGACAGTGATTTCAACCCTCAGATGAGTCAAATGTCCTAACCATCTGGTCATTCCAGGTCCTATTTATAGAGTATAATCTACTGATTTAATCATTAGCATGTACATTGTATTTTTATATCAAATGATCTAAAGAAACTTGGTAAAAACCCAACAAATATGACACATTCTCAACACTATAACAATACTAAAAAAATTGAAACCTAAAACAAACATTATCTAAATCATAACAAAGTACTGATTCACTCCTTTTCAAGATAGCTCATTTTTATATTTTTTTTCATACTCAAGTTCAATATAGCTCAAAAGCTCACCAATACTACCATACTTGTTTAAAATACTCTCATAAAAAAACATAAAAGAAAAAAGTGTATGAAACCAGTAAAAAATAATTAAGAAACACTGGAAGTAAATTATGTATTTGAAAAAGTTACAGAAATTCTGAAGATTTATTAATCAAGAGAAAGAATCTATGGAATACAAATTACCATTCTCCTTTTACAACACACTGATTTAATTACATAAGAACTTTTCAACTTATGTCAAAATTTACATTAAATAATTATATTTATCTTAAAGTATAAAACAGTATTCAGGGATGACTATAATAGTTGACACTCCTTCAATAACAAAATCTAATTATAGGCTTTTTAAACAAAAATATTTCTGTAGATGTTAGGGAAATTTTCAAAAATGTTAATTTAGGGCAACATTCTGCCCAAAATTGTAATTGATTCTCATATAATAGTAATAAAGAAACTTTCAAAATAAAGTGCTTGCTAGTAATAAGCAAGATTATTAAACTATACTGACTATATAAAGCACAAATCTTCCTTAGCTGATCATGCCAAACTAGCTGGAAATGTAGACACTGGTGATGGTGTATTAATTTTACACATGGTAATATTCTTAAATTTTATTACCCAAATAATTTTCTGCTCAATCCACATGCATGAAAGTTATTTACACCAGGTCAAAGTCAACACCTTCATCAGATCATCTCCAGATGACAGCAATCACAATATTTGTTTTATAAGTTTTAGGGATACTTGTTAAATGCTTGAAATATTTAGGGAAGAATAAAAAAATTATTCATTCTATTTAATATTATGGATCCTGACGATATTATTATAATTTCTGAAAGTGTAATATGCACATACTGCAGAAAGCAGCAGTTAATGACTAGTTAATGATAAACATAAGATTTTCAATTAATGGAATGGTCACAACTACTTACATCATCATCTAATGTTTCATCATCTAACTCTTCAAGGTTAGCCTGATTATAACGAAACTGTATTTTCTTTAGAACCTGAGTAACTAAAGACACCAATGCTTCTTTGTATCTATAATGAAAGATTAAGAAGTTTAAAACACAAGTAATTATTCAAATGCTTTTATTCAGAATTACAGAATGTTCCTTTTCATAACAGGAAAAAAAAAGCATGAAAATATTTGTAAACACCAAGTCACAGTAAATCAAAATAAATGTCTATTTTATTCAATAGTGCATCAATAATAAGTTTTTTACCTTCTTGTACAGAAACTACTAATAAACTTATTGAAAAAAAAATTCAGGATATATGAAGTTATGTTTATTTGTATAAGTACGAACTAGAAACACTCATATCTGACAGAAACCAAATAAATCAATTAATACCACAAAGAGTAATAGGATGAATAACTAACAAAAAAGCTTTTTATTTCTTCAATGAAATATCAAATATCTCCCATATGATTTACAGAGACCAAGAGCAAGCATATGTTGCACTTCCTTTTTTAGAACAAGTTGGTTTTCATACATAACTTTAGTGTTTATCTTAATATCATAGTTATTATCAGGTCATTCCTTACATAAGAGAAAGGATTTCAAACGCTTTTAATGTTCCTTAAACAATAAAGTATGTTCCATTATTATTAATTACTTCCTGCCAATGATTCACAACCTTTTGAATGCCACTTTTAAAAAATTCTTGAAGTTTGGAGGAAAAGAATGTAGACAGGGTAGTTTTGACATCTCTATATGTTCCAAGATCTTTTCAATCAAAATAATTCTGCAAACTTTGGAATAGATGATAATCAGATGGGGCAAGGTCTGGAGAATAAGGAGGATGTGGAAGTTTTTCCCAGTCTAGCTCTTCAATATCTACAGATGTATATCACATCTGATGTATGGGGCCATGCATTATTATCCTGGTGTAACACAACACTTTTACAATTGATCAAAGCAGGCGTCTTTTCTTTCAGTGCAACATTCAAGTGCTCTAACTGTCAACAATAGAAGTCTAATGTAATCATTACGTTGAGTGGCAGCAACTCAAAAGTGGATCACACCAACATATCCCACCAGGGTGGAGGTCAATTTTGGGCTGCACTTTAGCCAGTTTACATGCATGGAGCCACTGTCTGCAGAGCTTAACATTTTTATAATATATCAATTTTTCATCGCAAGTCACTAACTTGTCCAAAAAAGGAAAGTAGCGTTCACAAGAGTGTAGAAAAATGCAAATGTCCACTCTTGCTGTTAGGTTCGCTTCTGTCAAACCATGGAGGACTCATTTCCCAAGTTTTGACACCTTTCCAAGCTGTTGCAGATGACAGTGAACTATTGAATGGGTTGACTTAAGCTTCTATGTTAATTCTTCAACTGTTACAGCACAATCTTCATCAGGTGCAGCCAGCATCACTTAAGCTGTAGTCACCTGATCTGAACTTCAGAAAATATCTTTGACATTTTTTTTCAATGAGGGACTCTGCACCATAAACACCTTGAATGTTTCATGTAGTTTCTGCCTCACTACTGCCTTTTTCAAACTCATAAAGCATTATATGCCTAATCTGCTCCTCAGACACATCCATCTTCATTAGGGTTTATTTGATTAATGATCTCAAAAAGTGGTGTTAGGTTAGTTTCTTTTAATTGTCTGATCATTTCTATGCACAACTTACTACATTTGTTGATAGATTGATTTGAAGAAAGGCGGAAAACTTTCAAAACATTGTCCTCTACATTTGTGTCTCCACAACAGGCAGTTGCAATCCATTATAGAAAGTTTTGTCCTACTACATATTTTAGTCATTAAAGCCTTCTACAAAGGCAGAAATGATGATCCACTTTCTGTATTAAATTTTCAGACATTACCTATGGGATGACCTGATACACATGTGAATAACTTTTAGTCCTAAAAGTGCAAAGTGGAGTTTTGGGGTCTCATATTCACAGTTTAGATGTCATCACTATAACTTAAATAAAATAGACATCTAAAGAAGCATTTTTACCTTCTGTGTGTGATACTGTGTGTTAACCTTTTTTATCACAATTCAGCTATATAAGTACAGCCTTATATACTGTATATATCTGATCCCTAAAAAGAAGACAAGTCAATAGATTTTCAAACTCAGATAATCACTAAAGTCTGTTTGATAATTATCTCATTTTTAAAATTTTGCACCATCAAAATACATTACAGATGAGGTTCTACAACAGAATCTTTAACACTTTCTATTGAGAAGCAGCCTTGGTCTGAAATAAAATATAATCCATTTATAAATACATTTCAAAAATGAATGTTTTGAAATGACAAATATAAAGCAATTAAATAAATGTAATGCTCTCAAACATATTTAACACATGGAAAAATAAACACAGTATATTTTGAGAAAGACTGCTCAAATGATTTTGGCAAATCCTTTTTTTAATCATTTGAATTAATTTTTAATTTGTGAAATAAAAGTCCTGGAAAATATATTCATATTTGCTGGTCAACAAATACACAAAATTTATCATAGAAAACATAAGCTGTTTATTGATAATAAATCTCAAACAGACTACTTTAACAGCAATTTTTGTGGCTTTTTTAAATTGTTATTTTACAAAGGTAAAACAATTTCCTTACGATATCATGGTTAAACATACTGAATGGATGGCAAAACAAAACCACATTTAGATGTTATCAACATAATCAAATTTCAGGTCTTGTACTATTAATATTAATTAATAATACTTTAAATGCCCCAAGTACATTTGTTACTATTTTGGGTTTTTTTTCCATCTGCTTTATATCCCAATGCTTACACAGATTGAAGAAAAGAAACTGTTCTCTTTAGGTACTGTAAAACTGTCAATAACACCAATATGGTGATAAACAAGTGTCACTTGTTACATGGGAGCCTAAACAACACAATACACGATTGGTGGATGGTGTCACTTAATGTGAAATTTCCAATTCTCACTGATTAACAGTTTGGAAAGTTGAACCGAGTAAGAAGAGGAAAAAAAATGATTGCCATATGAAGAAAAGCAAGAAAGAAAACGAGAAAAAGATCTAAAAACCAAAATAAAAATATTGTTATTCAGTTGTGATAAAGATGACAAAAAACTTACCTGATGTCAATTTTAGCATGCACAGAAGGCTCATATAACATGGTGACAAATACATTCTTAGTTCTATAGTAGTAGCAACATTAAAAAAAGACAGTCATGTGTCACAGCATGAGTGGCATGCATTAGAAAGCTGTCAAAACTGGCACCATACATTCTTGCACTCAAGATAGAGATGACAGTTTGATCTCAGCTACTTAAATGTTACTTTCAAGCAAGATGACAACAACATTAAAATAAACACACCCTTTTCCACAAGTGACTTATTTCAAAGCAAAATATGTTCATTTTAAAGTTAGAAAAGACGTGTCGAGTCAAACTGGAAGATAGCTGTTACAATGATAGGACTTGGTCAGAATGTCTAGAATCATTGGAAAAGTTGATACAGAGTCACTCTTACATATTACAGCTTACTGATAAATCCTGCACAAAGAAAGAAATGGTTCTCATAATTTACCCCATGATTGGTCAACCAACTATCAAGTTTAATTTGTAAATGCATTAAACTTGAGTTATAACATTTCATACAGCAGATTCAGTACATAATAAAAGATTCAATTAAAAGCAGAAAAACATTATTGCAATTAACAACAAAAACTGCAATGTTTTCATAACAATAACTGTTACTATTATTTACTGAATTTCTGGAATGTGATGTTTGATCATTATAATTAATGACAATATAAAAATTTACAGAATATATAGTATAATAACTTTCATATATGTAAAACTGCAAATTATGTTTTAAAAAAAAATAAAATATACACATTCCAACAGTAAAACATAAAACTACTGAAAAAACATTAATAGGTAAAATGTGCAATTACTGTACAATTTCAAAGGTAAAAACTGAGTATATGGATTTTTTTTTTCAGCCTGGAGATACTGGCTTCAGCATCAGCTGATGAATTATTTCTATCTTGATATGAGAAAGTTGCTTCCTGATAATCTTGAGAAGTTCAGACTAGTGGGTAATGGTCGTGACAATGCCAGCATCAATAACTGCATAAGAAATGAAGTCATTGTAAAACTTCAGAAGCCAAGGTCCAAAGTGACTAATGGGAGTTTAATATAATAGCTATAGACTTGAACACACATTAAAAGACGCACTTTCCAAATCTTATTTTATAAAAAAAAGGCAAGTTTAGATCTATGTACCATCTTTATGAAAATCTCTAAATAAAATCAGAAAATTAAAAGCTGAGAGACGTCAGACAAAGTATAAAAGGCTTTTTGTACATTTAACCATTTAGACATGACTGTTTTCATTTATGTATTTAAAAATGGCTGGTATGAGTAGAGAAAGCACTAATAGAGGAGCAAACATTTCGACCTTCTTCGGTGACAGTTCTTCTCAAGTTCATCTCTAAAACCATTTGCAATATCTCAAGACACATATGGAAACATCTGTTCAGTAGAACTTGAGAACTTAAAATTATGCAAATAATTAGACCTAATTTGCATATGATGACTTCACACTCAGAATATAGCCACCATATTTGAGAAGTTTCTGGTTTATTCTTTTTTCTTCTGATGTGGCATAAATAAATTATCTGATTTCATAACAAAGTTATTATTTACTTTTTTGCTCTGTTGTATTTATTGTTCACCAACCCTTGAAACAGGGAAAACATGTAATTTTTAGGCAAGTCTTTTGGAGGTGATTTATGAAAACAGATAATGAAATAATAAATCAATTACATACAATCAATTTCATTACTCACGAACAAAGAATTGTCACCTTTTCTGAAGTACAACAGCCAGTTTCAAAGCTGTCAGCATACAATAGCAGTTCTCATTCACAGTGTTTACACAATTCTCATGTCCTGATTAGTTTATGAGCCAAAAACACACTTGTTTAATAATTGTCTATATACAGTGTATATATAGTGTATGATTCTATCATGTTACAAAAAAACCCTGTGGTGACTGATATGTCAATCACCCTCATTTGCAACATTTTCATTTTTACCTGCACAGAGTGAGCCCATTCATAAAAGAGCCACTGTTTTTTATTCAGATAATAGAGAATCCCCATTTATCCCATTCCTTAGGGTTGCACTGTTTCATCTAGTGTAAATTCTTTTTCAAGACAAAATAGTTATCAATTATCATGTCAATCAGCAGATGCACCTTGAATAACCTGTTATGACAAGAAACACATCTAGTAATTTGATCATTATCATTTGCAAAGTGCAGGAAGATCAAGAGCAATTCAAATCTATACCAAGCGAGGACATGGCAGAAACCAGGAGAGGCTGTAAGCCAAAATGTACACTCTATCTTAGGTTTATCAACTAAGGCCACTAAAAGGTACAAAACAGGATGTTTCATCTCTTGATGGTTCATAGGCACCCATTTACAAAATTGTAAACATAATTTCAAATTATCACCTTTTCTTTGTTATAGCAGTTCTTTTTGGGTTTTTGTTTTCAGTTACAATGTGATCAAACACAGCATCATCTATGAATAACTGGACCACACAAAATTGATAAGGTCTGCATTATTTAGATTTTGGCCTTGTATTTCTTTCATTAAAGATGGAAATCCAAACCTGAAAATGTTCATCACCTACGACTAACATCCACCCATCATTATTTCCATCAAGTCCATGTCATGCTTAATTGCTATGAATAAGTCAACCACAACTACATGCAGGTTGTTGTGCCCTTCCATGCACCTGATCTTTGGAAGATTTGTATGTGTAATTGTACACCTGTCCACAAGCAATGATAAAAGGTACACTGTTATTACAACTTACACCATGTCCACAAGATCTTTGAATTCTACCTTCAAATTTAGCCCTCTTAGAAATAAAGGTCTCATAATTACTGTTACCATCACCACTTGTCTTCACAGCCCAGCTTTGGCATTACTACTATATCACTCACTCAACACTCATCATTTGATAATTCAGGTTCAGAACCAGAATGATCATTAGCTTGCACAAGTTCAAGTGCTTCTTCAAGTGCAAAAACACTAGAGTGATTTGATGCCCTCTTGGGTCCATTTTCTCATAAAAATGAAATAACTTTCAATTTAAAATATGATTTTTTTGAACAGCAACATATTTCAAGTTGAATATGAATTAGCAGACAAGATTCTCATCTGTGCAGATTAGGTTTTGCCTACTGACTTTGTGCTCTTAATTTGCATTTCAAGCAAGAAACTTAAAAACTTCATTATGTGATCATCACACAGCAACAGGCTTGTTTAAAGGATTAAGGTTAGCAACAGTGACTGATGTCCTACAAATATATTAAGTCATAAGCATCAACTCTGGACAGCAGACTGGTACAGGGAATAACACAAATGAAGTAAACAGCACTGCTGGTCTTGTAAAAGCTAGTATAGAAGACTGATTTGATAAGGATCCCTTGGAATCTGATTTTCAAAGCATAGGCCTATGTTTCAAAATATATAGTTAGATGGTTAAAGGACTTTGCTACTCTACCAGGTTTCAGTAAAAACAGCATGCTTGTATTGTTTAATACTTATAATTCTAACTATTGACTTAGATTACACCAACCACATAACTTCAAAATTACCATCTAAGTTTTCTTAATATAAATGAATGTTTTATCTTTTTAAAACATTGTTCATGCTTTTATTAAACATTAAAAGTCTTGTGCAGACAAAACAATCAAAATTTTTAAATGAGTATTTTAGAATAAACTTATCTCTGAATACATGGAGTCAGAATATTAACTACTCAGAGTGCAACATGATTTTCATGTTAACATCAAAAATATTTTCTTCAGCAGAAAACATTTAAATTTTACTTGCACAGTCTTAAAACCTTTTAAATAAAAATAAAATATTTTTGTTAAAAAAGTATTTCATCTATTACTTTCTCTACTCTAACTTTATATATGGTTGGTAATTTGACAGATCCCGTAACCACCATAAAACTTTAAAGGTCGAAAAATGGAAAATTAAATTAGTAGTACCATTCTGTTATCTTCAGTATTGACCACAAAGTTCCAAAATACTTCCAGGACTTTCTTTTTCTAACCTTTACATTTCTATTTTCTATGTTTCTGTTAATGTTAGTGGTTGAAGTAAAACCCTGCCAATCATACATCACTAAATTACTGCTTCTGTCCCTACTGTTTTTATATGTGACACAATAATATGACACCATCAGTAGCAAATAAGCTTATGTAGCAAAATTACTGTACAGTTTATTGTAATCCTGGTTCCCAAAAACAGAGGCATTTTTGTTTCTTATTTTCTTTGGAATTGAGAAATTAACATATGTAACGTTAAAATTTGAATTATCAACTACATTGCGATGTCAATTTTAATGACATGCAGCAATAATACTTGATAATTAAATATTAAAATAACTCTCTGAAACAGTATGGCATGCACCCTCTATCTGATGAAGAGAGGATTAAAGGATTAATCCTGCAGAGCAACCAGAAGGACCTGTAGCCTAGTGTATTGTCGCACAAGAAGGCTAAAGAAAGTTAGAATGGAAATGTTGTTAATGTTTTGTTACTTGATTAGTTTCAGTTTAAAATGCATATTATCAAAAGGTTTTGGGTTACTTAAAAAATTACTATTGACAATACTACTGCTGTAATTATAATAAGCACAGAGAAATAATGCCTAGAAAAATGGGGTGGGTACAGAATAAAATCATCAGCAAACACAAGACAGGTGCAACAGATGCAACATTATTAAAAGATATTTATGAATAATGTTAAAATTATTTCATTAATATCCATGCCATACAATAAGTCAGCTGTAAAATAAATCATTGCTGCTAATGAGAAGAGAATGATGTTATGTGAGGGAAAAGTTTAGAAGAAAATATGTTATTTTGCTTACTTTCTTACTTAAATGATGAACTTTGTTGCAAATTCTCTAAAAATAAAAACATTACTACATTAAAAACAGTTGCAAAATGAAGCGTAATTTAGTTTAAGAGCATTTTTATACATTTAAAAATTTTCCAATCAACATTCTAAGTTGCTGGACAACCTACAATGTATATGCAAGTTTTGCTAGTCAAACTTAAAAACAAAATCCAAGCCTTGTGAAATATCTAAAATATCAAATAACAACACTAAAGAAGTTCAACAATAAAACAGTTTTCCAAAATGTATTTATCTTCAGTTCTTTTCAAATACACCAGTCATTTCAAAATAAATTTTACTTTACCCAATGCTCATACAAAAAAAATGGTTCAGGTGTCATTTACACTCTTTCTGCTTCTGTTGCCAAAAGTATTTCCCATCAGTGAATGAGGCTGGAATTCTTATTCTTTTCTCCAAGGACATATGCACAAAAAAATGAAGCATGCAAGTGCTTCATAAGTGCATGAGAATGTCATAAAAACAAGATATAGCTCAACTTCAAGAGTACATCTTTGTATTTAAAAAAAAAAAGGCTAAACAACAACCAACTGAATGAATGATTTCTGTACAATGACTTTAAACTGAAATCTTAAAATTAAAAAAAAAAATACAAGACCCGTGCTAGTGAAGAAGGAGCAGCTACCCCAAAAATTTAATGTTACCAAAGTAATTTTAGGTTTGGCTCCATTATATGTCCCCCCCCTAAAAAAAGTTAAGAGCTGAGAATGAAAAAAATTACTGTAATTTTTATA
This sequence comes from Tachypleus tridentatus, assembly GCF_004210375.1. Lineage (NCBI taxonomy): Eukaryota > Metazoa > Arthropoda > Merostomata > Xiphosura > Limulidae > Tachypleus > Tachypleus tridentatus. Next base: position 91,921,285 of record NC_134835.1, read on the forward strand.
GGTTTTATAACTAAGAAAAAGTATCTTAATATCAAAAGCTCTCAACAGTTCTTTGGTAAAACATTCTAAGTAACATACCTGATTTATAACTAGACAAAGTACTAATGTATATCATATTGACAGTTTTATTTTGCTGCAGCCAGAAGACTGATCACAAATACACAACTGGTTTTTATTCTTATTATAAATATACATACCTCAACATAAATTTCAAAATAATGATATAATAATGCAGGATTTTTATTGCACTATTATAACAAGGGTTCAACTGAAATGATTAATAGCAATCAATCTTTTAAAGGAAACTAGCACTCATGCTAGATCACCTCATTAAAAAAATTTACAAAATCTTTTTACCTGTGAATAACTGTGGAACTGTCAATGTGCCTGTTCTTTAGGTTGGTACTCAGGTAATCCAAGAAAATTCCCCAGATATCTAAACAGGCATAAAATCCTTCTAGTGTAGGCTAAAGGAAAAAGTTGTGAACACATAAATCAGCTCTTAAATTCATTGCAATGTGTTTCAACAATTAATATACATACAATTACTCTAAAAAGAAAATTTTACCCAAAAAAATTAAATCATTTAAATCCTACTTTTAATGTAACATACTTATTTTTTAACCACAGTGCAAACCAGATAAACTTATGATAGCAATCAAATGTCTTGTAATTCATATTTATGATCAATTATTGCCAATTTCTTACTTTTGAATAATGCTTTCTTCATTACTAATATATAAAATTTTAATTACCTGATAACATACAGAATTATGGTTCTCTTATCATCCATATCTTGTTTTTAAGATTTTTAGTAGTCTTTGGTTCTCAAGTTCCTTCTTTTACCAAATGTCAACTTTCTCAAAGTTTTGATGAGCATAAAGACAAGATAAACTTACTAACTGTACTGACCATTATGTTGATTTTTAGTTTTGCTCTAAATACATAACTTGTTCCAATCAAAAGCTAAAATTAATAACAAACCATACCTGTTGAAATGTATATTTGAACAAAAGAGCAAGAAATTCTAAAACTGGAAATTGACTGTTTCCTTCAAATCTTCGTAGATGAACACTAACAAATAACCGCAAGAAATCTGTGAATTTCTGGATATAGCTAGAACATGAAAACAATAATAAAACTATTTTTCAATAAATATGAACGTGTTTGTAAATTAGCCAAAGTATTAAAAGTTACTACACTTGATAGGTAAATATAATTCATAAAATTGAAATGCTTGATGACACTATAGATTATGTAAACATTCATATTTTTATTAAAAGTTTAGTTGTTCATAACAATATATCACTTAAATTACAATGCTTTTAAAGTCATACACATCACATTGTTGTCTTCTCAATTTATTATTTCTGTGCACAAAAAAACAACAGTTACATAAAAAATACTTAGAATTTGGATTATGTTTGCTTTTTCTAATTAACTAGTAATTCTGTGTCTTTAAAAAAAATACTACATTAGGCTACTTGTTTTTGTATTTAAGAAAGCATTTTTGTATATATCTGTAAAAAGCAATGCATTAAAAGAATTGGTAAACTAAAAGAATTTTGGAATGTTTGATCACTTCTGTATAATTAATATTAGATGATTCAAAAATATATTAAAATCTAGCTTATTTTTATAACAGTGATAATGATTTTCCTTTAATAGTAACTAGTAAAACGTCTCAACCATTCAAACACTTCTGCACAAGTCACCATGTTACATTCAAAATTTTTTAAACACTTTTACTTTCATTTTATGCAAATTAAATTAACATTGTAATGTATGGTAACTTATTAAAGTTTTACAATATCCAAGTTTCAATTCCCTTATTTCAAAAGAAATTTTTAAAAGCTACTTAAAACTTCAGATGTATTGTCATGTCATAATGAAAATTCTCTATTTTGTTTCTCTGAACTTCAATAATACAATGACAGTTACATAGATGTATTTCTAGATAATTATATAACCTTTTGACTTGTACATTTCAAATTCCTCTGAATGAATGCAGTTGAAATACATTTTTTCAACTTCTGACAAATTCATTTAAGCTTTGTAACCTATATACACATGTATAATAATTAGAAAAAGTTATCTTACACTGATTTCTTACAACAGTTATTTTAAAATTCAAGGGCAATCATCATCGAGTTTACGTAACTGACTGTATTATTGTTGGCTGCTTAATCAACTATAGCACTTACAGTTGTTTCTTACCCAAATATGCAAGTTACAATTTAAATTGTATTTAGGTCTAACTATTATATTTCAGTTAATTATCTATTACTTGTGTTTTAAAATGCATAACTGAAAACTGTAAACACATTTTTAAACATAGATCATTCTTTACAAAAGTTCTCAAGGCTTACAATGTTACACAGTACAGAAACATTTTGTCGAAGTGATGTGCATGTCTGCCATTCTGCTATTCATTTAAGGGGTTCAAGATATTATACAAATGAAATATGAAAACTATAAGATAAATAAAAGTATTTTATACTTAAAATGAAAATCAATTTGCATTTAAACTATTTTGGCAGTTTGAGTGCAAAGAACTACAGCAGATAAGTTTTTCATTAGAAAGATGTAATTAAAATAATGTAATTCTTTGCATATAAACTTGAACAAAATCTTAAATTTTATGAGGAACACTTAGAGCTACCATATGTTTTTTGCATAAACGTCCTTTTCCAGTCAAAATAATACAAACTGCATAAGGCTGTGTTGAAAGAGTTAAATTCACCACATTTACAAAAATATCATTATCATATATCTTCAAAGAACAGAGGGAGTTACAAATAGTGTTTTGATATAATGTAAAAACATCCACTGGTGATCAAAAACGTTTGCTTTAATACATCATGCACAAAAAGTCACGGGAAGATGAGCAGCAACATCATAATGTACAAAGGAGAAAAATATATAAACCTTACTTTTCATCCAGTTGAGAAAGTCTGTTATTACCAGCACTTCCTACATTAGCTGGGGTTGTATCAGCAATGTCTTTGGTTAATCGCTGAAGAATATGAAAGGTATTTTGAAACATCTGTAGTAAAAAATCTTCAAAGTCTGCTGGGACACAGTTCTTAGACATTATTTCATTAATACAACCCATGGCCAAAATACCTAGAGTAGATTTGTTAGTAGTATGACGAGGGAAATAGGTTCCAACATCAGAATTCATGTGCTGAAAAAAAAAATTATACAAAAAATGTACATTCCAAAAAAAGTATTAAATATTGTTAAAATAATCATACTTAAGACACATTACAAGAGGAGTTGTAGTTTGATAGAACAGTTAACCTAACATAAAACACAGATTGTTTCAACTTTTTAAACTTTTATTTATAACTTTTATAGCATGTGTGAAAACATGAAACAAAAAATAATTTCCAATAAATTCTTCTTTCTTCAGTTTAATAGATACGACAAATCTGATCACCACAAAGGAAACCTAACATGCCAATCTTAAATGTATCAATTTTCATATCTTTCAAGAAAAATTAAATTTATGTTTTATGATTTCAAATTCAAGTGTATGTTTCTCAAAATAATTATGAACTGAGTAAACGACATAAAACCACATCCAGGAGATTGTGCTACTTTACAGAAAATAATAATCTAAGCAGAAAAAGTCAATACACTATCTACAACTTCTAAAACAAAATCATAAAAGATATAGCTAAATAGAGTAAAAAAGTGGTGAGGGGGCTTAAATTCATACCTCAGGTAATGGCAAACTTGGATCACATCCAAAGCTGGCAAAGTGGAATATGGTTGTCAGTAATGAAGATGTGATATAATAAGATAAAGGTATCCAGCTGAGAAAGTGAGCCAAGCAGTTAAGTCCTTGTACACACAGCTGATGAGATTCTAAGTCCAGGGGAGGCAGTGACTGAAAAGGACTCTTGTCAGAGAGGGACTTGAACATACTACTCAGCAAACTACCTGAAAAAAAAAAATTATGGTAATGAACCAAAGCTACCACAGATATATTTCTACATGTACTAACAAACACAGAACAAGAAATCCAACTGGTTCTATTCACTATCCATAATGACATTTATGAAACAGTTAGTCCAGTTCCAAAAGGTTTTTAGATTACTAATATTCACTTACGACTTTATTATCATCTCACATTCATACTCTGTTCTGTCTCAAGTTATTCATATAATATTTACATAAACCTTAAGTGATTTAGAAAAGTTAAATACTCATTTTTAAGACATTTTTTAAAATCTTGGAACCTGACAAAAATCATTTAAACACAAAGAAATTATAGGTAAATATTTTAGGCTTAGCATTTTTTTGCTTTATAAATTTTACATTATATTTAATGATATAATTAAATACCAGCAAAGCAATATATGTACAATATAATCTAGTACAATAATATTGTTTTTAAATTAATAAAAACATCTCTAAAGAAATTACCCCAAATAAGAGAACATTAAAACTTCTTTATAATGAATGAAATAAAATCCATAGTCACAGAAAATAAAAATATAAAAATAAACCTTAGTTGTAACTCCTGAACTTTTACTTCACACTTTTTGTTTTGTTACATTAAGCATAAAAAACTTTTCTAGGGATCTTTTAAAGTTACTTTTGTAATTCTGAACACTTGTTTTATGCATTACTTGTACTCTGTAAATGAACACTGCCAACTACAGAAGCAACAAAATTATCATCACACTCTTAATTCAGTTAGTGAGCTCCTCCCCACTACCTCAATTTCATTTACTTTTTTGACTCCTGGGTACTACAAAGTTTAATGGGTTTCAAATTAACTACAGTGCTAGTACAGCACAAACAATGAATCTTTAAGCCACTTACAGTAAATGAAATAATGAACTAAAAACTAACAAGTAAAACTACAACATATGCTATTTTTAATGATGTACCCAGTGTCATGATGTATTGTCTTAGTAATAAGCTTAGGTCCCTTCCAATTAAAATTTGTAATCATTCTCAAAAGATATTTTGCACAAAACAAAGTTTACTTCAAGTATGGGTCTACAATACACTTAAATGTGTTTGAGAGATAAGATTGTATACACATTTAGTGTTACCTGTGTGAAGAGGAGAAGTACTGAACAATGATTGACTTGAATCTACTGACTGTCCATGGGTGGGAGAAGGTGGTGGAGTAGCCGTGACTAGGTGCCGATGTTTCTCAAGTACAGAATCTAAAATATCTGTAAAGTCAGTGTTCAAATCATCAATAACAAATCTGAGATTTAAAATATACCATTTAATTTATAAAATCTACTGACAAAGAAATTACAAAGTTTAGAAATCACCTACATGTTTTGGCTTTATATGTGTATGAAAAAAACTAAAATTCACAATTCTCAAAAATATTAATGATTTCCCCTTATTCAAAATTGTGGGTACAACCTATGAATAAATTACACAGTACAATATTTAATTTACATTTGTGAAAAATGTATTACTGTCTTTTACAAGCAACTGTACATAACAAAACAGGCTGCTACTGGTGCACAATGATCACCCACTCTTCTTAACGTACTTGTTATAATGCTAAGCACAGTTGGCACTTGTTCCAGTAAAAGTCGATGAAGTTCTTCTTTTCGTGAAACACTGAGATCCTCTCGAGGGCACGCCAATTCCTCTGAAGCAGTCTGCAGCAGCATTAATCCTAGAGAAATCGTCTCGGAAGACTGGGTAAGCTGAAGGTAATAACGTGATGAATCAATACAAAATGAAATATTACAATAAAAGCAGTGTTTACTGTAGTAATGTCATAAGTGAAAGTTATAATTTTCATTAAAAGCAAATAATTACTTCTGAAATAGACAATGTTATTACACTTGAGAGTGTAAAATCAGTAATTACAAATACTGAAAAACAAATCCTATATGTATTATACAGACTATAAGGGACGTCAACTGGTGAAACAAAACTTTTGCTTTTTTTTTTAAAGATTTTACTGTACACTTATCAGTTATTTTCTCTGGGATCAAGCACACAAGCTGTGCTATTCACTACAGTCTGACTAATTTTTACATTAAATATAGTACTCTATTTCAAACAAGAAAATAATTCCTATCTACTATATACTAGTACCTCACTTTTCAACAAATAAAATTTGAAATGCAAAATAGGTACACATGATGTGACCAACCTTACTACCAATAAGATCAAAAGCTACTCTACTGCGATGGAAAAAAATAAAAGATAGCATTCACGCATTAAGAATGGTTTAATACATGTTTTATTATTGACCAACACACACCATGATATTAGTATTACCTGTTACTCAGGGTATGTATGGAAGAAAAATTATCAGACACTGAATAAACTAAGAAAATAACTTAAGTTGCTATTAATTACGGAAGTACCTTGGTTGGATTTTCAGCTAAGTATTAGGTTGAGGAATAATTTGTGAGCGTTTTTAAATAATTTCATTCAAGCATTACATGCAAGACTATACAATACTTCAATGCATGAACACATTACACCCAAAACATTTATTATGATACTTTATTTCATGAAATACCTAGGTATATAGTATGCATTGTTGTAAACGAAATTGCAAGAAATTAAATGCGAAAAGCAGATGGTGTCGAAAATGCTCGATTTTATCCACTTGACATTCCATTTAATGAGCTGAAAATGAAAGCAAAAATTAAAGACATATGAAAATCAAACACACCATCTATTAGAGCAATAAATTATCTACCAAATGACATGAAATAACTTGCGAAAGTGTTTCATTTATGAATATATTTTTTTAACTTGGAAAAACGCTCACGAATTATTCCTCAACCCAATATAACATGCACACATACAAATAAAGTTCTAGTGGCTTCTTTTTTTCTGTCTTAATTAAAATTCTAATGGATGTCTAGTTGGCATGATTTAGTTTTATTATTTCTAAAATTTTGTTTTAAATTTGGTCATAAACAGATTAGTATGGAAAAACTGTATTTATGATCCCGAGGTAACAGAATAGAAACATCAAATTCTAATTTTAAATGGTGCTATAAGGAGAAATATGAATTTTCATATGTAGAATATTTACTTAAGTATATTCAAGTATATTATATAGTATGAAATAATAAATGATTATGCACATTACATTATAGAACACTTGATATTAAAGATAACTTAATCTTTATACTTATAAAGTAGCATTGTCCATATGTCATGCCCTCTATGTGGACAGTAGTGAAATGAAGAGAAAAATTTTTCTGACCAGTCCCACAGTGAAAAAAGAAAATTCTACAGTTAAAAATTCTCCCAACTATAATAAAGAGGGAAAACAAATTATCTAAATTTGTGCTCCAGGTTGCATTATTACTTTATGAGCAGAAAGATAGTTGCAATGTTTTTTTGAAGCATTAAAATATAATCAAAAACAGTAATTGTAAAGCAAGCTGGTCAACATATCAAGCAAGAATTTGAGAAAAGAATGTTTCTTGTAACAAATATTGGCAGCAAAAGATTAAAAAATTAAGAGATAAAGAAGGTTGCAACCAAAACTTCACTTGAAATATTGCTGGCAGGTCAACTCTTTCATCAGACTTCAAATATACAAAGTTTTATCTCCACAGTTTTACACTAAACATCATCTCTCCACCTTACTTGTATATACTTTTAATATATAAAATTTTAACATAGTATGTGTATCTTCACAAAATATGGCTGACTTGGTAAGTATTACAAGTCATTTGTCTACAAAATATCAGTTTTTTAATACAGTATTTGTTTACATATAATTTGTTCATGTAAAATTAAAGTGCAAGAGAAAAGTAATTATTATATTAAGATTAAAAATACTCTTTTTTGACTCAAAAATCTCAAACTTCATGTGTAACTGCTAAAACCTCCTAAGTAAATATAAAATGTTATTCATAGTAAAATTTATATTTTATTCTTAAGCCAGCAGACAAATCAAAGTATAATGAAAAGTTTTAAAATCAGAAGTTACTCAGTAAAATTGTGAAAATAACTCTAAAATATCATGACTTGTACACACTCACTTTGACCTGTTCAGAGCAAAAAGGTTCAAAGATATCTGTGATTTTTATTTTTGAAGTACAAAACACTCGAGAAACGTATCTCTAAAATCCAAGAAATAGGGCTTTAAATGCATGTGTTTGCCCTCATGTGTTTTTAAGAATTTGAATACTTTGCTTACTCAACTTTGTTAGTATATGAATAATAAAATAAAAAACAGTGAATTTTGATTAAGACCAAACACACATTTACATGCTATGTACAAGTAACAAGTTGTATGAAAATTAAACTTCATAAGTATTAAGAAAAAACTAAATAAAGAAAATGGATCAATTTTGCACATAAGTCACAAACACTCACATACTTGTATGTCACAAACTTTATTAAAATAAAGTCTTTGGATCTGCATATGTAATTGCATATTGTATGCTAACTCACCTGTAGTATGTTAGTAAAAAAATCAGGATAAAAAATGAGGCCAATCTAACCGACCAATATCAACCACCAACTTTCCTAATTTGTTACGAATAAATGGGGGTACACTGGAGTGATGGCTAAGCAGAAATCTGTACAAAGTGCTTCGTATCTCCCCTTTATCCTGACCTAGCATTCCAACCCAACGTTTGTTGATTAGTTGCTACAAAAAATAAAATCACACTTCAGTTTTACATACTATAGCTGATTTGTATAAAAAACTATCATAAAATTTACTTATGAAGTATGTAAAAAATAATCTCATAATTCATAATTATTTAGAGAATATCAAATATAAAAATATAGTTCAACCTACCTCCAGCATTGTTAAACAATACATGATTACATATTCATTTCTAGTGTTTGACATAAAATAAAGAGAGTGTCTCCATGCTCCTTCTTGGTAACTGAAGTTGTTTAAAAGTTCCTCTATAAAGATAAAATATGAAACTGCTTCAACTATTTCAAACTATATTAAATTAATGTTAAGTTACATAATTGTGTTATGTTAGCATAGGTTATTTTTTAAAGAACAATATTCATTTCTAAAACTTATGCACCAAACAATGAACCTGATATTATTATAGTTAGGTGTATCTGAAGGCGTATTAAGTATTATTTTTCCATATGTGATTACTGTTTTTGATATTCCAACAGTCATAAACTTAAAAGAACAACAATAACTAATAAGACATGGCTGCAAACCACAGAATGTTTGCAAATCATTATGCAAAGACTGTACTGCAAATCTCACCTGTATAGCACTGTATACAAGCAAGAGCTTGTAGTGGTAGATTTGATTGACTGATACATTTTCAGATCATAGTTCCACATACACAATATTATGTTTTAAAAGTTTTATTACAAAGAACAATAACTGGTAAACATGCTATGTGGCTGACCAATTATTTTACTTTACTACAGATGTCAAATTCTGAAGCCTATGGCTACACAATAACTACTTATATACTACTGTACTACTTTGAATACATAAAAAAAAATTAATATAAAGTTTTGTCTTGTAAGGCAATTAAAAGGTACTATTGATATGACTGATAGGTCTTGTATACAGTTTAGAATTTTTCAATAAAGTATTCAGTTTTCAAATATGTTCTCAGTTGTGCATTCCAATACCAACACTTATTTTTCATTTAAGTCCAGTGGATATTGAAAAGCCACACTTGGTGTTTACTCACTTAACTGCCCCCATCCCATCAAATTGAAGTGCCTTGCAAAAATATTCACCCCTACCAATAATATCACGTTTTGATAAAATAAAAATAATGTCAATTTTTTTAACGAACTTATTTTTATTCAAAGCTAATGATCGAACTTAACACTACGTGTGTGAAGGAAGCTGTATGTTAGCAAAACCTACAAATAAAAAGGTATAAAACTAAATTTGCTGATTGCATAAGTATTCAGCCCCTTCAGTCAGTACTTGGTTAAAGCACCTTTGGTAGCAATTACTGCTGCAAGTCTTTCTGTATAGGTGTCTACCAACTTTGCACAATGGGATGGTATAATTTCTGGCCATTCATCCTGGCAAAACTGCTCCAATTCTAACAAGTTTATTGACTGACTGCAATCTTCAAATCTTGCCAAATATATTTCTGTTGGAGTAAAGTCACAACTTTGACTGGGATATTCCAGGACATTCTCTTTATTCTTCTGAAACAACTTTAGTGTGGCTTTGGCCTTGTGTTTTGGATCGTCATACTGAAATGTGAATTTCTGGCTCAGTTTTAGATTCCTGGCTTGCTCAAGCAAGTTTTTGTCTAGGATTCACTTGTATCTTGCACCATTCATCTTCCCCTCAGTCCTGACAAGCTTCCCAGTCCCAGCTGATGAGAAGCATCCCCACTAACATGATGCTGTCACCACTATGCATGACAGTTGGGATAATGTTGACTGGGTGATGTCCTATATTCGACTTGCATCAGACAATGCTTTGAATTTAGATGAAAACATTCAATTTTTGTTTCATGTGACCACAAAACTTTCTGCCACATATCTGTAGTATCCTTTACTTGCTTTATTGTGAGCTTCATACAATATTTTCAATGTTTATTTCAAATGTATTTTGTTTTCATTCAATACAGTTTAAACTGACACGTAATGAACACTACATATAAATGAACACACATTTTCCTTTCAGTCAAATGGATACCTGCAATTACTAAAAAAGAAACACTAAATTAAACCTCTGTGAATAGTACCGGTGCATTGCACTAACTTATTTCTGTGAAGGTATATATAACAATGTTTACTATAATTCCAAATTTACTCGGTGCATCCTCAAAAATTTGGCAAGCTTTCAGTAAACATTAGGAGTCATTATATATAAAAAAAATCAAAATTTTCCATAAAGGATTTTTAGTACAGATTTATCTGTAAATGTGTGGAGTCAGTACAGCTCAGGCTCTGACTAATCCAAGTAGGTGATTTCATATTAAGATTAAAAAATACCTTTTATCAATAAAACTGTCTTTTACTTTATCTTAATACTAACTGTTGCCAAATCAGCAATGTAGGTAAAATGTAAAGATGAAAAATACAAAATAAATACAAATTACCTTTCTTTTCTAGAATGAATGCATGTTGGAACAGATGGTAACACAAAATATACTCTTACAGCCAAATCTAACAGATTTTTAAAACCTCGATTCATTTAATTTTATTGCTTTACAGCTGTGTTCAAACTCTCTGACAGCCAAATATCACATCAGGACAGTTTTGTGTAAACAAACAACTAAGCTACAAGCACAAATGGGTAAATTACAACATGCCTTGTAATGTGTGTGCTATAACAGCATCATAAGTACCTTTCACTATCTTCTACAAAGTTTTCATATCTAACCTAACAAGTTTATTATTTTAACATTTTATTTACTTTTATAACAATAAATATAACAGATACATTAAAAAACAAAAAAATTTAGTTCTTACATCTGGAGTTCAAGCATTTTACTCTCATTCACCAAAGCAATGTAAGTAAATTTTTGCAACAATGCTGGTGTTGCAAAATATTTTTCATTTCAAATATTATCATGCACAAAAAAAATATCCTAAAACTACTAAAATTTAACAGGCTTTCAAACTAAGCTATAAATGAATTTTAAAACTTTTCTTAACTGGATGAGCTAAATACTACTAAGGTAAAAAATGAAACTAAGACTAAATATTTTAAAACCTATAGAATTAAATTATTCTTGCAAAATATTTAGTAAAGTAGAATCTTTTCTTTCTACTTAATATGTAAAGCTAAGTTAGTGACTGTTTGTCTGCACCTCTCAACCACCTGTTCCTTATATCTTTCAACATTTTTTGATCAATCAGTATCAAATTTGACAATGATACACTATGATGCGAGGAACATCATGAAGAGGGTAAGGACTGGATCCCCAACTTCTATATAAATGAAAATCAATATGTGGGTGTATATCTGTTCCTTATACATTTCCATATTTCTTGATCAATCAACAGCCAACTTAGCAAGAAGATCATGGTGGATAAAACAGTACATCTTTTTATGATTACTACTTTTATGTATTTTTATTGCACTTCTGACATTTATTATGTTAAGAAAAAAGAAAAACAATTTCCTATCTTTGTTGCAAACAAGGTTTTATTTCACCTTTCAAACAGATGGGTACTCCAGATAGTCATAAATAATTCGACAGAAAATTTCACAGAGAATTACTGACATTTTTTGATAAACAGATAAAAGGGTTGTGGCGCATAGGTTTGACTTTCTTGTTAATATTTTAATACCTGCACATTCTTATATCTGGGTTTTGTTCCTATGATATCTAAACCTCCCCTAATATTAATTTCATCGCCTTTATAAAATCTCTATGTAACTAATATTCATGAGCAAAATAAAGTTTTTCAGAAAGCAAATGAAATTTGTTTTCTGTACCAAACTTAATATATATTCTAAATAAATAACCCTAATCTCCTCATTTCTAGAACTAAATTTTTTCAATAAACAAAAAAGTTTTTTTAGAAGTGTGCATCCCCTCACCTATTTCTCGTTTCCTTCCATTAGTTGTAGAAGGACTGAAGAACTCTGTCATCAAGGACTCGAGAGCTCTCAATGAGCTTTGGTCAGATGACTGTAGTAAATAGAAATTTCAAAAACAATACCTTTTCATCTACAGAATCCAAATAAAAATCAAGCAGTATTATATTTAAAATTAGCAATTTAAAAATTTCAATAAAGCATCACAAATTTAACATAGTATTCCACTGTAAAACAATACAACAACAACTAACCAAGGTACAAAATAATTAAAAAAACTAAAGTGAATGCTAACGATACTAACTACAAAAAATGATTTACCACTAAAATTCTTATTTAATACTTGTAGCTTTCATACTTGTTTGAGTCTTTTCTTTCATTTTAGCAGTTAAATTCAAAGAAATGCAAACTGTTAAGATCTTCAGACCCTCCATCATATACCTCTTTCCAGAAAATAAGAGAAAAAAAATGTATGTATATATCTTGTACATATTGGAAACTATGGGGTCTCCTATATACGACAGCATTTTCTACCGCATTTGAAAATATGCACCTGAAGCAAGCTCAGAGAAAATAAATTTTCTATTCACATACTTACACGTAATGAAAAGATACTCAAATCAATTTTCAAGCACCATCACAACATCACATATGTAGATTTTATACAATGTTTGTGTAAACAAATGGGTTTTGAAAAAAAAATTGATCTTATAATTGACTAGTTTTTACAGTTATTTAGAAAACTAAAATTTGAACTTAAAATCAGATATGGTTTAACTGAGTACAGAATAAAAGATGCACTGTAAGTAAATATGAAAATATACAAAAAAGTAAATTATAAAACATTAGATGACAGAAATCTAAATGAGGTCATGTGCAACTTTTGTTACAATCAAAATTAATAGTACATGCACAATAAACAATGTAATTCTTACACTGTATGGTATATGGAAAATCTTCATGAAAATACAACCCAAACTTACTTCTAAAAATACTTATCTTTAAAAAGTGAAAATATTTCAATAAAAATCAATACAGACATTTTTAATATAAATTTTACAAAGCATTTATCTGAAAACAAATGTTTTAGTTGGTTGTGATATTAACTCTATATCAAATAAAAATTTTAAATCTTACCATTTTAAACAGTGACTTTTGGTAATATTAAATCAGTTGGGTTTGATGATTAATAACAACCAAAGATAATTATTAAAACTGATGAGATAACCTATAGCAAACACTGAAGTCTGAAGTATTCATTCTTTGTTTCCTAGAAAAAAGAATATTTTTTTTCAGTGCAAAAAAGATAGTTTACCATTAACATAAATGCAATGATAAAACACAAGTTAAAGTAATTTTTATAGATTACAAAAAAAATATTTATAAATTCTTACGAGTAAAATTTTCTTGGTAACTAAATACAAAATTTTAATTCACAAGTATTGTAAAATGATTAATAATTTTAGTAATAAATCATAGAAAAGAAAAACAAATATTTTATAAGTACAAAGTTACATAATGAACTATGAATGCTGTACCCACCACAGGTACTGGAACTCACGTTTTAGCTTTATAAGCATTTTTATATATAAAAACAGCTCGTTTGGGTTGAGAAAATATTTTATGTAGAAGAGCGAACAATGTTTCAACCTTCTACGTAAAATATTTTCTCAACCCAAACGAGCCGTTTTTGCATATATTTCTCTACAAGTGAGTTTTCTCGACATCACTGGTTTATAAGCATTTGATTTGACTTACTGCTGAGCCACAAGGAGGTTGAAAAATTTAATACAAATGATTATTTATAAGTTTATATAGTGATTTTTCCTATTTGATATAACCAACACAATATTTTAAATGCATTATACTATTTTTTTTTATGTTTGAGCACCTGAAAAACTTCCCCTATTATAAAAACAAAGTTTAACTATATTCGACATCCACCATTAGGGTGCTTCGTGCCTAAACACTTAGTGTTTTCTATAGGTCTTATACTTGTTTAAATAGAACTGTATAACAGTAAATTATAATTGTATGGAATTTAAAAGGGGAAATAATAACTGTAAAGAAAAATGTTTTGTACTAAAAATGCATAAGGTGGTGATATATGGCCATTTACACTGTAATAAATTACAAATGGTGTTTCTCTATTGTCAGGTTTCGGATTTTATAATTCAAAACGTATGTTAATGATCAGGATAGTTTTCAGATGACATCAATTGTATGCTATCTTTATGGCCAACTTACTAACATGAAACAAAACAATTAGGTCAGTCAGACTTCTTTGATTTGAACAATAACAAAATAATACAATCAAGTATCCTATTTTTTCACTTAATAATGGTGAATGTTCATTGTATCACCAGATGCAGTAATTGATCAAACAGAAAAAAATCATTTCACCATATATTATTGTCATAAAGCAAAGATAAAAGAATCTTGTCAGAAAATTGATGGATGTTGTAACTTTCCTATTTTGATAAATTAACATCACCTTGCACAGCAAGATATGTTTCAACTATTTTACAACAGGCAAGATTTAATTTGAGTAAAAAATATATAAAAACTCCATCATTTATAAATAAGGTATTTCCACATTTTTTTGCACTGTTGAACCAAGTAAGGCCTGGTCCTAGTTGTCTTAGCAGTCAGGGTAGTAGTCAAAGATTAGATACTAATATATGACCAACTTAGTGCATTAAGAAAGGCCTATAATAAAGTTCAGTTTTAAAATTTTTAAAATCCACATTTAGTTGTTTTTTTCAGTATCCCTATATACTATATCTAGTATTTACTCTCTTCTATCATGAACTGTCACTAAATCAGTAATGAAGGGTAAGTTAAATAATTTATAACTCTGACATCATATACATAATACCCTGTAAATGGTCATGACATGCACACTTTGATCCCTCACCTGAACACACAGTTAGAAGACTTGTGTATGATGAGGCATAGTTTTATTTACTACAAAGCTTAAACTAACAGCATACAAAATTAACTTCATCCATATGTTAAGATGGTTGGATGCAATGCATGTGGGATATACCAGATTATTTTAAAGATGGAAACAGGAAAATAGCTTACAAACTACAGAGGACCTTCTTGTCGTTCATAAAGGCCATCCATGCATAGCCACCCTTGAAAAAAGCAAAAATTTAAACCTATCATTTATTTTAGTTATAAGATTCCCTTTTAAACTTCTGTAAAGCCCTAACCTCCATTCTGCCAACAGCATCTAATTCCATAGTCTGTTTAATCAAATAAAGCTCTCTTAAATGGAAACTAGCCTTTTTCAAATCTTGAGTTTGTTTCACCTCAATGTATTGGCTTCATAACAGTGGATAAAGAAATCATACACCTTCATCTCATCAATACCACAAATAATACTGAAAACTTCAGTACTGCCCTAGCTTTCCACTCTTTTAACAAGAAAATAAGAAATATTCACCTATCCATATAGCACAACCCATCACAAGAATTATCCTAGTAACCCCACTATGAAACCCTTCTAATAAATCAATATCAGTTCTCCGTTAAGGAGACTAAAACTGTACACAATATTTATGCCAAATATAACCTAACTATTGAATTTTTATAGACATAATTACCTCTAATTACATCCTAACATTCTTTTAGCTTTACTACTAACAGCAGTGTTTCAATGGGATGACTGACTTATCCACCACTATACCCAGATCCTTTTCTTCAGTCACAATACAGAGTGGGTTACCATCTATATTAAATATGATGTTTTATTACATTGCACTTACTATAATTAGTCATTCCCAAATATCTGACCAAATTATCAACTGATCTGATTGTTCTCTAATAATTCAACATCTTTGACACACCTAAAAATATCTGAAAGTCTAATGTCTTCAGTAAACTCTACTAATTTATTAATTAGACCCACATCAATACCATTCAAGCAAATAACAAAAAACCAAAGGCCAATCATAAACCAGTAGCAAAAAGAATTTAATTTCACTAGACTCCACTAACAGCAACCTTTTGCCTTCTGCCACCTAACCACCTTCCCTTTTCCCAACTATTACAAATGCATTTTCTTTATTAATCTTCCATGAAAATCTGAGTATACCAAGTCCACTCCCCTTCCATCATCTAGAACAGGGGTTCCCAACTGGTGGGTCGCGACCCCAAGCCCTGGCAGGGGGGTCGCGAAGCCTAGTTAGAAGTAGCTTGGGATAACATTAATTTTATTTCATCAATTACATTTTCATGTCGCGAGTGCCAAAAGGTTGGGAACCCCTGATCTAGAAAATGAACAGAATCATTGAAAAAAAAGTTAACTTGACAATGCAAGTAATTATTGCTTTCACTTATATTTTCCAGGAATAGTAGCAATGAGAAGTTGAACTGTCTGAAAATACTCAAGGAAGACATATACAGGAGGTGAGAACCTGCAGAACTTCAAAATAGGCTGTAGTGTATGGTAGCTATCTAGGCCCCAATCTGGGTCTTGGAGCAATGCCCTGGTGGGGATTTCAAGAAGACTTTACACCCTTGAAACTGAACAGCTTTTACACTGAAATACAATCAGAGCCATTATATGAAGATTATGGCCCAGAGAACTGTGCTATTAAAAGATCACATACATCAACTAAGTTATTAACAAAGCAATACTGTGATTCATTAAGTGCAACAAATAGAACTGAAACTCAAGATCTCAGGTTTCCAGTATTTTTCATTCCAACTCCACATGAAAAACGAGTTATCACAACATTCTTGTTAACATTTTACACTGTCATTCTAGAAGCCATATCAAGCATCTTTAATATTTTAATGTATATTAAACTATGAAATTGATATTTAACAGATAAAAATTTGCTAACTATGGACATATCATGTACACCTGAAATTTACTTTTTCCATGAAAAAATTGTAACAATTTATAGATAATGTTAATGAATCACATTTTCCCAGATCTTAACCAGTCCATGAAGTCCAAACTCTTTTTTTTTTCCTAGATGGAGGCAGTGCTTCTGCTGGTAAATTAACCACATCACTGATGTTAGTGATGCTGGCTGTTTTGTTTTATGTGATTAATTGGACACTAACCTTTCTGATACCAACTTTCATCAGCTGCTTAGCCTTTGCATAAACTAATTTGAGTTGTGCATTTGTAGTTTCTTTTTAAAATTTTCTGCAGCTTCTTGCTTCTTTTTTAGATTTTTCTCTGCACTTTTTGTGGGCTATATGGCAAGCCTTTGAAATGGTAGGATCCAATTACTTATTATTTCTAAGTAAAAACAACTAAAACTACTTTGTAATTTTCAATAGTCTAGTTTTACCAATCACTCTCAATGGTACCGTTCATTATACTATATGCTACCTCCAAAGCTGCATATTGGTAAACATTCAAATGAATGTTTAAAAATAAACATATTTGCAGTAGCCATTCATCCAACAGTTTTGGGTATTGAAATAAAGAAGTCGGATTTCTTAATTTAATAATTTTATTGATTTCAACAGATAGAAATTCATCCTGAGATGGAACTTAGCCTTTCCTATGTTTTCTGAATAATTCTGTAAAACTTAATTTACACTGCCCAATAACTTTTCCTAGTAAATAAGTGACTACTTGGCCTGTAACTTCCAGTTCAACTTTTATCATATCCTTTAAAAGTCACATGAGCAACTCTTAAATCCTTAAGCTCTTCCCAACTATTTACTTACCAAAAGGAAAAAGAGAAGCTTACAGTCACACTTCTGATCTCTGACTTTCTTTAATTAAAACCTTATGAAAAACACTGTTAAATCCCAATGATTGATTATTTTTTCTTTAAATTTTTACAATGGGATTAATATCTACATGGTTCACAACAATTCTAATATTTTCTGTATGTCTCCAGATTAATATTGTTAAGATCCACTCTCGTACAAATGATGAAAACATCAGTAGCTCAGCAATCTCCAAGTCCCCAACAATAGCCTTTCCACCAGCACTTTAAGGGTCCAATCCACATTCTACTCTTATAACAACATACAAAATGTTTAAAATCAATGTCACTGGTTTATTATTATTAACCAGCTGTTTTTCATAAGCCCTTTTTCAATTTCATGATTTTTTTAATACCACACACCCTAGTTTTTCTAAGTTCTATAAGTTTTCTTACCTATCTACAAAATTAAATTTTTAAAACTTAAATTACATATTTTCCTCACTTCCTCTCTTATAAGCAAGTTGCATTCTATCTTCCCAACTGTCTTATTCTTGTCTTTAAGAACACAGCTATCTAGAACTGAAAGTAATTTATTAAATCTGCCCTCCATTACATTGACTCATTATCTCACAGAAGTATAGTCAGTATTACAAATATAAAAAATATACAGGTTTCGACAAACAATCATTTTATATAATTTATCAATCAAACTCAATAAACCTAACAAAGTAATTTCTAAAGAAAAAAACAATTATGATGAATGAGGAATGCAATGTGCACAGCAACCAGGGTAAGAAAATTACTTCAAGTTTAAAAATATTAATTTCATATCAATCTATGTCTAAGTACCACTGGTAGTCAGTTAATAACTTAAATACAAAGAAACCACCAAGTACTATTCCAAGTTCAGGTTTATTTCCTCCAAGAATTTATTAATTGTAATCAGACAAGTAATCATTTTTAAGTTTCTATTCTTAACTGACATAATAAATTTGGCAAAATAAAATTAAAATATTATTTTCAATATAATAACTCAAATGTAAGTTTCAAAATGTAATTACGGTCTTTTCTCAGCAGCTTACAGTTAAAAACAAAACCTTAAATCAAATATTACTACATGTAGCCCTTCAGAATTTTTGGTCAAAGTAGCCATATTCGTAAGCTTGAGGCAAACGATAAATTAAAATTAAGTATCGAGACCACATGATTTACATAATTATCATAACTAATCAAACTTTTAATAAAACAATAATACTTGCTAGTTGAATTCAGATTCAGCCTCCACGGAAGGTACTCTGTAGAAAAAAATGATATAACATACAATAAATCCTGAAGTTTGATTTCAGTGTAATATTCGACATTACCCAACACTAGGCTTAGAAGAGTACATCGAGTATTTAGAATTGGGTTTACAGAACTTCTGACACGGAGCATCGATAGCGTCATCTACTCAATTATTAAAATAGTTACACCTTATCTTGATCGAAGTTAAGGAGAAAGAAGGGTTAGTTCCTCTGAGTTACGTCAAAAAGTTATAATTCACCTAATTATTAATCATGAAAGTTTTTTGTTGTTGTTGTTTCAGAGCAAAATCACATTGTTCCATCTGCTGTGTTATTTGTTAATAAGTCAGAATTTTAGTGTTGTAACTCCGTAAACTTACCTCTGTCCCACTGAAAACTTATGAAATTTACTGTTAAAACTTAAAGTTAACGTAAACCTGTTTAGAACTTAGCTTGTAAATATCATATATTTAATGTTAAATTTAAATAGCCTATTATTCGAACATGTGCCTACGCACTGACCACCGAGATCACCATCGCTTTTATAGTTTGAATCAAGTATAGAGTATCAGAAACCTATTTATAGCGTTATAAAATCAAAACATAAATGACAGTATTTAGAAGTTGTAAAACTTAAATCTTGGGAAGTTCGTTCAATTTTCGAAACTTCTGTCCGTGAAAATTTCAAAGTAACTCCCTTTAACCATCAAAACAAGCAATAAAACCTTATACTGACTATAGCCTGTGCTCTGACTAATAGCAATACATGCTGACAGACTGTGACAGTGATACAGTTAAGCTACAATACACGTGTCAGCCACTAGTAATTATTAAACAAGAAGCATTGTAAATGTTACAACATTTCACTTTCTTGCCCGAAATCTCGAGTACTTTTAAGCTTTAAAGCTTCTAAGTTGATTTCAACATCTATAAAAAAAATATTTTGCAATCATATGTGGTACTTTCTTCATTATGGAACTTTATAAGCTTGCCTAGTACTAGAACTCGCTGTAAAACATGTTGTAAAAGTAGAAGTAGCCCTATGAAGCAAATTGGTATGAGTTCCATATAAGAGTAGCACTTTTCGAATAAAGTTATTCGATTTTTGCTATATGACTTTAATTAAGGATGTTAATAAGTAGCTTAACTACATGGCACTTCTGTTACTGTTAATTTTTATAGAAGGTGAATAAGTGTGAAGATTAGCTTTATTCAGAAAAAAGCTCAAATACAAGTTTTTGAGAACAGGCTTTGATTTTAGTGTTTTGTTGAATTTCACGCAAGGCTACCTGAGAGCTATCTGCGTAAGCCATCCGTAATTTTGAAGCGATAGACTAGAGGGAAGGAAACTAATCGTGGTATGAAGACATACCATGCCTCTTACCATCTATCATAGCTTTATTATCATTAACCAAGTTCGTGCTGTGATGGTGGCAACACGTGGTCCACTGTAGTTAATATAATATTGTTCTAGCTACCTCAGCCCTTTGTTCTTTTGTTAGCTGGCTTCTTCTCGCAAGGATGCTGTTCGCTAAAAAAACAAAGCAAACTGATGTTTGAAATCCAGGCACACTTTCTTTGTACAGTTCAGTTTCAGTTTGTCTACAGGAAAGACCGTTTGATGTTGGAGTATTTAATCCGAAGAAAAAGTAAACCTCAAAACCAAGAATGCTTACTAGCCTAGAGTGAGGACTTTCTGTTGTCAGTGGGTACGCGTGCTAAGATTTCTTCCTATTTGTTGTTCGATTAAACCCATTTTATCCAACTTGTTTATTCATGCATCAAACTAACGAACACTCAGTTCAAACATCTCAGTCACAAGCAGCTATATCACTTTCCTAAAAAGACTTCGTTGTTATTATGGAAAATTCTAACTTTTATCAATAAATCGGTTTTAAAATGAAAATACTGTATAGTCAGCAGTACCACCCGCCAACTTTGGAACTACTCTTTACTAATGAAAGGTGGAGTTGAGTCAGTTGACCATCATATTATAACACCCCAGAACTGAAAGGGCAAGCACGTTTGATGATAGGATTCAAACCATCAGATCGCGAGTTGAGTGTTCTAATCATCAGACCAATGAAATTAGAGTACTTAGATATTTAGAAAGCTTTTGATGAGGTGCTTCAGGTAAGACACTAAGGAAGATTGCATCTGTTGGGCAGGAGATGAGCTAGTTAAGGGTTAAGTGCTGCAAAAGGGAGAATATTGAAATAAATGGGATAAAACAACAGCAAATTAATCTATAAAAATATAATTGGTAAGTCTTATGATTCATATGGCCTTTTGTCACCTTGACAAAAAAATAATTTTATTTGCGTTTTTTCACGGATATAACAAAATAAGGCAAACAAATTAAAGCTACTAAAATAAATGAGTTTAGGAGGACCTATAATTTGTACATGTGTTATGAATAGGTGCAAAATGATGTTTTATTCCAAGTTATTTGTAAAATAAGTGTGTCTCTTAACTTTCAATTCAAAACTTTTTGAAAATTTTAATTTAACTACTACTAGCGTTATGTAAGTTTTCACACAAAGATAATGCCATTTTGTTGAATTAAAAGGTTGGGTTTGTTTTGTTTTGGAATTTCACACAAAGCTACTCGAGGGCTATCTGTGCTAGCCATCCCTAATTTAGCAGTGTAAGACTAGAGGGAAGGCAGCTAGTCATCACCACCCACCGCCAACTCTTGAGCTACTCTTTTACCAACGAATAGTGGGATTGACCGTCACATTATACACCCTCACGGCTGGGAGGGCGAGCATGTTTAGCGTTAAAAGGTTGGGAATGAATGTGTAAAGAACATACAATTAAAAATCCTTTCTAATGTTAAAAAGGAAATTGCAGGGTATGAAAAGTGCTGAAAGCACTCGAACACCAATTACGATAATTAAACAAAATGTCAGGCTTTCAGTATTATAAAACTTACTATAAAGATAAAAGTTTACTGGTTCTTTTTTTTTTCTGAAGAAGAGTTTAAACAACTACGGTTCAGTAGCGTAGAAGTTTAGATCTAAATTTGTTCTTTCATCGTAATGTTACTTCTCTCTTGGTGAAGAACATATCTTTGAATTATTTATAACGCATTATAACGTCGCTACAGTTGAAGGGTTGAGCATGATTACGAGTCGAGTGCATTAACTACTTGGTCATTCCGGTTCTTAATTCAATTTTACTAACAACAAAAATAATAAACTGCACCAAAAACAATAGCTGTGCTTTGTTATTCTGTTGGGTGAGTTATACACCATTCACTCACTGATGAACTTAAACAAATGCCTAACATTTACCTCAATTGTAGAAAAAAGTCAAATGTTGCCCGCAGAAACGAAAGTGAAAAGTTTCAAAGTTCTCGGAAAATAAAACTACATATGATACAAACCTGTTACTGGCAATCGAAAGTCAGAGTTCTCACTTGGAAGTGAAAGTTTAAAAACACTGTGTGTAAATCTAGTGAAAGTCTGATGTAATCTTTGTAATTAATATCTACGCCCCTGCCCTTGAGTATCTTACATAATAAAATAGTGATAAGTGCTCAATAGGTTAATGCGTTGCAAATATAACAGGCAAGTACACCAGCAATTACTGCATGTTTTGCCAACAAGTTTTTTTGTTTGTTTTTTCGCGCAAAGCTACACGTGGGCTATCTGCGCTAGTTGTCTCTAATTTAGCAGTGTAAGACTAGAGGGAAGGCAGCTGGTTATCACCACCCACCACCAACTCTTGGGTTACTCTTTTACCAACGAATAGTAGGATTGATCGTAACATTATAACGCCCCCACGGCTAAAAGGGGCGAGCATATTTGGTTCGACGGGTATTCGACATCCGACCCTCGGATTACAAATCGAACGCCTTAATCCATCTGGCCATGACGACAAGAATAGCTTGTTGTGCTAATTAACAAGCACGTTTTATTTCTGTAAGAGAAAGAGACAATACGATGGACAATTTACATTTGACCCAACTAGCATTAAGTAAAAGTTAAAAACCCTCTTGAGCAATACCATGATCCAGCATTAAGTATTATAATAAAAAGAAATTTAGTACTAATCTTATGAAAATTAACGTTTAATTAAAAGAAATGGAAAACATGTAGCACAATCTGGTACTACAAGGCTAGTAGTCTTGAAATTTGAGGGCAAATAACTCGGGTTTAATACAACTAGACAGCTTTTCAATTTTTATCTCCTATTATGACTTTATGCAGTCAAATGTTACACACACAACTTAAATTGCAATTCCCTTATATATCTATAAATCTCAGGCAGACTTAACAAGAATATACCTTTTGATAACCCACACAGACAGA
Source organism: Tachypleus tridentatus (assembly GCF_004210375.1). NCBI lineage: Eukaryota > Metazoa > Arthropoda > Merostomata > Xiphosura > Limulidae > Tachypleus > Tachypleus tridentatus. The sequence continues at coordinate 91,945,055 of NC_134835.1, forward strand.
TATAAAACTTGTACCTTCATGCAATCTTATAAGAGATAAAAGGTAACAAAAAACAGAATTTACAATATGTGCAATGCAATGCTACAAAATTGGAGACACTGTCTGCATTTATAAATATTACAAATTGTTTTGTATGTAAACATATGTGTTTTCTACATCCTTGTATTAATATAGAAATCCTTATAAACTTGTTATTTATGTGGGGCTGTAGTTTCCATGTGGCATCTTGGTCAAGAAGGTAGTTAAGTTACTTTGGTCTTCTGTGTGTTTGTGTTTTCTTATAGCAAAGCCACAAAGGGCTATCTGCTTAGCCCACCGAGGGGAATTGAACCCCTGATTTTAGCATTGTAAATCCGGAGACATACCGCTGTACTAGCGGGAGCCTTTTAGTCTTCTCACCTCTCTTTCTGTGTCATTTACCTAATGCAGCACCTTTTTTTTTCCTATAGTAAGAGTAACTACTTGGTTACCTGTGGTATGTGAAGTTACTTGGGTTTTAATCAGGAATGACAAGTTGCATGTGTATCTCTAATCACTTAGGGTAAGTCTGACATTACAGAATTAAGTTATTTAAATAATGTGAACTTTTTTAAGTTGTGGATATGATCTCTACATAGTTAGTCTAGTTTGAGAATACAAGTTATTTGACCTATAACATCATGCAATGACCTGAAACATAACTCTCTTAAGTCAAAGTAACTATCTATTGTGACATGCAAGATACATATACACGTTTTCTACTTTAATAAAAAAAAATTACTTTTTGTGATTGTACATCTGTGTTCAGTTTCATCTTATTCCACAAAAGCTCAGAATTACCTTAAGCATCTGTCTCACAACATGCCATTCCATATTAGTGACACTCAACTGTTTATGCTTCTCTTTCACCAAGACTGATTTTAAGGGGAAAGAACAATCTTTCATTCTGGTGGCATCAGACATAGCAATTCTTCTTCAGTTTTAGGTTGTAGATAGATTCAAGTCATGGATTTTCACCACATCAATAAAAGTCTGAAATCCAAGATAGGACTTCTGCTAGACCTAACAGTTCCTTCATACATTCATCTCTCTCAACTTCCCCTCTTGGCTTTGGGTAGTTTTACTTCCCATATTTTAAGCAGAAAACATTACACCAGGGGTTCCCAACCTGTGGGTCGCGACAGGGGGTTCGCAAAGCCTTGGCAAGGGAGTCGCGTAGCCTTGTTAGAAGTAGCTTGGGATAACATTAATTTTATTTTATCAATTACATTTTCAAGTCGCGAGTGCCAAAAGGTTGGGAACCCCTGCATTACACTCTATTACACAAAAGCTCAGATAAAGTTAATACATATGTTAAAAAGACAAAGTTCTATATTAATATTCTGCCTGATAGCAGAGTTTCTTCTTACCTCTCCTAAGGTATTTCTGGTAAACTGATTTTGCTAGGTCTGCCATATAACATAAAGTTTGACAATACAGTTTATGCTAAATTTCACTAAAACTAACTGATTTTGTGTGAAGAAACAAGTAGACTGGACACAACTGTGACACATGAAGAAAACAATATTTATTAATATCACATACACACATGGTCTGTGTACTTATAGTGGTTACTGGAATCTTTACTGGTGTTTTGAATTTATCAGACTGACTGTACTCCTTCCAGACTTACTTCCATGCTGACCAATTCACTGACAATGACATCCCAGACTGCTTAAATTTAATGTGATTCAGTTGAATTAGTAATGTCAAACTTATCCAGATGAAGTGGTGCTACTCATGTGACTGGTTATTATCATTCCAACATATGGGAGATTGTAAACTGATGATATCACTTGGCCTAGGTTTGATTTTTTTTTTTTTTTTAATTTTGCAGAAAGCTACATAAGAGTTATTTGTGCTAGCCATCCCTAATTTAGCAGTGTAAGACTAGAGGGAAGACAGCTAGTCATCACCACCCACTGCCAATTCTTGGGATACTCTTTTACCAATGAATAGTGGGATTGACCATAACATTACAATGCCCTCCATAGCTGAAAGGGCAAGCATGTTTTGTGTGACAGAGATTCCAACCTGCAACCCTCTGATTATGAGTCAAGTGCCTTAACCACCTGAACTACCACTGAAAGACACCATTGTCACAATGCGCAGCATTACAAGTTATTCTCTCAGTGATAGAATCGGTGTAACTACAATAGAATGACAAAGGAATCAAAACAACAAAAAACAAAATCAATTTAATAACTTTTTGGCCATTATATGGTAAAGTTGTACAGATTTAATGTATAAAAATTTCTTTGTATAAAATAAGAAGGTAGAAAATATACAATAGGTATACATACTACATTACAAAGCTACAATTCATGAGGGTTGCTGTCAAATAGTTCATACTTGCATACATGAGGCTATCTTGTGAGCCTAATGAATGTATAACAAATAATGTTATGGTATCTATAAAAATTACTGATGCTTCTCGTATGATGACAAGCATGCAAACTCAGACTGTAACAGCATTTGGGAAGTATAGGCCTCCAAGTTAAGATAATTTAAATACTAATTTTTAGAGCAACCCTCTTAAAAAGACAGAATTCAATAAGTACTAGTAGTAACTATATAAACAAGTAATAGTATAATAATACTATAACAATACATCCAAGATCTGATTTTGAGTATAAATAAATGTGTTTATAGTCATTGAATACAAATAAAGAACTTCATTTTGTTCATTAATCCAAGCATGAACTCTGTCAAGCCTATGTGATTATTAAGGTATGTCTCAGATAAGGTAAGCAATGCCATAAACAATAGCAGCCCTGTTAATTTCAGTTTCACCTTTCAGTAAACAGTTTATAAATTCACACTTAGTGTATACTAACAGTTTTACACATATATGGTTCACACCTATTACCCTTCCAAGTTTCTCACTTTCTTATCTAACAGATTGTTTATGATAAACTTTTATCATCTCATTTACTATTAAAAAGATGTTAACTTTCTGAAAGAAAAAATTAACTCAAACTCAATAAACCTGCATATTTAGATGTATGCATATTTGTGTTCCAAATTAAGAATGACTCAAACACAGCTTACATTAAAATAAATCTTCATTTTTTTTTTCACCCTAAGGATTTTGTTATAGTTATATGTACAACTATCTTACTTGCACATGTACTAATACTCCTGGTGGAAAAAAATACCTTGACAACATCTATTAAATGATATAAAAACATTTAATAATGCATTTTGAATAGAAACCATTGCTTAAAATCGTTTCCTTTCCATTTTGAGGATTAGAAGACATTCTTCAGGAAAATTTACTGAAATACCATAGTTGTAAGCTGCTTAAAGATTTTGTATGTCACTTTCAGATATGTGCTACATAACCCATGTGAACTCATGTTTAAAAACTAGATATGGGATTTCAAAGAATACACATCTCACATACAAGTATCTTACACAACTTGTACCTAAAGTCTGAATTCAATTTCTCTGAAAAAGACCATCAATCACAGACACAGGAAATGAATAATTCACAATTGTTCGTAGTGTTTAAACTGACACACTTTAGATTTTGTTAAAGTAAATTTCTTTAGTTATTTTTCAAGGATGAAAAGTACTCAATAGCTTAATGTTCAAGTATTAGTTTGAAAGAAAACCATTTCAAAATTTCTTTCAAGTTTTACCAAGTAATAATCTAACAAGTTTCTTGTAATTTATTTCTCTAGTCAGCAGTTCAAAATATCATTTTAAAGCACAATTTCTATATGTATAACATTTGATGGCAGAGTAAACACAATAAATTGAATATCATGCATACTAAAGCACACACCTTCTTGCCTGTGTAATGTGTAATTCTATGCAACTTTTATAAATCCACATAAACCAACTTATAAACAAGACCTACTGCTGGGAAAATTTTCTTAAACTTAGATATGATGGAATAAAGGATATTCCTTGACACTGACAATATTGTTGAAGCACACGGAACAACTATACAGACTACCGACTTAATTATAAATAATAGCTGATCAAGAGGTTTGTATTTTACCTGTGTATATATTTTGGGATTCACATTTTGAGGTATAAAGTGTGTCTGAAAATTCAATATTATACCTTCAAAAAGACTAATATTTGTGATAAAAAAAATCTAAGATGCCTACTTGACTCCAATGCTTCAATGTTATTCAGCTTTAAACTGTAACTTATCATATTCAATTTTCTTTTTATCTAATCAGCTTGAGTTGCTTGACAAGTTTTTCAGATTACAACAAATTCTTCCCTATTTTGAAACTTTTTAAGTACTTAAATATTTTAAGATGGTTATCACAGCCCATATAATTTACAATTATGATAATATGATCAAGCTCAACAATTAATTTCTCAATTGACACATAGGTTTGAGCATGTCATATAATATGATTTTAAACATACAAAGCAGGAAATCGTATGACAATGGTGAAGCAGAATGTATCAGAAATACGTTTGATGTCCGTATGTACTGTGATACTACCAAAAACTGACCACTTTTGGGAATGGTCTGTAATAAACTCTCCAGCATAAAATATTTATAGACTCAGATTTATAATTTCCAAGAAAGGAATATTCCTTGTACTTAATAGTGGAAAACAAAAGAATATGGATCAACTTTGGCACTTAGACCAACCAGAAAGAGACCTGAAACAAATCATACTTGAGCCATGGAAAGCTAAATGTGGATTCTTGTAACAAGTTAGGAGCAATGAACACAAAGGTCATTAGCCAAAGCCAATCTACATGCTCCAGGAAAAGGTATGCAACAGAATTGAGAAAGGTCTCCATAAAGAAATGGAACATAAGTCATGTGTACATAAATTACTTCCCATGTTTGCTCAAACATCACACATCTCAAGCAACTAGAGAGTGACATATCAGACATACCAGTAAAGTTGCTAGATCCAGTGTCTATGGGTTTTTGTGTGATCAGACTATTGAGATACATGATGAGGAACAATCATTCTTATACACCAGGCAGTTTAAGAAAATCATGCAGGAAGGAAGGGTGTGCTTCAGACTTTATGAAAGAGCCTTTTGCAACAGAAACTGTACTACAGGGTTTCTGCCAATATGTACAATCATTAGGTAAAGCATGATTGGAAGTGGTGATAACTGTAAAATCATGTAGAAAGCTACAAGATCATTTTAATATCGTGTATACTCAATCTCTGTAATTTTTCATCTTTTAATAGTAAAAGTGAATTTTGTATGTTATTGTTTTTCATAATCCTTTTATACAATGTTATGGAAAATTAGTTAAGAAAAATATTCATTCAAAAAAGAAAGATTTTTTCATCTGAATATATATCAAACAAGGTTGATACTGGATGAATCACTTTGAGATAAAATGTCTGAAAAGAATCCACAATACATATTTATAGCAATTAGTTATAAAGTAAAGAGTTAATTCTGAATTCATATAAACAATTTTTATTTGAATCTCAATTTATTCAAAGCCTGATATAATTTTTCATTGTACATTAATTTAGTGTCATTTACTTCTTTTCTATGTATAAGCTGATATGTTATGCGATTCAATATATCTAGCATGTATTTAGATGGCATATGAATACAAATTATTTTCAAACATACACAAATCCAAATATTGTATTGTTTCAATACGCTTATTTTTTGTAGTATAAAAATTATAAAGGTATAAGGTTAAATCAACTATTTGGACTTCAGGCTTGAAAATAAACTAAAATAAGACTTCTACATATATTATTAATCTCTACTTTATAAAACCTATCTATACAAGCATTTCAAGTCCTACACAACACAATACTTATTCCCACAAAAGTATAAAGACTTTCATGGTATTACATATTTGTGAATGTAAAAAAAAAATTCTTTTTTCAAAATATTATCATATTAAAGCACTTTATAAACTTATCAGTTAATTAAAATGCTTGAGAACTCATTATTAATTATTAATGAAAATTATGGACTGAAAACCTTGTTTAATATAAGAATATGTAAATCACTATAAATTAAATGTTCTCCAAACCTAAGTAATCAAATCTTTTAGATTGCATTGTAAAACAGAACTACAAAGGACCAAAGACATAATTTAATATTCTGTTCAGCTGTTACCATAAAGAAAATGTATAAGAATACAATTTAACAACTGATACACACATACTAAAACATCAACTTTTATTGTTGTGTAATACAAAGAGTCACCTGACAGAATGAAAACAAGAGACAATACTTAGGCAGAAGGTTGAGCTGTGTGTTAAAAGTACAGGCTCACTTTTAAACCTGGTCGATTAAAAGTGATTCAGTATAAATTCATTTTTTAAACATAAATCACACTTTATTCTAAGTCCTTGTGCAATATAATGATTCTAATTTATTCATTTCAGGACCTTCACATGCAGGTACATGTTGCCTTTACTTATGACGAAAGGAGCCGAGGTTCAATCATTGATGTCCAAGCAACTTCAACCTGAAAGAAAGTTTGGTACAACGTCACACCAAATTACTATGACAAAGTTATGTATTATTTTCCTTCAAGGACCAGATTATCTAGTTTAAAAATTTTAAAAATTGAAAGTCAATGTTTGTGATTATGTTAATATTCAGTATGATTTTCATATAACTTCTAATAAGATTTTATTAGCAAAATTACTTTTATATTGACATACATGAAGTACAAGTCATAGCTCCAAAAATGTTCATATAATACTGTCCAAGCCACCATCAGGAATATGGAGAATCTTGTTACAACTAAATTAACACTCCTGAAAATAGTGGATATGGTTATTTTACCCACAATATCAGGAATGTAGGCCATAAATGTCATGAATCATATTATACAAGCAACTGTAAAAAATGCTATGGAGGAAAGCTTAGATATACAAACAGAACTATGTATAATATCATTTTTCAGTTTCATGAGGCATAAATTAGAGCTTCTAGCAACCATTCTAGAAATTATCAACATGAATCACTGTATAGTTCAACTTTTTCTGTAAAAAAACAAGGTTACAACGATCACACTCAGCAAAGAACCCAACAGAAAAAGGATGAGCCCAGCATATAATGTATGGACATATAAATCTCAATTTAATCAATTTTCTCTGACTGGATTTCTTAGTCTAAATAGTCTCAGTTTTCCCAAACTGAGTGTGGGAAAAGGCTGATCAAGATCCAATAAAAAATAATCTATCATTTCATTTATACGTAAGAGAGATTAATATTTCTCATAAACAAAAGAAGAAATAAATTTATAAGGAAGATCAAATATCCAAATAATTACCATAAGTTAATACTAAGTATGAGGAAACCTATTTTTTCCTTAATAATGAGATTAATTAGGCCCACTATCTCTTACATGATAAACTTTTGAGGCTATGAAAAAACACTAACCTCTAGAGAAATATTTCCATAAAAGTCTTTTTTAGCTTTTTACTATCTAAGCAATCAAACCCATAATGTCTGAAATATAAAAAATGTTCTGCCTATAATTTGCCCCACCTTTGAAAACAAAAGTTCTAGAATTTCAAACTGCAAAAAAACAAACAAAACATTCTTTGTAAACCACATATATAATTTAATAACAAGCAAGGTTGTCTAACTTTGAATGTGAGGAGGCAAAAAAAATAGTAGCTACCAAGTACAGCAAAGCCAGATTAGTTTTGATGATAAGTTATGAAAACTCCAAGTTTTACTGTCTGATTTAAAATTATAGTTTGTAGCACTAAGCCCATAACATTGGATAGCAAACATTTTAGCATAACCTTCAATATGTTATTATGGTAAATTTAAAATCAAAGTGGGGAAGTCATGTGTCCCTTTTATCCCATGGGTTAAGGACCTGTGTTAGCAAAACATGAGTAAATGCTTTAAAAATGGTACATTGCAGTTAAAATCATAATAATTTTAATATACTATGATTTACAATTATGCACTGAGTTGTTAAGCAAAAACACTTAGAAAAAAAGGGCAATCAGATTTCCACACTGAAAAAGCAGTACAGGCCAGCCCTTGCTCCTAATTTCAAAATGTTTCTTGTGCTTTTTCTTGACAGTATGATACATGATGTTCAACTTTAACAGTGTGTCATCAAAAACACAAGCTTACAAATAGTGCACCAACTTTGTTATCTCATTTACCTTTAAAACCAAAAAAAGGGGAACCTGCTTTCAAAGTTCCCTTTTTTGTCATTTTGACATTATGATTGGTTAAATATTTTCAACAATAAAAATATCTTAGCGAACAGTCTGATGTTTCCAAACATTCCCCAACTGCTCTAGTCCTACAACAGTACTATTAACTAAATAGTCTGTAGGGACATGGGTTTCTCATCATACACAAATGGAACTTTCAAGAGAGTCTAGCAACAGAATAATAGATGTTATGACAATGGGCAAGTCAATCAGACCTATCACATTTGTGATTTGATTCAACTGACAGTTTAATGTCTTTTGTCTTTGTCATAAATCCAGGATGTTTTGTACTTCAAAAACTTTTCTCTGTACTTGGGACAAACCAACAAAAAAAATGGGACTACCATACAAAGATGGGATGTCTGGTCACACTATAAAAAAATCAGAATCAAAACAGTAAGAATATAACAGGCTCATTAATGTTCTTCAAACTTTATGGTCAAAATGGTCTTACAATAGGAAGTACGATTAAAAAAATGATAATAGATAAATACAGGTTTATTTGGGAGAAAAATACTACATATTTGAATGAAAGTAGTCTTAATGTTGGTTCAGCATCTCACCTATTTATACATTAATAAAATCCTTTAATTTGTTAAATAACTACATAACTGAAAAAATTACTTACTTTGTTAGTTTTTTCTCCTGTTGCTTCATCCTCATCATTTTGTACAGGCAAATCAAACTTCCCACTTCCAACTGACAAGATAGAAGTATGCAAATGTGTGTTTGTAAAAATGATACATACATATTTATGTACAGTAGTGATAAACATATAAAACAAGTGCTGAACATTGTCATGTGTAAGTAAGTAAAAGCTGCACATCTTAAAATGTAATCTAAATACATGCAAAGTCAAAACATACAAAAATAAAAATATCAAAAACTTGTACAGTTGAGTGGCGTACAACTGCATATTAGCATTCAAAAAACATGAGGACAGCTCATACCTTCAATTATGCAACAATACAGGTAAGAATATGCTGTGCAATAACAGTTGAACATATTCAAAATTATTAGTGTGTGAAATTCAGGTACTTAAACTTAACTACATATTCACTATCTGCAGCTGATTATGGAAGATAATTGTCTAGTAGTGAAATCAAAGGAAGAACAAACAACCCAATCTAAAGATACCAAAATATGAATAGCAGAGAAATAATATAAAAGATACACATAATAAATAAAAGGAATGCACTCCCCAACTATACATAATAAAAATTGGCTTATCTTCCCCCTTTGAATGTGAAGTTAGAAGAAGGACACCAAAGAAAAGGACACTTTGTAATTAAACATAGTAAGAAAAGTAAATAAAACACTATTTGTTTATGAAACACTTTAGCAGACAAGGGCAGGTTGAAATATCCTTCCATCACATATAGGTTGGTTTTTCCTGTTCTACTTTACTTGCATTGGAAAGTAAAATAAATACACGAGCTTGAAGCAAGTATGAAAAAAATAAAATCATCTGTTCTTAAGTCTGCAACAGTGAAAATAAAAGTCAAAGCTTTCCTTCAACATGACTAATGCCAATGACAGTAACAGAAGGTCAACACAAGTTCACAAGAAAATTATCTTTGCTGGTGAAAATCATATCTTTTAGAATAGAATTATGAACATACTTATTTAGTGCAATGATATAAACACTGGAAAATAAGCTGGAGAGTTTGATTACAATTGGAGAGCCGTAACTATCAAATTTAAGTTTTTAAGTTAATAACATGGAATAAAGTGAATTAATTTGTTACAAATTAGCATTAATCTTTTCAGTGGTATAATTATAACATTGATAAAAGAACAAACCAAGTGGCTTTAAAACAGTTTTTACTCAGCTGGTACTAAATCTGAATTTAACAGGAGTTTTGCGTAATTTTCAAAATACAAAAAGGAAAAGATTTAAACAGTTGTACTCAAAGCAAATTTTACACATTTTAATGTTGATATAAATTATCCAAAATAGAAATGATAATTGATTTTTATTTTAGCAAAGTGGTGTTACTGCCATATTTCTTTTAAGATAGAAAGAGTATCAGACTTTTTAAATATGACTCAAAAATTGCATTCATCTTTACGTACAAGCAATGTCACAAACTTTGAGCTAGTGAAACTGTTTGTTTCAACATTTGATACAGAATGTTAAGTTTGAGGATAGAAATATCTAAAACATTGAATTTATATTTAGCAAACACAAGAAACTAATTTTTCAATTCATAAAAGTACTTTGGTGGGTAAAAATTTTTATACTAATTTTCAGAATATATTGTTCAATATTTGTTTTACAGAATTTAAGAATAGTAAATCTGTTTGTATTCCTAAAAAATATGAATTCAGAGCCTTTTTATAGAATGTTTTAGAAGTTCATCATCACCATTAAGTATTCTGTGATCACTTGTAATGAAATGTTGATGATGATCATCAGTCCAACTGTTATGAAAATAACAACATTGTAAAGCATCAACAACAGCAAGATTTAAGGTACAAACAAGAGCCTTACAATTGTTAATTAAAGGACTAATTGGTGCCCTGTGTTTATTACTATGAGTTGAAAGTTTTTAATCAGTAAAGAATTATCACTAACAACTGTATGAATTAAAGATAGTAAAGACAAATCATTTAGTATTTTATGCTTGAAATTATTACTATGAAGTCAGAAATGATTCTAAACAAATTTCAATTTTATAAGGTCAATGATTATATATTTGCATGTGTATTGCTGAAAATAAACACATGTTTGGATAAGACTTTCATGAAGTTGAACTACTTAACATATTGGGTATCATATCTTTGTTTGGATAAGACCAGTCTTAGCAACATTTATACTAAATAAAGCATTTATGAAAAGTAATGCTGTTAGGAAATATAAATATTTGTCTATGGTCTTATACAATTCACTGAAATCAATCTTTTACACATGTTATAGCTCTTTCCATTTAATTTTTTATGCTTGTGTAAGCTAACAAGAAAAAAGAAAGCAAATGCTGTTATTACAGTGGAACTTGGAGGTGTCTGTTCTGATGCAGTTAGGTCTACCAAGGTTAGCAATGTAATTTGGGAAGTCTTGGTTAAGACCACAGAAATAATGATTATGATAAAGTAATCCTCTTTTTCCATTAATTTATTAAAGTAATTAATATAATATAAACTGGTAATTTTAATATTAGTAAAAGCATGTGTGTGAAAATGATAAATTTTCCTCAAGTGAGAAAAGCTTTTGTTACACCATCAATTAAGAAGATTAATTCTTAAACATAATAAACTAAACTTCTGTTCTAAATACTAGAGCCAAAAAAAATAAAGGATAATAAGTAGGTGAGATGATAATGTTTACAAAACAGGTTTACTAGGAAGTATAGGTTGCTTATCTGCTGCCACGAGAAAGGTTACACACCTTTTATATTTAAAACATGATAAGCTTCATATTATTTAATATCTTTATAGTAATCTTTTTTATATGTTTAATAATTACATTGAATTTAACCATAGTGTCTGTATACAACAATTCTAGTGGTATATAAATACTCAATAAATATGCCTAATACATATTTATTTTATGATGAGCATTTACTCTTTTCAAAATCAGGAAATCTAGATAATTATTGTTTTACTTTTCTTATTACTTTCAATAATCTAGACTGTGAATCAATATCTTCTTTTATTTATCCTGTGGAATTGGAACTTGATATAATCAATGAAATGACAGCTTCTTGTCACTGACTTAACAAAAATATCTAATTTACTAACGGCTATTTGAACTTAATCATTTATGATTGAAGATACAACTTCAAATTCCAAGTATATGATCTTCCTTCTGCTAATATCTTGATTAAAGATGTTGTTCTTTCATAACTGAAAAAAAATTGTCAACCTGCAAGAAATCTGAATACTTTTTGTTAAATGATGTTAAATTAACTGAAAAACTCAAATTCAATGGTTACAGCATTTCAACTGTAATCCAAATCTACAGATTATTTTTTAAATAAATATAACATTGCATTAAATAAATATGTTTGTAATTATATCTTAAAACACAACTTATATATTTTCTAATAATCTGATAGTTAATTTTCTAAAAGCAAAATAACAGATATATGCATATGTAAACAAAAATATTTTTAATATTTGCAGAAAATAAATATTTCAAAAATTAATAGACTTTACATGAATTATCATAAATGAAGTTCTTAAATAATGATTATCACACTGATACCAATTTTTAGACAAAAGCATTTATTTTACGCATGAAAAACTACTTTATCTTTAATTACACTTCACTAGATAAATCTAACAGACACCATTACAGTTACTGTTTATAAAATTTCATAAGTAAATAAAGTCAATCCACTACTGTGTCTGTCATATCTCAGCCTGCCTGATGATTTGTTTTGTTAATAATTTAGTTACAAAGCTGCATAATGGGCTATATATGCTGTGTTCCTCACAGGTATTGAAACCCAGTTTTTAGTGTTATCAGTCTACAGATTTACCACTGAGGGGCCCTTGCCTGATAAGTCCTGGTATAGGGTAAATGACCTCATCAGCACTGGATATAACAGCTATAGTGTGGCTGACAAATTGTTATACATTCTTTTTAATTTCAATTCTTATGTTCTTAATGTTTCTAAAGAGCAGTTTTTCTCTTTTTAAAAATGTTTTACTTCTAAACTGATTATCTATACTTTGAAATTCTTTATAATTTTAAATCTTCCATTTTTTAAAATATAAAAATTATTTGTTATTGGAAAAACATAACTACAGATAATACAACACATTGATTTTTGTTTTGTGTTTGCTTAAACAATTAAACTATTTCAACAAAATATTTAATGGGCTTAGTTCAAAACAGTTTATGTAAATTACTTACCAGTTGATACCTCATCACCAATTAATTCAACTTCAACTTTGTCATTTGTAAAGTTATAGTTAACTACAGCAGCTTCCTGGAAAAAATAATTTTACAGCAATATTTCTTTTATTCATGTAATTACACATGTTCCTGTTACACAGTTTATAAAGACTAACTAAAAATTCAATAATAATGTTACCTTTTTGCAACAGTAAAAGTTACTTAACTCAAAATACTAGACACTAACATTTTATGTTTTTATATTCTAAATTATTTAATCTTTGGTAAGTTAAAATTAAAAACAACAACAGTCCTCACATCAACAGGAATTAAAAAAATAATAAAACCTTATATTATGACATATATTTACTTGCACAAAGAAGAAAAATTAATGTACAAGATACTGAAGAAACAACCTTTTACTTTATAGACTATCACAATACAATTCAGCTATACATACACAAACATACCTATACATTTCTAATAAAGTAATCATACTTGCCTTATATTCTGAAATCTCAGGACAGTAAGATGCAGACAGCTCCAAGATCTAAAGAAAAATAAACCTCCCATGAACTTGATGTTTAGTCAATTTTAATACAGAATTCATCTGTTGTTTAGTCTTAGTAACCTGAAGTATCTTTTCCTTGCAGAGCAGGCTATGTCACATTTAATATCTATGCAAAAATTATAAGCAAAATAGTTTGTATTTTTTGTAGCTAAAGAGCATAATTAGAGAGTATTGTAATTATCAAGATTACCAACTCAATAAGATAGTGTAAACCTAAGCAGGTAATGTATTGTGGTTTTAGGCCTAAAAAGAGTGATTAAAATCTCAATATTTTCCTCATATTCCTGTCAATTAGCTCATTACTAACTTTCATTCATATATCTTATTATAATGGAGTTTGTGATGTAAATGTCCAAAACTTGGATCTCAAAAACTACCTCACCGATCATCACCAATTGTAACTGGGTAATATTTTTATAACTGGGAAGTATTTTTATAGCTAGGCAGTAAATAAAACAATTGAAATTTCCACAAAAATGGTATGTTACACATTAAGCAATAAAAACTACAAACAAAAAGGAGTAAGTTTCAAATATAAAACAATAAAAAAACATTCTAGTTATATCACTAGAATCAATGAATACCTCCACCCAAGATATTTTTTTCTACTTACTTTACAAAAATGTGGAAAAAATTATGGACAGCTTCACTGAAGAACTTTCTATTCATTATAAATCAGCACAAGTTTTTCCCTTTTTAAATTTATAAAGTAAACCATCCAATTTAACTCTTTCACTGTAATGAGCCCATTTAATTCCTTATCTCAAAATAAACCTGGCACTGGAAGATTTATTTTTTAAATGTGGCAATGAAAATGTTAAAGGTTCAGTAATTCAATACATCAATAATAAGTGTTGTGCTCTTGAGACACTACATAAAAAAATTGTGTTGAACCTTTATTTCAAAAATAGTACAATTGTTTTTATAGTTCATTAAAAAATGAAATGATTTATGAACATGATACTAAATATTTTTTCTTTCTTCTTTACTGTTTCATATTTGTCTACACATACCTTGTAAGCAATTATATCTCCAGACCTAGGTGGACCTATAAGAGGAGGATATTGACTAAAGTTTTTCTTGTGGGGCTTTGAATTTTGAGCTACCACATTTTTATTTTCCCCTGTTAGATTTGGAGGTGTTTTAATGTCTTCTTCATAATATTTTTGGATGAGTTCATCCTCTGTAAGGACAGGAGGTTGTTGATCTTTTGACTGACACTACAAGCAAAAAGTTATAAATTAGCATCAAGAAAAAAAAATTGTAAAATATGTACTTTTTTGCACTCAATATTATACCCATTTAACTGATGTGATAATATTATAGTATGATTTAATATAGCTCACATAAGAATCTAAACATCAAACATTGAATATTAGGAAAGCAAGAAAAAAAGGAAGCCTAGAAACTACAGGGTGTTCAGAAAGTCACTGTGCACTTGTATATTTATTAACAAACATGTTTCAATATAGAATACAGGAGGTAAATATGAATGACAATTATAAACAATGTTGAAAGTGACCCCCCCGTTGGCATCAATACAGGCCTGGATCCTTCTTATTTTGTTTCTAAACACCACTATCAGTTGCTGGCTTGAAATAGACTGAATACAATATGATTACAAAACTGCACAGTGACTTTCCAAACACCCTGTAGAATGGAAATGGTATAGACAAACTGATCTTGACATGCAAATAAAATCAAAAGGCAAGTCTAAGAAATAAGAAAATCATGGAAAGATTATGAGAACTGAACTCAAACTACAGTCCAGGTGTCCAGTGAGAAGTGAATACCACCAAAAACGTTAAAGCACAGAAACAGAGCTTGATGAAGACCATGTACACAGAACAGGAATAAAAACTGATACAACATCAGAGGAACTAAGTAAGGAGACAGAGTAGAAGTGGAATAGGCAAAGCTGAGAGAGAGAGAAGGAAACAAACCCTCAGAAAATCCCTCTGAATCCTGATGAAATGCCTGAAACAAAAGGTAAAGAGGAAATACATGAGTATGGCAACAGAAAGAAAAAGATATAAAAATGGGGTTCCAGAAGGAAAAATGGAGAGGGGATCTAGAAGGGAAAGGAAGAATGCCTGCAAGTCAGGACAAGAGAATCATAAATGTGAAGATGAGACATGTGGATATGAGTAAAGAGCTGTGAAAGAAAGGAAATAACAATCTTGATAACAAGAAAATAGGAAAGACAAAATACTTCCACAAATTAGATTCATGGAGTGATGAATAGGTAATATTAAAGAAGATACATGAAAGATAAACAAAAGAATTATACCAAAGTAGTAAAAAAATGGCCAGTGTGTAATGCCATCACTCAAACAGAATTAAGATATCACCATTATTTGAGAACTCAAGATAATGAACATTTTTGAAAAGAAACTAATGTAAAGCAAAAGCCAAAGTTTTGTTAATGAATACAAAATCTCATAAAACTGAATTTAGGTGAGAAATTTGCACATGCCTGTTCAATGTAAAACGAGGAAAAGAATAAATCATCATGAGTGTAAGTACATAGGAGGAGTTACTGACCATGGAGGTTGAGTTGCTCTTCTACTGGTGAAGAGCTACTGTCACATGAAGATGTCATTATGTACCAGTATAGTACACATTTAACACACAACTTTAGGTAGCAGTTAGCTCAAAGTTAGTGTCACACAAATCTCCCAGGCAGATGTATGATAGAAATAGAATCTGTGTATTTGATGAGTTACTGTCTCAGAATTTAGTAATGGTTAAAATGTTTCTCGAGATATTACAAAATTTTAATACAAGTAACTATAGTTATCCAAATATTTATTGTTATTTTGGATAATTTTCATAATGCACAAAACTAAAAGCTAAATGCACATAACAAATCCAAGTGAAACATTTCTTAAATTAACCTGAGATTATATTTAAAAGTTTAAAAATTACCTAATTTTACGTGTGAATACTAAGGAAATGTCTATAAAAAGGTATGCATTCATAATCTAATTTTTTTTTACTGTCATAGATGTGTAAAATTTAGATAAAAACTAAACCTCTACAGTACTACATCTAAATTCATCAGCATACTTCTATTTCTTCTTCTTAGGCCTGCAGAAATAATGGTTCAAATCTCAATCATTTTAAAATTAAGACTTACAAAGTGATCAAAATTTATTTTCACTTCTAAACTTTTTATCACACAAGTTCATATGCACCAAAACCAAAATAATTTATCTAAAACTTTCAGTGGTTGTTTTTAAATCTTAAAAGAAAATCATCATTTAGAAAACTGCACATGCTAGAATCATATACATTGCTTCACAAATGTATCCTAATACCTCTTTAGAAAAAACCTGCTAAGCAAACTTTTCACAGAAATCACCAAGTATAAGAAGAATCTGTAAACTGGATGAGCATAAATATATCAACAGTGTTTAAGTGAGTACCAAATGAAAAGCCACAAACTGAATTATGAATTTTACAGTTAAGATAATAGGATGCTGGGAGTATAGAAATGCAAAATATCACTGCAATGCTTGGTCATACCCAATACGCTATATACGAGACCATTCAACAACATAGGAAACTTAGGAGTATAATATATATAAAAAAAATATTTTCAACCAAAAATGCAACTGGAGAGTGGCAAAGATTTTTCTGTTACAACTGTAAAAATGTTTTGTGAACTATCTCAACAACAAAAACAATTCATGCTATTGAATCCAATGTGGCCATTGCAAATGAGCAACATTTGTGAAGTCTGTACATTATGTTCCTTGCAAGTGCTGGTACTTTAGAAAAGCTTGAATGCAAAAGCAATTCTTCACTCTCCAAAATGTTTCATACTCTCTTGATTGATGTAAAGGTCATCAGCACTGGAATATGGACAAATTATAATTTCTACAGTGTAAAAAATACAAAAAACTTCATTGATTTTTGCAACAATTGTTGAATATGAGTTTAAAGACAAGCATGAAGGTGAATTATTTATTTAACTGAGATAAGGAAAAGGATTATGATGAGTAGCTTTAAGGTAGCAAACACCCTTTAACTATTAAAAAATACCATAACTTAGGTTTTACTTTTCATAGTTTTCCTTAGTTCAGACTAATTCTTCACATCCCATCAAAGTCTGAACCCATTTTCAGGAGCATTAAGTTACGTTTGTAGAAATTATCAGGAACATGAAACATTTCTTTTGTATTTGTTTTTTTTTTATAGTATGCAAATTAGCCATAGAGGTAATGTTACATAATATGTGCCAGAATATGACTTGGTACCTATTTCAATACATTTTTACTTTTTTTTTTTTTGACAAAAAGGACAAAACCTATACAATACTATGTAAAAGGTATGTGCTATCTTAACTGAACAAGATCCATGCACCATGAGAGTTTTTAGACATTAACCTATTGAACTGTTCTAGTATTTTAGTGCTTCCTATCATATACTCTTAATCTAATTCTCATCTAGTGCTTTCTGGTCAGACAGTCCTCTGGAAAAAGTAATGACCACCTTAGAAGGGAGTTACATTTTTGAAAGGCATTATCTTCACAACCAAGATGCACACTTAACTTTGTTAATGCATTTTTTCTTTACATTCTTATACGTTAGAGATCTTAACCAATGCATCAAAACATAGTTGTCTATGATTTGCATAAATATTTACATATTGATAAAACAAAACATGAACATAATAATAGGAAACATTTTGGAATCCTCAAAATTCCTTCATTAGTAACCTAGAGGTACAAAACAAACAAACATAAATGGCTACCCCATGCATTTCTTGGAAAAACTTTCTTTTTTCTTCATAACTAATTTGTTTGTCAAACCATTTGCTAAATGTCCATTATTCATATCTTGTCTACTTATACATGTACAGCGACTATAAAGCCTCCTATATTGGTGAAACCAAATGTCACCTGAAAGTATAAGCATGTAAACTGGAAGGTTACAAACACTCTCAACTCCACTATTTATTAACACAATACAGAAACAGGACATCTCATTTCTCTTTCTAACTTTAAAATATTCTCAACAGCCAAACATGATACAAAACTTCTTATAAAAGAAATGCTAAACATAAAAAAAATCTCCTTCCTTTCCTAAATAATACAGTCTTTACTAGATTTAAAACTATTTTAACTATTTCAATCATGCCACATTTACTTTTCTTGACTTGTATTGTTTGTTTTTCTTATAGCAAAGCCACATCGGGCTATCTGCTGAGCCCACCAAGGGTAATCGAACCCCTGATTTTAGCGTTGTAAATCCGGAGACTTACCAATGTACTAGCGGAAGGCACTTGACTTGTATCTGTTTAAGTGTTTACCCTTATGTATTTCTGTTGTAATTACAAATATTGTTTTTCTTTTGTACCTCTAGATTACTGATGACAAATTTGTGAAATTCCTGAAATGTTTAATACATGCTTCCTGTTATCATGTTCATATTTTTTTCAGCAATATGCATTCCAAAAAATGAGTTAATTACTAGTATATTTACATATACATTACACTTCAAATATGATTTGTTACACAGGAAAAAGCCAACAAGCTTTCTTTTTTTTTTTTTTATAAATCACAGTGAAAAAAATGAAATCCACTTGCATTATTTTCATTTAACTTATATGTATTAACTGTAAATTATGTGTATTTATCAAGTTATAACTTATTGTTTTACTAACTGCAACCTCAGCTCGTAAATGGATCAGTATCTCTAAATCACCTTTAAAAAAATTGACTTGTTTGTGAGCACAGAATTAAGTTGTTCTTTTTTGCTTAATTCCCTGTATCTCTGCTTTGCTTCTGGAGCCTTTTTCTTCTGTATGCAGTCAAAAGAATAACTTCTCCAATTCTTATTCACATCTGAATTATCTGATACTGCAGAGGTTGTAACTGATGGTGAAATAAAATTTTTACATCTAGAGGATGAGGTTTCTCTACAGTTAATATCTTTATCTGTTCCAATTTTCTCTGGCAAACCACAAGTTAGGTCTGAGGTGCAATTTTTTAAACTATTGCTTACAGAGCTGCTCACTTCTACTGTTGAATTAAAGGTACCACTGTTTTCACTTATTCTGTCTGAAGTGCTCTTCACAGATGATTTATAACTTAAACTATCAAATGGAGTACTGGTGGCTTTAGGACATAGTCCAGTATACTTTTCTTTGCTAAGGTCATCTTTATCATCATAATCAAATTTAATACGTTTGTTTACATGTTTCTTGATTTCTTTTATTGCCAAGAATCTGGGATAAAAGGGCAGTATTTCCCTGGTGTTTTCTGTTTCTTTTTCTAAGTTATTTCTTAAAGATGTTTGTAAAATTTTCACTGAACTATCATTATGCACACTGATACTTGGATCAATTTCTGACCTATTCTTTCTCTTCCTCTTACGTTTTCTTTTATGCATTTTCTTATCCAAAATTTTATGTTCTTTTTCTTCCTCATTGGTTTTGATTTCCCAGTCATCAGACTTACTAGATGGAAAACTTTTCATTTCTTCCTGAGTGTTGTCTTTGTTTAATTCTTTAGATGAAGAAGTAACATCTCTCTTTTTTGTCTCATTTTCTTTCTTTTCTTTTATTACCTCAATTCCTTCCTCACTTTTATCCCAATTATTAGTATTTTCTTCAATATCAGCAGTAACAGTCCTATACTCATTGAAGACAGGTGTTTTTCTTGAACATTTAAAATCTTTATGTTTTTTTGGAAACATGGACCCAGGAGAAACTCTTTCCATTTCATCTTGATTTTTATCATGTTTTTGTTTCTTCCTCTTGTGTTTATGATGCTTTGATTCATTATTTTCTAAGAAAACATCAACTTCTTGGATGGGAATATATGCACAAAGTTGTTCAGTTTCAGATGATGGTTTGGAACATGAATTTTCTGTTGCAGGAACAACTCTAGGAAAAATAAAGTACACCACATCAAATACTATGAAATATTACAACTACCAACACCTACTTGTGCATATTTACTTTATACAACAGGAGATAGATTGTCTAGTATTGCATCACACTTTGAAATCCAAATCTGCTTGATTTGTGATTCAATCTTATCTCACAAAAAATAAAGTGCAAAATATTTTTACTATGTCAATGGTGCAACTTAGATTATCCATAACTTGTGATTCCATACATACAGTATCAAGGTAAGTAATGCTTAGTTTTGTAATAATATTGCCATATAAAAAAACATTTTTAACCCTTTTGTGGTGGGATCAGTATAATATATGAGACCATATATACATATACACACATTCACATTAAGTATTTATACTATAACTTTTAATGCAGCACATGGATCTTCATAAAATTTGATATACTTTTATTAAAGATTGCAAAGTTTTATACACAATAATTCAGATTTTTCAATGAAGTATTTTTACTAAACAAATATTTGTGAAAACATTGATTATTATTCTTTATTATACAAGTGCAAATTTATAATGTTATAAGTAAAAAACTATTCTTTGTCTCAAAAATATAAAATATTATTCATTAATCTCTAAAACCTACTTAATACATTTCAAATGTTTGTTTTCAGTAATACTATATTTTGTCTAATATTTTCTACCCTAAGTTAAAAATTCTTAGAAATACTGAGCATAGTATTAAAATATTTTTTACAGACAATAAATGTTTTTTATAATGTTTTTCACACAATTCAAGACATTTAAATGCAATACTTTTGTTTCAAAAATACACACATCTGAGATTTGCTGTTGCAATGCATGCACACTTTTCCAATTACTAAGCAAAAATTTTTTATGTAGCAATTGTTCCTATGCAAAATTTATGAAACAAATTATCCTCTATACATATTTAAGTCTTACATATCTTGGTTAAAGCATTTTTTCCACGTAAAATGTTTTACGGTATGGAATTAAAACAACAAAAATGTATTAAACCTAAATCAAATATATTTCAAAAAATAATTACTAAAGTGTACAAATTATAAAGGTTATGATTAGCCATTGGAATATTGTGATTTAAATATAAAACAATTGAAAATTAAAATTTGAATTTATATATCATTTCTTTTTGTTATTATTAAGACAATAATTGACTTAAAAGAGCAAAAAATAATCCAATTTTCTAAACTTCAAGTCTTGGCACATTGCTGCAGCAGAAAAAAATATCTTACTTGAATATGTGCTCAATAAGACGACATTTAAAAAGCAAAAATAACTACTGAATATACATGTACCATGAGAGGTGGTGATTAGCAGAATTTGCTAATCAATTAATGAGCTCAACTAATTGGTTATTCTCACATGAGATAGCTTAATAAAAGGATTGCAAAATATCAAAAAATGTTTTGCATAATTTTTCGAAAGATAATCTGAACATTTAGCAAATCACTAAAGTCAATACAAGTATTATGAGATTGCCATTTTGTGTTTTTAAAAGACGCCATGATAACTGAATGGTCTTTGTAATTTCAATAGATTGATAATTAAATAATGTTTTATTATCACTGATATCAGTATTAATATTTATATTGAAAACATATCACAATTGTAATTAGAAATCACTTAGTAGCCAGTTAACCAATTTATTTATGTACGTCATTTGAATGCTACAGCCATAAAAATGTTAGAAATAAGGAATTGGGGTCACCATTAGGGTGGGCAACATGAGCCCCTTCACACATGAACTACTAAATCAATTTTAGAAAATAATAAAATATGAAGTCTAACTATTTTTAAGCAAAAGTGGTTGAAACAGAGCTAGAAGTAAAAAAAGTTACTTTAAAATTTGTGTAAAAAGAATACATTTAGCACAAAATGTTTCAAAAGCCAAGGAAATCCTATCTTCAGGTATAATAATTCAGAATTAAAGCTACTTTATTACTCTTAAACTTTGTACATTAAAACTACTTTATTAATCCTAAACTTTGTACATAAAAATGTATTATACAAGCAAACACACAACAAACTGAAAATAGAATTAACAGCATTCTTTTGGTTTCTCCCTACAAATTTCCACAAGACAACTGTACTGAAGCTACTGAATTTTTGTTGATAAAATTAAACAAATTACTTTTTGACATTTTCAAACAACTATTTATAACCCTAAAAATACCTCACAACTCAAATATTTAAAAAAATAACTAATTCTGGCCATAGACCTACACTCATATTTGTAATTGAATACATCTTTCATTGTTAGAAATATTTTTACAAAACTTAGGTAAGATACACAACATATAACCATCAGTGCTAACATTCATAACAAAATTAAAAGAAACATCACAGCACACTACATATCTTAAATATATTTTCAAACATATAAAAAATATTAACAGTAAAACCACTCTGGTAGTTAATTTCTTTCTTTGAAGAATGTTTAACAAGATCAATTGAGTGATCTCACTGATGTTTATTGAAAACTGAATAACATTTAACTTTCTAATTTAATATATGATTGAAAAGCTGATATGACTAACTGAATAAAGAATAATCCTTCATAATCATTTCCTCTATTTTCAGAAAGTTACCAATTCTACACATGCCAATAACTATCACAAATTCTACCATAACACAAGTTCAAGAAAGTAAAAGGTGTGTTGTTACAAACATATACAATGAAGAAAAATTAAATTTATAGCTTATTCAATGCTAGAGTAAGGTAATGCAGAATATAACTTACAATATAACAACATTAAAACAGATTTTAATCCTTATTAAACATTAAAGAAGTTACCCAACTATAAATTATAAACATACCATAGTATCGAAAAATGTAAATTTACACTTTATTTAATACTAAAGAAGTCCAAGAATTGGCAGTGGCTGATGCAAGCTAGTTGTCTTTCCTACAGTCACCTTTTCAAAATTAGGGATGGTAGCAAATTAGCTTACTCACTAAATAAGGAAAACTTTTGCAATTAGGATGTTGAAAATAGTGCAAATACAGATGCAAACTGAAATCCATCTCTAAAAATGAATTCCTTGCCCTTGAAACATTATCAGAGGTAACTAGTGATCAACCAATATTTAAGGTTCCTTTTGAGTTCCTAGATGAGCACTTTTCTGAAGGCACCTGAAGAAAACCCATGTATAACCCTAATGTATAAGGTAACAATTGCAAGAGACTGCATTCCATCTGTAACAGGTATATTTTTCATTCATTGTAAACTAAACTAAAACTATTAAATAAATAAATTAAAAAAAAATCTTATAGCCAGCCCTTATCATTCATAAAGTTATTAAACTTTCTTTTAAACTCACTAAAATTTACTGCCTTCACAACATCTGAAAGCAACCCATTCCAGAGGCCAGCCATCCTATTTGAACAATAAAAATTGTTTAAGCTAAAGATGACTCCTTCCCAGCCAAAATTTATATTTGTGTTCCCTAGTCTTACACCATTAAGCATGAAAAAAGATGATGCATCAAAACTATAAATTCCATTAACAATCTTAAATACTTCAATCAAATTTTCTCTAACTCATTTTTTTTAGAAGAAAATAATTTCAGAGATCTCAACCTTTTCATTCCAGACAATGTCCTTAATAAGGTAAAGAGCCAAAGACTTAACACAATACTACAAATGTGGAATAACCAGTGACCTATACAATGAAATTATAACCTCTTATACAGCTATTCAGTACTTCCATAGATACAACCTAAAATTCTATTTGCCCTACCACTAACAACAGCATGCTGCTTGGATGGCTTAACACTCCTATGAAAAGTGGGGCCTAATAGGCTCCAGAGCAACTTGAAAGGTTATTAATATTAGGCTAATAAATTTGTATTTAAATGAAATTGCCATTTCATTTCATCAAATGATTCATTTGATGAAATGAAATGGCAATTTCATTTAAATACAAATTTATTAGCCTAATATTAATAACCTTTCAAGTTGCTCTGGGGCCTATTAGGCCCCACTTTTCGTAGGAGTGTTAAGAAACTTACCAACCACTACACCAAGATCCCTTTATTTCATAACACTGTTAAGGTTATTAAGATAAAAATTATATTCATAATTCAAAATTTGATAACTCGCATGCATTATCTTGCATTCATTTTAATTAAAACTTATCTGCCATTTATTTGCCCAATTCACTAAACAATCTAAATTATTTCATAAATCAGCAATATACCCTTCAAAGCTAACAACATTAATATCTTCAGCAAATTTATGTATTGACCATTCCATCATCTTTGTCACTGATGTAAACCAAAACATTGTATCTCAGAATGGCTGCTATGGACATTAATACTTTTACTAATTAAGTGGAGAACAATGTTTCAACCTTCTTAGGTCATCTTCTGATTAACAAAGAGGTTAACCTGAAACATTGTTCTCTGTTTTGTTAGTAAAAGTGTTAATACCTATATCAGCAATCCTGAGATACATTTTTACTTCAAGTGGGTTTCTCATTATCATGGAAAACGAAAACATTGATGTAAACATCCTACGACTGAGCCATATGGTACCCCACTTGTGACATTTATCTAATTTGACTTAACTTTATTTATAACAACTCTCTGCTTTCTTCCATCCAGCTACTCTTCTCTCCAGTTTGCTAACTTATCCCCTTTTATGTGGCACCTTGTCAAATGCTTCCTGAAGATCCAGATACACCAGATCTAAACCCTTATCCTCATCTATATAAGCAGTAACTAGTCAAAAAATGTTAAGTAATTTGCAAGGCAAAATTTCCAAATAAAATTCTAAACTTTGTTAAACAGTTTTGTATAGCATCTTTTACCAGCCTTTTAAAAAACTTTTCCCACATTGATTTAAGATTAATGGGCCTATAATTACTAGGGCAATTTTTATTGCCTCCCTTTAAAAGAGGAGTGACATTAGCTAACTTCCAATCCTTTAGGTATCTGCCCACTATTCCAGGGACTCATAGAAAAAATGTATAGCAAGTGGCTCGCATATCCCATTCCTAATCTCCTTCAAAATCCTTGCAGAAATGTTATCTCACCCAGAAGCTTTATCATTCTTTAATCTTCCCAATTTTTTCTTAACAAACTCAGAATTAATGCAATTATCTTGTTTTCATCTATAACATTCTACAGGGTGACCCATAAGTCCCTACCCATCCATATGTTATTATGTCATATTCAATAATACTAATGATTAGTTGAAGGCAGCTGTTACTGCAGCATTTGGAACAATAACCCCTGCTATGTTGAGGAAAATGTCTCACAGAACATGGCATTGCATAATATTATGCAGCGAGAATGGGGGACAGCACACAGATACACTGGATACATAAGATATATGGATTGGTAGGGACTTACGGGCCACCCTGTACAAATAAAACTGTTAAGAAATACTTATAGGGTTAGAGAAAACATTACAAATTTGTTTTTGGTGTTTGCAGGTATTCTGGAGTTAATCTATGAACCCTGTCAAAAGAATCATAATACAAGAATTTGTGCTTGTGAAATACGCACACTAAACTATATTATCAGAAAACATCAAAAGCAAGTCATAAAATCGACGTGATGGTTATACCTACCTCACGAGATCATCATCCCTTTAGAAGAAATATAGTTTCATCAGAAGGTAGTAAATAATGTTTCACATAAAGTTGAATTTTATGTTGAGGATTTAGCTTAAACCTCTCTTTTATGAGATTTTCAAAATCTGACACTCTTTTCACAGTTGAAATATCAACAGACAACCAACAAAAAGAACTTAAACTATTAATTTCTGTTGCTGAAAGATCTACTCTAACCCTCATTATACTGCTACAATTTGCCATTGTAAATTTTAAACGGTAAAAAACTTTAACCCTAGACAGGCTGGACTTACACTTCTAGCAATTGTATTGAAAGCCCATGAAGACACGACACCTGTTGTAACTATCTATAACTATATGAGCAGAATGGCATCACAGTTTTTAAAATTAATGAAGTGAGCGGTTAAGTATAAAAATATTTGTTAATTATGACAAAATTTTCAGTATAAACAGATTTAGAGACAGTAACAACATTCTTTAGTGTATCACTCTGTAAATTATATATGAATCGACATCAAATATTTCATCACTTTTCAAGTCTGAACAATAAATTAAGAAGTTTATGTTTTGTTATGGCAATTTTAATGCAATGTGTTAAAAAAGAAAAGTATACATTCGGACACTAGAAAGTAGAGAAAGCCCCCATAATTAAGCCATGCATATTTAATTTTCGGTTATACTTTAATCATAAGAGAAATAACCAAAAAATATATAACGCGGATAACAATAGATCATTTGATCCTCAAAAGCTGTCCTTTCGCACCCACCTTTAAGAAAAGTAAAAACATTAACGACACCTTTATTTGTCCTAAATTAAATCACCATTTCCAAATTTTTGGGCCCGGCATGGCCTGGTGGGTTAAGGCGTTCGACTCGTAATCCGAGGGTCGCGGGTTCGAATCTCGGTCGCACCAAACATGCTCGCCCTTTTAGCCGTGGAGGCGTTATAATTGGATGGTCAATCCCACTAGAGTTGGCGGTGGAAGGTGATGACTAGCTGCCTTCTCTTTAGTCTTACACTGCTAAATTAGGAACGGCTAGAGCAGATAGCCCTTGAGTAGCTTTGCGTGAAATTCAAAAAAACAAACAAACCAAATTTTTTACCCCTACAGCCTTTACAACTAATTCCATAAGTATATTACTCTGTTAGAAAAAATAAAATCGTCGTAGCTGTTGACCTCTTATCTTCAGATAAGCATAAATGAAATCAGGTATTTATCTTTTTAATTACCCAGATACTCTTGTGAATTTCAGTAAAATCGATCATCAGCTGCCTTTATTTTCTCTAGAGAAGATAAATTAAATCTAAATTTATCTCTATAAAATAATCATTACATACCCAGAACCATCTTGGTAGTTATCTTCTGAACCATTTATTATGAGCCAATAATCTTTCTTAGACAAGTTATGAGAACAAAACTGTACACAGTATTCCAAATGAGGCCTAACTACTGGCTTATGTATAGAGATAATTACATTTTCTGATTCACAATCAGTATGTCAATAAACACATCCTACAGTTCTGTGAACCTTAATTATTTCTGTGATACATGAATATATTATGCGTTTCCACAGTGGCACAGGTATCTCTTCGGAGTGATATCGCTAGAAACCGAGTTTCAATACTCGTGGTGGGCAGAGCACAAATTGCCTGTTATATAACTTTATACTTAACTACAAACAAACTTATTGTATTATTATAGTAGTTATTTTAAACTTATATATACCTTTTAAATGTGTTCAGGTTTCACGTTACATGTGGTCGAGAAAACAATTAAGTTGATTTAGCTTTAGCTGCCCTTGTTCCTTTTGTATTCTCGAGTAAATAATGCCTGTTTTTCCAGTGAATGGACTTCTACAGTACTACACGGTATGGAAAATTTTGACAACAGTGCCTTTCAGTGATAATATTTTGAGGTAACACCCTCATTGTTTGAATGAGAATGCGCTGTTACGTGGATAGCTCTCGTTTCTTTCAGTAAATACAAAGTTTCTTGCCAAGTGTGAAATGTTGGATTTCGTCAGTCTGGTATGGGTATTCAACCTGATTAGTTGAATACAAAATATCCAGTAAAAACAATCATCCTATGTTAGTGTAGTAAATTCACATACACACATACTATGTTTCTGTTAAATGTAATACGAACAGAAATTGTTCATTTATGTTCCACTTTATGTCCAGTCTTTTTATTTCATTCATTCTCACAGTGTAATTACTTAGAGATATTGCATTAATTAGTAGTAGATATCTTGACAAAATCTACAGTTATTAAGCACACCTATCCCATTGTTCTAAATCTAGCTTAGTTTCACCGGAATATATTATATTACCAGAAACAAAGCACTACTTCAATGGTTTGAGTAACTTGTGTTATTCTGAAATTGCTCTGATTTCTCTTAAAGTAGTCTTTAAGATTCGCAAAATAACAGTGGGATTCAATAAACAGTAATCACGAACAGCGTCTGTATTTGATATGCATTTGACTAAGTCTTTACACAAAAGAAACTGAACATGAGATTGTAAACAACCACAATCTTTACTATAAACGAAGTCGTATTTAAATGAATATTTGTATAAGTACTTATGCGTTTGACTGAAGAGAAAGATAGCATTATTTGTATTCTCTCATAAGTGTAATTCTAGTTCACTTACTAAGCTGACTAACAAAGACCTCACTCACACAATTGTAATGAAACAACTCAGAACGATATGTGTCTATGAAAATCTCTTAGTACCTTGTAAAATGTAGCAGTTTATATTAGTGTGAAAAATCTGGCTGAATCTGTCTTAAACAAAGAAAACTTAAAGTATATAGAAATTTCCTCTCTCCAGGCACATGCGTCATCTAACTAACAAAAAGGGACATTTTCATGTCAACAGTAAGTATCCCATTCTTGGATTGTGATATGGCTTGCTGGCAGAGCAAATTACTCTTTTTATCTATAGCATATTTCACGAAACAGCAGTCTATGTTAATGGATAGTACATGTGGTACTCTTAGTAATTCATACAGTTCCACAAACAACCACGATTAGAGAAATTTTGTGATTCTATATTAAGAATCTATATTCTATATTAAGAATAAAACCTAAAGTTCAATGAAAATTAGAAAAAAAATATCTAGTAACCGTTTGTTTGGTTTGAATTTCGTGCAAAGCTACACAAAAACTATCTGCACTAGCCATCTGTAACTTCACAGTGCAAGACTAGAGGGAAGGTACATAATCATCACTACCTACCGTCGACTCTGGGAATGCCTTTTTCTAATGAACAGTTGGATTGACTGAACATTATTACACTCTCACGGCTGAAAGGGGTGAGCATGCTTGGTGTGACTGTGATTCGAATCCGCAACTCTCAGATTGTGAGTTGAGCGCCCCAAACACCTGCATACCCTGGATTTTTAAATAAATCTACTACAAGTGGTGTCTTATCACCCTAAACTACGCTCTCTTGTTCTCACCACAGAGCAGATAGTTACAAGAATAAATAACAGATAAAACAGATAGAGATACTGAAAAACGATAGATATGCATTTCAAGGGCTCTTAAATATTATGCAAATGCAATGTAGAAACTGTAATATAGACAAAACTGTTTTTACACATACATAAACATCACTTTGCACTCCAACTTATCGGAGTCAAAATCATACTGACGTCAGCAGTCTACAGACACATCTTGAGAACAAATACGGTTATAACACATTTGATTTACTCACGTGCAACAGGTGTGTACATTTAACTAAAAGCTTGCCATATTTCATGTAGATACACTTAGTAAATTGGGAATTACGGTAAAAATTCTTTCTCTAATATGGTGTCAATCCATTGTATTGATTTGGTGCACATAAGATTAATTTAAGTAAGAAAAGCAAAGGTTCAAACACTGACATTTGGGGCACTTTATCAATGATAATGGTCCAGTTTGACTGGACTCCATTAGCAGTAACCTTGTTCTTTCTCCCACCTAATAATCCAATAATTTTATTAGCTCTTGTTAACTTTTTACAAGAGCTAATAACATTAGGATCTGCTGTACTTCAGGTCCAACATTCATAAGCATTAACATTAAGTTCTGTAAGTTATGGAAAATACAACCAATGTTTAAGCTAATGATTTTTAAACGAGACCCTAAATTCGAACGCTTCCGAATAATTCCTTGTTCTTCTTCACGAGAATAAAGCAGAATAATGAACTATTCGAAAATGCTGGTATTTTGAATCTCGCTTGAAAACCATTACAACTTTTGTACAAGATCCTATATGTTAACTTTTTAATCAGAATTATTTAAGCTAGGTAGACTTACAACATTCGATAACATGTTCCAACAATATCTGTCTTCTCATTCTGAGCCTATGTTTACCTAGCGAAAAACAAGTTTAAGTGTAAAAATAAGTATATTTTCAAACATAATGGTTACATAGATAAGTACAAATAAATACAAGAACGGGGCCTGGCATGGCCTAGCGCGTAAGGCGTGCGACTCGTAATCCGAGGGTCGCGCCAAACATGCTCGCCCTCCCAGCCGTAGGGGCGTTATAACGTGACGGTCAATCCCACTATTGGTTGGTAAAAGAGTAGCCCAAGAGTTGGCGGTGGGTGGTGATGACTAACTGCCTTCCCACTAGTGTTACACTGCTAAATTAGGGACGGCTAGCACAAATAGCCCTCGAGTAGCTTTGTGCGAAATTCCAAAAACCAAACCAAATACAAGTACGTTTCAAATATATTTAAATTGTTGGTCCAGCTTGATCGAAAACAATCTCTAAATTTGGTTAAAGTGATTTCTAAGCCATTTGCTGAAGCTAGTTGTTAGGCAGTTGCATGTACTTATCGATAATTATTGTTTCTCAACCAAAGTTTAAATGTAAGATGGCTTTCATGTTTCAAAAATTCATTATTTAATAAGTCAATGCCCACTACACCTTCATCATATCATTATATACAGTAATACAGTTGTATTACAAGTTGCAATGTGCTGTTTTCATGATTACAAATTATTTTGTGTGTGTGAGAAGGGGTTTCCTAGTGTGCATTTGGTCACAAATCATGCACTTGTAATGTATTTATGCAGTTGAAAATTCCCCTATATGAGTAAATTCAAGTAGACAAATTAAAAAGGAACATGTGTATGTAAAAACGGCTCGTGAAAAATTTTCTCAACCCAAACGAGCCGTTTTTACATATATATTTTTCTCTACAAGTGGGTTTTCTCGACATCACTGAAAAAGGAACATATTTAAGATTATAAAATTCAATTCCAAGGTTGATAAATGAGTGTATTTATTGGAATACTCTTCATTTTAAGAATTATTAATAGACCTCTATATTTGAGGTACAATGAGGCGTCGTGTATTAAAAAATGCTAAAGTTAAAATATAACTGTGCTGTTAAAAAAGAAACTTAAGAAAAGCTCTTGAGTGTGAGATATATGTATATCAGATTTTTAAATAACGTATTTTTGTTTATTTCTCTATCTAATGATACGTTGTAGTATGCGCAAAGTTTACAATACATATATTGGGTTGAGGAATAATTCGTGAGCGTTTTTTCAACTTAACAAAATATATTCATAAATACGCTTTCCCAAAATATTTCATGTCATTTGGTAGATAATTTTTTGCTCTAATAGATGGTGCGTTTGATTTTCATATGTCTTTAATTTTTGCTTTCATTTTCAGCTCATTAAATGGAATGTCAAGTGGACAAAATCAAGCATTTTCGACACCATCTGCTTTTCGCATTTAATTTCTTGCAATTTCGTTTGCCAAGCGCGTAAGGCGTGCGACTCGTAATCCTTCTTCGGTCATCGTCAGGTTCACAAAGAAAGAAAGAGGTAACTGACCGATAGCTGACCACATGTTTGAAGGGGGTTGTGTAACCGAGTGTAGGAATGCGGAGGGCGTGTTTAGATGTTTGATTATATTTATTAATATAGGTATACAGGTGTTCCTTTTTATTGGTTTATTTTGGGCTTGAGTTGTTGTATAATTAAGGCTTCTTTAATTTTGCGTTTGTTTATGTTTGTTTCTTTATTTAGTATTTGGGTGTTTTTTATGGTTATGTTGTGTTTATTTGATTTGCAGTGTTCGAAAACGTATAAAGGTGACTTTTGGTATTCTTTTGAATCTGGTTTACATTTTTCTACTTGTTTCTCCAATATAGAAGTCGGGGGAGTTATCACATTGTATTTTATAAATAATGTTGGTGTGGCGTTTGTCACTGTAGTTTTTACATAGTTACCTCTTTCTTTCTTTGTGAACCTGACGATGACCGAAGAAGGTCGAAACGTTGTTCGCTCCTCTACATAAAAAGTTTCTCAACCCATACCAGCCGTTTTTACATATAAATTTTTCTCTACAAGTGGGTTTTCTCGTCATCACTAATTATTATTTGTCTCATCATAGTTACGCGGGGAACAAGGCTACTCCAGTGGGCCATTAAATGTACTTTCTAATAATAAATAGAGTTGTAACCTTACAAGTGATATAAAAAATAAGACTACTGTCTTTTCTGTCGGTGAAATTGGTGATGTCCAAATGGCATGATCTATCACTGGACTGAATTAAAAATGATTTTGAGTTACGGAGGTAACATGCAACCCTTTGGCACCCTTAATCTTGTTTATTTTACCAACATAGAGTTAGGTTTTCTCTCATATAATAAGAATACTAAAGTGATATTGGTAATTGATTCCAATCCACTTTCATCCAAAAAGATACAATATTTGCTTTAAAGTAGATAAGATGAAAAGCGGAACTGAAGTGTTTTAGCAATTTTTAACGAAAGTTTAATATTTAGAGTTAAACTTTTAATATTTTTATTCAACTTTAAAATTTATAATGTAGTAGAACTCTGTTAGCGACATATTACAAAACCTTACCTTGTTTCAACTTTGATTGTGTTGCTTAAATAACGATGGTTACTACGTGTAAACTTGTGCACAGTTTTATGTGTGTGTGTCATACAGGAAAAGTCAAGCTTCTCCAAATTAAAGTTCCTTTCAAACCTCACATCTTACTCTGGAAACTGAGGGAAATGACTGAACATGAGAATACCATAATATAATCGATTTTTCAAGTTACTAAGTTCTAATTGTAGCAAAGTATACTCATTTCACATTTTTTGGCCTTGTTTTTGTATTAAAAGTACGGTATTATTTATTAAGATAACACTGAATTTTGACATTTGTTTAGTTTCTACTGTATGTAGAAGTATAAATGGCATTAACGAGTGTCATTTTCGTTTCCGCTAAGCTATGAGGAACCAACGAAATCTCTTTTCATTAAAGACGCTTATGATGTGGATATCCCTAGTATCTAATGTTCCTTAATGAAACAGGTATATGGTTAGTTTCCTTGATAAGGCTGTTGTAGAATTTTCTCCTCAAAGAAAGGCTGTAAGTTAATGTTTCTAAACTTTGAACGTGACCTAAGGCTACCGAGATCAAAGCAGAATAACTT
Source organism: Tachypleus tridentatus (assembly GCF_004210375.1). Lineage (NCBI taxonomy): Eukaryota > Metazoa > Arthropoda > Merostomata > Xiphosura > Limulidae > Tachypleus > Tachypleus tridentatus. Next base: position 91,978,602 of record NC_134835.1, read on the forward strand.
CCTCAGAGAGCAACTTCAGAGAAATTATTTTAAAACTAAGTTGTTATATTTAACCTTGCAGAACTCGAAGATACTTACTCCTTTTGAAGTAAACTGCAGAGTAACTTGATATGACTTCGTTTATTATCAGAGAAACTCCTACTTATATTGGTTTATAAGAGTTGATATGTTCGAAATCCTATGGATGACAAAATTTATAAGAATTCAAGCAGGAAAAATCAAAGAGAAATTTTAATAGGAACATTTTCCTCACATAAAATTTAAAATATATGAATCCTTGAGGAAAAAATGAGTAACTTTAAGCATTAAATTGTAATGACTGAAACTTTAAAAAATTTACTCTTCTGTAACTACTATTGAACGTATCTTTATTCTTGCTTATTCAGCGGTATATTTTCTGCACTTTTACACGCAATATTTGCATGTAGTTACGGCATTTTCCTTAACCAAATGTCTCAAAGTCGTAAACGTGTGATAATCCTTTTACAAAAATAAAGGCTTCACACTGTAACATTTTTCACTTAATCACACTAGTGTGTATGTGTTTCTATGCTTTTGCTTTGTAAAATTTTGCACAAAGTCCCTCAAGGGTTCTCTTTGGTAGCAATCCCTAACTTTGATGTGATAGACTAGAGGGATGGAAAACAGTCAACACTATCTGTTGCCATCTTTTAAGCTACTCTTTACCAATGAATAGTGGGATTAACTATCCAATTATAATGCATCCACAGTTAAAAGGGTGAGCATGTTCAGCTGCGGGTTTCGATCTTACAACCCGGAGATTTTAAGTTGAGCAACCTAACTACCAGATCATACTTGGTCTATTTCTGTATGTATTTTTTTTTAAGGTAGCTTAGTTAAAAATATAATACAATTACGATGAAACTTTGTAGAATGGACGACAACTGCCTGTTGTGGAGACACAAGTGTAGAGAACGACATTTCAAAAGTCTTCCGCCTTTCATCTTCCAGTCTTGAAGGAAATGAACTCATTTTTTTAAAATCTCAATATACAGAGAACTGATATTTTTAATTTTGTCAGAGTAATCAATCCACTATTCCACACTTCAAGCATTTATTAATTAGAACTTTGCATTTTTGTTGCATGTCAAAATACAATAAAAATCAATTCATCAATTTTAAAACAACTTTAGCTGCTGTTAGTTACATTTTGTTACTCTTTCTTCTGCAGATGGTAAAATACCTTCCATTATAAATCAAATTACTAAACTTAAAAACTGACTAAAATATTTTTAGTTTAAATTTATAACACCTTGTTTTGAGGAATAAAATCAGGTTTCTAAATACAAATTTCTTTCAAAAGTCACTTAAGATTTAAGGGGAAACAAATGGTAGGTTAATAACAAAATTTAGACGAAAATGCAAATTTGTTAACCTAATCTTTATTGTACCAAATATGCATAATAAAGTGACTAATGTCTCAAAAATTAATGATTATTTGAGAAACTATAAACAAATTGAGTAGCTCTATTCTGCCTACTCTTAGGCAAGGACAATTTTATCAATTGTAAGTTTCTTACTAAATATTTTAAAGTATTATACTTTGTCTATATGTTTCCAAATACAGAGGCAAAATTCTGCTGGCAATGAGTCCTGGAACTTAAGTTAGTACTAGAGGATTGACTTGAACTGTTTTGTCCTTTTTTCACATTTACAAATATTTTTTCATTTTTTTCAAAAACAGGTCCACTTCACCCTGCTGAGTACCTCTACTTTTTTTTCTTTGAAAATTTCAGCCCTGTCCTAACATATATCACTATTACAGTAAAAAGCTGTCACAAAAAGAAAGAATGCTGTGGAAGTTAGTTTATATGTTTAAAATCATATTCCAACACATCAGTATAACAGTTTTATAATTAAAAACCTATAAAAAGTAAAATGATTAATATTCTCTAAACAATGTGGCATTAAATCAAATCCTGAAAAAATTACTATGTTAGCAAGTTATTTGGATAAAAGAAAAAAGAAAATTATGTTCACAGTAACTACAAAAGATGTCATCCATTAGAAAAGGATGTTTAACTAAATTACCCAAATACGAACAAAACAATTCAATCAACAGAAAAATTAAATTAGTCTTTCAAACGTAATTTGAATCAAGAATTCTTCAATCTAACATGTGGTATTTTTAACAGGCTTGTATCTTACGTTTTGAATTGTAAGATTAAATTAAATTAGTCTTTCAAATGTAATTTGAATCAAGAATTCTTCAATCTAACATGTGGTATTTTTAACAGGCTTGTATCTTACGTTTTGAATTGTAAGATTTTTTAAAGTAAACTATCTGTGTTGTTTCATTTTAAATTTTAATACAATAATTTTGTGGTTTGAAAAATAATTAATTTTGTATGTTAATTATATTTCATGGTACAGTATATGATATGGATAAAAGAAAAACAAAACTAGACTATATGTTTGTGAAAAAAAACTTTAACATGAAACTGCATTAAAGACAAATGTAATACATAAAAATAAGTGGGAAAAATAATTATGGATAAATAGGATAGGCAGCTAGAACTAAATTGAAGTGGCAAGTGATTAGCCCCTGTATATATATTACTACAGAAAGTTCTAGGAAATTCTTGTAAGTTCTACAACATTCTAGAAAGTTCTTGCAAGTTCGAGAAAGTTCTCTATCAGCTACTCAGCACTGAATCTACCTGGAATTTTCTGGAAAATGCGTAAATTTGAAAATTTCATTACCCAGGTCACAAAAGTAAAGTTTGAAGAGCAAAATAGGTCTTTTCTATTTACTTTAGGCATAAGCAACTGGGAAATAACACTTTCTGCCCAGGAACAAGAAAAAGTAACAATTTTGTTACATAATGTAATAGAGGCCTACTGTTGATATATAACTATGATACAGTCAATGTATTAGCTACATTTATTTTTGGTCAAATTTTGCTGATATTGGTTAGTACCAGCAGAATTTCACTCCTGCAACTACATATTTGGTGCTTGACATGATTAAGACATCTTTTGTGGATACTATTAGAAGGGTTACAAATGTTAGAACTACTGCTAATGCTATGGTTCAATCTGAAATTTATTGAGGAAAGTTGACTGCAACAATAGAAAGGTAATTTTCAAGTTGAAAAGAATCAAAATCTCTAAAGAAATACTATGTTATGACTGTTTGTAGGCTTAATAATGTATTTATGTTATAAGTGCACAAATCTGAAACTGATAAATTAGATCTCTCTGCAGTTGCCAAAGAGTTTGTATCACTCAACACTTGCAGAATTCACTATTTTGGAAAGCCTTAATTATTTGTTTTGTATTTATTTTTGTACAATAACTGTAGTTAGATACTGATACATATGCTAATTGTGTTTGTGATTAATTTTAACCACTTCTGGATACCTACAAAAATAAAAAATCTTCAGTGTCTAGGGATGGGTTTACCTAGTAAGGTAACTTCAGATTTCAGATCACCCATAGGTTGAAATATCTTTCTATGCTTTTGTCAACCACTAATTGCACAAAGAAAGTTTGTTTCAGCATCTGTGACTTTGACAGAATTAGTTTTGTTGCTGCTTGTTACCAGTGAGAGACAATTGTCTGTGCTGAAGAGAGAGAGGATGAATTAAACAGCAACAGTGGCAATATAGGCCTACTGTTAGTATATAACTATGATACCATCAATGTGTTAGCTACATGTATTTTTTGTCAAACAACATGGTGTTAGTTTTCAAATATTTATTAATGTAATTTTTATTATTGTGTGTTTTTAAATATACATATAGGTAATGGCATAATACGACTGTTATATTAATACATTTCAACAGTGCTTACATTCATACCCCATGAGTATAATTGCTCTCTGTTATAGATAGATTTATGTCAACACATTTTACAATAAATTCTATGCTGAAATGATGATATTAAGTGGTTCTTTATTTATTTTGAATTTCAAGAACAATGTAAGATCTGATTTAACAAAAAATGAAAGTGAAACCACATAAACTAGTTGAAACATATCTAAAAAAAGGCATCATAGAGATACCAGATTTCAAAACATTTCCAGGACCTTCCCCCTAACAGCCTGCCATACCAGGTATACATACCAGACCTAAGGAACATCCTACAACACTGATTTAATAATTTACAATCTAGAAACTTTAACAATAGTGTAAGGGATTATTTTTATTCAAAGTAAGATTAATAAATTATTAGAAAACTGTACGAATGCTTGTATCTAAAGATGTTTTCAGGCAATATCGAAATTGTGAAGTACTTTTGTTACCATTTTGCATACATTTGATGTACCTACTATTTACAGCTCTCTCTTTCTCTCTATGTTTTCAACTATAGTATTTTTAAGTCCAACTGTATAAACAACATTAAACATTTCCCTAACTTACAATGAATAGTTTTTCTCACTCACTGATTAATGGAAAATGTGATCTATGCTATTAAATGTTTTGTGATCTACAAAAGTACCAAAATGTAGAGATATATTTGATGCATCATTGGTCACACACACATTAATCTAAACATCTCAGGACACCAAGTAAAGATTACATATGTCACAAATCTATTTTGCAAATGCTAATATACAGCTTTTATCTAAATTATTCAGTTCATCACAATTTTAGGAATGTTGTTGGTCCAGGTTATTTGTGGAAAGGTCATCTATAGAATACTTCTTGTTGCAAGTAAATGACACAGTAAGTGCGTATCTTATGCCACTGGTTACTCTCTCTACATAATGGGGATTTTCTGATCCTGAAGTAAAGGCCACAACCCTACCTAAAATGTCATTAAACAACACTAATTTGCAACTGCTTAATACATGAGTTTTAAAAATAATATTTTAAAAATAATAAAAAAATAATTTTTTTATAACTACAATTCTTAATTATAAATTTGAGCACATTTAAAATTGCATGAAAAACTTTAATAGTACCAAGAAACATTCCCAAAGTTGTTTGTTTCAAATTTATTGTAAAATGTGAAATTAACCCATGATTAGTACCTGCATGCTATAATCTGTTTTAAAGACTAAAATGTTTTAGGTCATCTCACTCTTCTTGGTTTATCACTTTACTTTCTGTTAGTAGTTTGAAGCTCATGATTTTCTTAACTTTTTTTTTAAAAACAGGTGCTTTTCTCTATTTTCATATGGATAAGACAGTATTTTATCTAAGAGCCAAAGTTATAGTTACAAAAAAAAAAACAGTCAATTAAAGTCTATACATTTGGAAACAATTTGTTCAATACCTGAAACACAATAGATAATAATCTCTCCATGATTCTTAAGACTACAATAGTAAGTTTGCCAATTCAGTGTTTCGGTCAATTTAATTACACAAACTATGTACAAATATCAAAATGGTTGTGGTTTAAAAGGTTTTCCAACTGTAACCAATCACTTTCATAGTTCTACTAGTAAGACTACCTGTCTAAACAAAACATGTTTATCAGAAACTTTTTTTCTAATGATTAGTATAAATACTCTCTTACAAATATAAATTAACAATTTGCTTGCATTAAAGACATATACAGTATATATTTAATAAAAAGATTTATTCCATAAAAAAACAAAAAACTTTTAGCATGATTACTAATACTTAGGTTAACTCATTTATTAAGCAAGTCCTGAACACAATTTTTACACCTGATATATCTAATATGTTAACACTAAATTTGGGATCAGAAATCACTAAACTCACCCATCTTAGGTTCAAGAGTAAGGTTAACTGATTTATCCACATAAATAAGTCTTCCCCCAGTGAAATCTACATCATAGTCAGAAAGATAAAGAAGAGAAGTGTAATGGAAAGACCCATAGGTTTCCTGAATGGAAATAAAAACCACGGTAAACCTAAATTATTTGGTGTTATCTTACGTGTAATGTAAAAATTGTAAGAAAACAACCTAACAGCAGTTGCTTAAAAAAAAGCTTTTTGACCAATGGAAAGAGTTCCTTAGCAATGTAGCTAGTAATTGCTTTATAATATATATATATATATATACAAAACATTAAGTATTTTATCTTGTTGACTTAATTGAATAAGGAGAGTAACAACATGTACACAATAAGACATTCAAAAAACATTATTTGGAAAACAACTAGATCATTGAAATTAAGTTTTTCCTTTTGTATTTCTTAACCTCTTCAGACATACCAACAAAACATATTACCATTAAAACTTTAGGTTTGATCTTTTCTTTTAGGCATCTGATTTGTTAACTTTTATGCTGCTTTCTTATCCACATGAGAATTACAACCAATACAAAAACTAAATGTTAAAAGCAGAAGCTGTCCTAAGAATTTAAATAATTGGATAAAATCACTATAAATGAGTGTCCATTTAGATTGCTTTAGTAGCTTTTCACTAAACAGAAATTTATATAGTGAAAAAGAATTATATAACATTCAAATTGCTTATTTTTACTACTTGTCAATACCTTGAAGTACTGTTGCTATATTATTTATTTTATGTATAGAATATTCTGTTCAGTATTTACAAAGTATGATAAACCACATGGAAGTTATCTTAAAAAACAAATAAATCAACTTCCCTTTAGCATAGTCAGTAGGTCTGCAGTGTAGTCATTCATCTTAACATACTTTTACTTCCTTTTTAAAAATTTGTGCAAAAAAAATTAGGCTTAACTAATTTATTGCCTGCTTAAATTTTCTAAAAACGTGTGATATTTGGCACAATTTTTGATTCAATTCAATTACAGCAAAACATTATTCATAATTTAACTATTAGACAGAACTATTATCTAAACTTCACACAACATTTTATTGGTTATAGATAGTAAAACTTTTATTTTATTCACAACATCTCTCTGGATTTACTTAGAATCATCAAGTAGAATGAAAACTGAAATTTTATTAGCTTTAGTTCTTATATCCAAGCTGATAATACCAGGTAAACCTGGTGAAAAAGTGAATAAAAGTATTAAATTACACAACCAATAACAGCTTGTTGAAACAATTATTCAGTTCTACAGCTAAAGTGTAAATGTATACTTTTTATCATAAGAAACTTTAATATCAAAATCTTAGAAATTTTTTTTATATTATAAAACAATTCATAAATGTTTATTTGAAAATTAACTATTGTATTTTAATTATACAAAAGAAGTTTAACCTCTAAAACCATTCATTTACTTCAGTAAAATATGAAACTTTGTCTAAAGTACACATGCAAAATACAAAAAAATACAGGTTGATTATCTTTTTACTGAGGGCAGAAGAATAAAAAGAAGGTAAATGGAGTTCCTTCCTATATTTCATTGTTTTTGAATACATCAAAGATGTTTATGCCAGCTTGTATTCTTCAATTTTTTATTGCTTCATTAGTTTTTAGTTTAGGCATCTTTTTTTTTGTTCTAGTGTTCATCAGTGTAATGGAAGTTTTTGACACTTTTAAAATAAGGATATAGATAAGAAGATCTCACCATTTAAAACTTGATTGATGTTTTATAATATATCTATGTTATGTGTCACAGCTGTATACAGTAGCAATACCTCATCTGGTTTATGAATTTATTTTTTGCAGTCTCTTTTCAAAACAAAAGTTAGAAACAGATATTTTTTCCTACTGTATAGGATTCAATTCATAACTACAATAAATTTTCACACAAGCAATGTGACATGCCTTGCAATGAATTAAATATTTCACACAGTAAATGGCACCTAATGTAGGTCTGCATTCAAATTAAACGTGTGAATAATATTAATGTGAGAAATTTAAACTAAGTGAAGTTTCTCTTTAGTCTACATGCAAAAAATGTTTAACATTAACATAAAAACCTAGTCAACACAAATAAAGATATCCCCAGATGTTACAATAAGTAATGACATATAACTTACTTTGTCAACATGAATATGCCAATATTCATCATGCTTAGTTTTAGGCAGTTTGTTTGACATTTGAGAGAAAAATGTTGGATGGGTAAGATAAAGTTTCTGTGGAAGGATTCCAAATTCTGTTGCAATCATGTGGTGAATTTTGTCTTTCACTTTTCTGAAAAAATGTAGAATTTTTTTCCTTTCATTTTCACATTATTTTATATATGCATTTCATACATTGTTGAATTCTAAATTCACAGTACCAAAACTAGAATATATAGTTTTTCATAAACATACTTTGAGATATTTATCAACAAAAAACTATGTATATATATAGACATGTACATCCCCCATATACATATGTACACACTGCTGGCCAAAATCTTAAGGTTAATTAACATAAAGAATAAATATGCATTTTGAGTTATTAAACTCAACCACTTATTTGAGTAGAGCTTTGAAAGATGAAAATAAGAAAATAAAAAATAAAAATAAACTTTTTTAGCATTTAATAGGGAAAATGTGAATACTATGAAAATAGCCTAAATACTAGCTGGTCAAAAGTTTAAGACCACACTGAAACGAAGTGTTAATCAGTAAACACGTAACGAAATTTAGTCATTTGTGTTCAAACATTAGTGTTGTCAACATCTCCCACTGATATCTCCTGTGTTACATTGGGTAAAAACATGGCAAAGAGGCTAAGAAGTTGACAGAGTTTGAACGTTGAAGAATTGTCGAGCTGCAAAAGCAAGATCTCTCTCAAAGTGCCATTGCTGGTGATATTGGATGTAGTAAAACTGCTGTTGCAAATTTCTTAAAAGACCCTGAGGGATACGAAACAAGAATTTCAAGTGGTCAGCCCAAGAAAATTTCACTGGCGTTGAGCAGGAGGATTCAACAGGTTGTTCGGCAAGACACCAGCCGATCGTTGAACCAGATTAAGGCCCTTACAGACGCAGAATGCAGCTCAAAAACAATAAGACGACATCTACAGGAGAAAGGCTTTAAAAGCTGTAAGTGTCTTCAAAGACCACGCCTCCTTCCACACCATGAAACAGCTCAGTTAAACTTTGCTGAGAAGCACCAAACATGGGATGTAGAAAAGTGGAAGAATGTTTTGTTCTCTGATGAGACAAAATTTAACCTGGATGGTCCAGATGGCTTCCAACATTACTGGCACGATAAGGATATCCCACTGGAGACATTTTCTAGATGACACAGTGGAGGAGGTTCCATCATAATCTGGGGTGCTTTCTCCTTCCATGGAACAATGGAGCTCCAGGTTATACAGGGGCATCAAACAGCAGCTGGCTGCATTGGCACATTGGAGAGAGCATCCTTATTGACTGAATGCCCTCGCTTGTGTGTAAATTACTGGATCTTTCAGCAGGACAATGCTGCAATCCACAATGCCTGCAGGACAAAGGACTTTTTCATGGCAAATAACATGATTCTTTTGGACCATCCTGCGTGTTTGCCCGAACTGAACCCCATTGAAAATGTTTGGGTGTGGATGGCAAGGGAAGTCTATAGAAGTGGATGTCAGTTCCAAACAGTGCATGATCTTCATGAAGCCATCTTCATCACTTGGAATAACATTCTAGCCAGCCTTCTGCAAACGCTTATATTGACCATGCCAAAGTGAATGTTTGAAGTTATTTGCAATGACGGGTATGCAACTCACTACTGAGACCTCTTGTTGGGCATTTCTTACCCTGTTTAGGACTTCTTTATGGTATGGTCTTAAACTCTTGACCAGCTAGTATTTAGGCTAATTTCATAGTGTTCACATTTTCCCTATTAAATGCTAAAAAAAGTTTTTTATTTTTATTTTCTCTTTTCTTATTTTCATCTTTTAAAGCTCTACTCAAATAAGTGGATGAGTCTAACAATGCAAAATGCATATTTGTTCTTTATGTTCGTTGGCCTTAAGATTTTAGCCAACAGTGTATACACACACACACACAGTGTTTCAAATAGTAATAAAAATATGACCCAAAATAAGCCTAAAACGTTAAAAACAAAATATCTTTAGTCTTTCTTACACTGTCAAAATATTGGTTTAATTATTATACTGAACAAAAACTTATTGTTCTCAATCTCTTGTCCACTAAACATTATAGAGTAATATTTTCCAGTCATCATGAGAATTTGGTGGCACTAAATATTTACATTATCTGAAATTACATGTAGGGTTTGGAACAGTGTGGAAACAAAGGACAAAAGTGAGGACTGATGAAAGGTAATCTCAGCCTGTGATTCAATCAAACCAGAAATACCCTAAACACTTCAGTGTTAAAAAAAAAAAAAGGAACAGGCAAAGATCTTATGGAAGGGGAGTAAGGATATCCCACAATTCCTAGTAGAAGCAAAATGGGCCACAGTGGAAAAGTAAATGGAACACGAATTGTCCTAAGATTTATCTGGGACACAGTGGAGTGCTTCAGACTTTGAGTATAGAGAGGAGAGGTAAAGAAGTATAGTGAAAAGGATCAGGAAATGCCAGGAGTACTGGGCACTGCATAATGACATTATTATGCAGTAGTGCAATTCATGAGCAAATCTCATGAGATTAGATGAGACTTCTTTTAAAGATAGTGGCATCCAAATCTTTAAGGCAGACACACAGGGAGGATAGCTTAACTGTGTGAAGAGGTGCTTATCTTTTGGGCAGTTCAAATAATTTGCCCATTTACATTAATTTTAGTTTTTTCTTGTTTTTAAGTGACATCAATGTCTTGACGTAAAATATTATCATGGATTAAGAAATGAGATAACATGTTCATCACCATGGAAATTGGATTAAACAGTGTACAAGTAAAAAAAAATTTTTCAAAAAAAGGAACTAAATGTAGGGATGGCTAGTATCAATCCTTCAAAAGCAATCTGCACAGTAGTGATGGTATTTGCTACATCCTTACATAATAGCACAAGCACACAGTGTAGTAGAATATTAAGACAAAAACAAGATAAATTAAACTCAGTTGTAACTGAATAGTTATATATATTGCTTTATTATAATTCTTGCAAACAAGATAGTATGGTTGCACTTGCATGATCCATACATAATAGTACAGTCAATATTTAAATAAAATCCAAAGCCCCACACTTGCCAATTTTTCCTATATCAAATATATCAATGTAATTTTTTCTTTATATATATTTTTCTAAAAATTAATGTAGGGTACATATAGTATGACAAAACACAGGGGACAAGGGCACATAACCTAAATTATTGTGAACATGTATATTTCTAGAATATACACAACTTACCAATAAGTAAACAGATACTAGTTCTAGATGGAATGTCATTTTATTGGATAAAGAAATAAGAAAAACAGTTCAAAATTATTATTATTATTTATTGAATCTGCCTTTTGTAATATTTAAGGTAGAAACATAGTTTAAACAAATTTACAAATATGAAATCTGAGCTTCTTGGATTGAAACCCACCATAGATGAAGAAAATGGATGAGAGTGTCCCTTGAAACACTTACAGGAAATGATCAAGAATGGACACACATCATCAATAAAGCTCATATTCAGTGATTAGCCTGGCCATGCGAGAGTGATAATGCTCTGATTTTTGTGTCATCATTTTGTGACTCAGACTGAATAAACTAGAGCTCCACCTTGTATGAACACCCAGCTTTACCTGGTATGTTAGTCACTAGAATAAGGTACAATGATTATCCTTTTCTATACTACCAGCTGTGAAATATTTACTGTTCAAGTAGCATAACACATCACAACAGAAATATCTGGGAGGATAGTCATCAAACCCACCAAATGCATTCAATGTGCAAATATGAATTGCAAGTAAAAACTTGAAACATCCCAAAAGGCAAGGTGTAACATCATCTGCGATGCTCACTGCTTCCATCTCACTACTTTTCCATTGTAGCCCATGCTGTGAATATAATTTCTGATGGTAATAGTGCACATATGCACCTGTCCTACAACTAGTAGAAAATTAATGCAGGTCATTCTTTACACTTCTCCTCACAGTAAAAAAGCTTATTCTGTTATTTAAGGCACTTGAGCCATGCAGAAATTGTTACTTCCTGGCACATTTGGCACTGCATTGTACCTTATGTAATATGACACAAAAATTACAACCTTTCCACAAGACTTCATGAATATATAATATATAGTTTGCTTCCAGGATTCTTTTGTATCTGGCACTTGTTCTGTAGGCTTTCCGTGCTATATCAGGATAATTTATATATGGCATCATAAAAATGATTGGTTTGTATTATTGAGGGTGTCTATTTACTTACCTATAGGCTGTATGTACTTCAGATGCTATACATTATTCAATAGTTAAAATAGTGTTTGTTTTTTTTTACTTAATACCACATAGTCAAAAACTAATCACTAAAAAGTTAATTTTTGCAAGGTAATAATAATTTATTCATATTTCATAAGAATATCTTTAGGGAAATGTGAACTTAAGTTTTAATTGCTTAAAAAAGACCCCCCCACTCCAGTGACATAGTAGTATGTCTGCAGACTTACAATGTTAAAATTTGAGTTTTAATACCCATGGTGGACAGAGCACAGATAGCCCATTGTGTAGCTTTATGTTTGACTCAGAAACAACAGCTTAAAAAAAGTAAATATTTTAGTATAATCTAATGAACAGTTGTTATAAAAATATTCAAATACCATTTGGTAATACCTTTTGAATGTGCATAAAAATACAAATTCTTTACATGTATTGTGTGAACATAGTTTTTCTACATGAAATCATGTACACTCCATAAACAAATATGCATGAAGTTTCAAAATACACTAACCTGTAAATCTGAAAATCATGTTGTGTAAACAATGCTTTCTTTCCTTCTTTCTTTATTAACCTAGTAACATACATATAGATTAACATACAATACATTAAATAAGTCTATTTTGAACACAGTACTATTTTTTTTTAAATACCATCATTAAAATATAACAAATTTTCAAAAAAAAGTTCCATCTTGACTTTTCTCTATCAATAGTAGTGTTGTTATTACATTATGCTATTAATACCCTAAAAAAAAGCTTAATATTAAAAGAAACTAATTAGCTGACATTGGCAATTTCTAGCTTCAGGAATCCCTGGATAAATACATTAAGTCATATACAAACTCATTATATACATATGCTCAAGTAAAGCAGCATCCAGCTTTGTTAAAGCCTAATTTATGCACAGGAATCTGGATGATTTACTTCTTTTTTTTTAATGCCTACCTCTGAAGTAATATTTTACATTCAAGAGCTTCAAAAATATGTTGCAAATAAAAATAATGTATGCCCTGCAAACAGTCAAGTGGAACACACACAGATATGTCTTTTCAAAGTTATGAAAGTCTAGGTTTGAAAAGTTGATACATTTTCTTTATAAAGTTAACAAAAAAAAACAACAAATTTACACTACTTTTTATAATGAACTTTGGAATTAATTTTTTCCACATGCTTTAGCACAGAAATAGTTCTGATAAAAGTTTAAAAAAATTATTTATTTATTTACCATAACCATCTGATGTGTTAAACTGTCTACAAATTGTTTATTTTTATAGCAGATATTTGTTTCTCTTCTTTCTTTTTTTTTTATCTTTCATTGATTAACAATGATGGAAAGAACTTTTTTTCTTTGAGAATTTTTATATCAATTGAAAACTAACTTCTAATAATTGAGCAGAATCGGAGTGGCATCAATACGATACAATAATAAGAAACCTATTTAAATACTGTACACTTTTAATGCTATATAACAATAAATTATTTTCAACTCTTAAATGCTAATGACTACAAATAAGTTACAGATGAAAAAGAAAAGTGTAAATAATAATAGTACACTTCAAATCTTTTTTTATAAACACTGAAAAAAATATGACAAAAAAAAGGTCATAACTGTCTCTGATAAATTTCTCATCCCAATTCACATAATACACATTAAATATCTTAATACAAGATATTCTGCAGATTCTTAAAATGGAAATATTAAATAAAAGCATAAGATGTGTTATAAAACTACTTTCTGCAGTAAGCAGGTTCATACTTGTAAACATTGACAAAGTTGTCCCCATAAGATAAAGCACCTGAATGAAGATCAAATATAGAAGCACCTCCAGATGAGCCTCCATGTACTAAACCTTTCTTTGCTATGCTGAAATATAAAGTTAACTACTGAAAAATACATAAAAAATACAACAAATTATTTAGAAACCATAAAATGTTTTAAAACATACAAACAGCCTTCTTTTTTTGCTGCCTTTACTTAATTGTATGGTTACCAACTTTCAAAACATTTCACATTATTGTAATACCATAAGCATGCTCAACTATATTTCACATTTACAAGATTACCCTGTTTTAACACACAGTTTATACTCTACAGTAATTGCAAAATATATACATTCTATTTTCATGTTTACTTTCATCCTGGCAATTATTATATTTTACTTTTACTTCCAAATACATAGCAGAAACTTGAGTGTTTTCCAGTACAGTATACTTTGCAGCATTACAGGACTTTTAAGTGTAGCTTCTAACACAGTTCTAGAAATCATACATAAAGCTGAGTCACAGCATCTTTGTGTGACATCATATTGATTTACTAAAAACCAGCTAAGATAATACTGGAAATGTTTTTTTTTTAATCTAAAAATTGTACTAAAGTACCAACTTATCTGACTAAGTAAATTTATATGTAATTTGTAAATATTCACATTCGTTAACACAACAAACTAAAAAGCAAACAAAGCCTAAACATATATAATTCAATGTTTACATAATATATGGCATACAGTTGGTCAAATAAATCCAAATTCAAACTATCTTCGAGCAGTTATTTGACCTAATCAGGTGTACATTATTTGGCAAATTAACTGAATTCAATTTTATTCTATCTTATGACACAAAGACTACTTCAAAAAATTAGTTAGGGGTTTTGGATACACCTAAAACACAAACTAATTATTTAATTAATAGATTAATTTAATGTTATTTGCAATTTTTTTGTCACATATTTAATGTCATTTATAGAAAAACTTGGATTAAATTGTGAAACAAGTGTCGTGTTATTAAGAAACAGAAGACAAAAGATTAAAGATACACCGTCCCAGAAAATGACTAAACTAATATTTATATCACCAAACAGGTCATCAGCATACTTTCAGTTGTCTCATCAATTTTAGTTCAATAATTATTTATTTCTAAACTGTTTGACAAGTTTTTGGTTGGAAACTTATTGATGTTTGAAAAATACAATAAAAACAAAACCAAGTAGCTTTTATGACATTCATAAAATAATACTAGGTATTTAAAATAAATACAAATTGCAAACAAAAAATGTGTTCATGTCACTTTCTGAGTACACTGTGCACACCTGTCTAAAGATTCAATGCAATCTAACCAATCCAAGTTTAAACTGCTCATGCACACTGGCTAATTCTCAGGATCCTTTTGTTTGTGGCATTTATTCTTCTTTGAACTTTATAATGCTATATCTGTATTTATATGGCAGGGTTATTTGGATATGGTTGATTTGTATTCTTGAGTGTCTATGTTAACTACCATAATTTATGATTACATATAAATTTTGTTAAAGTATTTATACTGCATGTCATATTATAATTATTATTCAACTTTCTTTGATTTGTACTACAGAGTACAGTAAAATATTTTATTTTAGAGTATTATAGTTACAATAACATTGTTTGCTTAATTGTTACAAAATTATCAACAATAACTAACTAGTTTTTATAATTACATGCACTTACCTCAGAAGTTGGGCTGCTTCTTGGGGTGAAACCAACCAATCAGTAACAAGGCGACCACAACGTTGAGGAACACAACCTAAAAAGGGGAGTACTGTTAATTAACACAGTTTGTGATGACCCATCAGTTTCGTTAAAGTATTTTGTTTATTAGCTACGAAAAAGTTACATAAAATTATTCATATATTTAATAGATGGTAAACTATTACTTAATTTGAATAATTTCAACCTAAAAAAAATT
The DNA here is from genome assembly GCF_004210375.1 of Tachypleus tridentatus. NCBI lineage: Eukaryota > Metazoa > Arthropoda > Merostomata > Xiphosura > Limulidae > Tachypleus > Tachypleus tridentatus. The sequence continues at coordinate 91,994,444 of NC_134835.1, forward strand.
TTCGTTTATAGGTTTTTCCACTCAAACAATACTTTATATAGCACATGGGCTAAATGTATAGGTTAGAGACTATAAATTAACAGACAGAGCTGATTGAAAACTACTGACCAGAGGTACAAAAACACTCAACAGTGCCTGTCAATGTTTCATTCTGTAACAGACTATTTTTTGTTCCAGCAGAGGAAAAAAAAATCTAAAATAAAATTATAAAAATTGGTATGTCAAAGTGGCAGGAATTTTAGAAATCTATTTAAGATAACCAATGATTTATTTTTTATCATAATAAATGTAGAATATTAGGTACAATAAATGTTAATTCAAATAAAGATGATTAAATTCTGAATTTGACAACAGCCACAAATTTAAAATATCCAGGTTTGATATACTGATATTTTAGATTATATCACAATGCATGTAGAATTCAATGAGTTAATATTTTGAAAAAACATTTTTACACAATGCATATAAACAGAAGGAAAAAAAAAATTCCCTCAACAGAAACAACTATTATATATCTTCACTATGATGCTGGGATAATTATATTTAAATAACTACAAGACTTAAAAAAACACACTGATATTCAAATAAGCCAATTAAGTAATAATAACATTACAAACTCCACATACCAGTAATAAATAGTGTGAAACTCTATCCGATGTTTCACTTTTTCTTTGAACTACAGATGTTCATTATATAAATGTACTCAGTTTGTTGGATGTGCCATTTTAACTATAATAAAATGAGTTAAATGAAATATACACATTTTGAGCAAAATTCACTACCAGTAAAACTTTTTAGTTTTGTCTGAATATAAGAAACATTAATAAAAATAATTTATTAGTAGTTGAAACTAATGGCTGAGCAAAAATATGGTTATAGAAATAATTAAATATTAATATTTACGTAACATTTTACTTGCACATAATAAATTTGTTTATACAGACTGTTTTGAGCAAATACTTTAAGAATTCATTAATTCTGCCCTTCCTTTCTTTATTTAACCAACTTTATTTCTGAATCTCTTGTTACTTTTTCACTTGGTCTTCTTTTTAATCTCTTTTAACCCAGCCTGTACTAGGACCAAAGTCTGGTGTCATTATTAGTCACTAATAAGCTATATTTGTATTGGCTGGATCAATAAAAGTTTTCTCACAGGGAACCAACATACATACTGTTGAAGGAATGTATAATTATGTTGCACAAAGCTTTATTTAAAACACACATTACTGCAGAACATTTTGATTACTTAACAAATATTAACATAGTGTAACTTCTATACATTTAACTTTCAAATAACTAACATTACTGAATATTACACTATACATACAAAATAATTTTTTAAATTACCATTTGACATTCTTACCTTTAAACTTTGTTAATTCATTCTTATAATCTTTGGAGCATGCAATCTCCTGTTTCCTCCCTTGCACAGTTTCTGACTGCTTAGCAAACACCTGTTCAGAATCTTTTTTGTGTGTAATATAAATTATCATCATTACTCCCACACATAAGACAATTCTTCCACAAACACGACGCCATGTTAGCAAGCTTCCTTCTGGAGATTTGCCTTTTCTACAAATAATAACAGTTAGAAGTAAAAATCTAGATCTGTAAAAATGATACAAGTTTCGACCAATATCAAACACACACTCACAATAAAAAGATCAAATATTATGACTTAAATAGTTTTAACTGGCTAATACCCTTTGATCTATCCAGTAAAACTAGAAAGGCACCCAAGAAAAACAATAATAATCACTTGCATAATAATTAACACACAGGATTAGCAACAATTAACAGGTATAAAGCTGATAATTATATATTTATTAGCCATATGTGCTGTATCATACACTGAACTTATGTCAAAAATCAAAAACTTGTGCCAGCTTCTCGATACATACTGTACATCACTAATTCACAACAGTTATCAAGTGTAAAATTTGCAGGTTATGTCACAAATAAGTACTTTGAACACACATTAAAACATATAAAACTCAATGATCACAACAAAGTAACAAAGTAAGTAGTTTTAACAATTATCATCTGTATACAAGATTTTCTAATAACACACAAACAATTTGTAATCAAAAACACAAGTGCTGAGCAGAGGTTTATTTAAGAATTATTTATGTTTTGATCATATGTAATTTCCAAGCATCATATGCATGTTCTAATCACTTAATTTCTATCACCTGAAATATATATATATAAAAAATAAATACTTATTAGGTGTGAAAAAGGCATACACAAAGTATACTACTACTACCAGAACATACACCTTAATTACAATATGTGCCATGTATATTCATTTGCTATGCAGCAATTTATAAAAATCTAAGTTCAAAAGTTATAATTTTCCTATACTGGAAATATATTTGCAATAAGTACTTACCTTCTCTCACAAAAGTAGCTATTCTCATTTAGTACTGTCCTCTGTTTGCATTTTTTTTTTTTCACATACCACAATCCTCAAGTTCCCACTTACCCCAAATCAAATATAGTTCAACTGCATCTTGCTTACAAATCATCATGTGACAACCCTCCACCAATAGGTGAGCAACACACTCTGCTGATGCATATGGCTCCCTCTATTCAATTCTAATGATCTGTCAAGTTTTGGCAGAAAATAGAAGCACCATTTTTCAGAAGGGAGTAAGTGTAAGAAGATGTAAGTACTTATTGGAAATACATATTCAGGATAGGAAAATTGTAACTTCTGAAAGAGTACATTATCTACACTCACAAAAATAGCTAGAATCCCACATTGAATAGGTGGAGGAACCAGTGCAAGGGAAAGAAAGAAGCATCCTTATCCTCACAATACAGGATCATATATGGGAGGGTGCACCACTACTGTACCAGGTGTACTTTTCACTCATTGTGAAAAAAAGGTGTTGCTGACATGGACAAAAATTAGGAAGAGCATATCCAAAAGGAAGAAAGCAATGGATGGATAGTGATCCAAACCACACAATATTGGAATGTCAATCCTATAGAGTACATCAACTTGGGTGAGAGTGAAAGTATATGTCTCTTGGTGCAGTGCAGCTAAGTGCAATCAACTGTTCATGGCAAGTGAGCTGCATCTAAAACCCAGCTGCCTGAGAACTGACATATGTGCAAGGGTAGGATGAGCATCATACTGTTGGTAAGTTACTACAATCTAAAACCATTGCCACCAGGAACTGACATCCAGGTAGGGTAGGCACGAAGATCAAAGCATCTTCACTTCAAGTTCAGCAGATTGGAGGAAATCTCATACCCCCGACATATGATAGCAATGTGACAACTTGTTTAACTGATCCAGGAACTCAATATACGGATGATCAGTAAAGATGTCATTGTAATGTAAAAAAACTATCTCACTTAAAACTAATCCAATAGGAACCATCCCCAGTTCAGTACCATCCACAGTATAAGAAAATCTTTAAGAGATAGCATAAGAGGAAGCACTGTAGTAATCTGCAAGTTCCATTACTGTGACCCACAATATGGATTGAGGAAACAGAAGTATAATTGAGTGAATAAATACACACACCTATAACACAAATGTGAAAACTTAGATTGATTGGTCCAACTCTGAATCCAAAACCCAACCATTAGGAACTGACATACATGTAATAGTAGGATGAGAAATCTCAACTGAAGGGGAGAACTGCTATTTTGACTACTCAATCTAAGTCTACAACTTCCACTCAGATAAACACGTACAGAGATAAAGCATTAGACTGGAGGAAATCTCATCATCTACACCAGCAGAACACTACTCCCCTACCCTAAACTGAAGATGACCTAGGAAGGTTGAAATGTTGTTCTCTGCTTATCAATAAAAGTGTTAATACCCATACTAGCCTTTCTGAGATACATTTTTATTTCAAGTGGGTTTCTTGTCATCAAAAATGAACAGTTTTACCATTATTTGTATTGTACATTATCATTACATTCAGGAGAATACCTCAAGAATCCACCATCCTAGTGGCTTGGAACTGGAAAGTAGTAAGAGCTCCTACACTCCAATGGAAGAACAAAGGGGAAGAAAACAAGATGGAGAGTCTGGAGAAAGATCAATACCAGAGACAGTGCAAGGGGTGACCATGAAAACCCTATTCTGAAAAGCAGACCATACCTGATTTATTCAGTGGAAGAGATGGACAGCTATTTCCTTCTGCTCTACCCAAGAAGTCCAAGTGTGAGCACATTCCAGAATGGGCACATGAATAAAGCAAATATATCACGAAAAAAACCTCTAAGAGATCTTATGGAACACCTCATCTCAACAGTGTGGACTCAGTGGCCATGGAAATTATAATTAAGTCATCATGGCCTTACAGTGCACATTTGACTGATTTAAGTATACCTGAACAGGCACCACTCACCATAGATCAAGATTCATAAATAAAGCAAAAATAAGAGGTATATACAAAAAATGGAATTGATAATGGGATAAAAGAAACAAGGAAGAAAAGACTAATTAAATCAAAGCCAAATCTAGAGGGTAAAGGAAAAGGGAAGAAGTCACAAACAAAGGAAAGGTACAATGGAATGAATAGCAGAAAAAGGAATAAATGGAAAGGAGCCTTGAAGGCAATAAAGCAACCAAGAGCAGGTATGGAACATACAGGGTGTTCAGAAAGTCACTGTGCACTTATATATTTATCAACAGACGTTTCAGTATAGAATACAGGAGGTAAATATAAATGACAATTATAAACAATGTTGAAAGTGACCCCCCGTTGGCATCAATACAGGCCTGGATCCTTCTTATTTTGTTTCTAAACACCACTATCAGTTGCTGGCTTGAAATAGACTGAATAAAATATGATTGCAAAACTGCACAGTGACTTTCTGAACACCCTGTAGAAGACCAACCATATCCAACAAGGGTTAACGGTGAGAGATCAAACAAAATTTAAAAAAAAACATGCAGCGTAAGGTGCCAAAGTGAAGGGTAAGAAAAACTGATCCAGAACTAGAATGACAGATTGAGCTGAAGCAGCTAAGAAAAACCAAATCCTTGTCAGCCAAAAAGGAATGATTGGAAATACCTGATACAGAGTGGCAAGAATTAACAAAATCACTGGGGAGAATATGACAAATGAGATGAAAAAATAAAGGTATAGAGAAGTTACAATCCTGTGTGAACACACTGACAGCCAAAGCAAGTGGATAAGGAACCAAAGAGAAAGACACACAGATCTAAACAAGCTTAAAGGGCAAGGCACAAAGCTCTTACCCAATCCCATAGTGAACAAATTTAAGACAGTGCCACAAGGAATGAAATATAGGAACATGAGCATCTTCAGTCCTGGAGAAAAGGCCCATTATAGTGTGATAAAAGGGAAAGAACCAAAATGTGTTTGAAGTGGGACAAGAATGATCACAGAACTCCAATCTGCATCAAGACTAATGAAGAAGCTTTTAGGTGAAGGACATGTAAATGACAGGAATGCAATGGCTAGAGACAAAGAGCAACCAAAAAAGAAAATAATTGAATGTAGCAAGACAGATACCCACATGATACAAAAGTCCAAAAATATGGACCACAAAAGTTGTCTGTAAGCCCCAATTAAAGTGGAAAAGAATTGAACTTGGTACAAGACAGTGCTTCACCCCAGAACATCCCAAAAGCAAAAACATATTTGTAGAGAAAGAGCCAAAGACGGCAACTGCCCCAACATAGAATTAAGGAATAGGAAGGTATCCCATGAAAATCTCACGAAATAGATGGGATGCCTCAGAAAGTAGGTGTATAGTGGTTAATACAAGTAGGAGAGGCAATAGGTGAAGATGTAGGCTGGAAAACTTGATTAGGGAAAAAAAAACAACAGGATTAACAGATCATGCTCACTACACAGGCTGTAGAAATTCAAGATGTGCAAAAAATCAATCTGCCTTAGGGTAAGCTAAGGCAAAACAAGCCAAAGTCCATGAAAGGCAGGGCATGCCAGAACCATCTCTTAAAAGAGAAACAACAAAAATACTCATTATAAATCATGACTGGAAAAGGATGAAAAACAGTCTGTGAAACATTAAAAACAGACTGAAGTAGGCATAGCAAATTCTACAGTAGGAGTCTAGAAATGACAATTCATAATCAAGTGGAAGAAAATTGACAAAAGAGACATTACCTTGAAAGTGTTCATTATTTTGAGGAGGAAGGTGAGCAATATTAGAAGAACACTGGACAGATCCTGGACCCTGAGGTCCTTAGAAATGAAATTACTTTTAAGAAGTATAAATATAATTAAGAAAACTAAAAAGTCATTATATTGTAAATAAGTATATATTGACAATAAAAAATTTAGTAGATGGTATTTATTGATGAAACAATGCATTTAACCTAATTTCCAATTTATCAGTAAAATTAATGACAGGTAAACCTAAAATTACAAAGACATGTGTTAAGCCTAAACTAGTATTGCAGTACAAAAGGATATTATTAAATGAAAAACCCAAACCTTAAAAGAAGTAGGTACAAATCTAAGTAAAAGTATGTTATTGAAACCCAATAAGTAGCAATAATAATATTAATACTGAAGTATTACTATAGTTATAACAGTAAAACAGCTTATCTGTCCGTAGTCAGCAGACCCAAAGGTATGGGCCAACATATTAAATTTGACAATTCCTCAGCTGAGTACCATCATCTCAAACCTACATAATTATGTAGGAAGTAAATAAAAACATTTTTAAAGTAGAAACATAAACTTTGGTGAAAAAAACAATAAAGGTAAGTTACCACTTAAAATAGGTAAAGTTGAAAAAATTGAAAATATCTCCACTTTCTATGAAATAAACAAACAAACAGAAGAGCATGCAAATAAAAAATATTATGATGATGGCACTGCCAAATAAGAAGTAAAAGATAGTCCAGCAGAATAAAATAGAGGGAGCTACATTGTCAGGAGGGTGTGTTGCACTCCTCTCAGTGGAGAGTTGTCACATTATGATTTACATGAGAGAGAAATAGTTGAGCCACATTGATCTTGGGCTACATATGAACTCAAGGCTTGCAAAAAATGTTGTTGGTATATAGAGAGCAGCACTGAACAAAAATAGCAATTTCTGTAAGAGGAAGTAATACACCATATCCAAATTAATTTTCATTTTTCAACAGATTCTAGCTCTCTCCTCCCCAAAAAAAGAAAACATCATTCACATTATTGCATGTAACATAAAAAGAGCTACAGGATAATATATATCAAACACATATCCTTTGTTTCATGTAGATTTGGAACTTTAAACCTGTTTTGGTGTAAAATGTACTAAAAAGTTAATTTATAGTTCTGGGAAGGTGAAAAGTTTCTCCTAATTTATAATTGCTCATACATTATATATAACATTTTGCTTAATTTTAATAATGTACACTGTAGATCCTTTGGTTACATGTGTGAATTTATATTTCCATTTTAGAAAATGTCCAAAATAAAATTGGTTTTATAACAATTTCAGAAGAACTGGACAGGTAATGAGCAAAAACTTAAAATATAATTTTATTTTAAAAATATCTGTGTATATTAAACGTGTGAAATATCCTACAACTTACTCAACAATAACTGAAAATATAGTTTGCTAGAAGTATCTGCTACATTATGATAGAATGTGTAAAACACAGAAGTCAACATTGAACTTTTTTCTACATTTCTCAACTATTTTCAATACTTTTTGGAGCATTAAATAATAGCATGATATCATATCTATATATTTGTTGCAAAAAAACAGTTTTCAAAAATATTTTCAGTCTCAACTTTTATTTATACAGTTTTTCAAACATGATTTTTTTGATAGAGCTTTAATATTTCTTGGTGAATACATCTCAGTGAACCATGTGTATCAGGATATTTACAATATTCAATAAGATTACTCACAATAAATTGTTTAATAAAACAAACCTAATAACACAAGTTAGTCTTCAAGAACACAAATTATATTTTCATGAAAGAAATTTTCATAATTCATTAAATTGTTATAGTGCAAATGTTGCTAAAAGAGATCCCTCAAAAAGTGGTTTTGAAACTAGTCATTAAGTATTAGAACCAAATAACATGCTTAAATTTGGAATGCTGTTGTGAGCTATGATGAAAAATAAAACAAGTTAAAAAGTGCTAAAACTTTCAAATTAAAAAAAATGTTATTTTGTAGAATATATTCATTTGGTTCTACTTAGAGTACTGTATTCAGTTCTTACTTCCTTAATTTATAGAAAAGTTAACAAACATAAGAACACTAGACAAAATACTTGACAGAAGACCTTTCAGTCCACTGACATCACCAATAAAAGAAACATGCCAAACCTAAATGTAATTGTTTGCATAGATATGTAAAATTATTCTACAAAAATGTTCATTACTTGAATAATCATATCACATATTAATACCTCTAACAGTGAAAAAAAAATCATAATCAGTCTGGATCTGGACTTGCACAGTTTACACTTATTTCCTCTACTTTCAGAATAAGATCCCAAAGAAACCTCTCACTGAGCAATTTATCCAAGTCCTTTATGCTTTTAACACTTAGAATTGGATGGAGTGGATCAAACTGTGCTTGCCATAACCTTCTACTATGATTTCTCATTTGTTAACCAATAACTTAAGGATTTTATTTGTGAACCACTAGTTAATAATTAGTAGTGGAAGAGTATTTAAAGGAGGTGAGAAACAATTCTCAGGCAATTACAGAACAGTCAGTCTTACATCAGTAGTTGTAAAGGTTTTGGAGAGTGAGATTAAAGATGCATTGCAGAGTCACTTAAATCAGTTTGATATTGTGTCAAAGTGCCAGCATGGTTTCACTACGGAAAAGTCTTTTTTAGCAAATCTGACATTCTTTGAGGATGTTACTGCAAAAGTTGAAATCAGTGAATTTTGGTTTACATTGATTTTCAGAAAGCATTTGATAAGGTGCATCACAAAAGACTCGTTACAAAAATTAAATCTGCGAGTGTTGGGGAAACATTATTAAATTAGACAAAAAATTGGCTGGAGAGTGGTAATAAAATGGAGTTAAACCTGACTGAATCACAGTTACAAGCAGTGTGCCTCAGGGCTCTGTGATTAGTCCTCTGCTGTTTGTAATTTATATTAATGATATTGACTGTGTAGTGACTAATAAAATTTTGAAGTTTGCAGACAATGTTAATATTTTTTGGGTGGCTTGCTGTAGATCATTTGAGTCAATAGGCCAAAATGTGGCAGATGATGTTTAGCTATCCAAAATGTAAGGTGATGCATGTAGATTTTCACAAATCAAATTATAGTTACAATTTCAATTAAAATACATTAAATACTGTAGTTGAAGAAAATGATCCTGGTGTTGTATCAGGAAAAAAAATCACTTAAGCCATCTAAAGAGTACATTGTAGCTAGCAGTAAAGCTAATAGAATTTTGGGTAGCATCTGTAAAAATACCAAATACAAGACAAGAAACATTATTGTTTTGTTGCATCAGGAAAAAAAATCACTTAAGCCATCTAAAGAGTACATTGTAGCTAGCAGTAAAGCTAATAGAATTTTGGGTAGCATCTGTAAAAATACCAAATACAAGACAAGAAACATTATTGTTTTGCTGTGTTAATAACTTGTAAGATCTGATTTAGAATACTACGTACAGTTTTGGGCTCCATTCCTAAAGATAGACATTGAATTTTTGGAGAAGGTTCAGAGAAAAGCCACTAGGATGACACTTAAGATAACTTTGTGTGAAAGAGGTAAAATCATATTGAAAAGATATTCAAGTGTTTACTGTTAAACAAAAATCTAATACTGAACGTCAAGTTTAAGAATATTTAAGCCAGGAAGCCTAGTATCAGGTTTTCGTTATGTACAAATACACACATTTTAATATGCTGTCTTGCATTAATATATTAAATATTACAATATATATTATTATATATATATAAAGCTTCATAAGTTTATGAACAATACAAAGTATTTCACTTTACTGTGATAACTTTTTTGTACTGTTTACCAGTATAGTTAGCTCCTGTGGCAGAATAAATGGTAAAGAAAGTTTTTTAGAATATAACATGTCTTTATAACAGGATCATGGTTTTTCAAGAATCTCCATGCACAGTCACTTTTGAGAAAAGTAAAAATCTAAACCTCTTTGTTAACATTTACAAAATCACCAATTTCCCTCTTTAAAACTTTTATAAATTTCTAGCCTCCACCACTGCTGACAGCAACTCATTCCATAAATTAAACATTGTTAGAAAAACAACTGCCTAGCCTATATTTTCTAAGCACAAGTCACCTTGTCTTCAAAATATGGCATGGAGATATCAAAGGCCTTTACTTCCTGGTTAATCCTATAATGTCAATAACATCATTTCTTACTCTTGCTTATTTTCCCAAGAGTTACAAGACCCTAAACAATCCCTAAAACTTGAATTATTACATCTAAAGGGTCATCCTACTCTCCTTGTACTCTCCTCTGAATCATTTCTTAATATCAATAGCCTTTTTTTACCTTTTAAGTAAACCAAAACTAAACCCATAGTATTACAAGTGAGGCCTCACTAATAGATGGAATAAAGAAATAACTACCTCTTTTCACTTATTTAATCACCATCAATTAAATTATTAATGCTTACATTTAAATCTGTTAAGTCTGATAACCATCAGGTCTGAGAAACTTCTCATTTCTGATACTATCTGAACTAATAATTTCAAAACTTGTAACCTACACTATAAAGCTATGGGTATCGCAATAACTGGAAAAATGTAAATTTCAATAACTCTATATTATAGATATAACTTATAATTTAAGGCTGGCAATGAATGTTTACTATCGTTATACTTCACATGTTCAGACTTTGCTGTTGTTATTGGTACTTACCTTTCTGAAGAATTATCCGATCCACCATCGTCTATTTCTTCTGATCGGCCTACATTACTGGATACCTTTCTTTTTTTAGTTGGCATTTTAGTTCCTGCTTTTTACATTCAGTCAAGTATCAAAACGCATCACATGTATTTTCCTATCCTCACACCGTTTCTATACGTAGCTATAAAATGAAAGGTGTCGCTTTACAACTAACGAAAAGCTAAATCAATTTGAAGAGCTTATTTATGTAATTTTTTGTTTGTTTTAGAACGAAGCTAGAAACCAGGCCGATTTATAATAAAGTTAGAAAATCTAACTTTACACTCCAGTTCATTAAAAGAGAGCTTTTATTTTAACCATAATAGGCTACCTCTGCTCTGTCTACATCAATAAATCGAACACAGGGATTTATAATTTATGATATTTTTATGTTATATAAAATCGACAGTTGTAACTTAATCTAAATTTGCCCCCCAATGACAAAGTGGTACATCTGCAGACTCACACCGCTAAAAAACCAGGTTTCGGTATCCGTGGTGTGAAGAGCGCACATATCTCAGTGTGTAGCTGTGTGCTTAATTCTAAACGGCAACAATTAACTCGATTAGTGTCAATTAAGAAAACTAAAAATATCTTAATTATTGATTTTAACATAAGGATCTTTCTAAAATAATAATAATCTAGCTTTTAAAATCATATAACTGTATTCCATATGGTCTTAGTACATATATGGCTAAATCCTCAACTATAACTTTAATGTAGTCCTACGCATCCATATACTAATTTAACAAAAATTTACGTGAATTTAGTATTTCATATTATTAGGCAAGCAGACCACAAAGGTTACAGTTTGAACGCTGAAAGCTGGCAAAGTTTTAGAAACTACATTATTCTCAAGTTTACCCTTTCGGATTCAAAATTAGAAATATGTAACAACAGTGTTTTAGATCCGTCTTTTATTTTCAACATTACTTCGTTTTTGTCGTTTTGAATTAAGCACAAAGCTACACAAAGGGCTACTTGTTCTCTGCCCACCACGGGTATAGAAACCCGGTTTTTAGCGTTGTAAGTCCGCAGAGTATAACGCTGAGCCACTGGGGGGCCTCAACATTACTTATTGGCAACTACTTCAACTGAAAGTCAAAGAGATTACCTTTAACCTTTGTTTCTTTTGTCTTTAATTTCGCTTCTCGGTAAAACAGTGGCATGTCTAAGAACTTCCAACGTTAGAAACCGGGTTTCAATATCCTTGATAGGCAGACCACAGATAGCCTAGTGTGTAGCTTTATACTTAAACTCCACACAAACAATCATTGATATCTGACGTCACACCAAACATGTTCGCCCTTTCATCTGTGGGGCGTTAAAATGTGACGGTCAATCCCACTATTCGTTAGTGAAATAATAGCCCAAGAGTTGGCGGTGGGTGGTGATGACTAGCTGCCTTCCCTCTAGTCTTACACTTCTAAATTAGGGACGGCTAGCGCAGGTAGCCCTCGCGTAGCTTTGCGCGAAATTAAAAAACAAATTAATATCTAATGCCTCAACAACTTTTGACGTTCAAACAATAATTTTTAAAGTAGTATATTGCATATATAAATAGAACTTCATAAACTTTTTTCTTTCGCATTGTCCAGCCTACTTACCTAGTTCTGGTATTTGATAAACTGCATCTTCGGGCAGTAGTTTGTGAAAGACAAATGACGGATCTGAAATGCTATTTATACACACCTCTGAATTATGGGCGTCAGCAGTGGGGAGGGGGCAACAGAGGCACTTGCCCCACCCTCATCCCGGAAAATGAGAAACATAATCATTTTTTATTCAGTTATCATATGTATATACATTTTTTATTCAATTCACAAATTCACATTTCCCAAAAAAATTCTGCAAACGCCCATGCTCTGAATTTGTTTTGAAATTTACAGATTTAAAGGAATCAGACACAAGTGTTATAGTTCCCCGCTAGTACAGCGGTAAGTCTACGGAGTTACAACGCAAAATTCAGAAGCTCGATTTCCCTCGTTGGACACTTGTTTGTTTGTTTGTTTTTGAATTTCGCACAAAGCTACTCGAGGGCTATCTGTGCTAGCCGTCCCTAATTTAGCAGTGTAAGACTAGAGGGAAGGCAGCTAGTCATCACCACCCACCGCCAACTCTTGGGCTACTCTTTTACCAACGAATAGTGGGATTGACCGTCACATTATACGCCCCCACGGCTGGGAGAGCGAGCATATTTAGCGCGACGCGGGTGCGAACCCGCGACCCTCGGATTACGAGTCGCACGCCTTACGCGCTTGGCCATGCCAGGGCTCGTTGGACACAGCAGAGAGCCCGATATGGCTTTGCTCTAAGAAATACACACACACACAAGTGTCATAACCATTTCTATAATAATCTGTGTCTGATTTTCCATGGCTTAAAGAAAGTGTTTTAATACAGCACAGGCTGAATAACATTTTAAACAATTCATTATGTGAATATTACCTGTATAGTAATTAGCATCATAGTGCAATAAAATTAAACGTCTTTATATTAATTACAGATTTTTGATAAAATCACGGTTCACTAACTTTACATATACAGATAGACTGATGCTGTATTTCGATGTCCTTCAGAAAGCTATAAGTAACCACTAAAACCAAGGTTCCAGAAATGTTATGTAGAGTAATGTTTCAAACAGAAACACAAACACACAAATGAGCAATATCTTTATTCATACACAAAATAATAGGTAAGTTTTTATTCATTGGCTTGTTCGTTATTCGTTGTTAGAATTGTCACCAGTTGCTTGGATAAAAAACAATCTTTTTTACATCTACACAAGACCAGGACTAAAATAAAAATACTTCCCGTCCGCTTCATGAGACAAGGACGAGAACAAGAATAATGAAACACTATATTTTCGTGTGAGGTCATTATCCTATTACAGTATTCCATAGCACTTAACATTCCTTCATCAGCAATTACTTCAACTACACACATACAAGAGAAAGGACTTCAACTTTTATAAAGTTGTACAAGTCTTTCTATCATCCCTTGAAATGTGTTCAACCACATTAAAAGCTCAGACACAGTGCAGTATATTTGTTTTGTTTCTTTGTAATTTCACGCAAAGCTACTCGAGGGTTATCTGTGATAGTCGTCCCTAATTTAGCAGTATAATACTACAGGGAAGGTAGATAGTCATCACCACCCACCGCCAATTCTTGGGCTGCTCTTTTACCAACGAATAGTGGGACTAAGCGTCACATTTTAACGTCCACACGGCTGAAAGATGCGACAGGGATTCGAACTCGCGACCTTCAGATTATGAGTCGAGCCCTCTAACCACCCGGTCATGCTGGGTCACACAGGGCAGAGCAGATACAAGATGCTATGAAAAGCATTTAGTATATAACCGTTATATAAGTAAATATATTAATGCAAGTTTATTATAATTACTAGGAATACGCCAACTACGTGAATAACACCTACGTGGAAATTTAAAAGAAAATACTGTGCAAAACTCTTAGGGCAAGAGAATATTATGTCATTATTTTCATTTTATGGGGCTAATTTTTCAATGCCATTACAAAATGTAAACTTCAACATTATGGTGATACTTCACTGATCCCTGTTGACAACTGAATGACCCAGGGTGATAATACTTATCATTCGTTATAATTTCCGTGTACTTGTACTAAGGATATGTTATAAGGGTTCTGCTTTGAATGAATATATTGATCCAGTTTAGGGTCTGAAATGACTGCCACGGTACCCCATGCGGTGTCTTAACTGTATAGAAAGAAACTTGCAAATAGTACCGGCAAATGCTAAAAGAAATCAATTTAATAGCACTCCATAAATAAACCTTGGTAAAGACAGTATTTAACATTATATATTAAGTGTTGTTGTCATGCCACAGCCCGAGAAACACGGAAAAGTGTCAGTAGAGTAAAGATTTCGCATAAACACTTTGCGTGAGACTGGTTAGACTCTAAGAAATTGCTGCAGACTTGAAATACTTCCCAAACATTGTCAAGTACACCTAGATCGTAAGACCGAGACATGTGAATTTGAAAATAGAAAAAGAAGAGGTAGAACACTTAAAGTTAATGATACTGATGTTAAGTATCTTCATTTATGCAGACTTCAAGACAGAAGAAAGCCTAACATTGATCTCAAGCATCAGATAAACAACCATGCTCCAAATGACAGAAAAATGTCCAAATTTACAGTATCAATACAGCTCAACGAGAACGGAATATTTGGTCATGTAGCGGTTAAAAACGTTTACTTCGATTTCCAAATATTTTCAAGAGATTGAAATTTGTTAAAAAGTACAAAAATTGTCCTGTTGAAGATTGGGAAAGGGTGTTATGGACGGATGAGTCCAAGTTTGAAAAATCTGGTTCAAAGTGTAGGTTGTACGTCTGGCGGAAGAAAGTTGAAAGATACTTACTTCAATGCATAGCACCAACCATGAAGCATGGAAGAAGTAGTGTGATAGTTTGGGGGTGCTTTTTTGAGGAGGCAACAGGAGATATTTGCAAAATAGATCCATTAATAGACCAGCTAGCTATGAACCATCAGATACTAATCCGTCATGGTATACCCAATGGTTTTCGTATTATTGGTAAAGGATTCTACTTCCAAGAAGATAACGAACCATAAAAAAGAGAAACTTACAAGTACCAACCTATTCTAACCTAAAACATTAGTGAGTTAGATACTAAATATTTTATCTTTAAAATGTCGTTTAGTGTACGAGATTGAAAGTGTCTAGAAATTATTTGTTAGGTGGGTAAGATATATAAAATAATAACACCATGTGACAAAATTTTTATTTTTTCTTGTTCCTGGGCAGAAAGTGTTATTTCCCAATTGCTTACGTCTAAAGTAAATGGGAAAAGACCTATTTTTCTCTTCAAACTTTGCTTTTGTGACCTGGGTAATGAAATTTTCAAATTTACCCATTTTCCAGAGCATTTCAGGTAGAGTCAGTGCTGTGTAGCTGATAGAGAATTTTCTCGAACTTACAAGAATTTTTAAAGAACTTTTTAGAATGTTGTAGAACTTACAAGAATTTTCTAGAATGTTGTAGAACTTACGAGAATTTTCAAGAACCTTTTAGAATTTTCTAGAGCTTTCCATAGTAATACAGGGGCTCACCACTTACTTCTTCAGTTTAGTTCCAGCTTATCAGTAAAAGTGATACCCATTCCAGCCGTTCTGAAATACATGTTTGAAATGTTGTTAAGTAACGCCCCCTTGTTGGTCAAAACATTAACTTTCTTTGTAGCTAGTTTCAGGTTTCATAAATATGCTTACATATCAAGTTACGAGTGTGAAAATTTTACCAGTTTTAATTGAAGACCATCGATTACTAATGTTCTGGTTTCTAGCGTTACAGAAATCAAAATTCGGTTTTCTCCTAATACATAAAACAAATTTCTTGTGTACAGATTAAATCATTTTTAGGTTTCAAAAGCTAGTTAGTAAACGATTTTCTTCTGCTATGCCACTTCCCCTCACAAGATTGAAGATGAACAGTTGTAAAATAATAGTCCTTGACTGGTTCAACAGTAAACCTGAAGGTTAATAATGTTGAACATTTGGTTTTGATACCTATGATAGGAATAGAATAGACAGCCTATTGTGTAACTTTGCGATTAGCAACAAACAGACAAAGTAACAAAATATTTAGAAAAATTACATTTACGTGATATAATCTAAAAATACAAACCAATAATTAAAATGCTATGACAGAAAGTTAATTACGTGACTAACTTTTCAACCAAGCGACCTTTGTGTTACATTATAAAAGCCGTTAGTTTGTCATGGAATCATGAAACAAGTAACGTTAGTTTGAGTTTTTGAATTATTTTTCGAATTTTTTTGTGAACTTCAACACAGTTTTTGTATTTTTTTCTAAGGAATAAAAGAAATACTTTCACAGAGATCTGATTTTTATGTATTAGTAAATTCAAAGTGTAATGGAATGTTGACGACCAAAAGTTGAGTGGATTGTGGTTTGTGTGAAGGTATTATAGATCACCCAGAACGAAGGTTGGCCATATAATTATTTTTCATTACAACGATATTGATCTGTTTCTTTGTATTTTTCAGATGCTTCATGCTGTAGTTGCATTTATTTGTTTGGCTAAAGTGTTAAATATTAGTTACGTGCAACAAGTGTAATAAATTCCGTCTAATTAAAACATAAGTTTAATGTATACCCGAATAAAATAAAAGCCTTTAAAACAGAGGCGTCGTTAGGCACTGGCTCATGGGATCCGTGTCCCGATTGTATTTAACAATAATTCACAGATGGTGTTTTGAAAAATCAGAATAGAAAACTATGATCGATATCATACGGAAACGCTAAAAATTTCTGCATCTATGGGCCCGAACCCCTAATCTTTTAAGCACGACGTTTCTGTTGAAATACATGTGGTTAATTTTCTGCACTTTATTGAAAATTGGATAATGCTTTGTTGTTAAATGCTCTTTATGTATTGAGAATGAAAAATATTATTCGTAATAATATAATAAATCAATAAAATCCAGTACATTATAATTCACGGAGCCTTTGAGAAACATGAAGTGAAGCTAACAACTTGTGTGTTCCATAAGTAAGGCTAACTCTACCATTTCTTTGATGTTACTTTTACCAACAGTATTCGTTAAATGTTTAACATTTCTAGTTTTATGTTTTTAATTTTTAATATTACACTTTTATTATAAATTTTTTTTCATTGTTAGCTTAGTATGTGGATTTAGGAATAACTTAAATCTCCTGAACTGCACAAACTTTACGAGATATTATTGGATTTACAGTCGAAAATATCGCTAACAGCGAAGGTACTCAAACTGATAAAACGTTGTACTCTAACCTTTATTAGTAAGTGTTTAAAATAATTATATTTAATTAGATGTTAATTACCGGGTTGGTTTTTAATTTTGATCTATGTAGGTAGCTTAATTTCTTTAGAAGTTAACTATTAAAAATGTGACTTCATTTTCGTTTTTGAACCTCAAAGATATACAGATTTAGCTATTTATTTATATTAATTGAAATAACCAAACCAGTGACAAATTAATAACTTCTTAAAAATATAATAATATTTAAATCAAAGCGGATTTTATAGGTACACGCGCAATGAAACAATCCTTTGTTCGCGAAAATTGTAATCCGTTACATGGGTTAAGTTAAAAGACAGCTTACAACACGAGACAGTTCTGGCGTCGTAAGTCCTGTGCCAGGGCTTTTATCCATAACTAGCAACTCCATATAGGGCATTGCGTAATTTGTATACAACAAACTGTGTGTTTTCCATTAGCTCCAATATTACAATGTTTCATAGTCATTATATCATAATAATTCATGTTATATCAATTTTAATGTTTAAATTTGTTAAGCCTCGGTTAACCTAAAATGTTTGTTATTAAGTTTCATAAAAATAAAAACAATTTTTTACAGAAACATGATTGACCTTAGAAGCATAAATTTGCAGTACATTAGACTAAAACTGACAAAAAAAAAAAAAAATGCGCATGCGCTTAAGATGTTAAGCAAGTTGTTAGTGCTTTTACTGACTTAGGTTATTGTCTTCTTAGTTTGTTTGCAATTAAGCACAAAACTACACACTGACTGACTACCTGTTACCTGTTACCTACCTACCATAGGAATAGGAACCTGGATTCTAGCGTTGTAAATTCGCGAACATGTTGCTGTGCCGTTGGGGGCATCTTCTTAGCAGTATTATAGTAAGACAGCAAAGTCAAAGAAAACAAAATCACCATGTTTCAAATAGTGTAGAATTAAATTTTAATATACAAAATGTAACTCACGGCCTAAAATATCAAAAGGTTGTTAGCGTCATAGCTCAAATACAAAAGTGGTCTGAGGCTGTCATGAAGACTTTTGCCGTTTAATTAGTTGTTTTGTTGAACTTCGTGCAAAACTATTCAAGAATGATCTCTGCTAACCGAACTTAATTTTAAAGTGATAAACTAGAAAGGCTATAGCTACTCAACACTGTTCACTGCCAAATCATAGACTAGATGAAAGGACAAGCATGTCGGCGACTGGTTTCGATCACCCTTACCATAAGGCAATGCCAAAACTTTGTTTGAAAACAAGAATGTATTTCTCTCTATTCTTATCAAATATTTGTTGAAAAGGAAATTACGGTGCTCCATCTATAATTGCTCTTCTATATTTTGAGCCATTTTAGTATTTTTCTAAAATTACTGCCTGTATGGAAGTCGACAGGTGGTTAAGGCACACGACTCGTAATCCGAGGGTCGCAGGTTCAAATCCCCGTCCCACCAAACATTCTCGCCCCTTTAGTCGTGGTGGTGTTATAATGTTCGGCCAATTCCACTATTCGTTGATAAAAGAGTAACTCAAGAGTTGGCGGGGGTTGGTAATGACTAGCTGCCTGCCCTCTTGTCTTACACTACAAACGTAGGGACGGCTAGCGCAGACAGCCCTCTTGTAGCTTTGCGCGAAATTCAAAAACAAACAAACAATTCACAACTACATTAGGGACAACTAGTGTAGTATAATTTTTCGCAAAATTAAAAACAAATAATTTATATGGACGTCATAAGCTAATTATAATAGCATATTCTAAAGTATCTCACTTACATCATAAGATTTATTATTATTATACTGTTGTTATTACATACCGTTTGGATGTAATATGATCAGATTATTTAAATATATTCTTATCTGTTAATCCTTTTTAATCAAAATATTTTGATAAATTTAAAAAAATAAGAGTTCTTTTAAATTTAATATGTGGCGAAATATAAGCTCATTATTTAAAAATTTGCTAAAAAGCATGCATTGGTTTCATGTATAGCGTTTTTGTTTAATGTTTTTTACCATTGTGAACCTACATGTTTATTTATACTGAATTTAAATAATTAATTGTTTACAAACTGTTATAATCATAATAATATTTTTATATTAAGAAAACATTAAAAACGCCTTGTTAAAAACTTGCTGTTGTGGTGAGGTTTCAATTTTTTGACACTGAAGCAATCTAATGTAGATTTTAGATGTATGTAGGCGTAGTATACAGTTTTGTAAACAAAATATAACAATTTAATCACAAAAACAAACAAACAAAAATAATTGTTTGCTGCGAAATTACTGGCTAATAGTTTAAGAATGTTTTCAAAGTTTTTGTATTTTTATTGTTTCTGAGCAATTGAAATACTTTCAATTAATTAGTAATATTTGTTTAGGAATATTTTAAAGTAGGGAAATACTAATTTCAGGATCCCCCAGTGACAGAGCGGTATGTCTGCAGAATTACAACGCTGGAAACCGGTTTTCGATACCCGTGGTGAACAGATCACAGATAGCTCATTGTGAACTGATGTGATGAAATAAAAGGACGATTGATTTTCTAAGCTACTTTAGGTCCAGGCCGGTAGATGGCCTTACTGGGTGTTCTGTTTAAACAATCTTTTGCGACTGTAGCAGCCCGTATAGTTAGTTTCCTTTAAGTTGTGCAATAGAAATTTTGTATGTTTTTTTTTGAGACAATTATAAAACCAAAAATTCGTATTTCGATTTGCACCGAAACTGCTTTATAAATGTTTTCCAATGTATACGTTATAACAGTAAATACTTCAAGGAAATATTTATTTCAACACTACACGAAATTCCAAAGAAGTTCTTGTTTTCCTCTGGACTTCTGGGAATAGATCAAACACAAAGAGGTCACAAACAAAATAAAAGTTTAGGTCGTTATTATTTCTAAACATCTGATTCTCATGAAGGATAAAACTTGTCTTAATTTTAAGCAGCGATAAGTCCAGCGAATAAAATAACTCTGTCAAGCTAGACCAATAATCTTATTTGTTGAATTTTGCGCAAAGTAATTTGTGCTAGCCGTCCCTAATTTAACAGTGATAGGCTAGAGGGAAAGGAGATAATAAATACCAACTCTCAGACTACTTTTTGCTAATGAATAATGAGATAAAATTTATAACGCTCACACGGTTGTAAGGGTTGTTGTTATTGAGCACAAAGATATAAAATGGGCTATTTGTGTTCTGCCCATCACGGGTATCGGAATCCAGTTTCTAGCAGTATAAATCTGCAGACTTGCTACTGTGGCACTGAGAGAGTTGTGAGGGCGAGAATATTCAGTGACAGAATTTGAGCCCGTGACCCGCAGAGCGTCCTAATCAATAGGCCATGTTAAGCCCTGCCAATATTTTTGAACTCTTTTATTTGGTATACTTTTATAAGAGCTTATTTATGCTTGCAGAACAGCATATACTGCTTTAATATCCAGTTTTATAATACGATTTTATTTTTGACACAGCATAATCTAACGGTTAGAGTGCTCGGACTGTGAATGGGAGAATTCGTGTTCCGAAACTCATTTCCTCAAAAGCACGTTTCGTCCATTGGAGGTGAGAATGTGCTATAAGAGTAATTATTGAGTGCTGGTGGCTAATTAACTGCCTGTCCTCTAGTCTAAAACAGTTGAATGCGAACCGAGTGATATACGTGTCGAGTCGGCCTGGCATAGACAAGCGTGTTAAGGCGTGCGACTCGTAATCTGAGGGTCGCGGGTTCGCATCCCCGTCGCGCCAAACACGCTCACCCTCCCAGCCGTAGGGGCGATATAATGTGACGGTCAATCCCACTATTCGTTGGTAAAGAGTAGCCCAAGAGTTGGCGATGGGTGGTGATGACTAGCTGTCTTCCCTCTCGTCTTACACTGCTAAATTAGGGATGGCTAGCACAGATAGCCCTCGAGTAGCTTTGTGCGAAATTCAAATAAACAAACAAAACAAACGTGTCTAGTCGAGCGAATGACATAGACATAAAATCCACTTTCAGTCTCTTGCATCAAACAGTTATATAAATTCGTGAACTAGAATGTATTTATGTAGTTTACATGCATTTTACTGATGTAGGTTCATAAAAGTTTTATTTTTTGAAAAAGAAGAATAAAAAGTAAGTAACTAAAAATGACCTCAGTCGGACTACAGATAGTTTTAAACTTTTGATATCTTTTTTTTTCAAATTCAAAAAAGGAATACAATACATTCACAATAAAAGTAGAAAATAATAGTTTAAAAATATATTATAGATGCTCGTGAAAAACAAAAGAAAATCCGCGAGGTTACTCGAGTGTGTATCATAAATAAATATATAGCTAAACAATAAATTAATTAATTAACATTTCCTTCGTTCTTTTATGCAGTTTAAACCAATTTTAATGTTTCTTGATTCCTGAATATGAGTTATCCATTTCTTTAATACTAACTTAATATTTATCATAGAGTTAATAAACTCCATATGTAGGGGTCATCGGCATGGCCAGTGGGTTAGGGCTCTCGACTCTCAATCATGCTCAAACATGCTCGCCCTTTCAGCTTTGGGAGCGCTATAATTTGAATGTCAGTTCCACTATTTGTTGTTAAAAGAGTAGCCCAAGAGCTGGCGGTGGGAAGTGATGACTAGTTGCCTTTCCTCTAGCCTTACACTACTAAATTAGGAACGGCTAGTGCAGATATAATCCTCGTGTAACTTTGCGCGAAATTAAAAATAAATAAACAAAACCTTGTGTCGAGATGGTCATGGTACTTAATAGGCATAATACAAATATACACGTTTAAAATGTATTCTCAAGATGACTGGCATGGGTATTAAAACTTTAATTAAAATAAAGTACAGAACAATGTTTCGACCTTCTGGGCCATTTCAGATTAACCTGAAGTAAATTTCTCGTCATCCCGAAATATACACGTTAAAAATCAGTAATGAAAGAGTTTTACTTTAAAAGATGATTGCCACTTGCTTTTATTTGTTTCTCCACTCATCTAGTCCAAAAACAAAACAAGATACCATCTCTAAGATACCAAACCAGAAAGCGACTAACCACCAAACTGCTCATCTTTCTTCTTATCGTTTCATTTGAGATAACTCTACAACTACTTTATCAACTAAACCCACTCTATGTGTTTACTGAGAGTGCCCATGTCATCACTTAGACGTAACAACTAGTAGTAGTTTTACAGAAAACATAATTCTAGACTTTTCTAAAGTAAACGGTGTTATCCTTACTTCGTGAAGTTAGTTTTTTTTTTACAGAAATTATGTGTTCCTTTGAAATAGTTAAAATAGGATGAAACAGGTATTACCAGCCAGTAATAGATGAACATTAGATGAGTGTAACATTTAAAATACTCAATGTTTTGTATACTATACATTCGATGTAAAAGTAAATAAATACACATAATATTAAACACATTCCTAGAATACACTAATTTTCAGTCAGGGGAAAAACCGGGTTTCGAGACCTGTGGTGAGAAAAGCATAGATTACCCTTTGTGTAGCTATGTGCTTAATATCAAACAACAACAAACAACATTAAATTTTAATAATGAAGTTTAACGCTGAAGAAGAAATGCTCACCTTTCAAAAGCTTCGGGTTATAAGGATATTACTTTTGTATCAGAAATTCTAAAGTCTACATATTTTTCTAACATTATCAAGTTCCCCGCTAGTACAGCGGTACGTCTCCGGATTTACAACGATAAAATCAGGAGTTCGATTCCCCTCGGTGGGCTGAGCAGATAGCCAGATGTGGCTTCGCTATAAGAAAAACACACACAGACGTCATCAATATTGAAAGACATGTCGGAATTATCTATCTATAGCTGTATCGACCACGTGTTATTGTTTGCATTCATTTTGACACTGCTATTTTAAAATCATTTTACATCTACAAAATCTGAAAAGGTCATTTACAGGTTAACCTTGCTAAACCTGAAGATGATCTAGGAAGGTCGAAACGTTGTTTTTTACTTATCAGTAAAAGTGTTAATACCCATACAAGCCGTTCTGAGATACATTTTTACTTCAAGTGGCTTTCTCGTCATCAATAATCCATAGTTTTATCTTTTTTTCTTTTTCGTCTCTTTATTTTTAGGAATTCTCTGTCGATGGTGTGAATATATTTTTCAATTTTATAATAAAATCTTTGCCCTCTTATGGCACAGCGGTATACCTTTTGATACTCCTGGTGGTTAGAGCATAGATAACCCATTGTGTAGCTTTGTGCTTAACTACAAACAAACAAATAAAATCATTAAATGCATCTTGTGTATTTGGTTTTTGATAGATACTACTACAATCAGTGTGTTTTATTATTATATTAGTCATTTTGTAATGTTATATTATAATAGATACAATAAGGATATCAAATGATATATGAACTTGAAATTGTGCTTTCAAAAATGCATTCTGCGCTTTGGGGTTGCAAGTGTGTTGTAAGACTGGCGGTCAAGTCCCGCGGCCTGTACCTAATAACGCCTTTACTTGCGAAACCATGGTCATCAATAAATGATGTACTTATGAAATGTACAGTTGTCTGGTTTTCCTCAGTACTGTAATTATGTAATAATCAAGTATTAGCGATATTTGTTTGTTTGTTTGTTTTGGAATTTCGCACAAAGCTACTCGAGGGCTATCTGTGCTAGCCGTCCCTAATTTAGCAGTGTAAGACTAGAGGGAAGGCAGCTAGTCATCACCACCCACCGCCAACTCTTGGGCTACTCTTTTACCAACGAATAGTGGGATTGACCGTCACATTATACACCCCCACGGCTGAGAGGGCGAGCATATTTAGCGCGACGCGGGCGCGAACCCGCGACCTTCGGATTACGAGTCGCACGCTTTACGCGCTTGGCCATGCCAGGCCATTAGCGATATCAAGTATCAATTATATCGCATTATTCTTTCAGATTAATGTATCCCAAGAGATGGCGGTGGGAGAGATGTTATTGAATAACAGCCTTTCATCTATTCAAAATTAAAGATGACTGTAAGCAAATAGCTATAGCTCATGTACGGCGTTGAACTAACATTGTGAAGCAAGCAAACAAATATTATCAGAATGAGCTCTTAATTGGATAGCTGTATCGAGCCACTTATTAGGAGCATCTTAAGAAATATTTTTACTTTAGTCTTATGGTTTTGATCTCATTTTCTATTTTACAAAATGGCAAAAAAACAACAACAAAAAACCATGTTTGGCCAATGTCGGCGTTAAATACTACTTAACTTGATAAATTGTTATGCTATAAATAACATAGATAATAAATTGTATAATGACCTGAATATAAGGTAAAGATGGATCCTTTTATTGTAGAAAAAAGGTGAAAAAGAAAATGCATTGTCTTATTTCATTTTGTAATATATTCAAAGAACATTTAGAGAACTAGTATGTGGGTAGGTACGTAAGACCTCTATAAACGGAGGTTCTAAAAACTTGTGAAGTGAAATGAAAAGATCTGACTTGAGTGCAAAGGATAGACTCAAAAACATTGTACATAAAAGGAAGATCGAATATTTTGTACATCCTGTGTATATACATATATGTAGCAAAATGTTAATACAGCGACATACTTATGAAAATTACGTGTTATATTCACAAAGAGGAAAGCAGTCCTCTACACTTCCTCACAATGTCTTTTTCTCTTAAAGCATCTGATGAAGGTTTCACTTTACTTTCCAAATATAACCCTTCAACTGACATACTTTTTAGTCGTGTTAAATATCAAGTAGTTTTCCTTTGTAGTCTATCTTTTTATCGCCGAACCACGGACCAGACTTCCGTCCATTTAAATGTCTTGATGTGATAATACTCCTTGAAATTAATTATATCTTTTATTCCAATGTAAATAAGCATGGAGATAGATGCCACTGAGGGGTGTTGGGAATCATTGGTAGAATGTATGAAGCTGACCATCCTAACAATTACTGGGATTTATTTTCCCTCTCTTTTGGATTCTAAAGCCTTCTTTAGGTCTGTAAACATGCTATTTTCTTTCAGTCACTCTTCCATGAAACACTGGAGTCATAGCTTTCTATGAGTATTGTAATGGTTAAATGAGTAATGTCACTTCTTCTGCTATCATCTTTGTGTACAGTGAAGTTACAATTGGAGATAATTTGTATGTTTTTACGTTTTTCCTTGTTTCTTTCATTTTTGATTGTTTTTTTTAAGATGCTGGTAGTTCTGGCTTCAAGAATTATATATCGACAGCCTCTTCATCATCTGCAGCTAATCTAGATATTGATGACAACTTTGAAATCTTTAGATATACCAGCAACTTATTCTCACTCAAGCTTCATGTTTCCTCCAATTTCTTTGGTCATTTTCAGGTCCAGTTTAGTGGACCTGATAGAAAGTTGTTTTTTTTTAATAACCAAACTTAATATTGAAAGTTTCCTGTCATCTCGAACTCTGGAGATCAAAATTTAGTCAGCAATATAGGATTAAATACTGTAACTTGATTCATTTCAACCAAATGTATCTTAGAAAGATTCCAAGACAAGATACAAGGCAAAAAAAAAGCAGATTAAAATACTACTCAAAAGTGTTAGGATAAAGTTAAAAATTAGATTTCAGGCTACTTTCAAAGAACAATGAAAAATAAATTAATGCTGAAACATCAAAATATTATTAATCTTCATATTCAGTTCAACAGAAAGTCAGTGCAAGTACTTGAGTTTAGCAAACAGTTAAAATTTTGTCTGTGTCCCTTTTGCTTTAATAACTGCGGACAGTATTTGAGTTTTTGTTCCAACATGCTTAATCAAAATGTTCTTTGGGATTTTTATCCAAATGCCTCTAATACACTCCCATAAAGTTTCCAGTTTTTAATCTTTCGAATCCTTGTTTCAGTGGGGCTGAAATTGGGGTCCTGCATCATTTGAAGCAATTTATGCATAGGCTGGATAAGTGTTTGGGGTCATTATCTTCTTAATAGTAGAAGCCTTTACCAATAATACACAAACCAATGGGTATACAATGACGCATTAGTATCTGATGGTACTTGTGCTGTTCCAATATTCCATTTATTTGGTTACTATTTCTTGTTGCCTCAGCAGAAAAATCACCTCCAAACCATCAAACTGCCTCCCCCAATGCTTCGTGGTAGATACTATACATTGAGGTAAGAATCTTTCACTTTTCTTCTACCACACATACAAACTATGCTTTGTACCAAACATTTCAGACTTGGACTCATTCGCCCATAACACACTTTTCCAATCATCACAAGTCCAGTTTATGTACTTTTTTAGCAAGTTCCACTATTTTAACAATATTTGGAGATTGATTTAAAGTTTTTCTTAGAAACTGCTACTCTACCAAATATTCCATTCTCGTTGAGTCTTATTGAGAAGCCCCTCGCTAGTTCAGCGGTAAGTCTACGGATTTACAACGCTAAAATCAGGGGCTCGATTCCCATCGGTGGGCTCAGCAGATGGCCCGATGTGGCTTTATTATAACAAAACACACATACAACACAGTTGTTGAGAATGCAGATCTAGACACTTTCCTGTCACTTGGTACATAGCGGCCCAACATGGCCAGGTGGGTTAAGGCGTTCGACTCGTAATCTGAGAGTCGCGGGTTCGAATTCCCGTCGCATCAAACATGCTCGCCCTTTCAGCCGTTAGGGCATTATAATGTGTGGTTAATCCCACTATTCATTAGTAAAATAGTAGCCCAAGAGTTGGCGGTGGGTGGTGATGACTAGCTACCTTCCCTGTAGTATTATACTGCTAAATTAGGGACGACTAGCGCAGATAGCCTTTATGTATCTTTGCGCGAAATTCAAAAACAAACAAACAAACAACTGGTACACAGCCATTTATCTCATGCTTCAGATCAGTGACAGTCTTCCTTCTGTCATAAACGAAAATACTTAATATCAGTATTTTTTAATGTAGGTGTTCTGCCTTTTCCTTTCCTATTTCCAAATTTGCCTGTCTCGGTCTCACGATCTAGGTGTGCTTGACAGTGTTTAGGAAGCATTTCAAGTCTGCAGCAATTTGTTGGAGAAACCAACCAACATCAGTTAACGCTTTTATGTGAACTCTCTGCTCTACTGACAATTCCCTACGCTTTTCTAACCGTGGCATGACAACAAAACTTAATATATAGTGTTAAGCAGTGTTTTTGATCAAGGTTTATTTGTGTAGTGCTATTAAATTGATTTCTTCTGGCATATACAAGTACAATATGCTAGCTTTTTTTCTATATAGTTAAGACACTGCATGGGGTATCATGACAGTTATTTCAGACCGTAAATTTGAACAGTGTATTCGTTCAAGCATAAAACAGGTGGTTAGAGCACTTTACTCACAATCTGAGGGTCGCGGGCTCAAATCCCAGTCCCACCAAACATGCTCTTGATAGAAGTATACGGGAATTGTAAAGAATTATAAGTATTCTCACCTTGGCTCATTCAGTTGTCGACAGGGATCAGCGAAGCGTTACCACAGTGTTGAAATTTACATTCTGTACTAGCATGGAAAAATTAACTCATGAAATAGAGAAAATGACAAAATATTCTCCTGTCTTACACATTTTGCACGGTATTGTATGTATCATTTCATACGCAATTGGACAATACTGTTGTGTACTTGAGATGCAAACCTTCCACTAGATGACATACTGATTTCTGTTTTTAAGCACCATTTCTTAGACCAGTGATTTTCAATTTGTTATACTCTCACCCGTGGATGTAAGCAAAAATCTTTGAAAAAAATATTAAGAAGAAAAAGAAAGACACTTTGAAACTGCAGAATAGTCTCTGTGAGTTACCCGTGTATTCCACTAGCCTGCACTCAACGTTCTCGTATTGTTGACTCATCTTTGAATTATTTATTCTGATTTATTTATTAGCAAGTTATATTCGTCAGAGTTATCCCACTGACTCATTGGTCTGACTGGAGTACACGGCATAAAAGGTTTGAGAACAATAGTTCTAGGTCCACTCTCCTTCGCATTGGCGACTTCACTCAAAGAGCCTGGGAGTACTGGGTAGTGAGAAGCTGGTTGCTCCAGAAAAACAAAACAAAAAAAAAACACTTTCCCAAAAAGCCTTAGGAATCTCAGGTTCAAAATAATTTTTACAACTTTCAACCGCCAGGGAATTCGAGCGTAGTAACCTTAGAGTTCCCAGTCTATAGTTCTATTTCTTGACTATGCATTCAGTTCATAACCTTTTACATAATCTCGTGGAGCACATAGCTGCATCCACATACAATAAAAGACGTTTTCAAGGCCCCATTCAGGACTTTCAGTCTGATTCCCACTCGTCTTTAACTTCTTTATTCTGGACAATTCATGATCAAATACAGTTTTGCGGAAGTACAAAAGGCAACAGAGAAGCAGATTCATTTCAAGCTATACGATCACAGATCCTGGTCAGGGTATAAAGTTTATTTATTTCTTATTTCCTCTATGCACTATGTTTGGTCAGTGTATAAGTACGACCATTAAAATTGAAGGTTTGAGAAAATCTGTAAGGTGAAAAAAGTGATTTGTTTACAAAGAAAAACACGACATTTATTTCCACCACACGGATCAGTTATTTTTATTTGTGGTACAAAACATACAGCAATAAACATGTTATAGTGTACTGACTTTAGCATTTTTCTTGTGTTCTCAATGGCTTTGGAGTGAGGGATGTACAGACTTTGCTTGTATCCTAAAACTGGTCCAAGATAAGCAATACAATTTTCTGGATTTACATTTATGTGAAAAGGAAGGAGTTTCCATTAGAGAAAAATCCGTTATTTTCTATAGAATTGAAGAAAGGCCAAAGCCTTTCCAATGTACCAAAATCTTGGATTAAAAGTTCCACCTTAAGTCATACTCTTGATAACTAACATTCAGTAAACTTGCACCAAGAATCTTCGAGCAAGTTAATATGGCAAGTTCAGCATTGATCACTCCTTACAGAAGTTTAAAGAAATGTAGAAATGTTAAAACCAAATAGTCAAGCACTCAATTAGGACGTTTATTAGAACTCGGTATAGTCAGGTCGTTCGGGCATTTGACTCGCAATCTGAGGGGCACGGGTTCAAATTCCCGTTCCACCAAACATCTGTGGGGGCGTTATAATGTTCAGTCTACCCCACTATTTGTTGGAAAAAAAAAAGCCTAAGAGTTGACGGTGTGTGATGATGACTAACTGCCTTCCCTCTAGTCTTTCACTGCTAAATCAGGGGACGACTAACGCAGATAGTTCTCGTGCAGCTTTGCGCGAAATTAAAAGAAACAATATAACTTTTATTACAACAAACTACGACCATGCTTTAGGAAATCACAGTGACAAACGTAAAATAGTTTAAAGCTGGATAGACGAGGCTTAACTGTGAACTTCATCAAATATACTTTATGGAGCAAAACTTTGATTTTTTGTTACCTAAATATTTAAGAATAGATATATATTCAAATTTTCAATTATAGAAAGATTCAAGCTTTTTATATTCTGAAGCAAGTGTGCACATAAGGATATTATGACTAATAAAAAGTGCTGTAAATGCTGCTGTTTGTCAGTTTTAAAACTTTATTTTAATACAAAACAAAACGTAACAGTATCCTGACGTTCGACTCGTAATCTGAGGGTCGCACCAAACATGCACGCCCTTTCAGCTGTGGGGGCAATATAATGTGACGGTCAATCCCACTATTCGTTGGTAAAATAGTAGTCCAAGAGTTGGCGGTGGGAGGTGCTGACTAGCTGCCTTTCCTCTAGTCTTACACTGTTAAATTAGGGACGGCTAGCGCAGTTAGCTCTCGAGTAGCTTTGCGCGAAATTCAAAAAGAAACAAACAAACTTAACATAGGTTTTTTATCATCATAATTTATGAATTTTCATATTCTGTTAATTTTAGGCCTAAAATAACAAGTTCGATATTTTCATAATCACAAATAAAGCTGTGTTTTACGAAGAAATATTAAATAATTTTTCATGTTTGTAAATCATGTATTTACAGTTGCAGTATGCAGATAATTTTGTTCTTATCCTTTTCATAACATAAAAAATAACCATCTTTATTGAAGTATTTTAAGATAATTTGTCTCACAACTGTAATACAGATTGTCTGTGCTTTCTGTGTTCAAGATAACTAGTTGTATTCAATTGTGAGACTCGCAAATACTTTGGATCTGTTTGTTTAATTTCGCGCAAAGCAAAACGAGGGGTATCTGCGCTAGCAGTCCCTAATTTAGCACAAGACTAAGAGAAGATAGCTAGTCATCGCTATCTACCGTCAACTCTTAGGCTACTCTTTTACCAATAAACAGTGGGATTCACTGTCACATTATAACGCCCTCACGGCTGAAAGAGTGAGCATGTTTGAAGCAACGGGGAATCGAACTCGCGACCCTCAGATTACGAATCGAGTGCCTTGACAACCTGGTCATGTCGGGCTCTTTGGATCTGTTCACATACTTAAAATTTCGATAACTTAATCTAGTTCACACCGAAACAATTGTTGTTCAAGCAACTTATCATATAAGAGTTTTTTTTTCTTTTTAACTACAAAGCTACACAAAGAGCTGTCTGTGCTGTGCCCAACGAGGGTATCGAAACCTGATATTTATCGTTATCAGCCTTCAGACACCGCTGAGCCACTGGGGTCATGACCACTACTGTGTCTTTCGTATCCCAGCTAACCTAATGAACTTTGGCACTAGATGAAAGTCCTCGTCGCTAATGAATATAGCAGATATAGTGCGTTTAGTGTAGTATTACGTTATTTACTTCCTAATTGTCTGTTAATAAATATATAAGTGCACAGTGACTTTCCGAACAGTCTGTATAATTACTGTTATAGTTCCGCAGAAGTTGACGTTCCGGATTGTAGATTAATGTTTCAGTGGTTCACGCCTTGCTACTGCCAAATAAAAAATAAATAAATAAAAAATCACGAAAATGACGTTACGCTTCCAGTTGACGCTTTGAACCCGCACGAAAATTTTATAAAAGAAAAGGACTAGTTTATAGATTTGTCCGTTTTTCTAGAAGATGTAGTAAATTAATAAAAAAATATCAATAATGAAGAGAAAATAATTTAATGTTGGAAATGAATGATGTGTAGTAACTTTAATAAACTGATAAAAAAATTCAGTTCACAGATTTTATCTGAGTGACACTGAAACAATCTTAAGTTTACGGATAGTGCAAGTACACATCTGTGACCAGTGCACAAAATATGTCATTAATTTCTCTGTCACAACTTCTGGCTTACTGGACATATGACTAGGATTAAATTATAATTCTTCAGTAACAGGACTGGTCCACTAACATGTGTCACAAGGGCTTCTGAGAAGTATTGCGAAGGTTAGGTTGAAAATGAACTTGAATATATTTCCAAGAAAAGCTAGCATTTAAGGTCAGAACTGCCTCATTGATAAACTTGAATTGCTGACGGGAAAATATAAACTCCGGCCTTTAGTAGCGAATGTTTTAGAAATCTATTATTAGTTTTAAGTGATGTTTACGACTTTTCTATAATCTTTCTTCCTTTGGTTGATTTTAATTTAATCTGCATATTTTTTGAGCTTCTTCTTGTTTTGAAGTAAGCACAAAGCTACACAATGGGCTATCTGTGCTCGACCAATCACTGGTATCGAAACCCTATTTTTAGCGTTGTAAGTACGAAGATGTGCTGCTGTGCCATTGGGGGGCTTAAGCTTCTTGATACTGCAGTACGCAATTTACTTACCCATTGAACCAGTGTATCCTGTAATATCACACTGTATTAGACAAGACAGATTTGAAACACTTTATAATACACATCATTATAACATTATCCTGAGTTCAGTTTGCCATAATATGATTTAATATAGCAATTCTACAAAAATAAACAAACTCTTGTACAACATTAAATGAGTTCAGCGTTAAGCCTGATTGAGGTACTCACCAGTAAGTGCAGACAGGTAGAACCATTGTCTATGGGAGAAGTTACTTGATATTTTTTTCAC
This sequence comes from Tachypleus tridentatus, assembly GCF_004210375.1. Taxonomy (NCBI): domain Eukaryota; kingdom Metazoa; phylum Arthropoda; class Merostomata; order Xiphosura; family Limulidae; genus Tachypleus; species Tachypleus tridentatus. The sequence continues at coordinate 92,027,092 of NC_134835.1, forward strand.
TTTAAAGACTTAAGAGTGAAGAACAAAGCATGTTACAGCGACTGATTGTAAAGGAACTTGTTCTTGTGTAGATGTATTGGATATAGAACAATTATATTTTTCTTGTACATTGTATAATCGCTGTTTCCTCGAGTTTACAGTTTTTTGGGGCTAGCCTGTACCAGTCAATACTGAGAAATTAAAAGGAGAAACACTTATTTTTCTTTTACACTTGGAACAACGTGCAAAAAAGGCAAACCTCGTATAACGCTTGAAGAGCACACAATGCCCAAAAACCAATTTTTGTGTCTCACAATTATCCTGAGTTAAGTGTTAAGTGGAAAAAAATATAGAATTTGTACATTTACATTAACGTCACTTGATTTATGTAAAAAAAAAAGCTGGTAGAAACTTTAATAAAAACTAGTGTACGTAGTCTACATCCACAGCTAGATCTGGACCATCCAACCTGTAACTCATTACTCAACTGTGACTATATCATTTCACGAAATTTTAAATGAAGTTGAAAAAAAAATGAAAGCCCGAAAAAATCACTAATAAAAACAAATAAGTGGTAGGCCATGATATGACTTTAAACATAAGGAGTATGTAGCCATATTCAATATGGTTACCAGATATTCTAGTGGTACAGTCCTAGTATATTAAATAAAGTACCGACATTTGTCTTTATAAAGACACCTGTAAGATTTTTTTGAAAAGTCATACAGAGCCTTACATAAAATAAATCCTCAGAAAAGTTTGATAAAATCACTGGTTGTTGCAATCAATGTCCATGAGAAAACATTATTTCTCACAAAATTAAAAAAAATAAAAATATTGTGTATTCTGTAACTTGAACCATTTCAGTGAACTTTGGATTGTTTTTAAGGGAAATACTTCAGTATACAAGCTTTCGTAAGAATAAACAAAAGCTATAAACAAGTTGTTTTTTTTTAAAGAACAAGTTGTTTTAATGACCCATGTTTATGAAAAAGGTTATTTCACACAAACTAATAATGGATTCTCACATTCAAACTGTTTACACTGGCGTTAGCCTGTTCTTAAGGTAGACAATCATTGTAAAAAAATGTGCTTGTGACAAGTAAAAACTTCCTAACAGCCAGCATGAAGAATTATTCAAAAATTAGATCTTCCGTTGCGAATTCTGACTTTCAAAACAGCTGATGATCGTCTTAGGACTAAAATACCTTTTATCTTTGTATGTGGGTCAAATTATTATGATGAATTGTGAGAAGTGGGTGAGTTGGCATTTCAAATACAGGGTTGAGCACGTTAGATTAAAAATATTTTAAATATAGAAATTAGCAAGCCTCGTGGCAACAGATATAGAGTCGCGGTGGAGCAGGGTGTATTAGAACTACAGAAATAAATACTGACATTGTCTGTCGTTCGCGCATGGTGTGGTGCCACAAACAAAAATTATTGCTTTTTAGAAGGTTAGCAAAATTATACCTAAATAAAACACACGTACTAAGTCACGTGCGAAAAATGTTAATGAATAACCTTGTGTTTAAAGCACCGAATAACTTTGTGAAAGAGGTTTGGTTTGGTTTGTCTGGAACTATGAACAAAGCTACCCAATGAGTTATCTGTGCTATGCTCATAACGGGTATCGAGATCCGGGTTATGGTAGTATGAGACCGCAGACATCCCGCTGTGCTACTAGCGGTAAGGGGCAGAAAATAGGTGCTAACTAGGTTTATTTGCTCTAAAGTTTTCGCGCAAAGGCAAAAGGTTTCCAGCGCATAGCTGTCCGTAATATTGAACTGATATACTAGAAGGAAAGCGGCTGATCATCTGCCGTCAACTATTGGGTTAATCTTGTCTGCTTGAACATCATTTGACTGCTGCTCTTACAGTGGGCTAAAGTTCTTGAAGTTTGCGAGAACCAGCTATTTCAATCACGATGAACAAGAGGTGGCAGTAAGTAGGGTTTGGGGGCTGAAGTTACCCCAAAATGAGCCTTAGCTCCCATATCCAACGAAAAGTTTCACTTCCTAAATAATAAAGAAAATGTGTCCGTAAGATGTAGGTGGCGATCTCTTCAAGTTTTGATCTTGCTCACATAAGTCCCCTCACAAAGAAGATGCCGGTGCCGCCTATCCTGTTAACCAACTCACCACGCCTGAGAACGTAATAAAGTCTGAAAACAGTGGGATCAAATCGATAGCACTATTCTTAAGTTTATCGTATTTTTAACGGAAAGACCACTATAGGGTGATTGTATAGAATTAGGGCTATCATATAAGGTACTCTGAAAAGTGAGAAACATGTAGCTCACAAAAATGTAGGAACACGTGTCTTTTATTTAATTTACGACGTAAACTGTTTAATGTCTTGAGTATAATAAGACTAAAAAAATGGGAGGACTAACGGGTATGCATAAAATAGGCGTAAAGAATAAAATGCGAAGTTCTCAAAATGAAAGAGAAAAAAGTAGATATGGTGATAATTTGAACGTTTATTACAGGTAGAGCTGATGTTGACAACACAACATCCTTGTGATAACAAAACCGAAATCTATAGGCAACCATGGAAGAACTAGTTGGTAGAGCTGTTACCTTAAACCAGTTTCTCCAAATTAACTCTTGTTGTAAGATCCATGAAACTCCTTATTGTCATTGGATTCTTGAATCAAAGTGTACTCAGCACGAAAACTAATATAGGAATCCTTCTTCCCAAACAACTGCCAAAGGACCAGTCGCTAGAAAAGTAAGAAACGAAGTAATGTTAGTTAATTATTCAATAAAATTGTTGGGTAGTATCTCTACTAAAAATAACCAAAACTACTTTATAAAAATATCAAATCAAAAGTAGACTCCTCTCCGTCAGACAACTAGTTTTAGATCAAGTTTATCGCAACTCATGTCACTTTAACCACAAGCCCAAAATTGTATTTAAAACTGTGACTTAGAGCCGAAAATACTGTTAACAGCGAAGACACCCAGTCGATGACCTAAGTCCGTAAAAGTAGTCACAGAAGTGTTCTATGATTTGTATTATACTTTTAGTTGAGTCAAATTATTATTAATTCTTACTGTAAGCAAACCGTAACAACTTTTCTGGAAGTTATAGCATAATTATCTTAACACATTCAGTACCCACTTTCCGGTGTTAATGGTCTATTTTAAATTTCAGGATTGATATTTTCAATGCTATCAGTTATACATAACAAGATTGCTTCTTTTAAATTTCATGAGCAAGTGGTTAGGGCGCTCGACTCGTAATCTGAAAGTCGTGGGTTCGAATCCCAGTCACACCAAACATGCTCGCCCTTTCAGCCGTGGGGACGTTATATTGTGACGGTCAACCACACTATTCGTTGGTAAAAGAGTAGCCAAATAGTTGACAGTGGGTGGTGATGACTAGCTGCTTTCCCTCTAGATGTACTCTGCTAACCTAGGAAAGGCTAGCGCAGATAACCCTCATGTAACTTTATGCGAAATTCAAAAACAAACAAAGAATATTTGGAGTTTCTAAAGCTACTTTAAACCTTTGTTATATAAAATTAATTGCAAGATAAACTCTGAAAAGGTACTCTTCAATATTTAATATGGTTAGGAAGTTCTCTTCAATGTACTAGACTAAAAAAAAAGAATTGTTTAGACTATTCAAAGATTTTAACTAAAATTTTAGCTCACCGCTAGTATAGCGGTAAGTCGACGAATTTCCAACGCTAAAATCAGGAGTTCGATTCCCCTTGGTGGGCTCAACAGATAGCCAAATGTGGCTTTGTTATAAGAAAAAAAACACAGACACACACTTAAATTTTGATTTTTAAATACATGAACTCGGATAGCCGGACTCGTAAGTCTCCTTGTTCAACAGCAGTTATCCTTGGAAAGCAGATTTACATGTATTAAGTTTAAATTACTTTTGTCTTCCAGTTAAATTCATGATGTTTACATTTATAACCTTTTGATACACTCGCGTCAATAAAAAATACAAGTAAACGAACTGCAATATACAGTGTGATAAGAACACAAGTGAAAATGGACATATGAATGTGCAACCTCGTGCACAGAATTACAATGGGACTAGCATAAGTCACAAACTTTCTAATAATAAAAAAGGCCACAGTTGGCACTAAGCAGTCAGAAAACTGATATATAATATACGAAATTAAGTGAATTAAACGAAAAAATTAACATTTAACTTTCTGACAATAAAAGACAGAGTTAAACCACAGTGAACAGAGAACTGTAAGAAATTTTCCACATATATCAGTATTGTAATTTCTTGTTGTTTTTCTAAGCTTCTAAAGTTTTTGATAGCAAATCAATGATAGTTGTTAAAAAGTTGACTATGACATACATCATGTATTTTGAAAAATAAATCCAATTAAAACAAAGGATTTTCAACATATTAATGTCCTTAAATTACTTCCAAGTCCAAACATTAAACTAGATATTTTACTTTTAATCTGAAGATGATCTAGGAAGGTCGAAACGTTGTTCTCTGCTTATCAATAAAAGTTTTAATACCCGTACCAGCCGTTCTGAGATACATTTTATTTTTTGTTATATATTCTTTTAATGTAATAAGTACGTTTATCGCATTTATTTGAAAGTGAACATGTTTTTGTTTTAAAATGCAGGTTATTTTTTATTCCCAAAATAGCTCTTATGGAATCTTGTAATCATTGATATTTTAATAATAGATTTATATGTTACCTTTTATCAAACAGATAATTAAAAGTTATTAACAGGTGATGCAGAGAGTGATTATTGTAACTTATAGTATAAGTTTATAATAAATCTTTCAGCGGATACAGTTAAATTGTGATCCATACATTTATTCCCATTATTTTGTTATGTACTTTTGGAACAGAAACTGTTTTGTTTTGAATTTCGCACAAAGCTACTCAAGGGCTATCTGCGCTAGCCGTCCCTAATTTAGTAGTGTGAGACTAGAGGGGAGGCAGCTAGTCATCACCATCTACCGCCAAGTCTTGGGCTACTCTTTTACCACCGAATAGTAGGCTTGACCGTCACATTATAACCTCCCCACGGCTGAAAGGGCGATTCGAACCCCCAGCCTTCAGATTACGAGTCGAACGCATTAACCCACCAGGCCATGCCAGGCCTCAATAGAAACTGTGACCCATACATCTACTTTCATTATCTTGATCTACATTTTTTTGAGAAAAAAACACAAAAAAACGATGAAACTATAATGTATGGATCTGTTTCTATTATCTTTACCTGCACCTTTTTTTTTTTTTGTCAGAAATAGTGAAACTGTGATCACTGTATTTATTACGATGATTTTGATATGCACTTTTATGGTGGTGTTTAAGCTTTAGCTCATTTTATATTTTAGCTATTTTAATTGTTAATCGAGCCCTTAGATTTAAAAAACGTTTTTTTTTGTTATATCGTCTTTTCTTAGATGTTTAATGTTTTCTATAGTTTTCAGGCAATATTGAAAGTACAGTGATACCACAAACTTTGAAAATACTTTGTTATCAATGACACACGTGAACAAGAATCTACTTTTACTTCGCTATTAGTGTTTTTAAAGTTGCTTGAAGTAAACTAAGTGTACTATTTTCCACTAAACTACTGTTAATGGTGTTATTTTGTTTTTGTTTTTTTGGAACAGTTTTGTATGGTTACCTCGTGGATTTTCAGTCAGTTCCTGGATCCTATTTCATTTCGTCAGCTGTTCACAGTACGTCCTGATTTGTGACGTTATATTTGAAGAATCCTCATGGAATAAATTGAACATATACGTTTAGGAGATCACTAAGCCTTACTGTTTGTAAACTGCGGGCTCTCAACTGCTGCTTAAGCCTAACCCCTAACATTGAATTTTTAAAAAGTGGACAAGCGCACGGTAATATATATTAATAAATCTAAAAAATTTAATCTACGTTAATTTAGAATTTGTTCTATGAACATAAACCAAGCGAGTTTCAGATAAATCGCACTTTGAATACAAGCGTTCACACTTATTACTAAATTCATTAGGAAACAAACAAAGCTTGTTACAATACTACTTCACAATAATTAACCAGAGGGCGACAAAACATTTTATACTAAAACTGGAAACGAATGCAATGCACTTTTATGATACGGATACATAGTGCTAACTAACAGCGTCTGTCCATTCATTACTTTCACAGACAATAGAGAGTCACGTGTGATCGACATTGAACTGAACATCGTAAGCTGTCTGGACGACATATTTCAGGAACTGCAGTTGTATATCAAGTAACAAAAATAAAACAACACATAAATAACATATTTATGAATTTGAAAGGATCCACAGTTTCCCAGTTCCAGGTAGTCACTGTTCCAACGATCGATTTCTATTATTTTCAAGACGAAAAATATATTTTTATTTCTATTTTTATTCGTTCCATGATGCTGGGCTAGTGGGTCAAACACCTTGAGTTCTGGTTGTTGACACCAGAATGAATTTTTCGAATAATAACTGTGCTTTTTTCATATTCCATTTATCATTACTTCTAAACCTATTCAACTGGATAATCATTTCAGTTGTTTTCTTGATATAAGATATTTATCAGAAGTTATGTTTTGTTCCAAAGTGAAATAGAACTGCAAAGTGGTTAACATAAGTTTTCATACATTTCTTCGTCATCAACAGCAACTAAAATAATAAAGTACATTAAATGACACAAAATATTATCCCATAAAGATCACTTTAGACTGATACAGTTGTAATCGTTTTCCATATATTAAGAAAGTCGCGATCATTAACAAAATTTATATTAGGCTTAGTGAATTTGCTTTACAAATATAAAACTGCTGTGATAATGGTAAACTCACGGATTTCTTTGTCAGGGCTAACTTGAGAACAGAAGTATTTTAACAGTTAAAACCATCACCGAACTTGCCTCAAGCTGTACCATTTTAACCTCAGAAAAGAAGTGTTTTGACAACTTGAAATAACACAAAATTTGTCTTAAAATTAACTGAATTACTTTTTAATCTTATTTTTACTGAAAAAGTCGTGAAGAAAATGCTTTCATTAAACGGTACAAAATGTTATTCCATAGAGATCACTTTAAACTGACACATTTGTAATCTTTTTTCCATGCATTAAAAATTCTGCGATCACTAACAAAATTTATATTAGGCTTAGTGAATATCCCTTACAAATCTTTTGTTCTTAGAATACAATACAATATGGATCAACTAGGACTCCAGAAATATCTAGAAGGAGACTTGCAACAAATCGTACCCCAAGGTGAGTAAAGTGTGGAGACATCTTGTAACAGCTCAAATGTCAAAAAAACAAACGCTTTTTCTTCATGTGCCAAAGACAATGTGGAGGGAACACATTCAACAAGTATATCCGTCTGAAAAGTGACACAAGTTACATGTACTTAAGTTGTTTTCATGACATACTAGTTCAACCATCGCTTACCTCAAGTTGCTGGAAAATGAAAAGGTATTCATATTATCCCCGTCGAAGACATACCATCCAAGTTGATAGACACAGCACATATGATTTCTGTGCGTTCGAACTGTTGAAAAGGGCGCTGATACGCCGTTGTTCCCATAGCTAGATGGCGTATGAAAACATGGAGCGAGAAAGGATTTGCATTTTTCATGAAAGCATTATAACGGAACTTTTTTTGGTAAAAACTGCGATGCAGAGTTACACCCTTGTGGAAATTAATTGAAACAAGACGGAAACTTACGATTTTTTCAATTTTTTGTTTTATTTCTGAGAATAAAAAATTCATTACAAATTAATACGTGATATGATCGCCTTTATTTTTCAGAAGATCATTAATCCGCTTTGGCATATAGTCCACGAGTTGACTGTAATCTTTACTAACTTTTGGATCGCGGTACCATACCTCAATTACGGCCTCAATTAGCTTATCTTTCGTAGTACAGTCTTTTCCCTGAAGTCTTTCATTACAAATCGACCAAAGATTTTCAATAGGATTTAAGTCCGGAGAGTTTCCAGGCCAGTCCAGCACCTTTATTCGCGTTGTAGTCATAAAATTCTTCACAAGTTTCGATGTGTGGCACGGAGCCAGATCTTGCTGAAAAATGCCAGATCCATCTGGAAATCTCTTTTTTAATTCTGGAACGACTCTTCTCTGCAAAACTTCGATGTACTGTGGTCCTCGCATCATACCTTCTACGATATGTAAGCCTCCGACGCCATAGTAGCTGAAAAATCCCCAAAACATCTTCTTCAAGGAATGTTTTACGAACTGATTGATGTGAGATTCTCGAAGTTTCTTACCTGGAGATCTGCGAACTTGCAGACTTCTTTGACCCTGCACGAAGAAATGAGTCTCGTCACTGAATAACACCTTCCTCCATTGTTCTTGCGTGCATTTCTTGTATTTCAGACCCCATTGATACCGTTTTTTATTCATTGAGTTGGTAAGAAGTTGTTTTTTGACTGGTCTCCTTGCCCTTCTAACGCAATTTTGAATGACGTAATATTCCTCAAAATTCAGTCATATATACCAAAAATAGATCGACCGTACTGCAAAACACAGCTAATGACGCCGTCTGTGTGAAAAAAATGACTATTAAAGGAAATAAGCGGGTCCAGCAACCCTACACCGGCCGCCATGCTGATAATATTGTAAAATGACCATTTGTTTCAATTAATTTGCACAAGGGTGCAGTGTCAGGATTCACGGCCGTCAGATAAAATATGTCTGGTATAATTATTTAAACAAATTTCATTTTAGTAGATTCGTATTTCAGGTATGGTCGAACGAGTTGTGAAACTAGACTATGAATCCAATAAATATACTCCACATCTTGGGGATGTGGGTGTGTTATATGAGGAATATTAAAATCCCACTATTCTATCAGACAAGCGTGGTCCAAAAATTGACAATACGTACTGTTAACTAGCTGCTTTTTCTCTTGTCTGTAAGCTCAAAAATTGATATGCTTACACAGGTAGTCCTCTTATAACTTTTTGCGAATATCCAGAAATAACCAATTTTAACCTTTTCCCAATAAAAATTTGTATTTACTGAGCGTTTAGGTTATATCATTGTACAAATTTCAACATTTAAAAACATAGTGCATTAGTTTGTCTAACATGTTGCAAAATTTCGTTTATTAGAAACTTGTGTACATCAAGCTTTTTACAGACTTTCACTTTTGTAGCTTTTCTTTTCACTTCGCGTAGAATTCGTCCCTAAACTTTGTACCAAACAACAGAATATTAACCAGTTCGTCCTAAAATTCGAAATGGAAGTATAGAAAAAAAAAAACAGTTTTTGTCCAGTCAGTGCTCGGATAAACTAACTATGGCGATTTATAAGTTTGGTTATATTTTGTATTATGAGAAATTTACACACAAAATGTAGAATGTTTTGTTTTCTTTGTACTCGTACGTTTTACAGTAGAATGCATTACTACAAAAAATAAAACAAGGTGTTTTTATTAGTGTCATTGAATTTGCTTTACGCACACTCCCTCTTGACTGTTACTACAAAAATTACTACTATTTGCTGATAGATAAACGTGATCCCACTATAACATTAGGTCGGGCGTAACTATGTGGCTGTCATTCCCAGACTGGGAATTAGAGGGTTTATGATCCGAGGCCTGTTGCAGTAAAACGTGTTCCGTCCGTACTTTGGGGTCGTGGGCAAACTACAAAAGTCGTAGTCAAATACCTTTATTCGGTCCGATAAGAGTAGTCTAAGAGGATGCGGTGGGTGACTTTTTGTAGTGAAACAGTTCAAAATTAGAGGTGGCTCTGAGTGGATATCAGTTAAAAGAGCTCTGCACAAAAATTCTGAAACAAACATAGAATACAAAAGTTTCGTTACAACAAATCTTACAGCGAGTCAGCAAACACATCGATACACAGAAAAATATAACTTGTAAAAATGATAATTTGTATTAATAACAGCTATGTCAGGGATCCACATCTTTGCATTAATAACAACTATGCCAGAGATCCACATGTTTGTGAGAATAACAGATATTCCAGAGATCCACATCTCTGTATTAATAAGAGCTATACAAGAGATCCTCATGTTTGTATTGCATTCACATGACTGGTGTTGTTTTATTCAGCATTCTTCTCTTTTACAATATCTTATCAATGCTCACTGTTACTCTAGGGAAATTCTCAATATTAATTTAGTTTATTGTTATCGTTGTTAAACAGAAAGCTACACAGTGTGTATAAAAACCTGATCTTTAGCGTTATAGGTCTTGAGATTTACTGTTAAACCACTAGGTGGTATTATTTTAGTTATTCTTGTTAGCTGGTTGTCTGGAATTTAACACAAAGCTACACAATGGGCTATCTGTGCTCTGCCTGCCAAGGGTATCGAAACCCGGTTTTTAGAGGGTATAGCAGATATACCGTTGTGCCACTGGAGGGCTAATCTAGTTAACTTTTGTTTTTGCATTGTTTAACATATTCTTGCTTCAATTAATATTAGTAGAATACTTATGTCAATTCATAATAAGTTTTGATAAAATGATAGAACAGTTTTAAAAAGAAATTACACCGGTTCTTCTTTCTGGGTTTGTGTTAAAATAAAAGTACTGAGATGAACAATGGGTCAACTTAGTCAAGATAGTAGAATGTAAAATATCTCAGCCGATTAAGTTCATTTCAGAGCCAAAGAAAGAATAAAAATAGAAAAGCGAAATTTATTACAAGCCTAGCAAAGTTTAAATAACGGACATGTGGTAATAAAATTTCTAGTGAGTGGAACCACCTGAACTAAGTTCAAATGCTATATCCCCCTCCATTTTTTCGCAGAGTTTCGTAGTTAGGTCAGACATTTGAAATGGTTGCTGCCTGCGAAGGTGACAAGATTCATTTTATGACATTGTTCTCACAAGCCAATGAACTTTCCGAGAAACGTTCGGTCGCCGTCATTCCGGGAAGGCTATCATCTGCTAGCCCTGGGTGTCACGACTGGCAGGAACGTGTTTCTCTCGCAGAGCCTTTTGGTCAGGTAACAACCGGTTTCATTACTACTCGAAAAAAAACAACATTTCACTCGATTTTATTTCCATTATTTCCATTACAGAAACTTTTATTATATCTGCTCTATTCTCAACTTGATCATTAAGAATATATCAGGTTTAAAACTAAAGAATGTTCAAAAATACTCTAAACTAAACTATTATTTGTTGCTATTTTATCGCTAGAGTCAATCGAATATACTGTTGAATAACTAAATTGTGATCCTGCAAATAATCGCTTTGTGAACTTTTTTATTTAACGAAAACTTTTGGAATGATAAAAATACTCATTTGCGGAACCTTCAAAGACAGTGTTACTGTCGGCGACTTTCTTGTTTGTTATACATGCAATATACAATCAAGCGTATATCACTGTCTCACCCTTCGTACTGTTCTGTGTACAAATGATATTTTCAGCTTGACAACAATTTTAGCTTTTTCTGTTCTCGTGATCTCGTCTGAACAGTAGTCTGCATGTTATTAACGTGTATGTAGTATATTGCTATTTCAATCTCGATAACTTTTATTTTAAGTCGATGAATAACAAGCGCAATTACTAGGAAATTATTACTTCACCTATAAAGTGTTTGCTAAACTTTGTTGCGAAACGCTAAGTACAATTACATAATGCTAAACTTTGCAAATCGCTGTTTTTTTTGCTACTTTCAGAAGTCTAGATTTACGGAGTTGACTGATCTTCGAGAATACACAACTGTATGGTCGTGTTTGCTCTTTCGTAATCACGGTTTGTTTGTGGGAACTAAAGACTTTTTCGAAGCATCACTAAACACTTCTTTTGCTTCATAGCCTGAGAATCATGCAGTTCTTCACATCCAACTTTTTAAATATAAATATATATCATATTTTCCAACATTTAGTTCAGGTATATTTGGGATATGCAAATCGACCTAGACACAAACCCATAGGGTTGAGGTATGTTTGCTTTTTTCAAGAAATACATATTACAGTACAACGCATTATAATAATCATGCAGGTGGTTCATGTCAACAAACTATTTCATGTAGGCTTAGACGTTGTTGTTGTTAGTTATGTTCTTTTGATATTTGCATAATTAGATTCATTATCCACAATATTTGGGTGTTTAAATGGTTTGAAATTACATACTTACGTACCGACAATAAACACTCAAGACTTTAAACCAGACCGATGGGCGACTCTACGTATCCTCATATTTGCTTATGAGTCAGCAATAATTGTGATACCTTTATAGTTATTAACGACTTGGTCTTAAGGCAGTTCGAGATAAACACAAAAATAAACACTCATTACTACACTTTGACAAGAATGTCACACACCGAATAATGACGTTCTCTAAGGATGGGAAAAAGCACAGCTTCGCACGAAGCATTGTTTAGTTTAAAGAATATAGTACAGGGAAACGGGTCCCTTTTATCCTTACTGTCTCGGTAGAAAAACAACAACAAAAACAACCAAAAACATTTCAGTTATGCATAAAAATCTAATGGTTAAAACTGGTTTGATTATTAAATACAAAACGCTAAATTATGATTATAGGAAAGTTTGAAATGCCATATGAGATCTGAAGAAGAATTCAGATGATAAAACAAAAAAGAGTTTAATTGTGGTAATAATTCTATCATCTTATATGATTTAGAAACATTTACAAGTACGATCATCAATTGATTCAAACACTTCTATTAATTTACTCTGAGTGTATCTAAAGGTTTTTATTTATTGTTTGTTAATAGGATTTCGACCCGGTATGGCCAGGCGGTTAGGGTGCTTCGCTTACAACCACTCCCCACTGGGACTGTGGTATGTCTGCGGACTCACACCGCTATAACCAGGTTTCGATACCTGTGGTGGGCAGAGGAGAGATAGTCCTTTGTGTAGCTTTGTTCTTAATTCCAAAAAAAACCAAAAAAAAACAGACTTACAGTCTGCTGCTTGCGGATTCGAATCTTCATGGAAACCAAATATACTCATCATTTCATTCATAGGGGCATTATAAAGTCACGATCAATCCCATTACGTGTTGGTGAAAGAGAAGGGGTGGGTGGTCTTTCGCTGCTAGATTTGCGTGCAATTCTATAAAGTTTTTCAATTATAGCTGAAACTCTTGGTGTAAGAAAAGAACACCTGGCGGTAGTTGCATATCATCATTACGAGTACCTTTGACTTTTTCAAGGTATATTTTAACTTTTTTGTTCCAGTGTAAAGGTAACAATCGTGTAGTTTTGTGCGAAACTCCAAACAAACTAAACCCAAAACAGTGTTCAAATAGTTCAGATAACCATTAAATATTTTTGTAGCTACTGGCAAGACAACTTTAACACCTAAACTCACGTACATTGCCACTAAATGGCATTCTCTGTCATCGATATAAATGGGTGATGAAAGCTAATAATCAAGATTCCAGTTCTCAGTTAACTATAAAATGACCTTATTATTTAACTTCAGTTAGGGGTTTTTCATAATACAAATCAATATTTTGTACTACTACATTTTATTATAGTATAGATATAAAAATGATCTTAATACATGTTGTTTTTATCTAGTGAACATAAAGCGTTTTAAGTCGTTTTGTGCAATTATTTCAATATTTCACAACTATTCTGATAAATACAGTAAATCTAATGCAAACAATGTATTTACCAAAATATGCTTAAGAACACGTAGAATTCATTTACGTATTTTTTACACCACACACATGATAATCTTGCACGTAGCTACGTGTTACAGAAGCTTAACCAATTAATAGTTTCTTAAAAAAAACAGTTTCGTGAGTCATTAAAAAGTGAAAACAAGAATTCATTTGGAACAGCAGGAACGCACCATAAATAAATCATAAAGTTCAGATTCACACAGTCGTGATTTTTAACCTTTGAAACATTAGAGTAAATTTTCTTTTACAGGTAAAGTATTAGTAATATATCTACTTGAAGTAATATGAATGGGTTTATGAACTTTCTTTGAACGATGCAATTCAAGTTTTTCAAAACATTAAATTGTATTTTTAGACAGCATTATTATTACTTTTGTAAGTTCGATTTTACTCTATTGCTGCTACCAGGGCCCAACATGGCCAGGTGGTTAGGGCGCTCGACACGTGAGGATCGCGGGTTCGGATCCCCATCACACCAAACATGTTCACCCTTTCAAACGTGGGGGCGTTATAAACTCACGGTCAATACCACTATTTGCTGGTGATGACTATTTGCCTTCCCTCTAGTCTTACACTGTTAAATTAGGGGCGGCTAGCGCAGATAGCTCTTGTGTAGTTTTGCGCGAAATCCAAAAAAAACAACAACAAACAAACAAACAATTGTCCCCTATGGACAGCGATAAGCTCGAGTGCTAATGACGCTAGAAATTAGGGTTTGATATCGGTGCATGGCACAACACAACGGAATGAATGGCTGTTAGTTTTTTCTCATTCTGAGCTTTTACTTGTATCACGTTATATTCCGTTACAATTTGTAATAGATGGAATTTTGTTTAAAAATCGTATCAGTTTAGGGGTCCAACATTACTTTCAGGAGACTTGCAAACCTTTGTCGATTGTGTCATTAATTTAGGCAAGTTTGTTACAGGTGTGGTTCTAAGATTACCAGTAACGTTTACACTTCTTTCGTTAAGATCCCCGATCTTTGTGCACAAAACAAACGTGGTTATCGGGATTCCTAGGCCAAATGGTAGATAACATTTGACTTAGCTAATGGTTACATACGTATATTAACGTAAAATGAGTTACGTGCTAATTTTCACATTGTTGCTATGTTTCATCTAATCATGTTTATTCGCAGACAAGTAAAGTGGGAATTAATTAGCGCAAGCTGAAACATATGAATGCGCAATAATGCATTTGTATTTCACAAAATACGAACGATTACGTTTTTACAAACATCAAATCTTTAAGAATGTAATATAGGAGACTTAATTGCACATGTAATACCAAAAATGATTTTGAAACTTCACACACTGAATAATCACTGTTCATACAAAATACAAACTCAGTGATACAACGTTTGTGTTAAATCAAGATCAAGGCGTCAAGACACAAGCAACAACAATTAAAATCTATGGAAATCTTATATTTCCTTTATTATTATCATAGGCATTTAGCCTATGTTATCTAAGTTACTGAGATGTACAAAATATTAACGTATAGTTTATATAAACATTTTTGGAGTTCTTTACTCCGTTTGTTCTATATGCTGAACCTACGTGGTCGGTATCTATTTTTTAGGATGTTAGGAGACATGTGATAAATTATACAACAGTTGGTAGCTTCCGGGTAAAGTGTTTATAGCTAAATTACATGCTTTCTTGATTTAAATACTTAGTACGCTTTCAATATTATATAAATGACATATATGGTAAATTTAGAAAATTTTAAAATAACGTGTTATTCTTCTACATAAAACATGTTACAGGGTCTGGACTGCGGATGTACAGCGCATGTCAAATGTTTTATTTTATTTGAGTCATACTTGTGACAACTGAGCTGTAAAAACACACTTACTTCATTATTCTGTAATCTGACCATATCTTTAATCTGTTGTCAGGTGAATGTTTCATGGTGATTCATGTATCAAACCAAGTACCAGATACTTTGGATTGGATAAGCCTATCTGGAAACTATAGGTTAGTGGATTGGCTGTCTCATGAGCAGGAAATTGTTTTTCTCTGACTTCAGTTGAAAATGTCACACCTGTAGATGTATAATATGGTGTATTTTCAATAAGAAACCTCGATGTAAGATAAACACAAGAAAACGAGTTTAATTTCAGTAACTTTCCACGTTTATCGAAAAACAAAAAATGCATCCGGAAGTCATAAATTTAGTAGCTATATTTTTTGAGTTCCATGATAAGTTGTGGAAGTGTGCGTTAATTATTTGAAAGATATAAGCTCAATGGGGATCCCACTAATGGCGCAGCAGCATCTCTGCGGACTTTCAGTATTAGAAACCGGGTTTCGATACCCGCGGTGGGCAGAGCACAGATAGCTCATTGTGTAGCTTTGTGCTTAATTGTAAGCAAACAAAAAACATAACGGGGAATATTAACACAACAGTTACACAAAGCAGATATTTACATTAACAAAGGAAATAACTCTAGCATAGAATAAATAAAAGTTTATTCCTTGGCAAAAAATAATATCTATAAAAATCCCTTTGGAACTGAAGAGATTTTTATGGATATTATTGAAAAGTGAAGATTATGGGTTGTTATTAAGGACTGAAATTAATATGTTCTAAATATCTAACGAATGTTATACACCGGTCTATTTAAGTCCAGAAGTTTCATTTAATGAGCGAAAAAGGGGTGTTATTAAATCATAATTGTACACACTTTAGTTCTAATAAATTTTTTCTACCCAAAGAACAGAGAGTAGAATACAGCAATGATTTCGTTTATTTGTTCTTAGCACAAAGCTACATACACCATGGGCCACCTGCGCTCTTGTCCGCTGCGGGAAACTCGTTTGTTTGTTGTCAAGCGCAAGGTGAGACAATGTTGGTTTGTATGGTGAATTTCGCTACTCGAGGGAAGGTAATCTACATTAGCAGTCCCTAATTTAGAAGTGATAGGCTAGAAGGAAAGCAGCTACCTATTCTACGCCACACATTGCCAACTATTTAGGTACTCTACTCGAACAGTGGAATGTACCGTGACATCAAAACCCCCCTATGGCATGCATCGAAATCGATTTTTAGCAACAGAAGTGGCCCAGCATGGTCAGATGATTAAGGCGCTCGACTCGTAATCTGAGAGTCGCGGGTTCGAATTCCTGTCACACCAAACATGCTCGTCCTTTCAGCCGTGGGAGCGTTATAATATTACGATCAATGCCACTATTAGTTGGTAAAAGAGTGGCCCAAGAGTTAGCGGTGGGTGATGATGACTAGCTGCCTTCCCTCTAGTCTTATACTGCTAAATTAGGGGCGGCTAGCGTAGATAGCCCTCGTGTTGCTTTGCGCGAAATTAAAAAACAAACAGACAAACAAGTAACAGAAGTCCTCATACTTACCGGGGAAGGGGCGTCGAAAAACATAAATAGCTTGTTTCAGTATCTTCTTTGATAAAACTGTATTAAAGCATTGAAAAATATATTATGGTCTGGAATAGAGAAACAGGAAAAGGTAATTGTCGAATATACCCCTCTTCCAAGTAAAGCATGCGTGTCTTACTACTACTGAAGAAAACAAAATACAAAATACCCAAAATTACGAAACTCTCTATCCGCTGATACAGGTCGCGTATACTCGTATTAATATCTAGTACAGAAGAATCTTCACAGAATGCTTCTCTTACGTTATGGCACACTGTGTTACGAAATAGGGAACATGAAAATAAACAAACTTACGTTTAAATGAAGAGATTGGAAGAATTTTCTGACGATCTTTGAGCATATTTACTGTGATAAACATTTAAAAAGTTACCTCGTGACATGACGTAACAGGGATGGAAATTAAAATCATACAGTTTTCGTTTATAATTATGTAAATGTACGTAATCATAAATATATCATAAGTATTTGTAAACTGACACTGTTTGCTGTAAAGAAACTATCAATCTTCTATGTTAGTAATGATGAAAACACAATTTAAGGTTAATGAGGTTTCTTTTTATCTAGATGTTTATCCACATTTTTATAACGGTTAAAAACATAAATCTAGACTATAACTGAAAAGATTTAACCTACCATTATACCTTTTGCGTGTGCACGTGGTCTAAAGATATTCTTTTAAACTCCGAATCGGTTTGTTTGTTTACGTGGTAGGTATCTAATATACATAATGGGGGCAAAATTTCCGGGGTTAGAGACTCCTATGACTTAAGCAAAGTCGTTCTTAAAGGATTTTTTGGTTGCTTGAGACAAGCGTGTATGCATTTCATTGTTGTGAAAACGAAAGCTAGCATCTTTATTTTTTTTCCATCTCAAGTGTTTCCCTCAACTTGTAAATCGTTTTGAATGTTTACTAGGGCTGAAAATACATAGGGTCGATTACACTCTATATATGAATGGTTTGTATATGCTAATACAGTGGAGTGTCATTGCAGAGGGTGAGCCAAGCACCACAGACGCCATATTTAGCACCTGGATATTTAGTTAACGGTGAATTTCCGTCATTCGGCAGTGCAATGTTGCCATTAGTTATTCTAAGTAAACATGAAGAAATATTAACAACATGTCGACCACATTATATATGGTATATCCAGTGTTATCCTTCGCTGGAAAGGCTGTGAAATGGTATTTCAGCGAAGGATAACTTATCATAACCATGTAGTGAGTGTAAATGACACAAAATTCGATGACCTGTTTAAACGTGGTTTCAGAATTCTAACTCTACATTCCTTATTCAATGAAAGCTTTGTGGTAAGTTGGTGTGTCGTCTGAGATTGACCTTGTAATCTCTCGCATATGCTTGTAGCAATGGTCATTGAGATACAGGAAAATGGCGTGTTGTGAAGATCATTCATCAGACTGTTCACGAAGGAAGAAGTGGGTCCAAGAGCAGCGCGAGACTTGGAACAGTGGCTCACAATTAGGGACGGTTGTCGATCGCCTTTGTAGCTTTGCAAAATACGAATATCTTTCTTTTCAGTCACTTCACAATTAGATGAAATAATATACTGGTTAAGCAACTAAACATTTAGATAGTACTGATTGCAAGTGTGATGCGTTCATGAGATACATGTTTACACACGTATGCATTTTAATCACCTCGAAAGTGCGCTATATCAGAAGAAATATTGTTTGCCTTTCTTGTCTAGTCATTATTGAATCAAAAAGTAGCAGCAATTTGTATATCAAGCTTTTAAGGAAAACAATTAAACATATAAAAGTTATGGTTCTCAAACCTAATATTTTTTAAAAATAAAATATTGTTTTTCATTGAATGTTTTTTGTATGATGTCAGAGCACGTGTTAATTAGAAATCAAGTACGAAAATATATTATTTAAATGGTTTATTATACTATTAAGCTAGATTTAAAGCTATGAGTAAAGTATCAATAACATGAAACCTATCATCACGGCTCATGTAATATAGTTGTTTGTATCAGAGCAATTTTTGCTGAGCTACTGACCACCGTTCTCAGAATTCCGATTCAGAATAGTCCACGTCTACTGAGTTTTTGGATTTCATAGCTCCCAGAAATTATATCACATATGCTCGCAAACCATTTTTGCTTCAAAGTCTTTCTTTTTTTCAAGTCTTTGTAAAAAACTGGATTTTAAAAGCCCCTTTCTAAAAATTTCTTTCCGAACCTTTTAATAAAAAAAAAGTGTTTAAGTTTTTGCCTTATGTTAAAAAATAAAGAAGGCAATTGAACGAACTAGTAGTGCCTTTCTGTGAATATTGATTATTTATAATATCATGCATATTGATTAGAAAATACTTCTTTCCGTAAAGCTGTAATATATTTTTGTTGAAATTTGTACAAAACCGAAGTTTATTCTTTCTATCAAATTTGATCTTTCTCCAGCCAGATTTATCGCTCAAAGACAGCAATTAACTCTATCAAATGAACCTACAAAATCTAGGTTTAAAGTTTGATATTCAAATAATAGAATTGAATTCGGTTTCTACAAATTTCAACAAAAATATATTACAGCTTTACGGAAAGAATTTATTTTCATTCAGGAATATTTATGTCATTTTCTTCACAGTGTAAGAGTGATTAGACATTCGACATATGGCCCGAAATGGCGAGGTAGTTATAGTGCTCGACTCATAGTATGAGAGTCGCGGGTTCAAATTTCCGTCACATCAAACATCCTCGCCCTTTCAGCCGTGGGTGCATTATAATGTGATGATCAGTCCCACTATTCGTTGGTAAAAGAGTAGCCCAAGAGTTAGCGGTGGGTGGTAATGTCTAGCTGATTTCTTTCTACTTTTACACTGCTAAATTAAGGACGACTAGCGCAGATAGCCCTCGTGTAGCTTTGCGTGAAATTCAAAAACAAACAAACTTTCAACATAAACAGGATATAAGAGATCTGTGAACTTGATTAAATTTTGCCCTTAGGATGCAAGCAAGTTACGATGTGTCATGGCTATTGCAGATGTGTCTGACTCTGTAAGTAAACATTTCATTAAATAAGAGTTTAATCACTTTGTCGCAACGTTTGGTGTGCTGGACGTCTGCATAAATAAAGATTTTGGATACTCTGGTTTTCATATTTTAAATAACAGTGTTAGTCTTCAAACGGATGTGACAAGGAATTGTGGGAAGTCCCTAGCAAATTTCTAAATTTAATATAAATTTTCAAAAAAATTATTACTTGGTCACAATCGTTACTGCGTTCTTTAAGGTCAGGTTTGCCCAGGTGATTTGGAGTACAATTGTTCATACATCTTGAGATGGCATATGTATGGAGAAGCTTACCGTTTCGGGAAACGTTTCACTTCATCACTTGTCATTGTGTCAGTTTCACTTTGTTTGGGCGAGTTTGACTTATTCAAACTGTAGGTACACGTTCAGAGCTTCCTGCTCTTACTGACACACAGTTTACCTTGATACTTTACTTCACAAAAGAGCAAATATAACTTTCAGTTGTGTTATACTCGAAACTGTTACAAACTCTAACTGTATTAATAGATAAGAATATTCCTATTGAACTTTGATCCCACCTTTCCTTAGAATTTCCAACTCAGACAGCAACTGGTGTTTGAACCAGTCAAAAGGAAATTGCAATGACCTGAAAGTAATGTCTTTTATTTCTCTCAACTGTTTGTAAAACGTTTTTTTTAGTGGGTGTGGTTTCTAAATATAGTACTAGGAAGGAAAGTCATGTTTGCGTGTGTGGTATCTTATATTTGAATACTTAAAGCCAGTGCTGTGCATGTAATGTAACTAAAATAGTACTGTGAACTGCCTAGACTTCTCACGTAAGAGGTTAGGTACCTAGAGTTCTGAACGAATCTGATGGCCGTGCAGGGCCTCTCAATAACCACAAGGCTAAACTTATGCTAAACTTAAGCACGTGATACTAACCAAACACTTATATTATAGAACATGCTTTGAGCCTAATAGTAAGATGAAAAAACTAATCGACTTGTCTTGTATGAAGCAACAAGTCTAGTGACACTTCGAAAATCTCGGTGTCGCTGACAAATATAAAAAACGTAACAAGACGACCGTGCCGCTACTTCAAGTGTCTTGGTTTGTTTGTTTGTTTTGGAATTTCGCACAAAGCTACTCGAGGGCTATCTGTGCTAGCCGTTCCTAATTTAGCAGTGTAAGACTAGAGAGAAGGCAGCTGGTCATCACCACCCACCGCCAACTCTTGGGGTACTCTTTTACCAACGAATAGTGAGATTGACCGTCACATTATAACGTCCCCACGCCTGAAAGGGCGAGCATGTTTGGCGCGACCGGGATGCGAACCCGCGACCCTCAGATTACGAGTCGCACGCCTTAACACGCTTGGCCATGCCGGGCCGCTTCAAGTGTCACTACACGAATAAATAAATTCACACGTTAAACTTTAACGCATAAATACTATTGTCAGAGATGAGGCTCTAATGGATGTCATATCCACATATCCATTTCCTAGATACTTTTACTTTTATATTGTGTACACCCACCATTCCCGTGTTGACGTCGTTCGTACTTCCATACTCCCAATTTCAGTTTTATATAATTTAACGAAGTTTAAACAGCTTCCTACGTACACGCGTTACTCTTTTAATTATATAGATTTCAGTCTCTTTTAAACTTGTCACAAGCACACTAATTGTGTGGTTTCTGTTCAGTTATTATTTTTAGAATAATATATACAAAATATAACCGTTCTTGTGTATGCCATAAAGGGACTTAGGTTTCGTTGTAAATTTAAAATTATGATTTTCTTTCACAGATATTACCTTTACTTCTGATACCGCAAAAACTCGTTGTTTGTTTTAGTTTTCGTATTATTTATTTAGTTATCTCAACAACCTTTGAAGTGAGACAAATATTTCTTGACATTTTGTTTACAAAAATTGACGAAACTTTTCTTCGTTAATTTTATTTTTTCGCGTTTTTAAACCGTGAAAACAGTTGTTTCTCCAATTTTTCCCCAAACGAAACTTGTTAAATAAATTTACTAGCAGAAAATGTCTCAATTCGACAAAATACACATAGTTGTGATATTTCACTCAATTTGCATTCTTATCAAGTCACACAAAATCGAATGTTAGGAGAGTAAAATATACTCTTTCTATAAGTTCTTTTAAAGCTAAAATAAAACATCTCTGGCAATCTTGATATATTTTAATAGTTGCTGAATTCATAAACAAAAATTTAGAAATTCAAACAGCAAATCTATCAGAAACTCAAATAAAAACAAGTCAGTTAAACCATGCATATTTCACATGTATTTTCTTTAAAAATATAAAATTGTAGCATATTTGTTATCATAAAACAAGAGAAATAATACTTTGACAACTGGCTTTTAAAAATCATTTTGATGCTACAGCATTATTTGAATATCATAATCTAAACATTTTACAATAAAAACAGTTTTATTGGTAAATTTTGACATCACATACACGTGCATCCATACGAGTCGCTCTTAGTAAGCCTAGTGTTCTTAATTATTTTTATGAATGTTTTTTCTCTTCTTCCTCTTTATTTCCATATAAAATGTGTCAGTTTTCCAAATGATATTATTCTGCTAGTAGAATGTGTCGAAATTCGACAAAACATATAGAGTTGTGGTATTTCAAGTCACAGTCTAAAACTGAGGACTACTGAAATGGCCTTTTACGCTACGTACACCTACGAACTTGCTACCCTGTAACACAGCGGAATGTCTGCTGACTTTTACTGCAAAAAACTGGGTTTAGATACCTGTGGAGGACAGAACACAGTTTGGCCTTTGTGCAGCTTTGTGCTTAAATACAAACCTATGGACTTAATGCTCTTTATTGTGGTGTTATATTTAGTTAGATTATTGGTAATAGCAAGTTTGAGAATACATTCATAAAGAAAAATTCGAAGACGTAGAACAAACATTTACAAAAATATTTCATACACAATCAGTATGTTATTAAAAGAACAAGGAAGTATATTATATACTATTAATAGGATAGTCCTGATTATATAAATTGTGTATGTTTCCATACATTAACTTTACACGGATCTTTGTTACGAACACGCTATTTAATCATTCAGCAGTTAGATGTTCACGCAGACTCAAATCAGTGATGTACTTTACAACTATAAGACTAAGTTGTGTGTGTGTGTGTGTGTACAAAAACTAAATAAGTGGGTTCTGTATAACACTGAACTGGAACTTTCCATGAACATGTCAGTTCCTTCTGACTCTTAACGGAATATTTTTCACTCTTTTTATAAGCTGCTTCACTTTTATTCTTTCTCTTTTAGTTTTTCACCAGTTAGTTCAGACTAAACACGACCTACAGTCCACTGTTGTTTCTAGTAGTGTCACTCCTAGTAACAAGATGAATTCCCAAAAGGCGATTACCCGGAATACGCACTGATAAACGGGAATTGAGGGGAGGGGGCAATATATTTTCAGTCGGTACGCTTTCTTGGGATCCCACTGGTTAAGGGTCATTAGGTACATGACAGAAATTCAAGTAGATTTTCTTACCAGCTTATTTACTGATGATACAACTAAAAGCATTCTAACAACAAATGAGTTATTTTGTATACTAAGAGCATAGCTTCAGCCTGAAATAAGACGATAGCTTTCAACAATATCTCACAGTACCGAACGCGCGTGTTATCGTACACTGAGTCTAATAACCATTAACGGTTCAGTCTGTATATACGTATGGCTAAACTTGTCTGAAGTAATAGATAAAGGATACTTTCTAAGAAGCTTTTCTGCCTAAAGAACATGCATATTTACTTACGCGATGCAGAAACATTCATAAGTTATGTATTTTTTAATAGGAATGTATAATGTTTTGATTGAACAAAGAAGAACGACCGAAGTTTAATATTTTATACATTTTATTAAGGATTATATATGTTTTTTCTATTATTGTATATTTAAAGGAAAATATTTGTCATGCATTATTTTATATTTTTGTTAATTTTAGTCAAGTTACATTAATATAGAGGATGACGATTGAAAATTACTTTTAGATTCTGATGACGAATTCACAAATTTCTCATCTCGTGTTTACTCGATATCCCAGTCATAACAACAAAAAATGTTGAAATTAAATGAGATGTGTTTCCAAATACAGTTAACAAAAACACGTGTTTGACATGCTTTTCGTGTCATTTTACAGGCTGTTAGAAGTAGCTCAGTAAAATGACAGTTGCAGTAAATATGCTATATCGACTACATATCTTTCTGATGATTACATGTTGTGTTTACGTTTTTCTATGATTTACAGTGTCGTTCATAAAGCAAAACAGATTGCTTCCTTACTCATGTTGCAGGTCGGGCGTAACCTAATGATTAATATGCCGGATAGTGAATTTGGAGATTCATTGTTCGCGTTCCGTTACAACAAAGCGCTCTCTTCACTTCGTGGGCATGTGAATGTTATTAGAGTAAAACGTTACATACCACTCATTATTCTACTGTAGTGGCCCAAGAGTTGGTGATTGGAACTATTATCTAGTTGCTTTCTCTCGATCTAGTATATCAGTTCGAAATTAGCACAGATAGCCCTTACGAAACTTGTGAAACAAACAAAGAAACTTACGCTATATTTCTAGCAAATTCCAGAACATATACTTGAACAAATATGAGTGATAAATTATTTGTAATACGTCTATGAAAAGGACTTAAAAATCTCATATGAAATATTCCTTTACTCGAATGTTTTCTTGCATGACAATACAACTTAAGTATACTGACATTTTAAATTTTTAACGCAAGTTCTACCGTTGTCACGGTAGTAAGCTTCAGTGGTTTATGACGTAAAAATTTGGATTTCGATCCGAACGATGAATACGATGTTTATAGCCCATTGTGTAGCTTTGCATTAAAACCAACATATACTTGTTGTTAGTGGAATTTCGCGTAAAGGTACTCGAAGGTTGTTTTCGCTAGCCGTCCTCAGTTTTCAGTTGACAGACTAGAAGCAAAGCAACAAGTCACCACCATCCACCGCAAGCTAAACTTTACCAACAACTACTAAGACTGACTATCATGTTAAAATGTTGATTTTGAACTCGTGACTCATGGATTGAGACTTGAGTTCTTTAACCACGCCGAAAACTTCAAATAAATGAAACATTAATTTTCATAAAATTTATTATTTGATATACTTTGCCTCATAAATAATACTCATTATAACGATTGATTTAGTAAACCTACAGACGTAAATCAAAGTTTAGATACACAAGAAATATTCAAAAGGAAAAAAAGTTCGGAGTATAAGTTTTATCATGTAATATTCATAGCAGCAACGTGGGTGCGGTAAGTGCACATTATTTAGTCTTTTGAAAAATGACTCTTATTTCTAAAGTGACGTATCTGAAAAAAATGTCTAAAAAATAAGGTTACTGAAAATCTAAAGGTACATATAGTTACAAGTAAGTTTATTTGCTTTGAAATTCGTGAAAAGCTACACTAGGCTATCTGCGCTAGCCGTCCCTAATTTAGCAGTGTAATACTAGATGGACGGCAGCTAGCTGGTCGTCACCACCCACGCCAACTCTTGGGTTACTCTGTTACTAACGAATAGTAGGATTGACTGACTCATTATAACGCCAACACGGGTGTTGTGTTTTCTTGGTTGGGAAGTAGTTTCTTATAGCACTATAACAACAGTAGAGATCTCCGTCTTCTTATATTTAGTAAAAAAGTGCTGTCGAATCATTAAGTGCACTCGTTCATCTTGGTTGCGTCTGAGTAGTTAATAAACATTGCTTTTCACCTTATGTACATTGTTTCTAGTCTCCAGCTGTTTCAAATTCAGTCAGAGTAAGAGATTTCAGATATAAGGCCATGATACATTTGCTGGCATTTTTCAAGTTATTTACAGTTACAACTGAATCTGACTAAGAAAACGTTATATATGTGAAAGCAGCACAAAGGTACTTGTGATATGATAGTAACCAGAATCATTCCCGGCCAACATGACACTAATGACATTCCAATGCCATGTTTATTAGCTTAAATTGATGAGGAAAGTGGTGATTTTAGAGTTCTGTTGTTGCAAACGTGGTCTTAGGACACCACAATTGTTAGGATGCACACTTTTCCCGGTTTTAAAGAATCATTTAGACACTTGTGATGCCTCAGCTAAACTATAGTAGAAAATTGATAACATGTACTAGTTTACTATTGGAATGACAATTGTATGAAGCACATTAACTTACCAGTTTTAAAAGATTGAATGCAATAACCCTTCGGCCATTTTTAAAATGTTTAAGACATGCTTATAGAATGAATAGACCAGGAACAAATGGTGCAAAGTCTGAAGTTCATTTCATACAGAGCAATGTTCAATGTCCTAGATCATTTAGATGAAGATCAACTCCATAATTCTCTCTCTCTGGATCCGATTCTGTGGAAAACCATGCACTCATTCATAGGGCAGAGCTCAAAGTTCAAAAGGGGATCAATGGCAATATAACTACTCATATAGGTGATCTAAATGGATTGTATAAGAAGGCATTCTAGGGGATATTTACTCATCCATAAAATTTTCAAGGGGCTGTTGAGTAACTAATACAGCAACATATGGGTCTCATGAACATGACATCTCTGATGGAGGTGGTTTCTGTGTAATGGTGTAGCTACAAAAGAGTAGTTCCTCGCATAAAAAGTAATTGGGACATTTAAAGGTATTTACTCATAATTTTACTTAAGATTCTGGCTTATTTCAACCCTCTTTTGGCTCAGACTCCTTTCAGTTGTAAAGGAATGCTTATACCATTGTTTCTGTGCTATAGCTTAAAGAAGCCTTATCTAATTATGTTCTGGATCACAAGAAGCCAGTAGCACTGTCAATTGCAACTGAAGACCTAGCTCCAAAACAGCTTGCGGGATGTGTCACAATCCTCGAAGCGACCATGTCGTCCTGTGGTTACATTAGCTTTACTGTAGCATGAACCATAAGACATCATGAAGTAGCATTCATGGTTCTAAGTGTAACAGCAGAGCTTTTGCTCTGGATGCATCTCCTATGCAGCAAGTATTGATCACTCAACGACGTAAGGAGCAGGAGAAAAGAAGCCTCTGCTTCAGTTCTGGTTTACCAGGCCACTGGATACAAGAATATTCATATTTTTTTGTGAAGCAGGATTATTAGACACAAGTAACATTCCAACCATTGCCACAGCAGATGCAGGAATATTGTTTACAAGCTCTGATTAGAGGCGTTACAGTTAGTTTAAACAAGTAACACCTAAGTTGTGTCTGATCATTAACTCAGTTGACACAGCAGTCAGCTTGTAGCGAACCTCATGATGGCTGGTGTGTATACCTATGGACGTGGCATCACAGGGCATGTGTCAGTAGCAATACATGGAGATAAATTTCATTTTCTTGTGGGTACTGGAATTAACACAATAACATGAATTTAGTGACCTGTTCATGCAGTCTGATGATATATTTCTAGAACCACATATTCATTTAAATTA
The DNA here is from genome assembly GCF_004210375.1 of Tachypleus tridentatus. Taxonomy (NCBI): domain Eukaryota; kingdom Metazoa; phylum Arthropoda; class Merostomata; order Xiphosura; family Limulidae; genus Tachypleus; species Tachypleus tridentatus. The sequence continues at coordinate 92,054,603 of NC_134835.1, forward strand.
GACAACAATCACATGCTGTCGGGCCCGGCATGTCCAAGCGTGTTAAGGCGTGCGACTCGTAATCTGAGGGTCGCGGGTTCGCATCCTCGTCGCGCCAAACATGCTCGCCATTTCAGTCGTGGGAGCGTTATAATGTTACGGTCAATCCCACTATTCGTTGGTAAAAGAGTGGCACAAGAGTTGGCGGTGGATGGTGATGACTAGCTGCCTTCCCTCGAGTCTTACACTACTAAACTGGGAACGGCTAGCACAGATAGCCCTCAAGTAGCTTTGTGCGAAATTCAAAAAACAAACAAACAAACCCATGCTGTCACATAGGTATCCATGATGCATGCCCAATAAAGTAATCAGTATGCAGAATTCCTTGAAGCACAGCGGATGTTCCTAAGGCTGAAATTAAGCGTATGTTGAATGATGGAATAAAGCAACATTGGAGAGTGATCAGTTATCTTCAGTGATAATGTTTATAAAGAATTAAAAATATAAAATTTCTGTGTGTACTTTTAGGAAGAGAACACCCATGTTTTTCATTGTTCACATATGAACAAATGTCTGGATGGACTGCACTGAACATGGTTCAAAATACCAGATTTGGCTTTTGCTAATTGAAAAGTGGAAGTGGACAATGAAAGTAGAGCTAAGCTTGCTTTAAACACTTTAGGAAGAGTTTATAAATTGGATTTCATACCATTTGATATGTATACTTTTAATAAGCTGTTGGATCTTATGTTTTGAACACTGAATGGAGAGATATCTCATTACGATGATGACACATTACTTTTTTTGTGCTGAGCTGTCCATTCATTCTGGGCATTGATGCCAATAATGGTTGAATTGGAACAGAGTAGAATAGAGCACATAATAACAAATGTGAGTTGTACTGTAACAGCCCTCAAATGCTGATAGTGTATGACAAAAGAGGAATTATTTGCAGTGGTGATGTTTGTCAAAAATTACAACCATTACTTTTATTTTAAGAAAATCGTCAATGAATCATGCGACACTGAAATATCCAACGAATTTAAAAACAAATCTAGAAGTTATATTGCTCACTGAATAGTGATACTGCAATAATATAACTTCATTATAGAACAAAATCAGGATCAGAAACAAGGAAATGTTGCTAAGCTACTTACCAGCAACTGAAAGTGTCTGTGTTGTGAATTTCCTTATCTTGTATGTTATCTACTAATCGAAGTTATTGCATCAATAGTAATGACAAATGGAGGTGATGAAGGACGTAGACATAACTTGAGCAGCACTGCTTAACATGTAGCAAGGGAAAACATGAATGTCACAATCTGGAAGATAAAGTACTGATGTAGCTAATATCTAGAACTTTTATAGCCAGTTATGAGTGGAGGATAGTATGCAGTATCATTACTACGAGCCACTATGAAGAGGTAACCAACCTATGCCATAGGTAGAGGTCCTCAGCATTCGTAAGTAGGAGTGTTTGTTTGTGTGTGTGTTTATTTATTTTACAACAAAGTTGCAATGGGTTATCTACTGTGTCTACCGCGAGGGATCGAACCTCGGATTTATGTATTGTAATTTTGTAGACTTATCCCTATCTCACCAGGGTAGAAGGTAATGTGAACATTGCATGCAACTACTTAGGAGCATGGTGAATGTCATGCGCCATCACGAATGTGTAGAAGTGTTTGTTTATTTTTCTTTGGTGAATTCGCATAAAGATATCACAAGGTAGAAAATATTATATAGACATTGTTTTACATAGATTACAAGAGGAAAACAGGTCTCCATAGAGTACACATCCTTCTCAAGTTGAGACTTGCACAAGTTAGTTTGAGCTGTGAGTGTACCTTCTACTTATAAGTATTATGAGAATGGTGAATGAATTGGATAATCTAGGGATGTGAGATAACGCATAAGGTCGTTCGTTCTAATGTTCCTAGTACGGTATCGTCATTTTATTTTTATGACAGTCTTTGTTATGTGAAGATATTTTTCTCTTCTGGTCTCAAAGCTACGAGACATACAAACTTTGGCACTGACTAGTAAATTACAATTTAAGCGCCTTTTTTTGTTCGCGTGAATAAAACTTTCCATATTTCTTTACTTTATACGTGGGGTTCAGTAATTTTATTTTCTGTTTGTGACAGATACATCTTTTGTAAAACACTTCCTTAATCTTACTTTTTGGAAGCCAGTGTCCCTGGACACGAGGATCATCATTTTAATGTTTAAAACCTGATTTCCACTTAAATGTAACGCTATTTTGATTTATAAACTTTACATCTATTACAACATACGTATGAATAATTTGTTTTCTCGAACCAACACTGGTTGTATTACCATGTCACAGATAGCTTCTTAGCACTCCACAAACTTTCCACTCAACCACTCGACTTTTAATGTAAAATCAAGAATTAATATAGTTAAAAACAGGTAACCTTCACCCTATTTCCACATCATTTGATACAACCTAACGAAAGACTCCTTTGTGCATGTGCAACCATTCCATGTATTTTTTTTAAAATGTAATTTGATAGATATTTTAAAATGTCCGTTACTTAAAACCCAACAATACAATGCATTTATAACATGCCATAAGCTTGAATTGTGAGTATATGTATCAAATATTCTTAGAAAATAGGTGTTTGTTTCTTCATAAATCACATCTTTTTGTTCTTAATCCTGCAAATAATATCATATACTGCTTTCCCTCCACGTGTTTCCCACGAAAACGACAAGGTCTTAGTAAGGTGCTTGCGTGAGTTTGTCACAAGATTAGAATAATACATATTTGTTACCACTTCGTTCAAACAGTTTTTATAACACGAAGCAATCTATTTTCATGCATCTGACTTAAAGCGCTTTGCCACACCTTTATAGAAAGAGGAAAATTGAACACTTTTACGAAGAAACGAAGCCTGGTTTAATCAGCTACAACCACACAATCCATTTATGACTGGGTGTGTATTTTGACTGAACTTATCATTTAAAATCCAAATTTCCTGAACATATAGATGTTATCGTCTCTGCCTTGATTTTTCAAGTATTCATAGTAACTACACCAATAAAATAATAATTTACATTTCTACATGAAAACAATTTATTTTTTCAAATGTAGATAAAACGATGGTGTGCTAAAACTCCCTTTAAAAAGTATACATGTTTTTAAGAAGAAATAAAACACGGTTATGCAAAAAATGTTTTTTTGGAAGTTAACCACAAAAATACACAGTAGGCTGTCTGTGTTTTGTTCATCACGGATATCGAAACCCGGTTTCTTGCGTTGTAAGTCTGCAGACATACCACTGTGCCACTAGGGGCTAACAATATAATACTGATTGTAGACTTACAACATCAAACATTCACATTTATATATGGGCAAGTAAATGAGCTTTATTTATTTATTTTTTACCCACCACGGGTATCGAAACCTGAACTCTAGCGTTGTAAGTCTGTAGACATGCCCTATGCTACTGGGGGCAGTTATGAAAATAAAGCCGTACTAAGTTACATAACAATTTCTTTCATAAGAACATAAGAGTGGATTTCGAGGAAGTTTTATCCTCATATTTCAAAACAGTGTACATTTTACCAATTGCGTGGAAGGAGATAGATTTTTCTAGTGTTAAACTTCAATGGAACATTTTTCTTCTCTCTAGCGTATGATCGTCTCACTCACTTCTGATTTTAAGATGCAGATCTGACTAGTTAGTCATTATCATATAGGCCAGTCACTTTCTTTAGTCATTTGCCGATTATATATCTCAGAACGGCTGTTATGGGTATTAACACTTTTATTGATAAGGAGACAACATTGTTTCGACCTTCCAAGGTCATCTTCAGGCTAAGAAAGAGAGAGTTTGAATGTGAACGTTGACGTACACGTCTTAGGGACGAGCATATAAACGGTTATGGGATTGTAGGTGGCGTTGCAGTTAGATGTTAGGTTATTAATTAGTAAAGGTATAAAGGTGTTTCTTTTATTGATTTAATTTTGGTTTTAGTTGCAGAGTGGGGATAAGAAAAGAGAATGAAGCTCGTTGGGTAGAAAAAAAACATGTGATGAAACACAATAAAAGTGTATACATGTTGTGAGCGCATTCACTCCATCACATCATACAAAAAAAGGTGGCCTGGAAGTGAAAAAAGTAAAATCGGTAAGCAATGAATATATACATATCAATACAATGAGCAGTATGTATTATATCACTTGATATGTATTTGATACATCATGGAAAAAGATAAATAAATAGCACTTCACTCAGTTTTATGACATCAAGATCCAAATTTATGAGAAACGTATTTTCTTTCGTTGCTTCAATCCACATTACTATTCACTTACCATCAGCACAAATGCGTATCCCACGATTGTTAGCGACAAAACACAGTGTAGGATAATGGGCTGTTCACTGAAGCTTTTCTTTTTATTGAAACCACTTCTAAGCCAAACTTTTAAACAATAAAACTCTCAAACTTTTTTGATAATATAGAGTCACGATGTTTCCTAGTTATGTTATCAACTGACCAACTGGAACTCATAGTGGTAATTTAAGCTTTTTATAAAGCAACAAAATGCGATGGAACGACAAGATAAGGGCTATAATAGGTTTCATTATATCACACATCACCAACCCATTACGAGTTATAAGGAAAAAGAGTGTATGATAAAATTCACATACAAGTTTTATGATGAAGGCAGATGCCGAAGTAAGCGTTGGTAAAATAGCAGGCTTAGGAGTTTCAATGACTCATGTTATATTGTTCGAATCCCGGTCGCACCAAACATGCTCGTTCTTTCAGCCGTGGGGGCGTTATAATGTTATGGTCAATCCCACTATTCGTTGGTAAAAAGTAGCCCAAGAGTTGGCGGTGGGTGGTATGACTAGTTGCCTTCCCTCTAGTCTTACACTGCTAAATTAGGGACGGTTAGCACAGATAGCCCTCGAATAGCTTTCTACGAAATTCAAGGAAACAAACAAACAAACATATTATATTGATGAGAGACTTTCGAAACTTTTTTTATTTTTCGTTTCAATTCTGTAACTTTTATGATATAGATATTTGTTTCTGTTAAACACGGCAACATATTATTTAAGAAGACACAATAAAACTACTTCAGGCTGACTGTAGGAATAAATTAGTTTCTTTTCACTTTAGAATGGCAACAACAATGATAATGTTTGAATAATACTGTTTCTTAATTGTAAGCTTTAGTGCACCATCACCAAATTATACTGGAATGAATCTGGATTAAATAAGATAAAAGAAAGATTAAATGTATTTTATATAATAAACTCAAAATAGAATACACTATCCTCTGTTTAACAATTTAGTATCGATTGACCCGTAGTCAATCATGCTCGCTTTTACAGTCGTTTGGGTGTTATAATGTGACGGTCAATTTCACTGTTCGTTGCTGTTCGTTGGTGGTTGGTGTTGACTAGCTGTCTCATCTCTAGTATATCACTTCCAAGTTAGCAACCGCAGATAATTCTCGAGTTGCTTTGTGCGAAATGCAACAAACAATAAAAATAATCTATAGTTAAAGATAGGCCTCTATCAAAATCAGAATTTTCTTTTTTACAGGCTGAGATTTTCTTGATCTGCAATTTGTGTTACTACTAGTTATATAAAACCAACAAACAACTCTTTTCCAAAGACGACGTTTTAGCAAAACAGTAATTACTGAAATCAATAAATTTCACTTTCTTAGCACCAGACCGCTTTATTCGTAAGAAAAAGTCTCATTTTAGCGAGATACAGTAAATTCAAGTTAAGCATCTCTATCTACTGCTGCAAAAGTAACGACGTAGGAATCAGGGGGAGTGTCACTCACTTTTCAATCTGTCCCAGTAAAACTGTATCAAATTTAGGAAACTTACTATCAGAAAAGCAAGAGATTATATAAAATATAATTCAGAACCCAATAGCTTCCACAACCTGAGACGAGCCCTTGACCTCGACCGTAATTATATAAAATATAATTCAGAACCCAATAGCTTCCACAACCTGAGACGAGCCCTTGACCTCGACCGTAATGCATTCGTCTGTGAAGCACATTCACGTGGTCACATAAGCCCTGCCATTACATAATTTTAGTTTGGGTATATCACCTAAGAAACGAAAAGAAAGTTAAGGATTTTCCCTAAATTTGAAATCTGTTTAAGATAATTTCGGTTTTTGAATTTTGACAATGGAATTATTAAAAATTCCGAGACTTATGTTTATATTTCTGTTCAACTGTTGTTTGTTATTAAGCACCAAACTATATAACGGTTTGTTTTTTGGATTTCGCACAACGCTACTCGAGGGCTATCTGTACTAGCCGTCCCTAGTTTAGCAGTGTAAGACTAGAGAAAAGGCAGCTAGTCATCACCACTCACCGCTAACTCTTTGGCCAATCTTTTACCAACGGATAGTGGGATTGATCGTCACATTATAACGTCCCACGGCTGAAAGGTCGAGCATGTTTGGTGCGACCGGGATTCGAACTCGCGACCCTCGGATTACGAGTCGAACGCCTTAACGCACCTAGCCATGCCGGCCCTGATATTTAGGAATGTACTTTGATGTTATCTAACACAAGGATATGGGTTATATTTACGTATTCACAAAATTGCATTGATTAATATTGGTTAAAAGATTTTTGGTATTATTGCAAACAAACGTCTTGTTGTTGTTTTTTTAAGCTGGTTTATCTTTCATTTTGAAATAGTGTGATGTGTCTTACCAGAATTAGTCATTACGAATATAAAAACAGAACAGTCAAAGTCATAAGACACTATAGTTCAATGAGCAAAAAAATATTCATATCTATAAGCTGTTGCCTCTTATCTTTTCACATTAGCTATCAAAGAATATAAAATGACAATTAATGAATATAAAAGAGGGAAACCAAATAACTCAAGCGCTTCGAAACGTTAACTTTCCGAAACACTCGAGTTAATTTTGTTGTTGTTGTTAATTTATCTAACTGTACGTGATTTTTTAATATCAAAAATCCATAAATAAAGGTAAAGGAGAAAACACAAATACAACTGAAAAAAATTAGTACAATGAGGAGAATAGGATAATAAGTAAATGTGTTAAGAAGGACTATACAAAGTGGGGCTAAGGATAGAAGAAAATGCGCCATAAGAAATATTCTAAAACATAAGACTGAGGAGAGAATAAAATGCACGTTAAGGAAGAATCCCTGAAATAAGACGAGAGGAGAATGAAGTGCTGCTGGTAAGAAAAAGCAGGAAAACTATGACAGGACTTACTTGTTTTACAGCAAAGCCCCATTTGGCTGTGTACTGTGTCCAGAGCGTAGAAACGAACCATGGATATTAGTGATGTAAATCCGTAAACTCACCGCTGTCTCACTTGGAGGACTCTAGGATCAGGAAGAATCTATGAAGTAAGAATGAGGGAAAGGAACAAGTAATTCATTTGGGGATAACCTTGAATAAAGTGAAACTGAGAAAAACAGTAAGTTTGGAAGAATGTTTGTTTGGTTGGTTGAAGAGTAAGTTTGCAAAATGCGAAGTACTCGCCACAGACATCGAACCGCGAATTTTAAGTCCTCGAGCTTAGCTCTATGCATCTGGGATATAGTGGGAAACTTAGAAAGAATGTATAAAGTAGAATGGTGAGAAGAAGAAAAAAGTGATGTTATGGATATTATGTTAAATATAAAAGAAGTAAGAAGACGTATGTTAGAGAATAATCTATGAAGTAAAACAGGAGAAAAGAAGAGATGCTGGTGGAAAGAATTGAAAAGTTTAGAAGTATTTGATAAGAAGAATTGCGGTAGGAAAAAAAGGTAAAATTTCGAAATAGTAAATAGAGCAGAAGTAGGAAATAAATGGTAGTTTGGAAGAATCTATAAAGTAGGCTGAAAGGAAGAAGTAAGCAGTAGAATGTAAGAAAAAGGCTCAGTTGAAACTAATTTAAAAGTAGGATAGGTGAAAGAAAAAAAAGAATTTATAGAACAGGAATAGATTGTAGTTGAGAAAACCTTTAAAAGAGGTATAAGGGAGGACAAAATATGACGTCTGAAAGTCCTACCGATCAAAATAATTTGGAAAAGTAAAGATTATTGTTGTTATTTTATATTAAGCACAAAACTATAGAAAGGACTATCCGTGCTCTACCCACCATGAGTATCGAAACCTAGTTTTAGTGGTATAAATCTGCAGACATACCACTGTACTATTCCTAATTTAGCAGGGAAAGCAACTAGTCATCACCACCCACCGCCAACTCTTGGGCTAGTTTTTACAAACGAATAGTGGGATTGACCATCACATTATAACGCCCACACGTCTGAAATGGCGACCATGTTTGGTGTGACGGTGATTCGAACCCGCGACCCTCGGATTACGAGTCGAGCGTGTGTTTTCTTATGGCAAAGCTACATCGGGCTATCTGCTGAGTCCACCGAGGGGAATCGAGCCCCTGATTTTAGCGTTGTAAATCCGTAGACTTACAGCTGTACTAGCGGGGGACACAATCGAGCGCCTTAACCACCTGGCCAAGTATGTTTGGTGAGACTGGAATTCGAACCCGCGACCTCAGATTGCAAGCCAAGTGCACTAACCGCTTGGCTATGTAAAACCATAATGGAAAAAGAAATCGAAAGATACAACTGAATGGAGTCGAACATCTGGGATATGAAGGAAATGAAAACACGTGGTTTATGACGTGTATGAAAATACGAGTGTGTAGAGGATATAAATTAAAATTTCAATAGAACAAGGAGAATGTTTAGCGAAGAATGAATGATATGAGATAAAGATTATCTTTTAATATAGACATTTTATAAAATGGTGGGGGTACCTAATTCTAAAAGACAGAATAATTCACGAATTAAGATGAAATGGAAATAAATACATAGTGGTGAAAATCATATCATGAAGGCAAGGCGAAAAATTATATAGTGTTGGGACTCGACAAGATTTATGAAATGAGTGAAATTTCATTACAGTTGGTGAGGAATACAAGTTGTACTATTTAAAAGAAAGTTTAAGTTGAAGTTTAGGCAGCAATATCTTGAATTAACTCTTGTTAACATTTTGTTCATATTTCTCATAGGCAGTTTGTCAGTAAAATAATCATTGAGTAAGAACATATGTACAAATTTATATATATATATATATGTATATGAACAGGACAGGAGAAATACTTGACAGGTAATTGAAGACATATATAATCTAACCAACTGAGAAGTACAAAAGAGAAATGATATTTAAGTTTTTTTTTTATTATTTTCGTTTATTGATTGTTGGATTGATATATTTTCACCTGGACGTTTATGTCTTGAATATTAATTTTAACACGTTTTCTGCACCTAATAAAAGTATATGTGGGGTAAATAGCTCTAATCAGTGTTACTTGTTAAAGCTATGCTATCCACTTGGTTAATAATGATTATACCACTTTTGCACAACCGTTTTTCTGGTAGGAGAAAGCGTAACATTCTATTGTGTTAATTTGTTTTAGTCAGTCTTACCTGCACATGAAGTCAAGTTCTTTACGTTTCCGAGAATCAAGTCGGAATCTATAATTAGTAGCATATTATAGGATCCATCTTCTCTTTTCCAGCATTGACATCATAGGTTTCTACACCAGCATGTGACGTAATTGTTAACCCTTAAAGGAAAACTCGATTAAAGTCTGCCGGGTATATTAAATGGAGTTCGTTTCGTGGAAGAAGTCTATTGCTAAGAATCGTAATCTTTTTAGCGAGCATACTTCCTCACTGATTGTAGGCTTAGCAACGACATTGTTAGGCCTAATGCACTCCTGCCGTGAGACATGAAAAAGAATTACTTGAGTGTGACGGATGTACGGTAATTGAGTATTTCTAACGGCTGAGTTTTCGTTCCTAGATAAGAAGATACACAGTTTATATGAGATAAAGCAGTTCTGATTTTAAAGGCAGCGATTATATTCAAGAGAAAAGAAAGATTCATGTAACTCGCGCAATTAATCGAACCTTCATATCCTCAATCATTTTAAGGTAATTCACATTATGTCTATAATGCTTGTAAAGCACTGGGGTGTTTTAAATTTGATAAAAAAATGCCGAGAAATAGCTGTATTTTCAATTCTACCCATTAAAGCGTATTTAGTATTGATTTTTCTCGTTTAACAATCTTCATTATACAATGACAATAGCTGTCGATATAATCGTAGGTAATTACAAAAACAAGAGTCAAAAGTTCCCTTTAGCATACAGATTAAATTACGAATCATACACATTATTTACGAATCTGATTTATAAAATAATAAATAAGTATAATAAATGTAACAGATATTAATTCACTAAAAAGTCTGTCGATGAGACAGCGGTAAGTTCACAAATTTACATTAATATCCGAGATTCAGTTCTCAATAGTGGACACAGCAGATAACCCGATATCACTCTGATCTAAAACAAACAAACAAAGAATTACACGAATCATTATAATATTTTTTTTTATAAATTCTAAAAATTGCATAAAATTCTACGCTCAAATTCTTGTAGTTATAGTACGGCGTAAAGACAACACCCATAAACACGGGATTCAAGTTCACCATGCTGACACAGAATTCATAACAGCTAGAGCATTGGAAATACTTAACAGAATTCACATGTATAAATACTCTGTTAAAGAAAATAACTTTAACCAATTAGAGTGCACTGGTATGTTTAGAATACTATGTTTATCTATGCTATACTTATTTTCAACAGTGTAGAAAATCTGAATGCTCAGAGTTGATGTGTGTTATAGTTTAATCGGAAACGACGAAAATTATTTTACAACAATGAAACTAGAAATATTAATAAAAACAACCTTAATATATATAAAAAAAGTCATTATGTTGGTACATGTTTGGTGCGACAGGAATTCGAACCCGCGACCCTCAGATTACGAGTCGAACGCCTTAACCCCCCTGGACATGCTGGGCCAGATAAAACTATATTTGCAAAGTGGATACACTGGTCTCCATTTATAAGTTATGAGTAAAAATAAACACAGTTTTTCTGAAGAGAACATCACAGGACTAAAATATGAACCTGAAACTAACAGAAGAAAAACCAAAGAACATTTATTAATAAAATCAAACAATCCAACAACAATTAACAAATATTCAGGTACATTCCTAAGTTTATATAAATATTTTGCATAAAATATTCCATAGGTTTTTATATTTATTCATCTTTGTATCGTTTTGTTGTTTGCTTAGTCGTACATAAATAACTTGTAAAAGTCACGCGGATCGATATTTACATGAATGTGTAACTACAATCAGTTCTATGGCTGAAATACATCGTTGGATTTTTAATGTTGATATAAATACAAAAAAAAGTTCTTTACTGTAAAAAATTGTGTTGTTGAGAATGATCGTACCAGTGATCGAAACGTCTTACCTGTTCTAAAAACTAATCTTACTTAATGTAGTTTGTTTTTTGAACTTCAAGCAAAGCTACAAGAGGGTTATCTGAGTTAGTTGTCCCTAATATAAGATCAGTGGTAAGTCAGATAGTCATCAACACCCACCGCCAACTCTTGAGCTACTCTTTTTACCAACGAATAGTAGGATTGACAGTACTACACAACTTAATAAGAAGTAAGATGTAACGTAAAACATAATAAGATGCAATACAGAATTTAATAATAAGTGAGATGTAACACAGAACTTAATAAGATATAATAGAGAAATTAGTAAAATGTAACACAGAATTTAGTGGCATGTAATACAGAACTTAATAACAAGTGAGATATAACACAGAATTTAAAAAAATGTAATACAGAACTTAGTAAGATGTAACACAGTGCTTAATAAGACGTAATACCAAACTTTGTAAGATGTGATACATTTTTGTATTTAGAAGACAAGTGATGATTCAATTCAGAATTTTATATCGTAGATAAAGAATCATCACAACTCATGAATACAAGATTATAGTATATGAGCACACACATCTGTATTATTTTACAACAATAAAATTTGCAAAATTAACAGCTTTATTAAAATGTTCAGCACGAAAAAATACTAAAGTATTCACAGTAGATAAGAATAACACTGTGTAAGGTGTAGAGGGAAATAAAACATGTATTACATATGTGTTCTGTTACAAACATGATGGCAAAAGTTTAGTAGAATATATTTTGTACTTGAGTAATAAAAACTAATGGATGCATGTTTAGAAACTTTGGTAGACCTATCTTCACTGATAAAATAATTAAGTTTGGAAAAAAACATCGGACCGACAAAACACGTGGTGCGAAGTTTCATATAATTAGTGTCATATATTTGGTAATATTTGACTCTTTATTTGTACAACACAGTGTGATAAACTTGTAAATACTGCTGTTTACGATATTTGTCCTCACTTTAAAATATCATACTGGAAGGATACTGTTTCAGACAGAACCCAGCGTTCCTACAACACTTGTGGCTTAACTGGGTTTTTTTCTCAAAAATAATTTTTGTTTTGATATTTTGAGAATTGGCTGGTTAATGACTTCTAATTACTCACATTTTGCGTGTCCAATGTCACTCGAGTACGGGAGAATGGTTCGTTTTAAACATGGTTTTATATATTAACAATTGTTATTGAAAAACATTTTGAAGAAATAAAAACACGTTTAGTAAAAACAGAATGAAGGTGGTTCAGAGGCCGTAAAATCATTCCTGTTTACGCAAATCTTTGCATTAAGAAACAAAATATAATTGGATTAAAATTTCCAAACAAATACTGTTAATATATATAAACATAAGTAATTGTTTTGGAATTTCGCACAAAGCTACTCGAGGGCTATCTGTGCCAGCCGTCCCTAATTTAGCAGTGTAAGACTAGAGGGAAGGCAGCTAGTCATCACCACCAACTCTTGGGCTACTCTTTTACCAACGAATAGTGGGATTAACCGTCACGTTATACGCCCCCACGGCTGGGAGGGCGAGCATGTTTAGCGCGACGCGGGCGTGAACCCGCGGATTACGAGTCGCACGCCTTACGCGCTTGGCCATGCCAGGCCACTAAACATAAGTAATCATGTGCATTGTGAAAAGGTTGAATTAAGCATTAACCGTACTTAAATGCAGCGAAGGACAATGTAGGCTTAAAAGAACTTTTATCTAAGAAATTGATATAAACAGTATTTGAAGTTACATATTGTCCCTCAGTGGAAGAGTGGAAAGTTTAAGGATTAACAACTCTAAAATCCGAAGTTCGATTCTCCGTAATAAATAGAGCACAGATAGCCTATCCTGTAATTTTGCGCTAAAACCAACCAACACCCAAGTGGATTTTGTAAATTCTTATTTTTGTCATAAGTCAGCATTTTATAAAGAACTTGGTGTGGCTTAGCGGTTAGGATGGCGGCCACAAATAAGATTATTTAAGGTTTCGAAACGCGGTGTTGTTGAAAACATGTGAACGCGTTTTAAAAGTGATAGTCAAACCCGTTATTATACACCCTTGTGCAAATTAATTGAAACAAATGGTCATTTTACAATATTATCAGCATGGCGGTTAGTGTAGGCACGTTGGACCCGCTGATTTCCTTTAATAGTCATTTTTTCATACAGACGGCGTCATTAGCTATGTTTTGCAGTACAGTCGATGTATTTTTGGGATATATGACGAAATTTTGAGGAATATTACGTTATTCAAAATTGCGTTAGAAGGGCAAGAAGACCAGTCAAAAAACAACTTCTTACCAACTCAATGAATAAAAAACGGTATCAATGGGGTCTGAAATACAAGACGCAAGAACAATGGAGGAAGGTGTTATTCAGTGACGAGACTCATTTCTTCGTGCAGGGTCAAAGAAGTCTGCAAGTTCGCAGATCTCCAGGTGAGAAACTTCGAGAATCTCACATCAATCAGTTCGTAAAACATCCCTTGAAGAAGATGTTTTGGGGATTTTTCAGCTACTATGGCGTCGGAGGCTTACATATCGTAAAAGGTATGATGCGAGGACCACAGTACATCGAAGTTTTGCAGAGAGGAGTCGTTCCAGAATTAAAAAAGAGATTTCCAGATGGATCTGGCATTTTTCAGCAAGATCTGGCTCCGTGCCACACATCGAAACTTGTGAAGAATTTTATGACTACAACGCGAATAAAGGTGCTGGACTGGCCTGGAAACTCTCCGGACTTAAATCCTATTGAAAATTTTTGGACGATTTGTAAAGAAAGACTTCGGGGAAAAGACTGCAGTACGAAAGATAAGCTAATTGAAACCATAATTGAGGTGTGGTACCGCGATCCAAAAATTAGTAAAGATTGCAGTCAACTCGTGGACTCCATACCAAAGCGGATTAATGATCTTCTAAAAAAGAAAGACGGTCATATCACGTATTAATTTGTGAGTAATTTTTGGATTCTTAGAAATAAAGCGAAAAAGTTGAAAAAATCGTAATTTTCCGTCTTGTTTCAATTAATTTGCACAAAGGTGTAGTGATATGTTCGCTGCCCTTCCTCTGGTTTGTAGCTCCAAATTATGGAAAGCAGTTGAGGTTTTGCATGTGAGGTCACAAAACCTTACAAACATTACTGTTTCATGCAACGCCGTCTTGTATAACGTTCGATAGTTCATCGAACATCAAATTGTAATTAGTGTGTCATTGTGCACCGTTTCTAGCTGAAAATGCTGCCCATTTTGGCCTGGTTAAAAATGTATCAAAGCGAAAGAGCTGGGTACAATACATTATTGTTATCCGAAACTTGTCTTTTGGGACCGCTTAAACTAATGTCTTTAAAATATTTTTAAAAATGCCTTGTCAAATTGCGAAGTTTCAATATGTTTGTTAGCCTAGAATAAAAAGAATGTTCCTCCAGCTACCTAGTTGTATACCACAATCTGTATTTTGTACAACTGATTTACAAATTCCTACATCATTCATTCCTGTAAGCATCGTGGAAGCAGTTACTTAATATTTTTTTAAACTGGTGTCCATCAAAAACTGTACAGTGTGGGAGCTGTCAGTACCTTTAGAATGAGTAAATTTATAACATTAGCGATTTTCTTTCTCATTATTACATGAGTTATTAAATGAAAATCTGTGTATCTTATGCACTCAGACTGTGGCAGGTCCTGCTTGTAAGCTTTTAAATTACGAACATTCTTGAAGATGAAAATTTCCATAGAAAACCATTTGATTCACTACGCTCTTATTTTGTTAATTTCCTGTCCATTGAACCTAGTAAG
Organism: Tachypleus tridentatus; assembly: GCF_004210375.1. Taxonomy (NCBI): domain Eukaryota; kingdom Metazoa; phylum Arthropoda; class Merostomata; order Xiphosura; family Limulidae; genus Tachypleus; species Tachypleus tridentatus. The sequence goes on from NC_134835.1 coordinate 92,069,772, forward strand.
CCCTTTGTTCTGTACAGCTGTTTCTTGAAAGAAAAAAATCTTGCTGAACAAGTTCTAGATTTCCTATTAATTCCAACTTTGTTGATGATATCTGAAGCAAATAATTCCCGTGATTCACAAACAAAAAGAATGTTTCAGTTTAATCCCACTACACAAAGGTCATGCATATCCTGCTATTAATTAATATTTCTCTAACATTTCTTGAGAATTCGCGTGCCTGAATGTACTCATATATAGTTCAGATTCTGAATTGAGGTGTTAAAACTCTCACTCGAAAATACTTAACTTTTATACAGGTCTGGATAAAAATACGATCCTTTGAATTTCAACCTTATAGAATGTAAGATTGTGCGAGATACAGGTAGCACTACTACACAATCGTATAAATCGGATATGAGTAAATAAAAATTATATGATAGGTCAAATGTTGAAAATATATAAATTAGATGAACGTAATGATTTCATTAAAATGATAATTAAAAAAAAAAGGCTAAGAGGCGATCATAAACATATTCTGGTTTGTTGCCCTTTCTCACATAAACGACGAGTTTTCCTTGTCACTCTGCTTTATAAACCCAGCATAAGGATTGCCTTCTTCATGTTTATTGTTGTTAGATAGTCTGATAAATTTGTGCCTCCATTCAATTTAGTTAAGTCTATTTTATGGTAGCAGCACGTGCTCAAATTCGCTAGTGTGAATTCAATTAGATTTGTAAATAAGATATTTACACCAATAAAACTTTGATATAAATATATTTTGTTTTGCTTCATAAAAATTTCTAGAACCGTTTAAGTACAGTTTTAAAAACTCAATAAAAATTAATGCCGTTTTGGTGAGACGTATTTAAAGACCAGTTATTGGCTTAACGAGAGAGAACAATGGCGTTAGATCTAGGGTAAGTTAACATGAGCCCTAGTTTACATGTTGGTTACTAACACATTATGAATTAATAACATTCGTATATTTGTTTTTTTTTGTTTTTTTAATTTCGCACAAAGCTACTCGAGGGCTATCTGTGCTAGCCGTCCCTAATTTAGCAGTGTAAGACTAGAGGGAAGGCAGCTAGTCATCACCACACACCGCCAACTCGTGTGCCACTCTTTTACCAACGAATAGTGGGATTGACAGTAACATTATAACGCCCCCACGGCTGAAAGGGCAAGCATGTTTGATGCGACCGGGATTCGAACCCGCAACCCTCAGAACAGTCGTAGAAAGATGCTATTTACAGTAATAGTGCATACCGATATTTTCCACTGGTTTTCTTGATACTTGAAAGTCTCATTTATTGGCAAAAACGTGTAAGTTCATCTGGGGGAAAATGAAGAAATATTATTCCTTTTAAAATCTAAATTTTCTGTTGAATTTCAGTATATATGGATTTCTATATTGAGTTTTTGTTTATTAAATGTATTGTATTAAGTGAAGAAACCAAATGAGTGTCTTATCCTTATTCTAGATATTTTTACGAGTATACTTGCAACTTTGCCAGGAATACATTGACCCCGTTCTTTAACTATTTTCTTTAGGTGTGATTTCCAGATGAGTTATTTTCCTTTCTTTTATCAGAATGATTATTAGAGGATTTTCGCTTCTGGTTATGATACGTCATTATTTTTGTTAAGGAATAAACGAGTGCAAGTTAATCCTTCACTGTTGGAGATCTTTGGTAATTTCGTAAGCTTCAAATATTACTACTGACCAGAGGAAACTTTGTATGTGGAAGGTCACTTGCATGATAATGATAATAAAGCATGTCATAAAAGGATATTTCAAGTCACTTTGTTTGTATTAAATTTCGTCCAAAGTTAGACGAGGGCTATCTGCGATAGCCGTCCCTAGTTTAGCAGTGGAAGACTAGAGGGAAGGCAGTTAGTCATCACCACCCACCGCCAACTCTTGGGCCAATCTTCTACCAACGAATAGTGGGACTAACCGTCACATTATAATGCAGCGACGGCTGAAAGAGCGAGCATGTTTGGTGCGCTGGAGATTCGTACCCGCGACCCTCCGATTACAAGTCGAATGCCTTAACCACCTGGTCATGCCGGGCACGTTTGAAGTCAAAAATTTGTATATGCATTTGAAGCAAACAGATTTCAAATAGTGTTTAAGATATGAAAGATATGTTCAATTTAAACACTGAGAATAGTTGCACTTTTTAAAATATTTTAAAATCAACTATGTTTTCTGCATGAAAATACAATACAACTTAATTTAATTTCAAATAAACTCCTAAACAGTTCAAAATTTATGCCACAAACATAAGTAAAGCCACTAAACAAAAATTGTGTAACGTAAACACCAGACAACAATATACACTTTATTAAATTATGTTTGTTTGTTTAAGAACTTCGCACAAAGCTACTCGAGGGCTATCTGCACTAGCTGTTCCTAATTTAGCAGCGTAAGACTAAAGGGAAGGCAGATAATCATCACCACCCACCGCCAACTCTTGGGCTACTCTTTTACTAGCGAATAGTGGGATTGACCGTCACATTATAACGCCCTCATGGCTGAAAGGGTGAACATATTTGGTGCCACGCGGATTCGAACCTGCGATCCTCGGGTTACGAGTCGAACGCCTTAACCCACCTGGCCATGCCGGACCATTAAATTAGGAAACATAAATAAAATTTTTCTCTGGTACTTTTTGTATTCGTACTGAAGAAATTAACACAATTTATTTAGTAGTTTCAATAATTTATTCAAAATGTTGTTATAAATATTCGCTTAGTAACCGTTAATACTATATTATATTGAAAACGAAATACCAAAGTCCAGTGTTAATTCAACTATTTGTTTGATTATTTTAGAGCAAAGCCACGTTTGGCTATCAACTGTGTACACCGCAGGGAATCTAGCTCCGGATCTTAGCTTTGTAAGTCCGTAAAGTTATTGCTGTCTCACCGGGAGACAATTCAATTAGAAATCTTGCCGATGTCAATTATTTTGATATGGTTCTGTAACCCAAAATTAACTTTCATTTCTTGATTTTCGTCTTTTTTATCCCTCTTAACACTATAGTAAGTCTAAAGAACATTCAGGGGGCTTTTTTCTTCTTAGTTAATTAAAGCGTACGAAGTTAAAGCATTTAAAGTTTAGAAAAGGTATTTATTGGGTTGAGGAATAATTCGTGAGCGTTTTTCCAAGTTAAAAAAATATATTCATAAATGAAACGCTTTCGCAAATTATTTCATGTCATTTGGTAGATAATTTTTTGCTCTAATAGATGGTGTGTTTGATTTTCATATGTCTTTAATTTTTGCTTTCATTTTCAGCTCATTAAATGGAATGTCAAGTGGACAAAATCGAGCATTTTCGACACCATCTGCTTTTCGCATTTAATTTCTTGCAATTTCGTTTACAACAATGCATACTATATACCTAGGTATTACATGAAATAAAGTATCATAATAAATGTTTTGGGTGTAATGTGTTCATGCATTGAAGTATCGTATAGTCTTGCATGTAATGCTTGAATGAAATTATTTAAAAACGCTCACGAATTATTCCTCAACTTAATATTAATTGACAGATTTTAATAGTTAGCGTTTCGTATCTGAAACCGACTTTTTATTCTTAAATGCGTCAACGAAAACGTTTCTCGCAACGTTGGTATGATTCGTTCAGTTTCAGTCTCAAGGTTGATATTCAATTTCTTGGTCTGCTCTACCAGGTCAGTTACTTTACCACACCCAGATAGATGTCTAAGAGTTTGTTTCTAATAACCTTAAACATAAAAATGAAAGAACATATAAATTATTTATTATCTCTGTTTCATTAGATTTGATTTTTCATAAAAGAGGTCAGCCGCATGTGGTACATAAATCTGAAAAACGAACATTTTACTAACAGAGAGAACGGCTTACAACATGTATGTGCTCTTCTGAGGTTGTGTCGCGAGTGACCAGGATATCCTACGACATATCCGTTTATTGTGCAATCACTTTCCAGTACACGCAGCGCTTTCTTTCCGTCTCTGATATCCAGTAATGTCAGATTCTATTAAGTATAGATACATTAAACAGAAATGGCTTAAAGCGTCTGAATAGCTAATCTTTCATAGATTACCTGGTTCCTAGAAACTATGGCTTATGCACAGTGTTCAGTGTTCATTATAATTCCCAGAAATTTTTTTATTTATTCTCCTGTTGCTTAACACTACACAAAATAAACAATGTACAAGAAGTTAATACATAAAAGTACCATTGATCATGCAAACAATTATATCGAGAGATCGACTACGTATTAGAAATAGGTTTTAAAGAGTGTTGCCCCTTTCATTCTTGGGCCTGGCATTTCCAAGCGCGTAAGGCGTGCGACTCGTAATCCGAGGGTCGCGCTAAACATGCTCGCCCTCCCAGCTGTGGGGGTGTATAATGTGACGGTCAATCCCACTATTTCGTTGGTAAAAGAGTAGCCCAAGAGTTGGTGGTGATGACTAGCTGCCTTCCCTCTAGTCTTACACTGCTAAATTAGGGACGGCTAGCACAGATAGCCCTCGAGTAGCTTTGTGCGAAATTCCCAAACAAACCTTTCATTCTTAGACGGTGATTTCTTATTTCCTTCTTTTTCTGAGTAATGTTGCGAAAAGTGTAGAGGGTGTACGTCTTTTCGCTGCTTGAGAAATTGAGTGTAAGAGTCTACTTTATAATATTAGTACCAGTAAGATAAGAAACTATGTATTACCTATTGGCAACACTATAAGGAGTAAAAACCAATGAAAAATAGACATAAATTAAGTAACTGCTTTGTGTCCTGAGCAAAACTTTTATGATGCATTGTTTAAAAAAAACTTATAAAAGTATACATTTTACATGTTATTTATCTAACTATCCCGTTAGTTAAACTACATCTCTAAAAGAAAGAGTGCCATATTCTCAGTGAAAGTTATAAAACATGTTATATTCACTTTGCACACCATGAAGAATCGAACTCTGAATTTCGTGTTATAAGATCTTAAACTTTCCCCTGTTCTATGAGGAACAAGAGAGAATGCTGAAAAATCCAAGCACGTTCATTGGTTTTAAATTTCTGTGAAACAACCAAGACAGTATGGATGTTTATTTGACTGTTTTCAGTCAAACATCGGAACTACATTTAGATTTTATACTTAACAGTATAACAATAGACTATGTGACATGTGTTTACTTGGAAACTAAATTTAAATTTTATAGTGTTGCAAAAACTCCCAGAAGCTTAAAGTGCTATATATGAAACTATGTTTCGTAAACAGTGTTACAGTAGACTTAAAAAATAGTTGCTGGCACTGATGTACAAACACACACAAATATCTTTTGAAAGAACGTATTATTTATGTTCCTTTTCACATTTACACAAACATGATGGTATTACACAGTGACATGCTTCGATTACTTTACAAATAAACATTTTTTTTTATGAATATCTTCAACGTCAGTAGCTTTCAGCAATGACAAGGAAGCCACCCTTCCGGAGTAGTTTGTCGACAACAATGAACCTGCTTAGAACACTGTAAAGGGATGGGCTGGTTCTCAGAGGATATGTCTTTTTCTTTTTTTATCTCATAGGTACATGATTTATCTTATAAAGTAAATATTTCCAGTCTCCTGTGTTTTATTTTCCAGCACATGCTCAACTAACAGCTACTTAGCATTCTAATCATGTAGTAATATTACTTCATTAACAAGCACTACTATTCTAGTAAACGTGCTCTAGGTTATATGAATACGAATGCTGCTCGGCTAATCAAATGTGTATCATAGAATGTTAAAATATTTAACCGATCTAATGTATTACTTAAAAATACCTTGTTTAACATAAAGTGTGTTTTCACTACTTATTACTAAATAGGTTTTTAAACGTTTTATTATGCATGTAACGGGATTTAAAACCACATATACAGTTCAATATTAAAAATATGTTCTTAATATACAGATTCATGTACATTTTGTTTTGTATATAAGGACATTTATAACTACATTTAGTATATCTTTCAATGTTAAAATAACTTATTATTATATATATTATATGTACGTTATATTATATATGTAGTAGCATTTAGAACCTACGTATATTAATTTTAAAAACAAGTAACCGACAAAGACCATTTAAAATTCTATGTACTATTTAATCACATAATAATGATAATACTGTAATCCTAAATGCATATCCTATAGAAGTAATGCTTTGTTTACATATTACTTGAAATATATGTTATAATTATCACGAGAATTAATTATGTTAAAAGTTCAAACTCTATACACCATTAGTTAACCTTTATTCCTTCCCGTGACACGTGTTTTCAGATTGATAGAATTTAAGATTTAATGAAGAATGATTACATATTAACTTCTTTTTCAATCTGTCTCTATGAGACATCACCCCTATATCCAAAATCAAATAACATGTAAGATTACGGTTAATCTTAGCTTCTTACCATTGGTAGTTTTGGTTAATAAATTAACATTATTGTTGCTCTGTATTTGGAGCAGTAATAAGTAATTCCAACGATATTTTAGAACATGCAAAGTGTTAGCCAGCTGGAGAGATACTCATTTCTTTTCCGTTTGAAATGACTCTTGCCTTGCAGCACAAATCTTTCCCGTTTTCAACTTTATCAGATAAATGCAGTATCTGTTCTACAAGTAATACCTTCTCATATTATTTCCATACGAGTACCTTCTTACGAATCCTTTTCCTCGTATTACCTAGACTGACCTTGAAATACAATAGCGCGTGAAACAGTAGGAAAACATTATCACCAAGAAAAAATCCTATATGCGATTTTTTTGTAACGTAAAACCAACACTTGAGGCGTTCAGAACGATGCCACATAGATTCGATAAAATTTTAACCTCATATTTCCTCAGCAAATGCCGCTTCTATCTCAAGCAAATAACCCGTGGTTGAGAAACAATTTATTCGCTACACTGAAACGAGCCGTGATTTAAATTGTGGTCGAAGAATGTATCATTGGAAGACATTATTTTACATCAACATTGCTACGTTAACATTATGCATATTATCATAATTAAAGTGTTTTATTTCTTAAGACTATATTACAACTTTTAATAATTCTAGTATTCTTGTGTATAGCTTAAGAATTTTCATAATATGTTCTGTGAACTTAAGAAGACAAAACTTTTAGCTATTTTACACGTATAATTGTGTACTTTTGTAATGTATAATTTTGGTTTGAATATTGAGCACGGCACCTCTCCGAATTAGAGCCGTGTTAATTAATCTGTCGTTGAAGCAACGTAGTATCTCAAGAATTAAACTTATACTACAATTTAAAATGTCCAAGATGATTAAGTCATTATATCGTAAACTGATCTGAATATACGAAACAGATTGGCAGAATGGTCATACGTGTGCAGTGTGTAGGAAAGAATAACAATTATTACTAATTGTTGTGAGTGCTGTGCGTGATAATATTAATAATATATTCAGCTCACAGAGCCAAGTAACAAATATCTAAATCTGTACATTTATATATATAGGAGCATATTTTCAGGGCGTTTTCATAAGTTCTTTTTTTTCGTATAAATAAAAAAGATACATTTCTATAAATATTAAAACGTCATGCGGTAAAGCCCATATTGGCACATAACAATGAAAATGGAAATATCTGTTCCTAATTATCTACAATTGAAATAAAATTTAACTGTTAGAGCGAATCGTAAAGGCAGTGCTTAGAAGTTGTATCTTATCACACGCTTAAGTAAAATAAAACGTTCTTATTACACTATTTTAATACAGCGTGTGAAGGCTTTATAAATAACTCATAAAACCATTCAGTAGTCTCAATAACAAAAAGAAGTTAGTTGTCAGAAGTGTGTCACAAATTTATTTACTAGTTATAAATTTAACGTTGTATATATTGCATGTTTTTTTTTCGTTTATACATATTTAATATTTGTATATATTTCATACCATTTTCTAATGTTTCCTGTTGTAAATAAATTTCAAATTTGCCCATTTCGTGTCATTCTCCGTCTTCGGGCCGTCGAGCGTGGAGTGGTCCCTACCGTTCTTTGGCGCTGGGACTGTTCCGGCGTTTCTTTCGTATCGTGTCCAGTACCGTGTTCTGTTTCTTGTGTGATATACGTTCGAGTGTCGCCTCTGTGCTGTGTTGGTGTTCGGGTTTTCGTGTGAGTGTGTGAGTCGATATGGCTACGGCCATCCGACCTTACTCTGCTCGGCCGCGGTCCATTCGCCTGGTGGTACCTGCAGCCACGCTACCCTCCACAGTCATTGACGCTTTGAACGTTGCTGTCGGGGGTAGTCATGTAGAATGTCTACAACATGTTGACAACGGCCGCTCTTGCCCGTCGCCTGCTTGACCATGGAGACTTTCCCTTAAGGGTGTGCCTGTGGAGCCGGCCGGACAGAACATGAAGTGGATCACCCTCCGGTCGGTTCCCTTCGAGTTGTCCCATGACGTCGTGAAGGACGTATTGTCGGCGTATGGGACCGTGCGTAAACTGGAACATGAGGCGCACCAGATGCACCCGAATGTGTGCACCGGGAACCGACGTGTGTGTTTGAACATGAAGACGCTGGTTCCGAACTTTATATCGGTGAGCGGGTTCCGGGTAATGTGCCATTAACCGGGAATGCGTCGGCTGTGTCGCCGCTGTAGCCTCTAGGGCCACGTGTTGGCTTAGTGCCAGACCCCATGGTGCGGGATATGTCTAGCCTACGGACATGTAGATGACTCTTGTAAAATAACTTGTAGTATTTGCAGTGGTGGCTACACGCCCTCGCGTTGCCCAAGACTTGTGGCAAGGTGTGCCTCGGTGGCTGCAGGGCCGCCGACGGTTTCGCGGCCCAAGACTACGCGGGCAAAGAAGGCGGGAGCGGCAGTTCGTCCTCACGAGTTGTCTTCGGCGGCTGTGGGTGGGGTCCCCGAGGGGGCGCCTGACCATGTGGCTGCAGTGTCCGGGGAGGGGTAGTCTCGGTCCCCTGAGGAGGACCGCGTCTCGCCCGCCCAGTTTGGGGAAATTGCGCCCTCTGGGGAGGTGGGTGGCACTTTGGGTGCCGTTTGGGTGGATGGGGCATCTGTGGAGGCTTTGGCCCATCCTTCGGGCCCTGGTTTGGACGGGGTTCCCGTGGGGGTTCTGGCTGGCCCAGGTGGCCCTGTGGCGTCCCTGCCTCAGTGGGGGCTCTAGCCTCCCTGTCGGGTGGTGTGGGGGTTGGGAGCTGTGTGGGCACCCACGATCTTGCCACCCCTGTAAGTGCTGGAGAGGGTCCCTCTGAGGAGGGCCCTGTCCCTCCTGTCTGTGTTGGAATGAGTCCCTCTGAGGAGGATCCTGCCCCCCCCTGTTCGGTTTCGGTCAGTGGGGTTTGTTGGGGACTCCGAGAAGCCTTAATCTTCCCCTGCTGGTGCCATTGAGGCTGGGGGTTCTGAGGGACCCTCAGCCCTAGCTCTGGGGATGGTGGATGTTCTAGCCCCCTCCCTCGAGGCGTAGACACCGACGTTGGACGAGCTGCCGTCGCCCAGCTAGTTCGCGAGTTTTCTGGACTTCTCCAGTCTTCCCTGTCTGTCTGGACTGAGTGAGGACAGTGGGGACCCGTTTTGTTGCCAGACCTCGGTTTGGAAGTCTCTCGTATGCAGTGGCGGTGGTCGGATGTCGGCTGCTGTTGCTGCAAAGACGGGGTGGGGTCAGGTAGCCTCAGGAGGCCGCACGCCCTCCTGCCTCCGTCTACCTTGTCGAAGCAGCAGCATCACTGAGTTCCTCCTTCTATTGGGCTGATGGGTTTTTCTTGCATTACCCTTAATATCTGGGAGATGCGTAGCATTGCTAAGCAATTCTATGGTTGATACCATTTTTTTGCAAGAGATCCATTTTGCTTCTCGGAGGGACCACTTTTCTTTTTCATCCAGTTACCCTGTCTGTGCCTTCTGGTCGTCTAGCACTACACGTTCGCATGGGGTGGGGATACTCTTCCACCCGCATTTTAATGGGACCATCCTCGCATCACATAGTGATGCTGAGGGGCGGGTGGTGTACGTTTATGTTATTGCTGGGGGTCGTAAAATTCGGCTTGTCAATGTCTATGCGCCTGTCCGGACCGGGGAGCGGGAGGCCTTCTTCTTGGGCTTGGACAGGTTCATGGTTACACAGACCGATATCGTCCTTGGTGGCGACTTCAACTGCGTTTTAGATCTTCCCCTCGACAAGATTGGGGATGATCCTCTTTCTGATGATCAGCGTACGTGGTCTCTGCGTGCGGTGCTGTTGGATTTCGACTTTTCCGATGTCTGGCATGCACTGCGTGGGTCTGCTTTTGTGGCTACATGGACCGGTAAGGACGTTTCTTGTCGCCTTGACAGGTTCTATGTGATACCTGGCCTTTGGCAGAGCCTTGGCGGGCTGCTGTTCATCGGGTTGGGGATGTATCGTTTTACGTGTCTGACCATCGGGCGTTACTCACCACTTTCCAGGATTTTATCCCCGTTTTTCGGGGCCCTGGTGTGTGGCGGCTCAACGTCTCCCTCCTTGCCGAGGATGGGGTTGGAGACGCTTTGCTTGCCCTTTTTCAGGAGCTCTGTTCTGTTGAGTCTGTCACTGAGTCTTGGTGGGCGGGTTTCAAGGAGGCCTGTGCCTCCTTGCTGAGGCAAGCTGGCATGTAGCTTTCGCGGGCCCGCCGCCTGGCCTTGTGAGGCAAGCAGAACATCTTGGCTGCCTTGCTTCGTGGAGGACCGACGAATCGCTAGGGTCCTCTCGAACATTGAGACACTCCGTCGGGACATCGATTTGGATTATTCCAAACTGTTCTGTGCAGCGAGCGTCTCTAGTCTGATCGAGTCGCTTGATCCCAGAACTGCCACCAGAGTTCCACTGTGCAAGGCACGGGAGATGGCAAAGACCCGACACAACTCCAGCCTGGTGTTGGAGAATGGTCAATCTTTATCTGACATCTCCGACATTCTGAATTTTACCTCGGCTACTATCGCCGTTTGTTTTCGGCCTCGCCCGTGGACGAGGGGTTGTGGGATGACATTACTCGGTTTTTGCCTTCCCTCGACCCTTCCATTCACGAACAGCTGGTGAAACCAGTCTCCTTGGGTGAGTGTTCGTCGGCCATTCGGTCCATACTGCTTGGTAAGTGTCCTGGGCCGGATGGGCTGCCAGTGGAATTTAGCAGCCACATGTGGCATATTGTCGGACCCTTCTTCGTCCGACGTTTTAACGACTGTTTGGCTGTGGGGTCTCTGCCACCTGGAACGCTGCATGGGCTAATTACATTTATCTGTAAGGATCCCAGCTGGTCTGAAGATCTTTCCTCGTGGCGACCAATTTCTCTCCTGAACGTGGGTGCAAAGATTATTTCTAAGGTCCTGTGTGCCCGTTTGGGTGCAGTCATGCCTTCTCTGATCTGTTGCACATAGACTTGTGGCATGCAGGGGAAAAGTATCCAACAAAATCTGGTGCTTCTGAGGGACCTGTTCCATTACATACTAGATTGGGATATCCCTGCAGTCTTTGTGTCCCTCAATCAGAGCAAAACTTTCGATCGAGTTCACCATGGATTTCTGTGGTTTGTTCTGGAGAGGTGTGGCCTTCCTCCAATTTTTGTACGCTAAGTGAAGGCCTTGTACGCGACTGCTTCGATCAGGCTCTTGGTTAACAGGTACCTGACGTCCTCCTTTCCCATTTTGCAGGGGGTTCACCAGGGCTGCTCGTTGTCCCCAACACTTTATGTGTTGGTTATCGAGTGCCTGCTCTCTCATCTGTACCACTCAGTCTCGGTGCGTGGCGTCCAGATGCCGGGGGGTTCGTGCGTGACGTACGTCGCCCATGCGGACAATGAGAACCTGTTCCTCGAGAACCTCACATCCTTAGGTTCAGCGCTGGCCCGAGAGTAACGATGGACGATGGCCCAGCTGAATGTCCCCAAGTCTCGTACGTGGGGTTTTGGCAAATGGGCCTCGTCTACCGACTCCCTGTTTGGTCTGGATTGGACCCCCTCCCTGATTACCTGCTTTGGGGTTCGTTTTCTCGCAGGCCCTGGGGCTGCTTTGTAGGGGGTGGTTCAGCATGTTGATTCGGCCGTGCACAATTACTGCGGCGACTGCCCTGTCAACTTGTTTTACCAGGTGGAGGTGGTGTGGAGGAGGATCCTCCCCTTGGTCTGGTACCTGGGATGACTGTACTACTCGAAGCATCGAATGCCATGTCTTTGCCTTCCTGTGGGGCGGCAAGCGTGAGGCGGTGTCTCGGCGCTCCTTGTCGCTGCCACCTCGTAGGGGTGGTCTGGGCATTCCATGTGTCCAGATCCAGTGCCATTCCCTTCTTCTGTCTGTTTCTTTTTGCTGTCTGTCTTTAGAGGATCACCCCTGTTCCCACCTCATGCGATTCTTGGTTGGCACGGGGCACAGGCTCTTTGGTATTCCTTTCAGCATGCAGACACGTATGTGTTTTGACCCTCTTTCCTGGTAAGTCGACACTGCTGTTGCGTTACAGCGGTGTTGTTCCATGTCAGCTGATGTACCAACAGGCTCCCGTTCTCTCTACCGCCTGCTGGTCCCTGCATGTACCCACAGGATCGAGCAATACCATCCTGCTCTACCATGGGACATTGTTTGGGGCCGCATTGCACTGCACCATGTTGATTGCTACCTCCAGGCTTTCAACTGGCGTGTGGTGCATAACATCCAGCCATTGAGGGAGAGCGTACCTACCTGTGAAACTCGTGTACATGTGAGTTGTGTCCCGTGTGTCACACCCAGGTGGAGTCTGTCTTGCACATGTTGGTCCTCTGTCCAACGTCGGCAGAGAACTGGGTAAGGGTTGCGGGTCTTTTCCGGGTCCCGCCGCTCTTGGTGGAGACCATCCTGTATCACACGCTAGTCCCTGTTCCCAGCCACCTGGCCTTTTCCTTTCAGTATACACTTACCATCTTTAAGTACGTCATCTGGCTTGCTCGAAACAACTTGGTCTTTGAGCAGGCTCCAGTGTCGTACTTTTCGATACTGGGTAGGGCCAGATATCGGCTGTTACTCCGCCTAGAGGCGGAATATCAGCGCCTGGGTTCTGGGACGTTTTACCCTCTCTGGCGGTCGGATGTCTTGCCCCTTTGTGCGTTGATCGGAGGTCGGGTGGAGGTCGGCTTCTGAGCCGCCCTGCCTCCACTCTCGCTTCGTGTGTTTTTTTTTTTCTCATTTGTAAATATTCATGTCTGTATATATTTCCTTTTTCTTGTAAATATTCATGTTTGTATATATTTCACTTGTTTTTGCAACTATTCATGTTTGTATATATTTCCTTTTTTCTGCAACTATTCATGTTTGTATATATTTCATGTTTTTTGCTTGTTTTTTCATTTGTACATATTAATGTTTTTTGCTTGTTTATATTTGTTCTGTTTTCTTTATTGTAAATAAATTCAAAATGAGAGCAAAAGATCTGTCTGAAGTCTTGAGAAAGAAAATTGTAGCAGCTTATGAGCCTGGTAAGGGATTTAAAAAGATCCCAAAAGATTTTGAAATCAGCCATTCCACTGTCCAGAAAATAGTAAACAAGTGGAGGGCTTTCAAAACAACTTCCAAAATGCCCAGGTCTGGTCGTTCAAGCAAGTTTACCCCGAGAGCAGACCGCAAGATGCTAAAAGAGGTCTCCAAACACCCTAATATGTCATCACGGGACCTACAGCAGGCTCTGGCTACTGTTGATGTGAAAGTGCATGCCTCTACAATCAGAAAGAGACTGCACAAGTCTCTTTGCTCTCTAAGAGAAACATCAAGTCCAGACTGAAGTTTCCAAGAAAGAATGTAGACAAAGACCAGGACTTCTGGAATAATGTTCTTTGGACAAATGAGTCTAAAATTGAATTATTTGGACACCAGAACAGAGGGCATGCTTGGCGTAAATCAAATACAGCATTCCAGGAAAAGAACCTCATACCAACTGTGAAGCATGGAGTTGGAAGTGTCATGGTTTGGGGCTGCTTTGTTGCAGCAGGATCTGGACAGCTCACAATCATAGAATCCACCATGAATTCTAATGTGAATCAGAGGGTGCTTGAGGATCATGTGAGACCATCTGTAAGAAAAGTAAAGCTGAAGCAGAACTGGACCCTGCAACATGATAATGACCCAAAACATACCAGTAAATCCACCAAGGACTGGCTGAAAACTAAGAAATGGAGAGTCCTGGAATAGCCGAGTCAAAGCCCAGATCTTAATCCCATTGAGATGCTGTGGGGTGACTTAAAATAGGCTGTACATGCTAGAAACCCCTCAAACATCTCACAGCTGAAAGAATTCTGCATTGAGGAGTGGAGCAAACTTTATTCAGACCGATGTCAGAGACTGGTAGATGGCTACAAGAAGCGTCTCACTGCAGTTATTTCAGCCAAAGGGGGTAACACTAGCTATTAGGGGGTAGGGTGTCCTAACTTTTTCCTCAGTTAGAATATGCATTTTTGTAGAATTACATTTGCAGAAGATCTTGAAAAGTCTTTTCTTCAGTTTTAATTGTTTAGTTATATTCCTATAATATCTCAGTATTGTTGAAATTGAGATTATATATCTATATATCCAAAAATGTTACAAAAATACACAGGCTTTCATAGGGTGTCCTAACTTTTTCACATGACTGTACATGGTGAGACTAAAAGAGATGAAACAGTTCTTATACTTAAAACAATATCAAAGAAAATGTGATTTCTGTCGGAACACTGTATTCGTAATAACGTTCTGTATAAGTTCTGCATAAGAATCATATCTCATTCTTTGCTTGTTTGTTTGTTTTTTAATTTCGCGCTAAGCTACACGAGGGCTATCTGCGCTAGCCGTCTTTAATCTACCAACGTAAGATTGTAGAAAAGGCAACTATTGATCACCATCCACTGTCAACTCTTGGGATACTGTTTTACCAACGAATAGTGGGACTAACTGCACCATTATAACGCCCCCACGGCTGAAAGGGTGAACATGCTTGGTGGGAATTGGATTCGAACCCGCCACTCTTAGATTGCGAGTCGAGCACCTTAACTACCTAGCCATGTCGGGCTCTGTACAAGTGTACTCTAATGAAAAAAAATATGCCACTAGTTTTTGCAGTCGTCGTTGAACTTGAACTTAGCATAAAGATATTGTAGTTGTAACGAACTTACTACACTGATTTATTCATTTTTATATCACTTGCATACAATTATTTGTTTACTCATTCAACCCATGCAGTGTGTGTAAATTTGCTTTAACCCCCACCATAAAAAAGAGCTTTAGAATAACTCTATAAAATTGTGGAACAGAAAACTCTAAACAACCAAAAAATTAGTGGAATAAAGAAGATAAAACGTGAAATTTTAATTTTTGGTGTAATGAATAGAATCTGTGATCATTTTAGGGCAACGTGTATAGCATGACATTTTATATCAATAGCATAGAAAATTTTGTTTGACCTTTTGAACAAATGCACAAAAAGCGCGCAAATTTGATTTACATAGAAAAGCAAATACGTTCAAAATGGTCCATTTGTCATTCTTCTTTTATTATTATATTCCCTTCCCAGCCCACAACAAAAATGTATTAGTATATTGTACCACACTATTCCGAATAATACTAAACAAGGTACCATGGATGTCGTGGAGGTATTGAAAAGTTGACTTGTTTCCTTCACCTGCAGCCTGGCATTGTTGGGTGGTTAAGGCACTCGACTCGTAATCAGAGGGTCGTAGGTTCGAATCCCATCACACCAAACATGCTTGCCCTTTCAGCCGTAAAAGCGTTATAATGTGACGGTCAATCCAACTATTTGTTGGTAGAAGAGTAGCCCAAGAGTGGGTAGGGACGACTAGTGCAGATAATTCTCATGGAGCTTTGCGAGAAATTCAAAACAAACAAACAAAGGGATCAAGACAAATTTATGTCCTAAATTTTTTTTAGAGGTAGAAAAAGAGGAAATCCTCAGTAGTCACAGTAATTAAAATTCTTTTATGCAGAATTATTAGAGTAAATTAATCTATGAGACGTTTTCACTTTTTATTAGCTATATTTTTATGCGCCAACAATACCAAGGGTAGTGCGCGCGTATGCTTAATTCGATTTCATTAATCATCAGAATTTCTACCAGCCTACCCTCAAATTGAAATTCTTTTAGGCATGATTAGAGCGCTGAATCTATAAGACCTTGAGCGTGATTAAATACATCAAGCCAAAAGGTCTGACCTCCTGAATTCACAAATGTAATTAGATTTCAAATTGGTCAAGAGATAATGAGCTAAAAATTTGTTCATGAAAAACTCGGAGCCAGCTTACGAGCCGTTATGCCAAAGTATAAAATAGGAAATTTTTTGTATTAAGTCATGGAACATTATGAAAACTTTTAGTTCTTTATTAGACTGAGCTCTTTCACGAACTTGCGGCAATATTTAGAATAATTTACAATGAGTTACTGCTTTTCTCCCCTTAGCATCTTTAGCTGAAACTAATGGGCTGAAATTTAAGCTTGGCATGATTTGGTGGTTAAGGCGTTCGACTTATAATCTGAGGGTCGTGTGTTCGAGTCCGCGTCGCATCAAATATGCTCGTCCTCTCAGCCGTGGGGGCATTATAATGAGACGATCAATCCCACTATTCATTGATTAAAAGAGTAGCCAAAGAGTTGTCGGTGAGTGGCTGCCTTCCCTTTAGTTTCACACTGCTAAATTAGGGACAGCTAGCGCAGATGACCCTCGTTTAGCTTTGCACGAAATTCATAAAAACAAATAAACCAGCCTTGAAACTTTATGTACGTTGTGGAGTATTGTTTTGAAACTGATTTCAACTATATTACCTATTTACACTAGACATGAATGCGAATATTAAATCTGAGAAACACTTTTATGTCATCCACTGAGAAGAAAGTGGCAATATTTATAAATTTCGAGTTTATCATGATAAATTTTTAAAATAATACATTTCATTTCTTTACAACCCCAAGCACCATCAACACAGCTAGTTAACTGGGTGTATAGTCAAGTAACAACCATTTTTAAGATAAAATTTCCGAGAAGTAGAATTCAGCTTTAACTTATAATATAACTAGCTTTACTCAATGGGGCACTTACATACAGGGCTACATTAACGGTGACACAGTAGCGCCATGGCCCCAAGCGATGAGGTGTCAATACAGACGATTCGGATTGTTAATTTAACTCTGTCTTTCTTTGATAGATCTTCATATTTTATCTATTATTTGTTCTATTCTTGTTCAGTAGAGACTAGACCAATTTGACTGACGTCGTAACCACCACAAAAGTATATAATAAATCAAAAGTCCCATTTTTTTCTTTCTAAAACTACTTCAAATTGTAGCAGGAACAAACATTATTTTACATTAAATAGTTTAAAACTTCTTAACCTTATACAACTGTTTATAATTACGTTTTATTATTTTATTACCTTTTGCACCTTGATTTTTAAAATTCCCGCCGTAAGACGTGTCAAAACGTGCAGCTTGAAGCAAATGTTACATTAACCAAGTTACATAAGGCTCGCGCTACTCGTGAGCTATTATTCCTAGTGAGCGTACCTCGCAGAAACAAATTAATGTTGTTATCATTATATTTATTTATATTACTTAATTTAATCTTATCTAGCCTAAAAGTTTATAAGTTTCACATTTGAATTGTCTTTATAATAATAAATACAGAATAGAGAAGAAAAATAAGAAATCTATCACTCATCTGTTAGTCTTGTTTTTTGCCGTCGACTGTACTTATATGTTATCCATACTTATTTTCATCAGTGCTACTAAATAATTTTTTAAATAAGTAAAAAAGTAAGTAACACAGGGAATAACAGAATAATTTCATGTGAACGGTTAAGAAGTAGCTCTTTCTGCGTCGATGTTAAATGAACGCTTAAATGCTCTTTCTTTGCTAACGATAAAAAGAACATTGCTTAAGCAAATAGATTATGAAGATGTAATTAGAGATTTTGCTTCCGCCAAAGCAAGAAAAAAAACGATTTTTCGGTAATATTCTGGCATGCTCCCTTGATGTTGTACAATAAAAATATTACTTTTTATGTACTTAATTCATTCTTACCTGCCATGTTGTACATGTAAATAATTACTATTATAATTGTTCATCCTTATAAGTTAGATGCATAATATTCTAATTTACTTCGCATAATTAGTTCATATTCTGTAATTAAATAACGTGTATTAATTATAATTAACTTCAATTTGCTTGTACCCTGTTCAAAGTACTCAAAAAGTACGAGCGCTAGGACTTGCTTATATACCACACGAATTACATTGTATTACTTCTAGGTTTTGATAAATTATACTTAGTTTCCGATATTGGCCAAGTTATTCTTTATTCTACGTGTTAGGAAATTAAACATGATTCTACACATTCATAAATTATTTTTAACCCTCGATATTAGTAAAATTATTCTTAATGCTTGGTATTGCAAAAGTTATAATTAATTCTTGATGTTGGTATAAAGATTTTAAACTCTAGGTATTAACAAAGTTATCCTTAACACTAGATATTCATGAATTAGTCATTAATTTTAATTCTAGATATTGATGAATAAAGATATATGTTATTTTTAAACTTCAATATCGGTAGAATTATCCTTAATTCTAAATGGTGATAAAGTTATTCTTAATCATAGTTATCGGTAAATTTATTCCAAATCCGAGAAGAAGATAAAATTGTCGTAACCTTTTACTTATACAATTTTACGTTTCACATATATGTATATAAACTCTTTGTAGAATTCTTTGTATTTGAAAATCTTTATTTAACTTAAGATCTGAGTCTACCAATGATCATTTTGTAATCTTTTTTATAAATTTCGTTTTTATGGGGTGGCATTACAAGAAACACTATTTTCAGACTATGGTTGTAACCTTATTTTATGATTTCATCTTTATGTGGAATAAATTTTTACCTTAAATGTTGTAAAAATATTATGTGCCAACAAACATTATAGAATAGCCTTACTCGAAAAATTTACAAAATTTACTTCAAATGTTTTACAATAAAAAATAAGAATAATTATTATAAGTATAATAAGTGTTAGTAATTATTTAGCTTTCAATTTTTTGAATTCAAAAATTCATTCATATTTCACTAAAAACGTTTTTCTGTAACCATATTGTCTAACATACTTCTGTGTTTTGGTTAATTATATAGTTATGACATGAAATGTTTAACCTTTGTATACAACAAATTTAAATGTATTTGGCTTGACATGTCGTACGAAAGAAAGCAAAAGTAAATACATTCATTTTATTAAAAGCCTTTTTGTAGACTGTAGTCTATAACATCTCAGTAATACTTCCTATTGAAAATGATAAAAAAGAAGAGATAGATAACTCGAACAATGCAGATTTTGTACTTTGCAGAGATAAAACACGAACATTAACTTCACACTCATGAAAACCATGGTGTATTGTAGCAAACCGTTTTTCTTCATTTATAATATTACTGTACTGCATGCAGTTATGGGTCTTCTAATATAAGGTGATCTAAATTTGTTGGCTCATTGTCCAATGAGCGATATCTTTCTTTAAATGTTAAAGTGTTAACAATGTAGTAACGAACCAAAAACCTTGGTCATCTTAACCAGCGCAATAAGAATGTTACACACTCTGAATATCCTCTATATGTGTAATGGAAATTTTAAACACCTGTTTTAACCAGACTAGTTAAGTCATTTTACGAGATAAAGTTACAACAAAGAGGATTCCGACCTTTGAAATATTAAGTTTCTTTAGTGAGCTTTATGTAATGCTTATCAAGTTAATGAGTTTTCTGGTTTATAATTCTTTAATAAGCATTGTCTGGTAACACCATAAATTAGACTACTAAAACTAGGAATAAGAATAAATAAAAATAACAACATGACACTATTTCAGGACTTCGTTTTAGTGATGATTTCTGATGTTCCAGTATTATTTTGCTTTATTAACCTTACGAAAGCTTTCTTTGTGATTGTTGTGAATACAATGCTGTTCCCTTAGAAATTAGCTTTCTCCTTTGCTATTGTGTTTCAATTCAGCACATCCCTTGAATCTACCTTTAAATTTCTCCAGCTAGTAACCCAACACAGCACATATTTTGGTAAAACATTTCTTTACATGCAGAAAGTAAATTGATGTACGGTCATGTGCCAGGTGGTTGTTTGATCCGTACAGATCCAGAAGTATCATCTACTTTCGAAAAGTATGATAATGTTAGGTTGACAGAATGACTGTAATAAAGATTACTTCTCTGACCAGCTGTTACAAGACATATATTACCACAGTCTAGCCATCAGTGCCAATGAAAAAGAAAGACATCAGCTGCTCGAAAAACCACAGCTGCCAACGTAAAACACGGCTTCAGCTCACACTGTGGAAAATGCAAGATTGTTAGCTAGTATCATAAAGTACGTTGTTTACTGATGGTAATAATACTGTCAGTGCAAGCTGCTGAAGATAGATCCCTTGATTTTTATGGTAAATTAACAATGAGAGTGATCCTGACCAATCGTATCTACTTTCCAATAAAACATTCTCAGTCTAGTTCAAAGCTGTTTACAGTCATCTTTCTTACACAGAACACTCATCGGATTTCAACTGGATTGAACGTATCCTGGCAACAACAAAAATATTTGAAAACAATAAGTAACACAAGACTATTCATGCTAAATCGTTTAACAATGCGTACTATCGGCGAGGTTGCGGTAACATTCATCGGACTATCTCAAGCTCTGAATTAACTATTATTTCAGGTACATAGGTAATACGAGACTTTAACAATGTCAGACTTATAGTGAGTATGTTAGTAATTAAAGTTTGTATAATCAGTTATCTCATTTAATTAATTAACGTTAAGCATCCATGATACAATCGAAACATCCAAAAGCTATGTCATTTCAAAAAAATAAAATAAAACTTGTTGTGGTGTTCGTTTGAAATTGTTAAATAGAAATATAGTTTTAAAAATATTCTGGCATTTTGGAATTCTATCTTACTAAATTATGCTAGATGAATGATAAGACATACCCTGTTTCCACTAATCCATGTATGTGTGTATGTGTGGATCACATTTCTTCTCAGCTTTATTTAATGGGGATTATTATTAACATAACAGTACATTTGTCTTGTACCATTTCATTTATTATTGATATTTTTAGATATGATCTGCTTCGACTGGATTTTCTAATACAGATGTCACATAAATCTTCGCTATTTCATACATTGCTTTAACATACATTTTAACTCATGGCTACAATGTTTTCTGCTTATACATGTCCAGAAAGCTCTTAATCTAAGTTCTACCTCCCACCCACGTTTGTTGAAGACTGTTTTCTCTTACGATATCGATTCATATATCTTGGCATAACGATATTCTGAGGTACTCTTAAAACCAACAGGTAATTACTACCACAATAACAGGAGAATAAATTACACTCCAGCAAAATAATACTTGGCATAAAACGTATACAGGAAAAAAAACTCCTTACTGAACAAAGTATTAACACTTTTCTCTCTTTACCAGTCATCTTTATCTTATGATCTTACAACACAAGAACCAAAATGAATCTGAATATTTTAATTTTGCGGAAATGTCATTTTTCAAAACTTCCATCTCCATTTTAACTCATGGATTGTCATGCCACCCACATCATTTGCCATGTCTTACCAACAGAAAACAATAAAAACCACAAAGTTTCCAACATTTCTGTCTCCACATTAACCAATATGCTAGTATCTTATTAATTCTGTTTGTTTGTAGTTAAGCACAAAACTACACAATACATTATTTATGCTATTCCCATCACGGGTATCGAAACCCGATGTTTAACTTTACTTCCAGCAGATGTACCTGTTGCGCCACTAGGAGCAAGTGATTAAAACCACCAAACGAATAATCCAACAAACTGAGCAGGCGTGAGGATAGTCATGTCTGTAACCACGTGTTTGACCATATGTGAGAAATCTTAAGGGTAGGATTACTACCATTGATGGTTATTATTATTCTGTTTGTTTAGAACTTGTAACTGAATAAAGAAACCTGTATTAAAACTCTGGAAACTTCCGTAATAAAATATGTTCATATATTCTGTTTTTTGAGGTGTTTGTATCTGTAGATCTCAATACTTGTGGACAACAGAGCTGTCTTGTTATCCAAAGGAACGGCATTATTAAGATTTTGATAGTTTTTTGCTTACCTGGTTGTATACTTAGTATATGCCGTTCACTTCAAACCTTCTACACACATAACAAATTATCCTTTCATTATGTTCGAAACTTTGCATTTCTTGTCTAAGTTGATAAACAACTTACATTCTAAAGCTTATTGTCAGTTGAAATACCCCCCCCCCCAGTAATATCTTATATTGATGTAGATATTTTTCAGCTAAAATGGCATTATATATTAATAGACGGGTTACACTGTCAGTTTAGAGACTCCTGGGATTTAGGTAGACTAATTTGGAACTGCTAGTACCTAATAAAATAAGTATTCAATGTTGCATTTGTGTATTGTGAGGTCTAGCAATTTAAATTTATTTGTTAAAAGTGTCAGTAATTTTAAAATAATTTAAGATAATATAATGTTTAGGGATAAAATATTGGTCCATCTAGTATGTTCCATCCTCTATACTAAAACTTTTAAATGAAAGGTAAAAAAAACACAAAACACGTTATTTATCATTCATATAGTTATCAAGCTTTCTATTAAACTCATTTAAATTTACTGCTTCCATAACATCCGAAGGCAACCCGCTACAAAGGCCAACCACCCTGTGAGAAAAATAAAACTATCTCAACGAAGATGACTCCTACCCTGTCACGATTTATATTTGTATCCTCTGGTCTTACTATTACCATCGTTAAGTATGAAAAAGATAATGCATCAACACTATCTATTCTCTTTACAATCTTAGAGTTCTCAATCTGATCTACTTTAACTCTTTTTTTTTTTCAAGAGGAAACAATTTCAGAAGTCTTAACCTCTCCTCATATGACAACCCTTTCATCACAGGCACCATCCTAGTAACCCTTCGCCAAATCCTTTCCAAGAATGCAATATATTTCCTAAAGCCTAAGACTGAACACAACACTTAAAATGTGGTATAACCGATGGCTTACCCAATGAAATTATAACCTCTTTAGACTTGTATTCAATATTTCTGCAGATACAATCTAAAAGCTTATTTGTCCTACCACTAACAACAACACACTACTTGGATGGCTTAAGATGCTGATCAATTACTACACTATGATCGCTTTATTTCATAACGCTGTTACGCTTATTCTCATCCAAATTGTACTTATAATTCAAATTATAATGAATCGGATGCATTAACTTGCCTTTATTATAAATAAAACCCATCTGCCACTTATTCGCCCAATTCACTAAAACTCACTAAATGATGTAAATGATTTTAATTTTGTAAAGTAGCAACATCTTCCTTACAGCTACCAACACCCAAAACCTTAATATCATCAACAAATGTAAGTACTTTATTGACCATTCCGTCATTTGTCATTAATGTAAATCAAACAGAGTAAATGGTCCTAAGACTGAGCCATGAGGTACACTATTCGGAGTGTTAATCCAGTTTGATTGAACTCTATTTATAACAACACCCTGCTTTCTTCCATCAAGTCACTACTCTATCCAGTTTGCAAATTTATCTCACACACTCATAGAAGTAGCTTATTTATAAACCTCTTATGTGACACCTTGTCAAATGCTTTCTGAAAATCCAGATACATCAAACCTACATTCTTACCTTTATTTACGTAGGCAGTATCGTTTTCAAATAATGTCTAAATATTTTAAGGCAAGATTCTCCCTTAGTAAAACAACGTTGACTATCTAATAAAATTCTAAACTTTGTTAAATGACTTTGCAATGCATCTTTTATCAGACTCTTCAAAACGTTTCCGCAACTGATGTAAGGTTAACACACTTATAATTACTAGGATATTTTTTTCATTTCCCTCAAATATAGGCGTAACATTAGTCTTCCAATTCTCTGTGTATTAAAGGGCAAAAAATAGTAACAAGTAGCTCATATATCCAATCCTTAATCTACTTCAAAACCCCCGGTAAAATATTATCTGGTCCAGAAGCCTTATCTTTCTTTAAAAGTCCGAATCGTCTTAAGAAGCTCAAAATTAACGAGATCATCTTGTTTAATCTTGTTTCCATCTATCAACTGTTCAAATGAGAAATATTACTTAAACTTTCATTTGTAGAATCTGAGAAAAAAAAAAGCTGAATTTAATAATCTAGACATTTCATAACCATCAGATACAAGCATTCCTATATCATGCCTCAGAGGTCTTATTCGCATCCTAACATTTTGTTTACTCTTAAAAATCTTTATAGTAATTCTTATATTTTCATACAACCTCTTTGATGTCCATATTCCGTATTTGACCAACATTCTTCACTTTCTATAATTTGCTAAATCACCCGTCAAACTAGATAATTAGAATTTCTCTAATTTGTGATGTTTCTTTAATTTATTTCTTATAACCTTGATGATCCAACCTGGATTTTAATTTCAGCCACCCTTTTTTTTCTATAAGGAATACGTTTATCTTAAATATTTATAATTTTATCTTTAACAGTTGTTCACATTTGATCAATATCTCCAAATAACTCAGCTACTCAACTAACAACAGATAATTTTTGTCGTATCCCTTGAAAAGTTGCTTTTCTGCCTTGATAAGAACACTCGTAAAAAGAAAGTTATATGATCAGTCATATGTGAAATTTTGGTAAAAGTGGTTAGTGTTTATTTAAATACACTGTACCTCTATACCTCAATTTTCATTTTTTTTTCGTTTTCCACCTTATAATTAATATTCTCTAAAAAGTGTTAATGTTATTTTTAGAGTCCACTAGGATATTGGTTCGTTTGTTTAGCTCGATACTACTTGTCGGACGTGGTTTAGTAATACATGTCTAATTGCAGCATTGCGCTGCCACTGGCAGACTCTCATAATACTATTAATGTCAATGAGTGGCGATGTTCTTCTCTTATGAATAAGTACACATTTCCCTGGAATATAATGTCATTCTCAGTTTTCCATTCATAGTATAAAGTTAAATAAAGTAAGAGTTTAGTTATCGAATTACAAGACTTGATTCTAATACAAAGAAGGTGACTGTGATTTCAACGTACAGTGTACGTATGTTCGATGTAAGGAGTTTCATCTACTTGTGGTAGCTTTAAAACAACCATTTGAACTACTAGGAAAATCTTTAAGATCTTCACTCCAAACTATCAGGAGTGGATTAAGTTTATAAAATTATTAAACATGGCCCACCACACAAAATGTCTTTTAGGAAAATATCTGTATGTATTTGTATGTTTTTTGTATAACGTTCATTCAGTTTATCTAATGTAAACATTCTGAAGAAAAACAAACGTTTTCTCACAAACTAATGAGTTGATCACGTCACTAGCAGTAAGCTTTCCTCCATGATCTAATAAGTGATAGAATATAGCTTATTTTTTATTTCTATAATAACTGTATACACCCCTTCTCTTCCAGCAAAAGGGGTTATATGACAACTTAACATAGTTACCTATGTGTCGATGGTTTATTTCCTATTTGAAATAGCTTATAGATAAAACATAATTTTAAGAAAATAAACAATTTAATCATTAAAAAGTCGAAATACACAAGCAGAATTTTCGAACTAAAGATTTACCACACTGATACAGGCATATAATAATGATAAACAACTGGCTAATAATTTGTTTGGTGCACCGTTTTTAATTACGCATTATATTTTACGATGTTTGTATGTGTGTGTGTTTTCTTACATAAAAGTCAAAGCAGGCTATCTGTTGAGTCCACGAGGGTAATCGGACCCCTGTTTACGATATTAACTCACTTGTAAATTATACTTTTACTGAACCTTCATTGTAAACTTACTTTTGTTGGGAATTAATAAAATCGAGAGTTCCATACCTTCAATCAAAGTAGAAACCAAATAAACTGACTCTTTGTAAGTTTACGCAGTCAAAACCTTTCAGAGTGATAAAAAGTTACTGTAACAAAAAGAAATAAATCTTCGAAATAGTTTGTTTGTTTGCTGTGAATTTCGCGCAACGCTACACGAGGACTATCTGCGTTAGCCGTCCCTAATTTAACACTGTAAGATTAGAGAGAAAGTAACTACTTTGGATACTCTTTTACCGACTAATAGTGGGATTGATTGTGACATTTTAACGTCTTTACGGCTGAAAAGGCGAGAATGTTGGGAGTGACGGTGATTCGAACCCGCGACTTTCAGGTTAAGAGTCGAGCGCTCTAGCCATCTGTAACAATAATAAGTTTAAGGTGTAATTGCTGATGTAGCTTGATTATGTACCAGAATGTGTCACCCAGTTATTCAAACAAACAAACAATATATATTCCAGAATGTGTCACCCAGTTTTTCAAACATACAAACAATATATATACCAGAATGTGTTATCCAGTTGTTCAAACAAGTAAACAACATATATACCAAAATGTGTCACCCAGTTTTTCAAACGAACAATATGTATGCCAAAATGTGTCGCCAAGTTGTTCAAACAAATAAACAATGCATATTCCAAAATACACTTTCAATTAAAAATTAAATTTTCCAAAAAAGCATCTAATTATACTTTGGCGTGTAAGTAAAAGAATACTTGTATTAGAAATTACGCGCAAACCTATAAAAAGTTTCTTTGTTTTTATATTGAAGCACAAAGCTACACAATGGGTTATCTGTGCTTTGCACACCATAGGTATCGAAACCCAATTTTTAGCGGTGTAATTCCGTAGACATGCCTCTGTGTCACTGTGAGGCTGCGATATATTAAAAAAGGTTACTTGCACATAGCCAACCATAATTTTTAATCGGTAGACTACAGCATTAAACGAAAGGCAGCTAGTCAACAGAACCCACGAACACCTCTTGTGTTGCTGCTGTTGGGCTCACTATTGGGATTTGACTGTTACTTTTATAGTGTACACACGCCTCAAAAACGTGGAGCGCGTTTTTACGATAACGTGTATTTGGTAACCTTATACTGACATACATACGTTTATTAATACAAATCATTAGGGTTGTGTGTAATAATTCTGGATGATAGGTCTCATTAAGACTGTGTTAAGATTGGGGATGAGTACACTCTAATAGCGCATAAAATAAAAATCCGAAACGTTATTTTTGACACATCTCTGACTTTGAGCTGAAATGGGAAAATTAAGAGAAATGTGAAAAAATTAACTTGTTTTTATGACAATTATAGATCTAGTAATTTTTTAGTATTTCATCAGTCATCGGCGTTTAAATCATAATTGTTACCAGAAAAGCTAGCTTTACCTATTTGTCAACTATAGATGTTTAGGATATAAATCTATATATAAACACATACAAGATGAAATACTTCTAAACTGACGGAGAATGTTTAAAGAATATTAAAACAATGTAAGTTTGACAGCATAAAACATTCGAGTAGATTTCTCTCTTCGAGTCCTGTTACTGATGTATTTCCTTGTAGTTATAATGACAGCTCTGGAAATACGATAGGATGAGTTATGATGCACGACACGTTACAAATTAAACTGTTAACTTTACCTCAAAATTTTAAGTTTATAACAAAGTTTCTTCATAAACATTTACAATTTGTTTTCTGTCTACCAACAAATAAAGGTGTTGAGGTGATACCACCCTTGAACACCCAACATCTCATTGATCATGAGAAAAACATTCTTAGTTGACCTCGAAGTCCTTTAGAATATTCAACATTATGTAAAGCGTCAACTTGCCAAGATTGTTTGAGATTGACTCAATAGGCTGGGAGTAATGAAGTTTTACAAAATACAAATAGGGATAAGCTCAATTTTGACTCCTTCAGAACATTTTCCATAGTTTACATAGTGTTTACAGGGATTAGTCCAGTTGGCTCGCAGAAGTTAAGGTGGAAACAAACACATATTATATATATATATATCCATATAAAATGGTAATAATATTTACTCGTCGCTTTCTTTACTCGTCCAGTTATACAAAGTAACAATTAAAAGTATAAGTTTCTTAGGTATTTACATTTAATAATAATAATACTTACTGATACTATATTCAGAAATAAACGAATATTCAAGCTACTAATTTTGTCCACGCTAGCACTCACTGCAGAAACATTGATGACATTTTCTTCATTGAAAACTAGTAGAATGTTAGTTTACGTTATTATTAAATTTTAACTTTTGTGTGTGTGTGCACCAACCATCAAGAAGAGTAAAGTTAGAATATTTTCGTCATATTATGAGACAAGACAACAAGCAGCGAGTCCTACTAGAGAGTCAAAGGGAAAGGATATATAGGCAAAGATTGGATAATACATAGTAAAGTAAACTGTGATAACAAAATGTAAAAACCTGGTGAGAAAAGTACAAAATAGACAGAAGTGAAGAATTGTACAGCCAACCTTCCTGAGAAAGTACAGAACATACAGAAGTGAAGGATTATACAGCCAACCTTCCTGAGAAAGTGCAGATCAGACAGAAGTGAAGGATTGTACAGCCAACCTTCCTGAGAAACTACAGAACAGACAAAAGTGAAGGATTGTACAGCCAACCTTCCTGAGAAAGACGACACATGATGATGATGAAATTTTAACTTTTATCTTCATACACTTCAATATTTGGTCATCTTTCGTGATGCCCCCAGTGACACAGTGGTATGTTTACGGATTTACAACGCTATAAATCAGGTTTTGATACTCGTGGTGGGCAGAACACAGATAGCCCATTGTTTATCTTCGTGTTTTACTATAAACACATTTTCGTGATGATCTGTTGAATACTGGTAGGAACCTCTAGTGTTGGAAAATTATTTTCTTATTGCAGACACTTATGAGTGAATTTGAATCAATAGGTTACATCAGTATATAAAATGTAGTAGTACATAAACATAAGTGGGATGCTAACGAAATAAAGTACTTTGTGTGTATTTCTTTGCTAAAAATACCATAGGTGAAAATAACCAGATGAATGAACGAAAATACATTTTGCCAAAGACAAGTTAAACTGAACAAGAATCCTCTGCCAACTACAATGCACGTGAATACGAGAACAAGTGTGTTGTGTAACTCGTAAAATGAAGTATTTAGTCGTGCAAATGATTAAGCGTTTAAATAGTCTCACTGTAACCTTATAAACTCTTTGAGTAGATTTCTGCCTTCGACTCTTATTACTCACGCATTTCTCTGTAGTTATAATGACAGCTCTGGAAATACGATAGGATGAGTTATGATGCACGACACGTTACAAAGCAAACTGCAAACTGACATCTGGCAAAGTCATTGGTTATATAAATGCATGACTCAAAAACAATGACAGAAACATTTTTACTTTTTTCATTATTTTTAATCTATGACCCCCATGAGAGAAAACGAAAAAATATAGCTACTGTCTTTCTTTTATTCCCATCAGTGGCATAGCGGTATGTTTGTGGACTTATTTCGCTAAAATCAGGGTTTTGATACCCGTGGTGGACCGAGCACCACGTAGCTTTGCGTAGTTTTTTGAATAATTCCAAATAACTTTCTTCTTAATAAAAAGATAAAATGGTATTCTGCTTAGAGATGTTGCTTTCACTAATTTTTAACTACTTGCCGTAGTTAAGGCAGCCAGACAGCAGCAATTTATCATTTACCATCCACGCTAAGGAGTTAAAATATTTGGCACCTGTAATTAAAGGTCACTGACAAGACTTTTCAATGTTGTGATATAACAATGTTTACAACACGAATCACTCAATGATGATGGCGTCCTACACGAGCATGATTAGTCACTTATGAGTAAATTGTAGTCATTTTATACTATCGTGACGTCAGTAAAACGTGAGAATGTCAGAAATTATGTGAAGAATTATGCACTTTATTAGTTACAACAAAACACAACATGTGAGCTTTAAAAGCAAGAAATAGAGATATTTTAAAATGTTAATTTTGGTTTTATTTATTCCTGAAACAGAGCTCCTTGTGAAAGTAAATCTAATATTTTACTAACACTAACTCACTAATTTTAAGAAAAAAATATTATATACTAATCTTTAGATGTGCAGTTCCAAGAAAGGAGTCTTTACGGGTAAGTTGCTTAACATATTGTCATACAAGGAAAACAACAAGAATAAATAGGCCTTAATATTTAGGTATAAAAGAAAACTTTGTAAATATGAGACTTGGACATCAAAGACATATGAGCATATTGAGTAAAGAACTTTAATAAAGACAGTTCTACGTAGATAACATATTTGGGACTCAAGTATTCATTGGTCATGTTGCGTATAAAATTTTATGTTGATATAATATTTGGACACCAAAAATATTTGGTAATGAATTTCAAAACAAACTTTACGTTGTTAAACGAATCGGACATGAAATGTCAACATGCATGTGTGATCATATATATAAAGAATTTAAAAACAAATTTTACGTCAGTGATTGAATTGGTTATCCATGAATTGTCGATATGTACATGTGATCATGTTTGTAAATAATTTCAAAACAAATGTTACGTCATTAAGTCGGTTGGCTATCCACGAAATCTCAATAGGTACGTGTGATCATCTCATTAAATAATTCCAAAACAAGTTTCACGTTAACATGTGAGTTGAACACGGAATGTGAATATGCACATGTAGTCATGTTTATACGGAATTTCAAAACAAATTTTACGTTAAGTGAGTTGAGTACGGAATGTGCATGTGGTCATGTTTGGTAATAAATTTATTTTGTTTTGTGCTAGACATCCAGAGACTAAAGATAGAAACAGAACTACAACAACAACAAAATGCATTCTCACATTAGTGGTACTTCTATTCATTCCACAAGATTTACTATCGCACGAGAGAGTGCCAAGAAACATGAGGTTAAGAATGTTTCACCACAGGATGCCGACTTCAAAGATTCCCCTCCTCAACAATAAATGTTATGGTGGTTGATAACGTTAGAAGAAGAAACGTGAAATGTTTTGGTTACTTTATTAAACTGAACGACTCTGTTAACAGTTTTCTACACACTTCTAATGTTCTTGAAAATGCTTTATTCTATTAAAATAAGAGCTGTAGAAAGTAACAAGGGGGACAAAAATGTTATGCTTTACTTTCGTGTCTTTTGTTCAACTAAACTTTATAGTCCAATATTACAAGATTCATTTATTCGAAAAGAGGGTCTAAAGACCATCTTGACAGATCACCTGTTTTAACCACTCGCACCACTCTGCAGAAGTTTGTTGTCTGTCAGTCAGACAGTAGAAACTAAAATAACGTCACATAAGGGACGTTTAACGTTAAATTTTCTACTGTCTTGACGTCAGTAAAATGTGAGCGTGTCAGAGATAAAAAAGCATTATGCACTTTGTAGGCTACAACACAACATGACACATGAACTTCAAAAGCAAGAAATAAAAATATTTGTTCTCTTGATTTTGGTTTTATTTACTCTTTAAACAGAGCACCTGTGGAACTAAATATTGTATTTTACTGCAACTGGGTTTGTATTTATAAACAACTTTGCTACACATTTTTATTCCATCTTCATTGATATGGTATTTCAATAAAACATTATGTGACACACGGACTAACTGGCCACATAAGAACCCTCAAGAATTCAGGTCTAACTGTCCTTAATTTTGAACTACTGACCAGAATAAAGCCAGCCAGTCAGCATCACCTACCACCACATGGATACTACTTTGACTGTTTTTGAACTGAATAACAGAAGTGATTGTTACTCCTATAAAGAGCATTCGAGTTGTAGCGGAACGCTATTCCGGTATTTTTTTGGAACGTTTATAACTGAAAATAAAATTTGTTTACAACCAACTGTGGTTTAGTTTGACTTCACTATCAAATAATATTGGCGTCGTTTCCCCTGCGACAGCAGTAACTCTTCGCATTTACACTGCTAAAATTAAGGGTTCAACTCCCCTCGGTGGGCATAGCAGATTGCTCGGTGTCGCTTCGCTGTAAGAAACACACGCGTCGCCTCATTCTGGGATGTTGCGGTAGTATGTGTTTCCTAAGCATAAAACGAAATAAAACTTTAAGCATTTTTGTCGATGATTACGTGTGTATGTGCAGCATTATCCATATGTCATTCAATTTATACTTCCCTTTAGGCCTAACAAACAACGGATGTGAGAGTGGCAAATATATGAATAAATAATTCTGTTGTTCTATGTGAACACACTATAGGTAATGCTTTTGTTTTTGTTTGTTTTTGAAAACAAAGCTACTCGAGGGCTATCTGTGCTAACCCTCCCTAATTTAGCAGTGTAAGACTAGAGAGAAGGCAGCTAGTCATCACCACCCACAGCCAACTCTTGGGCTACTCTTTTACCAACGAATAGTGGGATTGATCGTCACATTATAACGCCCCCACGGCTGAAAGGGCGAGCATGTTTGGCGCGACCGGGATGCGAAGCCGCGACCCTCAGATTACGAGTCGCACGCCTCAACACGCTTGGCCATGCCGGGCCATTGGTAATGCAAACAGCAAATTTGTACTCTATATAGTTTGTGCTGTCTTATACCTAATGTGCATTTGGTTATCGTTATTTACGCTCTTGTAGCGCACACCTACAGCACAATACGAGCAACTGATTAATTTAGCGGCAGTAACGATGGACAAAATACGGATTTTTTTTTTTCTTAACAAAAATTATAGTTTTTCATTCTCACTAATTCTTAAACATTTTGTTTTTAAGTTTTAGTTTCTATTTCGTTAACGTATTGTTTTAAGTTTCGTTTTTGCCGGCCGTTTTCTTTATAATTTTTGTTAAATGAAAATCACTGGTAGAAGTAAGTTATTTTTAGCTAATTTTTAACTGCTGTTAAAATATTATATTACTACTCCTTTTTTTCTTTTTTGAAGATTATCGAACACTCCTTATAACGCACGCAGCCTTTAAATATTGTGTTTTGTTATCTCAAGGCGTAAACTTTGCATCTTCTGATCCCTATACTCACCCAATGAATGTTCGGTCCAACTATTATATACATATATCGTTAAACGTTGTGTTGCCTGTTGTTAACTAACGTTTATGGAACTGTTTCTCAAATCACTATTAAGTTAAGCTTACGACAACTGTAAGAAAATATTTAAAAAGGTTTAAATATCAGTTCACGTTATTTAAATAAGAACCTGGAATTGATCGAGTAGTGAATGTGTTTAACGTTTCGTAAGAATCATATTATGACTTCGATATTTTAATATGTTTATAAGATGAAACTATATTACCTTTTATGACGCTCACTAGACAGTTTTTTAACTGTGTTTGATTATATTGTTCTTACAGTTTCAAATAAATCTGTAAAGTATTTACATGTTTTCCTACCTTGTACTGTGAATATTCATATACACTAGAATTTCTCATAGTTCTTTCTTAAGGTGCAGTCATGATAAATTCTGAGAGTACAAAAGCGACAATTTTACCGAGCTGTAATTATTTAAGAGAATATAAAGGATATATTTTTGCCGAGCTATGATGACTTCAGAGAATATAATGTAGCATACATAACACAGTGTTTAGGGACAGCAAGAGACCTATTGATCCATCTAGGCTGACCCATCCTCTAAACTAAATTAAAAATATTGAAAATAATAATAAATAAATGAAATAAAAGCATTAACAAATAAACCAATAAGAATAAAAACTTTAAAGCCACTTCTTATTATTCATATAGTAGTTACCAAGCTTTATCTTAAACTTACCTATCGTTGCTTGTCTCCACAACATAAAAGCGATATTTTTGCCGACTTACGATGATTTCAGAGAACATAAAGGATAACTTTTTTGTCGAGTTATAATGATTTCAGGGGAAAAAATTGCCGACTTATGATAACTTTGGAGAATATAAAGGAGACATTTATGCCAAGTTATTATGATAAAAGATATACTTTTTGCTAAGTTATTATAACTCCTAAGAATATTTAAAAAATATATTTTTGAAGAGTTATGATGACGTAAGAGAATATTATATACAGGATATTTTTTTTTGGCGAGATATAATGAATTCAGAGAATAAAACGGAAATATTTTTGCTAAATACTATAAATTCAGAGAATATAAAGGAGACTTTTTTTATCTGCTGTGATAACTTCAGAGGTTATACAAGACAAGTCATGATGATGTTTGAGAATATAAGGGTGTGTGTTTGAGTGTTTTCTTGTAGCAAAGCCACATCGGGCTATCTGCTCAGCCCACCGCGGTGAATCGAACCCCTGATTTTAGCGTTGTAAATCCGGAGACATACCGCTGTACTAGCGGGTAGCAAGAGAATATAAGGGAGATATTTTTGCCAAGTTATAATGGTTTCAAAGATTACAGAGAACTATTTTAGGCAAGTAATGGTAGAGTAACTTCGTAGAACATTCTTTGTATTCCTGGAAATAACTCGCAGATATAGGGTTAAATTCGTATGTAAGTAAATGTGTACTAAGGATAAAAAATAAATCTATTTCTCAAACGTATGCTTCTAAATTTGAAACTGAAAAGGAAAACTCAAAGTAATTAGATAAGATATAATGACCAAAACAAGAATGACTTTTCTCGGTAAAAGTAAACTTAATTAGTAAAAACAGTGTTCAGCTAAACGTCTTATAGTTGCTGTGTAAAAACTAGATATATGACTAATTAGAAAAAGAACAGGAAAAGCTAATTAAGTTCACGAGTTTTACAAAAACAGAATGAAATAACATATATGAAAACTATTTAAAGTAGTAAGAACATTCAATTTGTGTTTACTTGAATAAACAACATTTACGGATAATTTCTGTTTATGAGCTGATTTTATCAAATTTAAATATTTCATGTTTTGAATAAAACATAAATATTTAACAGGAGAGAAAGAAAGAAGGTGAAGGTCAACTAACTATTCCTACGAGAATAAATTCTCGGTTCTTGGAAGCAACACCGAGTCGTTCCAATTTCTTTCTACCTTCGGTCTGCTCTCACGCATCGGCTCATTGTTATGTTGGGCGTGGCCAATGTATTTCCATCGACAATGCAATTTAGATATCAGAAAAGTGTGTGTGTATGTTTTTGTTTTCTGTAGAAATTGAAAACAAGAACATAAAAAACACCAGTAAAAACATGTCACTGCTAACTCTGTTAAACTTCAAACCACTTGAAAAGATAACCAACATCACTGCTATGTTGAACTTTTAACCACTTGAAAATATAACCAACATCACTGCTAATTGTGTTGAACTTTTAACCACTTGAAAAGATAACCAACGCTACTACTAACTGTGTTGAACTTTTAACCACTTGAAAAGATAACCAACATCGCTGTTAACTGTGTTGAACTTTTAACCACTTGGAAAGATAACCAACATCGCTGTTAAGTCTATGGATGGTTTAACCACTTGACGGTATGCTCGTTCATCTATATCATTATCAGTTATATTCTAACCTCTTGGCGGAATACTGATGTTCATTTGGAAAAGAGTCGCTAGTCTATGTTACTACTGCCAACTGTGCAGATATTTTAACAGCTTTAATTGACTAAGACGTTGTAACTGAACAAAGTTTTAGTGTTTTTTTTTAAATGCATATTAATATCCTTAAACCTTCAAGGTACAGTTTAGTAGTTACTTTTGTTATGTATCACACATTAGACTGATGTCTCTGCAGTGACACAGCGGAATGTCAGCGGACGAAAACACTAAAAAACGGGTTTCGATACCCGTGGTGGGCAGACCACAGATAGCCCATTATGTAGCTTTGTGCTTAACTACAAGCAAACATTAGAACTATATATTTCAGTTGATAAATGACATATACATATATAAGTTAAAGTATAATATCCTAAATTAATTTACCTCCACATTTCTTTATCATAGAAATTTTAGGTGCATGAAAAAAAGGTATTACTTGTAGATACTTTGAAACAAAAGTAGGCCTAATTATAATAAATTGTGAAATCAGCACACAAACACACACACCTAGTTATGTCGTAACAGAGAAATCACATTTTGTGTGTTGTAAACGACGAAAAACGATGACGTAGTTTGAACTGAATTACGAAGTTTATTTATTGAAATATAGCACATACACACAGAGAAAAAGATCGTGTTACCTCCGTATTATGATTATATTGGTATATATTATATACACAAACATACCGTGTATAGATTTCTATAATTTTGATACTAAATATTGGAGGTGTTTTTTCAGATATACGTTTATGCTACTTCAAGGGACAAAATATTAAACAAAACTAATTTTTAAGCAATAATTAATTCACAGAATATTCATTTTTTTGTAATTGTTTCAGCTGTCGTAGTTCACTGATAATGGGCAAGGAATGGTGGATCTGTAACACACTGTAACCTTTTAATCGTTTACAGAGAAGAAAAGCAAAAGATGTTTAATGAAACAGTAAACCTTTATTGGTTGGAGCTTCATGAGTATTTACGGAAATGCTAGCCCTAAAGAGGCGAGTAAATGGTAGGTGTGAAGGCAAGCTGAATAGGAACTTTAAATTAAATATTACCAATAAAAACTAAACATAAAAATTATAGTTCCATTTCGATTCCTTATTCACTTTCGTTACTCTTCCTTCGAAACCACGCCTGTTCCTCTTTCTGTGGAATGCCTGATGTCTTTCATATATAAATCACAATAAGTGAGTGAAATAGATATATTTTATTGGAAATAATCATAGAAATATTGAATATAATAGGTATAAAATACAAATTTTACGAAACTGCTGATATTTTACACTCTGATTTCCTGTTTCAAACTAATCAAACAATGTCATACAATGATAATACTTATAAATGTGTAGGTAGTCGTATTATTCCTAGTAGAAGTGTAGTGAAAGCATTCATGGAAGCCAGAACATAAATTTCATATGACAATTGTATATTAATCAAACTCTTGAAGACTACTTCTTGCGATAGATTGAGATGAGTTGTTCAGTATAACCTCAACTGAAGCTCCTAAGAAAGTACGTTACACTAATATTCTCAATAGTAAAAGAGCTTGAGGTATAAATCCAAACTTTTCAGATGATACGTTTAATAACTCAATCTTATTTTACGTGATACGTGTGTCACGTATTACGATTTCAAATAGCCTAAAACTGAGTTAACTTGTTGTAAGTTAGATTTACAAGTTAAATAAATGTCGACATGTATCCAATTTATGATATTTTCCAACAAGATTAATACACAATTCAGTAGAGATCTTGTTAATGAGCTAACTGTAAGTATAGGTATACTTGTTACCTCAAAATCAGTAAAACACGAATTAGCACAAAGTGACCTCAGTGGATGTAAAGCTGCTCAAAACACCATTACAAAAGAAAGATAACTAAAAAAAACTGAAGGACCACAGATCTCAGACAATAGAATGATCACAGCAATAGGATAATACTCTTTATCGATAATACAGAATCAAATTAATTTGGTAACAATCAACGGCAGTTCATTTGATGGCATTAAAGAATACAGCATGACAGTCAACATTCAACATTTAAAGCAAATCATGCTGGTGGACCTAAACAATACATCCCAATCAACGATGAAACTTTGTAGAATGAACGGTAACTGCCTGTTGTGGAGACAACGACAAGTACAGGTAAATTCTTATCAGTTATGTCAATCCTTTAGGAATAAGATCTGTGGAGCAAAGAATTATCTTCCAGCAAGACAGTGATCATGAGCAAGTAATAAACATGGTGAAACGACACCTGGTAGCGGACAATGGAACACGCAAAATCCTAGCTTGGTCTACACAAACTCCTGATATTATGGGAGGTGTTAAAAATTTTAAGGCTGTTAATGGTTTATATAAAAATTGATAAGGTCAAAGAACATGACTGTATTGTTGGGAGTAGATAAAGACGTTTGTTACAGTTTTTCATAATCATACATGATACCGCAAAAACAATGCGTAAAGCTCTGTTTAAAGCAAATACTAAATAATAATGCTTTGCACAACTTATTTCCTTTTCTTTACTTAAGCATTATTATATTGATAAGAATTAGCCATTTACTTGCAATTACTGGTTATTTGTGATTCCTGTATGCGTGTTTCTCACCTGTAGGGTCCAATTATTATTTTCAAGTATAAACAGATCAGATGGGAAAAATAAGGTAGTTGAGCCAATGAGTCCATTATTGACGTAATTTTAAAACATTTTAACTCTTAAAGTACAAAGTTATGTAAGAGATGATATTAATTCTATTTGTCATTTACTAGAGAAGATTTGAAAATAATATACTACTTTAATATCAATTGATGTACTTCACTTTATCAAATATGAATATGATATAAAAGTATTGAATATTACTTATATATATATATATACATACATACATGCATATATATATATATAATTATATATTATAATTTATCCCGGACGAGCTCCCGATTTATTATGTTATGTATTATAGTTTCAAATAATCTGAAATTTTAATTTAGAAGACAAATGAATGTGATAAGTATCAAATTTATTATATTTGCCCACAAGATTGACCCTCACAAACAATTTTCTTTCTTCAAATATATTTCAATATACAAATAGTAATAATAATGCAATTTATAACAACGGTTATTACAAATAATGATTTATATACAAAGGTCTAACCAAGTTACAAGTAAT
This sequence comes from Tachypleus tridentatus, assembly GCF_004210375.1. Lineage (NCBI taxonomy): Eukaryota > Metazoa > Arthropoda > Merostomata > Xiphosura > Limulidae > Tachypleus > Tachypleus tridentatus. Next base: position 92,108,383 of record NC_134835.1, read on the forward strand.
ACTGAACCTTCTATCTTGTCTGGAACTAAATATTTTATCGACGGTTCACGATGAGCGAGTTAATTCGGTTACACTGTGTATAATAGCTAACCTCATTCAACTTACAAGCTGACTTTTCTCCGACAAAGTTATCTAATGTCCTCGTAGAAATGCTAAAGTCTGAAGTTAATTCACTGAAGTCTGACGGTTTTAATATCCAAAATCTATAAAATTTCTGGGTAAAATATCTATAGTTTCCCGATTAATAAACGTTTATCACAATTATAGCTTCCGAGGTTTATAGTATGCTGACTATTGCAAACCAACAATGTCCTAAACACTGTCTCTTGGCGTGTCGATTTAAAAACTTTAGGCGAGGTTTTCGAAAACTCAGTTGACAACATTGTAAAACATATATTGTTGTTTCTTTCACTCGAGAATCTTCTACAAATTTAGAGAACAGGCGGAACCTTCGCAATATACATTTAACAATATAAGTTGCATAAATTTCTAAATACATATTAAACTGAAACAAACATGGGTATTAAAATAAATGTATATAATATTAAATCCGTTACAATATACCCAGACCTATTACATCCACAGTTTGATACAGAAGTCGTTATGTTAGTTGTTTAAAGCCAAACTAGAAGATATTTCTGGATACTTGTTTCATCTTAAAACAGATCCTTTGATTTTGACATTTTTAAAATTAAAATTAAATTAACTATAACATAAAATTTACTTTTAAACTGCGAAATTAAGAGTACTTTTGTAAAGATATTACACTTTGTCTATTTCAAATATTTTTTTTTCTGACAAAACTGATAGAGTTAAAATCTTATCTTAGGAAAAGTCATTATGTAGAAGGTATAATAGGTAGAGGTTTTACCTTAGTTTAACTTAGAAAGGAAATTAACAGTAATTATAAGTATAATGTAATAGAAATACAACAAATCATTTTTTCACAACTATCTATTTAAAACTAATATCAGAGATATCCAAAAATAATTAAAAAGAACTTCAACCACAACTTTAAAAGCTCCATTTAAAAATAAACAAATCATTTTACTACGAAGACAACTGAAAACTTTATACAAACTGTTTTAAACAAGACAAAAGAAGCAAAGAAATCTGATTAACATTTGTTTTCCTGCACTAAACCATATTGATACATTTCTAGTAAAGGTTATATATCATACAGTAAATATATTACAGGACCTACTGGGGAGAAAACATTTTTCATAAACTTTAAAGAAACGTAAAATTTAAGTTCAAAAATAAATTTACGTAAATCTCTTGTTCAAAGTGTATATAATTGCTCATCAACATATTAATAAGTGTATTACGAAAAAAATATCATATTCTACAAGACCGTTTTTTTATCCGAATATTTCAATTTTCGTTTTCTTGTAAAAAAACATAATATTTGAAAAATTATCTTCTTAAATATAAATCTAAAACTACATTAAATGTTGCGTGGTTTAGCACACAGAAGGGGACTTAAACGTATATAAAGCTTTAAGATAAATAGGAGAAACGGGAATTTGTCATTCTTATAAGAAAGTGTCTTGTCTTGGAAACTGAAGCATATCCTGAAAAACAACGAAACTGATTTTTATGCTTTCATGTATCCATGTCTTAATTTGTTTACTATAAATTAATAACAAGTTATTTTTTTACTTTAAACATTTTTTTGTTTTATTTTATCTTATTATATACTCCCCTGAGTGAAACAAGCTTGTTTCCTGGTATATATTAGAACTTAATGGACTCGGGAAGTTCTCTAAATCAGGTTACGAAAAGCTAGGTCAATGTTAACAAAAATTATTGAACGAAGCTTTGTGTGTGTATGTGTTTTTTTATCGCAAAACCTCATCGAACTATCTTCTAAGCCCACCGAGGGGAATCGAACCACTGATTTTGGCGGTGTAAATCTGTAAACTTACCGCTGTACTCGCGGGGAACGAGAAGCTTTGAAAGACCAGTTCTGAAAATAAATTTATAGGGTACTTTATACAGTCAATCAAAACTTCTTTCAATAGTAATACTAAAGAAAAAAAAAGAAAATAGTTAATAGTCATTCAACCGTTTAAAATCATTGTTTCATTTAAAATGTATACATTATATACGTGCTTATCAAATAGAAATAATGTTATTGTATTTATGCTATGATATCTTTAAGTTGTTTTTAAATAGAAGAATCTTAGTCATGATAGGCCAATCGTAGCCTAGTGATTGGTGTAATTGTATGTCAGCCAAAAGGATCGAGGTTCGATACGTGATGTTGTTGAACACTCTCCGCACTTAAAGCTGTGGACGCGTCATAATACTAGCAGTCTATTCCGTTACTCGGTTTAAAGAACTGGACAGAAATATTATGATGGCGGGTGTTTTGGGCTGGCTGCCTTCTATTTAGTCAATATTTCTAAATTAAAAATGACTATACATTAATATGTGGGATCTTCGGCCTGACCGTTTAGTTCACATGTTTATAATATACCATTTAAGTTGAAACTTTCCATTTCTATTTTTCTACTCGCGATTTTCACCGAATCAGATATTTGATAATTTTATTCATTAATACACAAAATGTAACAGACTACCTCAAGCCTACAAGTGCGTATCTATAAACATACATGATTAGATTTCTGGTGAACCATCTTCCGTTATGTGACATAATGTTCTCTATTTTTCTAGTAACCTTTTCGTTTTAGACCTTTTGTTACTTCTAATAAAATTACCATCCGATGTAATTCTTTTTCCATTCTTGAATGTCTTATCTTACTTCTATGTAATTTATACTCTTGTGTTTGGATTCTGAGTAAGTGTAAGGATGATCATTAAGTTGCACGGGGGTGTGGTGCTCAAGCCACTGTCTTCACATAGCCTCTCCCATCCAACAAAAAAAGGCTTGACTTACAATGTTTGTAACATACCCTTTTAATATCCTTTCACATTACTGAAGAAATAAAATGGACACGAAATCTCTGTTCTTATTCAACCAAACAATTTTCCTTTAGTTGTTATTGTTGAATGTTTGGTTTGGAGATGATTTCTTAATTACGGTAAATAAATTTCCTTGTCCCTTTATTACTCGGAATTACTCAGAACAATTTTTTGAGCTTCAAGAAGCGCCAGGTTTTTAAAATGCATAAAAACTCATGATGGATTGTAAACATGTCTCAAATAGTCGTGGATGGTTTCTTATTAAATTGATTCAGTCTTAGTTTCTGTTATTCTCAGATGGCCCGGCATAACCACATGGTTAGGGCACTTGCCTCGTACTCTGTGGATCGCGGGTTGGAATCCCCGTCACACCAAACATGCTCGCCCTTTCAGCTGTAGGAGCGTTATAATATGACGGTCTATCTCACTGTTCGTTGGTAAAAGAGTGGTGGTGGTGATAACCAGCTTCCTTCCTTCTAGTCATATACAAATAAATTACGGACAGCTAACGCATATAGCCCTCCTTTTTCTTTGCATGAAATTCAAAGAAACCAAACATCTTTTAAAACTTGTAAACAAAGGCAGATAATATCAATGTATTGATAAATTTACTCTCTCATTAAATAACTCTTCCAGTGTCTCAGCGATAATCTAGAGGGCTTAAAACATTAAAATACTGTGTTTAGTAACCCGTGATGAACACAACGCAGAAACCTCATTGTGTAGCTTTGCACTTAACAAACAACATGGAGTGAAATAAAAGAATTCTAGTCACGATTTCCGTTGAATTAGACATTTTTAGTACATGCTTTTCATAAACCGAAGTAAAATTTGTCAAAAATCCATAACATTTTCATTGTTACTACATGAACTTGTTTTTTATATAACAGTTATTAGCACTAATATCCTTCAGAATGTAAGTACAGAAGAATTACTGCCGCGCAACAAAGGTACCCAAAAACCCGTGTCAACTGTATTGTTAAAACAAATAAATATAATCGCGTCACTCTAATATTCAAGGTTACTGTTATTCAATAATCACTGTATATATCTATTTATTTTACATTGTACCTCGTTTTGTTCATTCGTTACTCATAAAGACAATTGAAAGTGCACAGTTTTAATTGTTTTCTATTTAACATACTGCGGTTAAGACTACGGTTACTAGTGAGTACCTCTTGTGGGCCGAATGTGGTCAAGTTAGACTGTAAATTAGTGAGTACCTCTTGTGGGCCGAATGTGGTTATGCTGGACTGTCAATTAGTGAGCACCTCTTGTGGGCCGAATCTGATCAAGTTAGACTGTGAATTAGTGAGTACCTCTTGTAGGCCGAATGTGGTCTTGCTAGACTGTGAATTCATGATTTGTGTCCCATTGCAACAAAAAAAGTATTCCTCTCGTTGGAGCCGTAGGTAGATTATATGAGAGATTGTAAGATCTCACTATATGCAATCATATGAAGAGAAACTACAGTTTAAGCAACATTCATTGTAAAGTTAGTTTCACTAAGTTGTGGGCTCAGAATCTCTCATTATCATTGTGAAACAACTTTAAACTATGTCCAATATATCACCACGCCCCATTCACTAGTCGTGTGACTTCTTACACTAGAATTATTTCTAGCCAGTTTGTTTGTTTATTTACTTAAGAGCAAAGCCACATTGGACTATCTGCTGTATCCAGTGCGAGGAATCGAATCCTGGAATTTAGCGTTGTAGGTCTTTAGACTTACCGCTGTTTCACAAATTTTTTAATCCGTCTGTTAGTAGAACCAACATGCCTAGTTTATATTCATAAATAACATTAGATGTTGGCAGTATTATATCTCTAAACATGAAGAAATTTTATAATCTAAGGTTTAAAAATAATTTATAAACGTAAAAGTTTTTTACTTAGCTGTTTTTTTCACTAGCAATACACGTCTGCTGGTATATATAAGTTTGTAGTATCACTAACACAATTTAATTTGGAACGCTATAATTTAATTGTTTAAATACATTGATTTCCCTCAAGTAATAATGTGTTACTGTCTGTAATATTTTTAGGAAAGTCACATTTCTTTGAAAAAAACTTCATATTTTTAGATTATTTCTGCAAATATTGGCATATGCTAGTGATCCTGTGAGGACGAATCAAGTTCTATTGTTTTTAGTAACAACGAGATAAAACTGCTAATTGAAATCGCTCTCTCTGGTGTTTGGGTATATATATTTGTATACCCAGAAGGGTCAGGTACACTAGACCTCTTCCTCCTTCCATAACTTTGTTGGAGTGGCCTGATTAATATATTACGAGTAAATACTGAATGGCTGGAATAATATGATACTTTGGTCTGGTCCTTTTCAGGGCAATGTCCATTTATATTGTTCTTTCATATTTTTTATTATTTTTTAAAATAAGTCTAGAACGTAGGTGGCCTGTTTTAATTAATGATCTGATGTACAAATTTAACGGGGTTTAGGTCTCTCTTCATCATATATGCAATATTTGTCTAGTTCGCATAACAACTCATTTTTTCGCCAATTTTTATCAACATATCTTATTGTACTATGTAAAAGTCTATCTGGTATTGTTTGTGTATTTGAGTAATTGTGCATGAACGTTGAGGAAGTGGTTTTAGGTACTCTGTACGCTGATGTAATTAGTGTATTCTGTAATGTTTGGAGTTTGGTTTGTATTTGTTTTTCACTTACATTAATCCATGCAGGAGCTGCATAGTCTATTACAGGTCTAATGTATGTCTTGTATATTTTAATGATGCTTTCTGGTGTTGTTCCGTAGTTTTTACTAGTTAGACTCCTAGCATAATTTATTCTTCGCCAAAATTTTGTTTTTTATGTTATTTACATGTTTTATCCATGCAAGTTTCCAATCATATGATAACCCTAAAAATTTTGCAGATGTAGTAGTTTGGAGAAGCTTTCCGTTCAAGTAGATCTGAGGTTAAACTTTTTGATGTTTCGTTGATTTTGAAAATATTACTAATTGTGTCTTCGCTGTATTTATTTTAATTCTATATTTTTCACAATATTCACATAATCTATTTAGTTGTGGTTGTAAGTTAGTGGCTGCTATTTCTGGTGTAGGAGCACTTTTCCAAATTGCTACATCATCAGCGAACTGTGACGCGTATCCATGGTTTGGGTCTTTGAGTGGCATATTATTTACATACATGATGAAGAGAATAGGACTTACCACCCCTCCTTGAGGGACGCCAGCTTCTGGAGTGAAGAACTCCGAGAAAGTTCCCTCTACGTTTATTCTACATTTTCTATTTTCCAAAAAGTTGGATAATCAGCGAATAATTTTTCGCGGTAGTCCCATTTCATACATACGGAACCGAAGATCATTGTGCCATACAGTGTCGAATGCTTTCTCGATATTAAGGAAGCAGGCGACAGTGCATTCTTTTTTATTAAAGCTGTTTATTATAGTCTCAGTTAATCTAATTTAGTGATCTGTTGCTTGTCTATATTTTGTAAATCCGTTTTGCTCTTCTGGTAATTTTGAATTAATCTCCAAAAATGTGGAGAGTCTATTGCTTATTATTCTTTCAAGAATTTTGCCTACACAGCTGGTCAGGCTGATCGGTTGATAACTCTTTGGTTTATTGGCTGGTTTTCCGTCTTTGTGGAACATTATATATGTAAAAACGGCTCGTTTGGGTTGAGAAAATATTTTACATAGAAGAGCGAACAACGTTTCGACCTTCTTTGGTCATCGTCAGGTTTACAAAGAAAGAGGTAACTGACAGGAAGCTGACCACATGTTTGGAAGGGGTTGTGTAACTGAGTGTCGGAATGTCTACATTCTTCTCTTCTACCAAGAAATAGTGGAATTGAGCCCCATTATAAAGCCCCCACGGTTAAAAGGGCGAGCATGTTGGTGTGATGGCGATTCGAGCTCGTGACCCTCGGATTACGAGTCAAGTGCCTTAATGCCGGGCCTATATGTACATGTATATATATATATATATATGGAGCAATATACTAATAAGAAACAATACATATGAAAGGCAGGAAAAATATCTATTAAACACTTTCAAGTTTTGTATAAACAAATACTTTTGTTATAACCTTTTACCAGAACATAAACTTTATAGTTTTAGTTAGTTATCACCATTGGATTCCATCTAGAAACATAGAACCGCAATCGCTTGCGGATTCTTCAACAAGTATCTAAGTGAGTAGGTTATTAGCCCACTGCACCGAGCCGTCCCTACTTTAGCAGTGTAAGACTAGAGGGAAGGCAGCTAGTCATCACCACCCACCGCCAACTCTTGGGCTACTCTTTTACCAACGAATAGTGAGATTGACCGTAACCTTATAACGCCCCCACGGCTGGGAGGGCGAGCATGTTTGGCGCGACGCGGGCGCGAACCCGCGACCCTCGGATTACGAGTCGCACGCCTTACGCGCTAGGCCATGCCAGGCCCCATAAACTTTATAACCAACTTTAACTTCTTTCATTAGAAATCAGTATAACTGATTTGAAAAGGTCACAGGTTAAGTTGAATCATGGATATCGCCTACGATATGATTTATAATTAAACAGTAAACAGGTATGGAAAGGCTAACTACTATTTCTAGAATATTAGATTGGAACTGGTATTTGCAATACACATACTAAGATCATATGGTAAAATGTACCACATTTTGATTAGAGGTGCTACATAACACCTTGGACAGATTTTCTTTATCCTGAAGCAGTTTTTTTCTATTTCATGGAATTCGTGTAAACATATCTTCAACGGTTTTAATTTTGATCGATAAGTTAAGACCATGACTTAATAAAACTAGTTCTGCTATCAATCTTTTACTGAAACCCCACTATTGGATCTGAAAAGATCTAAAAAGTTGGAGATAAATCCTAACGACTAATTAGTCGTTAGTCCCTTTAGTTATTCCCTTTAGTCTTTTAGTTCAAAATGAGGGGCAACTATGCACATACAGTCCTTGTTTAACCGTGCACGAGTATTCAAAACAATCTGTTCTTGAAATAAAACAATAACAAGCTATTTGTGAAGCGTACACCTAGCACAGTTTCACGTCTTAAAAACGTATGTTTTAACAACAACCTTTGACCATATTATACTGTCGTATCTAGTTTAAAAAACGAGAAAGCAAACATACATCATATTAAAGATGACAAATCGCACTAAATTATCCAACACACATTTCTTATTTGCATGATAATTATATCATGCAAAACCTCCGATTATAAGGGCGATTCTCAAACTTGACATCCGAACTAAATAGCATAAGCTTAATATAACTAAGAGAAATAAAAGTAGTTGACGTATCAATTTACATCTACTTTCAAAGATTCTGCAGATGATTGATTGATTTTTTTTCCCCCATTTTTTAAAAATCTGTTTTGAAAATAATTCTGTCAGGAACTTCATCCCACTCATTTTTCTTCAAACATCTTTCACAATTCTACCTCTTGGCTGCAGTCTGATAATACTCAGGTTCTTAACAGTCAACTAGTGATTGTTTTTGTTTTTAATTTCGCGCAAAACTACACGAGGGCTATCAACGCTTACTGTCCTTAATTTAATAACATCAAACACCTGGCCATATCGGGCATCAACTGGTGAATCCTTATAACTTATTGAATTAACTTAAATGAGGCTCTTAATTTAGTTTCAGTTAAAAATAAAACTCTCAGTAGCTTAGAAGTAAAGCTAAGGGCTTATATAACGCTACCAATTGCATTTCTATACGAACGGTGGGCAGAGCACAAATAGCCCAATGTTTAGTTTTGTGCTTACAAACAAGCAAAATCACAAGAAAGAGGCTGTTGAATACGTTTTTGTTGTTCCAAATTCACACACTAATACAGCCTTTATAGGATAAACTTTTCAACTATAATATTATAAATAGCAAGCAATTTGGTGCATATGTACTTTTACTTTTTGGCAAAGACAGTCACAATACTCTTTATATTTATTTAAACCACAAAGTTGCACTCAGGGACTGTAAAAAAAAATAAATGTCCCGTCGTATCTGGTTTATTTCGTCATTACCTGAATGCCTGAAGTAGTTTATACTGTTTCAAAACATGTCACTTCTAGATGACCATTTTTTTGACAACTCTATTGAGATAATACGTGGAGTTACAAAAGTAATTTAACTCACGAGTTAAGTCTGTAACTTAATCACCAACACATTATGTTTTGAAGTGATCTTGTAGGTGTATGGTGTTTTAGTTTTATTTAACACGCCGTAGTGAACTTATATTTACAAGCATTAAGAAAAATATCTGTCGCTAAATAAATGAGCAACGTTGGGCTGGCTACTGAACTTGAAAGAAAAAATCAAACAAGACAGGGATGGAAGTAGTTATATCACAGATCCGGCTAATGAACATGAAACAGACTAAGACGTCTCGTGAAGAATAAAAATCCCTACGTTACTTGATTATCCGCTTTGTTTATCGAAAGTTTGGTGTTTGAATAGAATCCCAGCTTTTATCGTTATGTCTTTCCTTTAGTTACGTTTAGAATACTACTTTTAGGAGAAAGTGACATTTTGCAACTGGAAATTCTGGTTCTATTTCTTTTGCCAGAGAGGAAGCCAGTAACGTAGGGATTTTATTATCCATGTAACTTCGAGACAACTTCGTCTGCTATGTGACTGTTAGCTGGATCAAGTGATATGTCTACTTCCATCCCTATCTTGTTTGGTTTCTTGTTTTTCATCTTCAGTAGTCAGTCAGTCCTACATAGCTTTTTCATTTAGCAATAAATTATTTTATTCTAATACTCGTGTGTTTACTTTTTATAAAACGGCACACGTGGGTTATTAGGTTACAGAGTGTACTTTAAAGCGTTATAAAACTTACACGGAATAGTAATAAAATAAGTAGTCAAAGATCACGCAAATTGTTTTGCTCTATGAAATAATGACAAAGTTATAGTTACTGCTAGGTAAGTTCTAGGCCTGTTGAAGAAAGGTGATGATGAATGTAAATAAGAAATCCATGGGCCCGGTCCGGCATGGCCAGGTGGTTATTCCGATCGACTCGTAATCTATAGGGTCGTGGATTCGAATCCCCGTCACACAAAACATGGTCGCCTCTTTCAGCCGTGGTGGTATTATAATTTGACAGTTAATCCCACTATTCGTTGGTAAAAGAGTAGTCCAAGAGTTGACTATGGGTTGTGATGACTAGCTGCCTTCTCTCTAGTTTTACACTGTTAAATTAGGGACGGCTATCGCAGATAACCCTCATGTAGCTTTGCGCAAGATTCAAAACAAATAAATAATGAATCCTTGGTTTGACTGTTTGCCGATTTTCGAGCTTTGAACGTTCTGGATAGCTGAGAAGCGGCAAATAAACCAGAGATTGAGTGACTCTGCCAGCTATCTCTTCATATCTAGCATTTACAGAGAAGAAAATCCAGAAAACTTTTCAACTGCTTTAATAGGGCATCTGTGCCATCTTTACATAGAGTGCGCTGATGTTCTCCCCGATAAAAGTTTTGAAGATTGTGTAGTATTTATGCTACTAATTTATTTCTCTGAATTATTCAGCAGGCTAGATGTTTAACATGGATATTAAACCGGTATACCTCATTGAAACGTGATGAATGAGATGATGGAATTAACTTAATATTTATTTTTAGTATCTTGTTACATTACGAAATTTTTATACCAAGTCTGCCAGAATTTTACGTTATTCTCGCTAACCAATATACAAATATTTATTATTGTGTGGGAGAGCAACAAACTTTGAAATTCTGATAAAGATAATTTTTCTTGTGGAAAATATGACTCTAAGTTTGATTGTCACTGCAACCAGAAAATGGCTGATAAAATAAAAAATCTGTTCATTTTTATCCTATTATCTTTCAGTTTATTTAAATATGCATAAAAGAGCAAGCTAGGAACAAATTTCCGTATACTGTAAGGTCAATAAACTATATCTTGCCTATTAAAATAGATTGTATTTACATTACTACAAATAACGAATATAAAATTCCCGTAGGTAGTTTACTGTGTAATTAGCTAAACCTTAATAAAATTTCAGTTTGTTGAAGGTTGTAATATTGTTAGTTAAGCCTCAGCCACCGGTACATGTGGCTTACCACAAATTATTTGTCTCTTAATAAAACATTTCAACGTTTTAAAACATTGCACACTGCTGAAGCAAGTTTGTATTCATGTTCGTAATTCTACAAAAAAAGTTTTCCTGTTACTTATAACCTTATTAATTTTAATGAGTCGAAAAAAAAAATTATTCCAATGTAATAGCTTGTCAGGCCCAGCACCAGTGAAATTTTGTTGGAGCTACCATACAGTGATACGATATTTTATAATTAATAATATTATTTTTAACCCATTAGATATTTAACTGGGGTGGATGAGAGGGAAAATGTTTGCACCTATCTACACTACGCTCGGGCTTGTTTCTTGTTTTGTATCTTCAACAAAAATATGCATCCCAGAGAAATATTCGTGATTAACCTTGGCCCGTGTATATACACACACTGTGTGCGATGATAAACGTTATTGGTTAGTAATAAACGATGAATGAGTTGGGTGACGGCAATCATTCCTAACGGGAACAATACTTTCAATGTAGATGTTATTTTACAAACCCAAAGGTGAGCGTTTTTAAACAACAGTTTAAACGGCTTTCGTTTGGAGCTTTAGAAACTGATTACACAACACGTAACTTTGGACAAAAAGTAACAAACTGAATGCTAAATGCAGCAATAAACATTAATTTTGATAAGAAGTCTTTGTTTGTTTGTTTATGAATTTCGCACATAGCTACTCGAGGGCTATCTGTGCTAGCCGTCCCTAATTTAGTAGCGTTAGACTAGAGAGAAGGCAGCTAGTCATCACTGCCTACTGCCAACTCTTAGGCTCTTCTTTTACCAACGGATAGTGAGACTGACTGTCACGTAATAACGCCTCCACGACTGAAAGGGCGAGCATGTTTGGCGCGACGGGGATGCGAACCCGAGACCCTCAGATTACGAGTCGCACGCCTTAGCACGTGACCAAATCCGTGCACAGACAAAAGTAAATGTAATTTTACTTTGCTTACTTCCCTAACAACTAAAAGGACATACATAAGTTACTACAACCTTAATTTAGTTACCTGCAGTTGCGATAAGAAATTTATTTATGCCCTAATCTGTAGATGTAGGAGCGGCCTTCTATCGAAATGATTGGAGGTAAAAAATATGTATTTCAGAACGGTTGAAGAAGGTCAAAACGTTGTTCTCTGTTATATTAGTAAAAGTGTTAACACCCGTACCAGTCGTCCTGAGATACATTTTTCCTTCAAGTTGGTTTTTGTCATCACAGAGGTAAAAAGTTTAATTCTTTTTCATTTCATATGTCAGAATATCAGTTTATTTTCGTTTAAGTATTTCATCAAACCGAGCGACTACAAGGGGAAATGTCTTTTTTTTTTTTTTTTTAAGGACAAGAGTTTTAATTTTAAAGCAGTCTAACTTTAACCATGCCATAAGCGAACACTATTACAGAACGAACATCAGGTTATTAGTTTAATCCCCATTTTCTCTTTCTTCCACCCCTGCTACTTTCTTTCTTAACACAAACGGACTCGGACAGAACCTTGACAGACGATGAGTGACTAATTGAATTTCTCCGTAATCCAGCCATATACTAATTACCGTTAATTTAAAAAGTTTTATTTTCTTATCTAAGAGATTTCTTAGTATCGCACTCCTCCACTACGGGTCGTTTCCTGTCTTTTCTATTGGTCTAATTATTAATATGACCAGTTCGCTTCCTCAAATATGTTTACTTTTACATGTGGCGCGTGGCCTTGTATTAATACCCGTTTGTCTCATCTCGACAGGAATTTCGGGAAAATCAGCTCACGTGATCCAACTTCAAAGAATTGGCCCTTTAAAGGTTTTCTCGACAGACCAGTTGAAACTGAATAGGTGTAAGAAAGATTCAGTAATTCCTGAGACCCCCTGAGTAAGAACTTTTATTTACGTTCAAGCTTGACATACGGCTCTAAATGTTAGTGTTCTTATTGCTGTGATGCCAAAATGTTAATAAAAAGAAATAGATTTTTCACTGGAAAACTAACAACGAAATCATGTCTCATACGAAACAACAGCATAATAGGTAGCGGATCAAAAGATAATTAATTGGGGCATCCGTTTGAAAATAACTTAATATATTTTGTTCAGAAATACAAAATATATTTAATTTACAATTTTTAACTGCTATTATTATTCAGGCGCTGGCCTTAAAGTATTTATGATGTTTGTAGACATCAAAAGTCAAGTGTGTATTAAATATCTCAAAATTACATATGATAAATTGCAGAACTATTGATTATATTCAAAATAGTGACTTCAAACAAAATACGTTTCGCAATGTAGATTTTTATAGCTCGAAGCAGCCATATCATGAATTACAAATATTCGATCATGACTAAGTACTTACAGGGTCAGGACAAACTGATAACATCAACAGTGTGAACAAATATATCTCATTATTAGCCCCAACAGTACGTCTAATAAATATTTTCTAAATAATCTGTATTTGTTCTTGCTAACTTCTCTTTCCGACATTTGGTTGAATTATTAAAGAAATAAGATCAGTCATAACTGAAAATCTGCAAGTCGTTATGTAGCTGCTTTCTGCTGTAACTGTTCTTGCTTACTTCTATTACCGACATTTTTGGTTGAATTATTAGAGGAAAGACCAGTTATTACCATAAAACTCAATAATACAGTACAAATACAGTACTCCGTCTTCAGTCTCAATACTTGTGTAAGTTTAAGAAACTGGGCTAAAACGGATTTTTTTAATGATAATATAGTTAGCTGACGATGTAACTTTAAATATGGTGTTTTAAAACTCTATTCTTGTACTTATGTTAATAATCTTCTGTATAAGTATTAAATGAAATGAGGGATGTACTCCTAAATCAACAACCAGCGAATTGGCTGTATATAGTTATAGAAGGCGGAGAAAAAATAGCACAATTCAAATCCTCTAAAAACTACTATTTAAGCTAGATAACGGAACAAATAAGAGTATTAAATTTTTTTTCGCAAATAGTGGATGAATGGTGTCCACAGTTGAGTCTAATATTGAATAAAACTGTATTTTCAACGTTGTGCAATACAGATATTGGCATTTTAAATTCTGACGAACAGGTGAGTGGCGGTAAAAAAAGAATTTGTAACAATGTGCCAACGACACTACAGCTGCCATATTGATTGTTGACTAAGCTTTTCACCCAAATCCATGGGTTTTTATGATGCTAAATCACCCTTTTCTATAATGATGTATGGTATGACATGATGATGTTCGTCGATCCTAATCTGTAGAGCTATATAGCTTTGGCATGATGCTAACTACAAACATTCGGAAGTTTATTAATGAGTAGAATTTTTTCTCTTACAGTCTGAAATAAAAAATTGATATTTTAAGTTACTTGTATATACTAGCAAAAATACCCGCTCTCCAGGCAGGTATGGCTGTTAGTTCCTGTAAAAGGCTGTTGGATATGTAGCGTGTACCAGAATTGTCTGACAGTTCTACAATAATGTACTTATACCTGACATTAAACAGTATTCAACATCCGTGAGAAAAAGAATTTTATCGAAATTTTACTTTACAAATGAGCTATCATCATATTATTAAATCACTGAGTAAATTTGACTGAAATATTTTTTGTAGACACAGTTATCAATGAATGTGCCTTGCTTTTCTGTTGCAACACTCAGGATATTTCTATTAAAGAAACACAAATAACTTTTGAAGTTCCTTTTCTGATTGTTTTATATTTGAAACTTACTCCTTTTTTGTAAATTTTATTGGTTAAATCTGAAACATGATTTTTGTCGAAATTTCAATTATTTTATTTATTGCTCAGCTATAAAAATACTGCCTAGTTATAAAACTATTACCCAGTTATGATTGACGATGATAGGTGAGGTAGTTTCTGAAATCCAAGTTTTGGAAATATATATTGTAAGTTCTGTTATAATAATAATAAGCAGTAGCAATGATATTAACCTTTAGGCTATATATTTTAATCGTTGTGAAGACCACTGCAAAACGACTGTTGCTTTGAGGGATAGGAATCTTATTACATTCCTAAAAGTGATTCAAATGTATGAATTTATAACCAAGGGTACAAAACACACATACTGTACCATATCTATAAACATTAACACACTGTATCGTATATGTAACCACAGACATACTATACCGTATCTATAAGTTCACACACACATATACATTGTACCGTATCTGCAAACACACAAATACAAATTATATGGACCTGTAAACATACATACACATACTGTATACATTTTATAATAGTGTATTTTCTTATAGCAAAGCCACATCGGGGTATCTGCTGAGCCTACCGCGGGGAAGCGAACCCCTGATTTTAGGGTTGTGAATCCGCGAATATACCACTGTACCAGCGGGGAGCTACCATATACGTAAACATTCTTGCACTGTACCGTATGTGAAACACGTGTGGCCCGGCATAGCCAGGTGGTTAGGCCGCTTGACTCGTAATCTAAGGGTCGCGGGTTCGAATCCCTGTTACACCAAACATACTCGCTCTTTCAGCCGTGAGGGCTTTATTATGTAACGGTCAATCCCACTTTTCGTTGGTAAAAGAGTAGCCTAAGACTTGGAGGTAGATGGTGATGACTATCTGTCTTCCTGCTAGTCTTACACTGCTAAATTAAGAACGGCTAGCGCAGATTGCCATCGTATAGTTTTGCGCGAACTTCAAAAAACAAACTGTAAACACGCACATACAAAAAAAGAGGGAAAGTTTCTCAGTTTGGTAGAATATTTAAATACAATATATAAATGACATAAAAGGGTCATGCGTCAGCATTTAAACATTAAAGTGAAGATATTTACGAGGCCCTCGTTTAGACCGACCTCTTCTTTCTCTTCCATAATACAAAACTAAGTGTCCTTGTCAAAACTGAAAACCTGTAACGCAAAAACACGCACAGACAAAGTAAACGGAATCCATAATACTTGACACGCCTTTAAAAAATACTACAACAAACGCATTCCTGGACTTCAAGGTTAATTTTTCTCTGTCAGTTTCAATTGCGTTCAGCAACACGTGACAATGAAAAGAATATACTTTACGTAAATAGTTCGGATAAAACTGGAAGTTAGTAACAGCAAATTTAACATAAGTGATGCAAGCGATCTGCAATACTTCAATGAAATGTACACTAATTTGATGTAAAAATGGGGAAAAATATTATCTTGTTGCAGTAGTCACATTCTAGGAAAAACACTGTTTCATTTTACAAACTAAATATAAGTCTTACAGTGTTGATATATCAATGAAACGTCAAATGATAATAATAAACACGACAAATTATGAAGAATACGGTCTGGATTTCTATAATGTTCTTCAAAACATTTTGATTGTCTTAATCTTGAAGACGAGCCATAATTTAGGTCAAGTATTTAGGTATTATTTTTAAAAAAGTATTTAATTTCATACACCATTACAGTTACTCTGAATTCGCTCAGTACATTTGGGTAAATTAATTTCGAAAATTAATAATTCACAATTTTAATATATAAATGTTTGAATAATTTATTGTAGTGTTTTATATGTCATATTTTACAACTGTGACCATTATGTCTTATGGTTTAATTTCAATTATTTTTCGTTACTCCATTTGCACATGTAGAAAACTTATATATTTTTTGAGAGAAGAAAAGGGTTTTCGAAAATAAGTTGAGGCATCAACGTAGTAGTTTACATAGAATTCACTAGATGGATAACAATTCTGTGCACGTGAATCGACTATTATATCGTGATGTATGATACGTACTTGGTTCTAACACCGAGATATATATTTAAAAATATATAATAAAAATTGAAAGAGTTGTTGGTTTGATGTAAGCACAAACCTATCTGTGCTCTGCACACCACGGGTATCGAAACTCGGTTTTTAGCGTTGTAAATCCGCAGACATACCGCTGAGCCACTCGGATGGCGCTAGTAAGAGAGACGCAGAAAAGTTTAGTATAATCATGTACGTGAGATATTTTAAAATGTTAATTTAATAATCAGTGCTAACTGCTAGATGCGCAGGTTATATCTTTAATTTATCAAAAGCCAATGTAGGTGAATGAGTCACCAAACAATGAGGCCTCACCTTATATGGAAAAAATACGTGAATCCTACTTTTCGAACACTTGTTTCTCATTTGTTTTCGATATTTCGGTGAAAGTTAAACACAGTTTACTCGGCACAGACATCTGCAAATACGTATATATAATGTGACTAAAAACATAACATTATTCTAAGAACCAGTTAGCGAGAGTAAAGAATTTGTTGTTATAATACGTTAACCACTCTACATCTGTCCTATCCAATGCTGACGAGGCCTTCCGCCAAATACCAGGATTCAACAGACTGACTGATATATTACGGACACAGTAATTATGTAGGCGCTAAACATATATATTCAGTTTTCATAAAACACAACAGTTACAATGTGGACCAAATTAAACAAGTTAATTACAATCATTACACGTTGTTTTCTTCCACACAGTTTACAATCCAGATCTTTTAAGGAAAGACTTAAGAACGCAACATTGCTTATTTTATTTTTAATATTTGGCGCTCATTCTTCATTTATTTCTATTTGTTAACTTTCTTGATGTGGTATAAACAACACTGTGTAAGAACGTGTGTTTGTTCAGTCAAGATCTCGATTGTTGTTTGTATCTGAAAAGAGAAAAAAGTTTATCCTTACGTATAGATCAATTAGTACATTTTCCCAGCGGAAAGGACGTGGCAAGGCCTGGTGGTTAAGGCCCTCGGCTCGTAATCTGAGGGTCGCGGGTTCGAATCTCCGTCGCACCAAACATGCTCGACCTTTCAGCCGTGGGAGCGTTATAAGTGGTGGTCAATCCCACTATTCGTTGGTAAAAGAGTAGCCCAAGAGTTGGCGGTGGGTGGTGATGACTAGCTGCTTTTCCTCTAGTCTTACACTACTAAATTAGATAGCCCTCATGTAGCTTTACAGAAAAGCTGCCGCTTGGCCACACCTTGAAGAAGTGTAGTTTGAAGTAAGATTGAAAGGTAGCTAGTCATCACCACCCAACATGAACTCTTGGGCTACTCTTTTATCAACGAATAGTGGTGAGATTGACCGTAACAAAATACAACGTACCCATAGTTGAAAATGGGGGAATATATTTGGTTTGATGAGGATTCAAACCATCAACCATCAGATTTCGAGTCAAAGGTTCTAACCTCTTGGCCATGTCTGGCCAATTTCGAATAGAGATTTTTTTTATCTTATTTATAATACTGTACCTTATTTTGTGTAAAGAATTGTGTTTTGTTACATTATAGATTTGATGGTTGAGGAACAAAACACTGTATATAGTATTTTTGACTCTGATAAGAGTCACACTATGATTAGCAGCTATATCTAGCACAAAAAATCCGTTTCAGAAGCGTGTATTTTTATCGTCAAAAGAACTAAATGCTGAAAACTAGTTCTGTAAACAAGTTTATTAAATATGTACAGGTTTTTAAGAACAGGAGATGATGAAGTTCTGCATGATTTTCCAGTTTTTCTACATGAGGGCTTCGTATATTTAGAAGTTAACCCGTTCGAAATAGAATCCGACGATTCATGGTTCGCGACTCATTGGCGTAAAAACGCGCTGCGAGCTTTAGAGCCGTGAGTGCGCTATAAGAGTGGAAAGTAAACTTTACAAAAATTATCCAAAAAATGACAATAGATACTACTAGTTTTCTACATCCTCTGCCAGTTACAAAATAAGGGTAACTTAGTGTAGGTAGCTCATCTATTGGTTAGAAAATATGGATGATCTAGTGTAGACACCCCATCTGTCGGTTACAAAGTAGGGATAACTTAATGCAGACAGCCCATCTGTCGGTTAAAATAGAGACAATTAAGTGTAGACAGCCCTTTATATAGAAACAACCAAATCTCTAAGTGTTAAATAGTTTCTCCAGAAAACTATATCGACTACAGTCATCTTAGGCAATAAAAGATACGCATGAGTTGTGGTATTTTCGAAATGTGTTAATATTGTTAAAAGTCTCTGTCTTGCTAAGAACTTCTAATCAGAAGTAAATTAACTTAAAAGTATATTTGAAATTTTCACAACATAAGCGACTTCTTGCGCAATACATTGGCTAAACGGCTAGTTCAGAGACTTCCACGTTTCAGACACACTGATCCCTGACCAGAGAAAGGCAACCAGTTAACAGTATCAGTCTTTTCATTTCAGACATAGTAGTTGCCCCCCGCTAGTACAGCGGTTAGTCTACAGATTTACAACGCTAAAATCAGGGGTTTCATTCCTCTCGGTGGACTCAGCAGATAGCCAGACATGGCTTTGCTATAAAAAAAACACATACACACATAGAGTAGTTTCTGACGAGGGAAAGACAATTAGTCAACAGCGCCAGCCGTTCACACGATTACTTAACCGAAGAAGATTTGCTGTCATTACTACAACACTCCCTTAGCTGAAATTGCTTAGCGTATTTGTGACATATTGCGGATTCTAACCTTGGACCTTCAGGCCCACATCCCTGAACACTAACCACTAAGTCAGGTCTTGTCCAGTTTAACAGTAACGCAAATATTCGTAAAAACAGTTTGTTAAACTGTTAAATCAGTAAATTAAAACATGATATGATGAGATTGTATTGAATCACAAGATGGAAAACTCATTGTTAATGATATTTTCGGCTTTAATCTGATAATATATTACGAGATTTAACCAGTTTAGTCCTAAACCTACACACTTAACATAACTAACTATAGAAACAAATTAAATTAATGTTGTTAAACCTAAATCGAAAGGTGGTCTACAATCACAGAGATTTTAATCATGTGAATCCTGGCGTGCAACATTAAAGGTAGGAATGTTTGGGAATAAAAATTATTTTTCTTATAATTTCGTTGCATAAATTCACTGAAAATAAATCCTGTAGAAATTCGTAAATAAGTTGAAATGTTTTAAGTTTCTACCTAACAAGAAAGTAATATCTGTAAATTCGACCTATATTTCAATTTCCTGCAGGTACTTTGGTTCTCTTGTACTCTATACGCATCGCAGATCATGTACAGGCAGATACACGGAAGACTCATCACACGCACCTGTTTCCTGTATTTATAAGAAGAGAGAGAGAAAAAATACAATGTGGAACTATGGCTCTTTCATAGAATTTTGTAACAGAAATTGTAATATACGATAAGAACCAATACGAAATGAGAACGGAAAGTTCCAGTGATTATGCAGATATATATGACAGGCAGGTAGTTTTAATGTTACCTTATTTTTGAATGCATGTATGAATTACACCTTCAAGCACGTGTCGGTATAGTACGCGGCAGCCTCACAAAAACTGGCGCTTGTCATTTAGTGGAAACAAAAACTATTACGTAGGAACTGCAGGTAAGCATCCTCGTTTTCTACATTTTGCACACTCAATGGTTTGCGTTCCTATAACAACACGTTAAATATTTTGATCGGATCGATGAGATGAAGCCGTTGCTAAACATAGGAATAGTGTTCCCGAAATATCGTCTAGGTCTGCGTATTTATTTGTCATGCTTCGATTAACTTGGCAACGCATCAAAATATTTGTCGGTTGCCTTCCATCTTTTGCAAAATTTCGTAGAAAACTTCTCCGCATAACGAAAAATGTCTTGGACAAAGTAACATCAAATAAGCTTACGAGTTTTTCCCAGAAAGGAAATAAAATAACTAGGCTAGTTTGCAATAGAAAAAGGAAAAAAGTATGTTTCTGTGCAATATGTTTTGTGTAATCTTTAAGCAATGCTGACAAGTATTTTTTACTTACTTGTCGCCAGTAAAAAGATAGGTGTGTTATCGTGTATAGATGTTCCTGCATTTGGATGAATGCTAAATAAAAGTTGTTAAGTCTAATTCGAATGTTGGTGTACAAATGCATAGATTTTAGGCATGTAAATTATTCGTTTTATCTATTTATTGCCAGTAAAAAGATACATATGTTACCTTCTATAGATGTGCATGCTTTTAGATAGATGCTAAATAAATGTCGTTAAGCCTAATTCGAAATGTGGTCTTCAATCACAGATATTTTAATGATGTAAATCTTACGTTTTATCCATTTATTGCCAGCCACAAGTACGTGATATCATCTATAGATGTGTATGCGTTTGAAAAGATACTTTACTCACTCACTACAACATGTCTCCAACATTTCTGAATGTTTTTAACGTATCATACTTTAGTATACATATTTTGTTTGACTAAGACGTTTCTAATCTGTTAATTTGTAACATGATTAGTGTGATTAATTGAATAACAAAATGCTTTATTGTTTAAGTTTTTAAATATCCTCAAAGTATTTTTTCTTTGAGAATTAAATTAGGATGTCAAGCTGTTTCACAGTCTAATGCAACTATATAGGGAGAGCTCCGTCCAGAAACAAAAGTAGCTGAAATAACTGTGACAAAAATTGCGTCAAGTTTCTGTTTCGGCACCCGAAAACAGACTAATCAAAATTTGATCCCTCTTTTTTCACACTCAGTTATTTTTGAATCTTCAGAGAATTAATGTGTATTTGTCCACTGTGAAAGAACAGTGGCAACGATTTTTATGCAAATATATTAGTTTCACAGGCAAATTATGCTAAATTGCATAAATTATTATGAGATATGCAAGATGATTTTTGGAGGGATTACTGTTGTGAAGTGAGTTTTCAAGCAGGTCATGCAGTAATAGCGTATTAATATAAACATACCTCTAGAATAATAATAATAATAAAGAAACACATACAGAGTACAGATTTACTCACCCTATTTTGTGGCCTTAATATAAAGGTCGGTAAACCAAATAATAAAAAAATCCATTTTTTCAAATTTGACAAAAAAACACACGCAAAATACTAAAAATCGTAATGCGTGTATTTCTATTTTAATAATTAGACAGTGAGAAGGTTAAAAGTCTGCATGCGGGGTCTGGAATCACAGATTTATGACCCCTGCTTTAGTAGTTCTATAATGAACTCCGAGTGCTCACACATGGTAGCAGAGTATGTCACCGAAACTGAAAATAAAAACGAACAAATCACAAAATCAAACAAATCATGTCACCTGTACATTGTTGGCGTACTTCTGCGCATGCACGAGCTGTTATGCTATTTTAACACAGCATAACTTGAACGGTTTTTATAACAGGTGGCGGTAAGGTCACTCCAGAAAACAGTGTGCGGCGGGAAGTACATAGTTAGGCATGCAGAATTCTAGTAGCATGACATGATTAATATATTCATGCAGACCTTTCAGGGTATAAGATAACAGCGCTGCCGCAGCCAAGTAAACGCACAAAATACAAAAGCAAAAATAATAACAATAATTATTATAAAAGACCCATTTCATTATATGTTATCGCCACATTTTCAGTTTCTGATGGTCATGCAGTGCATGATTTGTATGTTCTCGCTATGCGTAATTATACATACATATATGTTGGGAGCTCATTACTTACTTAAATTTATAAAAAAAAATATGCAAATTGCCTTTACAGTGAAATTTTGTTTGGATAACTCATTTATCCGTAATGTGGAAGCTAGAAATTATCTTAAAATAATTCTACATATATGTGTGCTACTTCTAAGAAAGTATTAGTAAAAGTGGAAAAATAATATATAACATTATGTCAACCACACTTTATCTATCATATCCAGTGCCGATGAGACTTTTCGTCTTTTACCGGAGCTCATGAAGCTAACTAGGATACAACAGACTTTACAGCGGTGCAGGCGCTATTTATATCACCAATTCCATGAACAACAACTGTTACTGTGTAAGCTAGATTACGTAAATAAATTATTAATTACTATCATATTTTAAGTCTTACAAACAAGATCCAGAGTAAAGATTAAAATTATTTGCGAAAATAAGTCACTTAGTTGCAAATGCTTAGTACCAAACTGAGATTATAGCATATTGATCCGTCTTAGCTATTAGATATTTATCATATATGTTCTTTTCAACAACATTATTTGTTTGTTCCTTTTTTAGTACAAAGCAGCATATTGGGCTACCTGTGCTGTGCTTATCACAGGAATCAAGCCTCTGATCGTTACCGTTATACTTCTTCACACTCACTGCTAAACCACGGGGTTTAATCATATGGATAACACAACTTCAGATAGATTATATTTTAGAAACAAAATTAATTTAATCAATCGGTTCCGTTGAGAATGCATTGCTGATTTCAACTATTATAACACAAACACCTTCATTTTTCTTGTGACAAGAAGTCGTGTCTCACTAAACTAGTTCGTTTTAAAAAGTCATATTTAAAAGAACTGAGAGCATAACCTGGATTATAGCCATCAAACATATATTTCGACAGTGACAAAAATGGCAAGTGTTAATGAATTGCGAGAGATCGTCTCATCGTTATATCATAGGTACAGAAAAGGAATCAACCAAAAGTTATTTTAATGATTGGAGAGTTTAAAGAGAGCAAGTGAATAAAGAAAGAATATTTTGTTTTGTTAACGAAAATTTGATTGTACTTCGTTATATAATAAAATGGTTTTGGGAAAAACTTCAGTTCTGATAATTCTATTACTGTATGTGCAAGTATTATGC
This sequence comes from Tachypleus tridentatus, assembly GCF_004210375.1. Classification (NCBI taxonomy): domain Eukaryota; kingdom Metazoa; phylum Arthropoda; class Merostomata; order Xiphosura; family Limulidae; genus Tachypleus; species Tachypleus tridentatus. Next base: position 92,131,973 of record NC_134835.1, read on the forward strand.
CTGTTAATTTATACGTGTTGGTTTAGGAATATAATTATGTAATAATAACCATAAAACTGTGTAATAAATGCAAGACTACTTATTGTCTCGTGTCTTATGGGTAATACCACGTATGATTGACAGACTGTGCTCCAGTTCGTGGAGTTCAAACGTTGATAGATGAATAGACTACTCTCCCATTCCTACATGCAGGAGCTTAGAAACGAGGAGAACCTGTGTTGTAGGGCTATGGTGTACATGTTTTAAACGTTTTTATCAAAATAATAGTCTAAGGTACCTTTTTCTTTCTCATGGCCTCCAGTCGTTGTCTTCTTTTTTTGGCTTGATGCAGGAGTGCAACAGTGGAAAAAGCACTGCCCAAAGCATTACCGGGATTTTTGTGTTTATAATCTTAGCCCATAAATTCACATTGAAACAGCCGAGAGGGAAATGTTTCTCATACATTAAATTGTTTCTAGGAAGTCAAAATATGGAACAAAAGCCATAGAATCAGTTGGACTGCAAACCCAGTTCTGGAAATGCTTGTATCTTAATGTGGCCATACAACTAGGACACCATACAAAATTTCCTACAATACTCCAACAAGGATAAAGCCAATATTCAATTCACAGTTAGGATAGAAGAAACCAATCAGCTACCTTTCTTCGATGTACTCGTTCAAACACACAAACACCACTTGTCCACAGAAATTCTAACCACACTCACCACTATCTCCACAGGAAACCTATCCAGGCACATCAGTACCTCCTTCAGATTTTATAAAATACTCCCCTCCACACAAACACACACACACATCAATACGTCCCGAGAAGTCTACTTAAACCTATTCACTCTCACCAGTACTCCCACTTTAGACTCACATAAATTTACAGAAAATTTATCCACACTCATCAGTATCTCCCCAGAAGTCTACAGGAAACCTACCTATACTCATCAATACTTCCGCTTGAGATCCAACCCCCCTAACTCCGTTAAGAAAAATATATCAACTCAGACAACACTATACGAACCAAAATTCACCATGTTTCTCTCGTTTGTACCAAATATGAAGTAAAAGATCAGTAGGATTTGCAATATATTTAATATCAGACAAATATTCAAGACTGGAAAACTCTCAAAGATATATTATAGTATCTATTAAAGAGCTCAACAACGTTACAAAGACAGAAGATTACAGTATTTCTTGCAGAACAAGAAAATAATATGAATCCAAGGAAGGTGTGACACGGAACAAATCAAGTTTGATAGCACACCATGAAGGTATTATTAATAAATTTTCGTATTTCCGAAAGTCAGAAAGGGTTAGCCATTCTGATAGTGACAATATGATGCATATTTCCCCGGACTGAAAAACAACAGTACCTTCCAGATAAACATGGGAATATACACATAACTGTTTTCACTGTGGAAAAGACACAGTTCGTTAAATATTATCACTAAATGTACAACACAAAAACGTTGACTTCACCGATAAGGTTGATGCTAGTCAAAGTCAGTAGAGGAAATTGACTTCAGTATAGGTGTAAATACCAAAGCAGGTGTTCTGATTTTGGAATCTTTTTTTTTTTTTATCAGAAAAGGGTCAAAATTAGGTGAAGTTTTTTTTAGGTACAGTGAAAAGAAAAAAAAATATTTGGGTTGCAATTGCCTTGTGTTTACAAAAATGTATCAAAAATTCTTAAACACAGATAATGTGCAGGTGATTACTCTCTTAGTTTGAAAAAAATTACAAGTTGGATACAAAAACATTTATTGATCCCATTTGGCCAACAGTTTGCAATCCCTTTAGTTAAAAGAAAAAAATTAAACACCAACCAAGTATTTTCAGATGGTCACTCTCAGTCTGCAAAAAAGTACAGCTAATTAAAAACTTTCAGAGAAAATAATTCTGGGTTTACCACCCGTTTGTGTTGTCTTTTGGTTGGTTAATGAAACAGCAAGCATTAAAAACAGTTTAATATATTAATATTGTTACAACTGTCTGTTAACACACATCATCATTTGCCATTTAAGTATATTTTTGGATACATTGGCAAACGAATAGCTCAAGAGTTAGCGATGGGTGGTGATGACTAGCTAGTCATTCACTGCTGAATTAGGGAAGGCTAACCCAGATAGACTTTGTGTAGATTCGCGCAAAATTCAAAACAAATCATAACTTAATATATTTTGGGTATTTTGCTAAATTATTTCTAATTAAGCACCATGGGTTATCTGCGCTCGAACCACCACGGGTATCGAAATCCATTTTCCTGCGTTGGAAATCCGAAGACATTCCACTGTGCAACTAGGCGACAAGACATTTTACTGCGGTATAGTCTTTAAAAATAGCGCAATTTACTGAAGGAACATTCTATTGCTGTACTTCCAGCCGAAACAAAGAATAGAACAAGATAAATATAAATTTGGAAATTCAAAAACCTGCAAATAGGAATCGTAAAAATAGTAGGGAAACAAGACTGAAGATACTTTAAACCAATTTTTGCTCCATGTTGTTACCTAGAATTAAATTTGGTGGATTCAAAATAGGGATTTGTAATTTAGGTATATAATGCCTACAGTATCTTCAGCCTTGTTTCCTTAATGTTTTACGATCCCTATTTGAAGGTTTTAAAATTCTCAGTTTTTATTTATCTTGTTTGCTGTTGTTTATGTTCAACTATGGGCAAAATATTACTTGATATAGTAGATAACGTTATACATTTTAATGATAATAAACATACCTAATAGCTATCTGATAAGGTTCATGATGATTTACTGCAACTACTAACTATTTGATCGCATTAATTTGAGATTAAATTGTTAAGCTGCAACTTGAGATTGTCATGAAAAGCTGTTTGAGAATACATTGAGTTTTTATAGTTGTTATGTAACTAAATTATATGTATATAATGTATATTAATGGAAAAATGTATGCCTAGACTAAGACACCACCCCACTATTTGCGTATAAAATTTTACACGCAAAAAACAGCCTTTTCAAATAACACATATACATCTAAATACGCGTTAAATAACCCTTCGTTTATTTTAACTTGATTATTCTGCGAATTTGTTGAATAAAATTTAATATTGTGCATATTATTTTTGTATTCACTCTTTCACTTAATACATAATATAGGGGTTGATTCCGTAAAAACACCGATTGTATCGTGTACAAAGCATTGAGTATTTACGTGTTATAGTCATCTAATGTTCATATATTATTGGCTGATAATTTTAGTTTCGACCTGTACTGAAGCTTGTGAAAGGAATACCAGATATTTGTAATAAAGCTAACTTCAAGGGGTAATGATGACATTATTAACCATCAAGTCAACTCTTAAGTAATGTCCAATTTTAGGTTCAGAAAAAGATAAAGGATTTCAAACGTTTTTAATGTTATCTAATCAATAATGTACGTTACATTATTATTAATTATTTCCTGTCAATGATTCACAAGCTTTTGAATGCCACTTCTATAAAATTTTGTGAGTTTGGAGAAAAAGAATGTAAAGAAGGTAGTTTTGACAACTTCATGTGTTTCAAGCTCTTTTTCATCAAGATAGTTCTGCAAACTTCGGAACAGATTATAATCAGATGGGGCAAGATCTGGAGAATAAGGAGGATGTGGAAGTTTTTCCCAGTCTAGCTTTTCAATCTTTGCAGATGTTATCCTTGCTGTATGGGACCGTGCATTATCCTGGTGTAACACAACACCTTTACGATTGATCAAAGCAGGCCTCTTTTCTTTCAGTGCAACGTTCATGCGCTCTAACTGTTGACAAGATAAGTCTGACGTAATCGTTACACTGAGTGGCAGAAACTCAAAGTGGATCACATCAACAATATCCCACCAAATGCTTAACAAGACTTTCCTAGGGTGAAGATCCATTTTGAGCTTGCTTTAGCCAGTTTACCTGCACTGAACCATTGTCTGTGGCACTAAATTTTTTTATAATATATCCATTTTTCATCTTCAGTCACAAACATGTCCAGAAAAGGTGAGTTACGTTCATGAGAGTGTAGAGAAGTGCAAATATCCACTTTTGCTCTAAGGTTGGCTTCTGTCAAGTCATCTTTCCAAGCTGTTGCAGATGACAGTGAACTGTTGAATGGGTTGAAATAAGCTTCTGTGCTAGTTCTTCAACTGTTACAGCATGATCTTCATCAAGTGCAGCCAGCAACAAGTCATCATTAAACTCAACAGGACGACCTGAATGTAGCGCATCATTTAAGCTGTAGTCACCTGATCTGAACTTCTGAAACCATCTTCGACATTTCCTTAAATACCTTAAATGTTTTGTGTAGTTTCTGTTACACTATTGCCTTTTTTAAACTCACAAATGTGCTTAATGTGCTCCTCAGACACATCCATCTTCATTAGGGTTTATTTGATTAATGATCTGGAAACGTGGAATTGGGTTAGTTTCTTTTATTTGTCTGAACATTTTTATACACGTCCTACTATATATTTTAGTCATTAAAGCCTTCTACAAAGACAGAAATGATGATGCAATTTCTGTATTAAATTTTCGGACATTACTTATGGGATGACCTGATATAATTATGATGTTTCTTTCGCTTATCTAAAACATAAATGATTGTTTGTTTTTGAAATTCACGCAAAACTACAGAAAGGCTATCTACGCTAGCTGTCCCTAATTTAGCAGTATAAGACTAGAGAGAAGGCAGCTAGTCATCACCACCACCACCCGCCAACGTTTGGGCTACTCGTTTTTTCCAACGAATAGTGGGATTGACCGTCACATTATAATGCCTCCATGGCTGAAAGAACAAGCATATTTGGTGTGACGGGATTCAAATCCGCGCCCCTCTGATTACGAGTCGAGTGCCTTAACCACCTAGCCATGCCAGGCTGCAGGTGAAGGACACAAGTCGACTTTTCAATACCTCCACGGCATCCGAGGTACCTTATTTAGTATTATTCAAAATAGTTTGGTACAATATACCAATACATTTTTCTTGTAGGCTGGCAAGGGAATATAATAATAAAAGAAGAATGACAAATGAACCATTTTGAACGTATTTTCTTTTCTATGTAAATCTAATTTGAGCGCTTTTTGTGCATCGTTACATGCGTACAGGCTTAGCAGTCAAAAGTCAAGATCCTAAAGTGCTATTTGAACTGAATCTTTACTGTTTAAGTTGCTTTTTGCTCGATCATTCTACTAATATTTTGTGCAATTTCTTGCGATCCCTATTATGAACCTCTTTCGTGGATCATAATAAATTCTGCTTTTGAGAAAGCTAAGTATCTTACTGCTGTTTGTCTAAAGAAAGTTATGTATTGATTGAACGTGAATTAAATGTGCCGTGTTTTTTTACATGCAAGACTAGTGAAAGCCTCGCTAACGCAAATGTCACTCACCATCTTTTGTTTGCACTATGCAGAATCAGATACAATGACAATAACATCATACCTCATCTTCTCATATTGCTGTAGTGACTTTGTAAGCGCAAGCAACAAGGTAATGACGACACTGTTTGAGATAGCAATGTTAGAAACACCTGCTCATACTATAATTTAACATCAGTGTATTGATTACAGACTTTTGAAGTACATCTAATAACGCTAGATATAATTTATCTTTAACTCGCTCTTTTATTTCCGTCTCAAATTTCTGAAAGTATTCATGAAAGTAGTAAGTTTACGTATTGTTTTAGTTGCTGACAAATTTCTTCACAAACTTTCCCTAATGACCATCAGTCACGTGTAAACTCAAACCCAAACCAACTTTGAAAAGTCCTTCAACAAATTATTGAATTGCTTTCTTATCTTCTTTTTTGTCATTTAATATTTTAGAGAAAAATTACGTATACTACAAAGAAGTTCATTTACCCATTTTTTTTTGTCTGCCACGTGGTGTTTTCACATAAAAAAGCTGCTTCTTTAAGCCCAGTACTACTCCCTCCATGAAAACCTTAAAATCACTTTATTTTTTACTCAATCAACGGGTACTTTGTGTTTCGTGCCCATTGTTGAAGAATTGTACTTATTCTTATTTAGGAAATTATTATTCAGAACTCAAATAAAGCATACTTTTTACTACGTTTTCGTACTTTTCTCTATCTCTTTTTTCATATTGTCCCCCTTTTCTATTTTCTCTTTGTCCCTCGATTGATAAGTAGCAAAGTTACAGACTTAAAACAAAAACTCCCGAAGTCTGCTTCCCTGCAGTGGACACGGCATATCGCTATACTAAATGTGGCTTTGCCCTCAAACAAACGCACGTTCTCATTTCTCTCTTTTTCAGCAATGTTATTATTTTTGTAGCTGAGATAGGTACTGACTGTATTTCGGAATATATGGAAAGTGGAAACTTAAAATTTTTACTTTGTGCCATTTTACAAAGAAGGAAATTGACTGTGCGTCTACACTGGAAACACATAATTGTGAAGAGGAGTGTGTTTGTGTGTTTTTCTTATAGCAAAGCCACATAGGGCTATCTGCTCAGCCCACCGAGGGGAATCGAACCCCTGATTTTAGCGTTGTAAATCCGGAGACATACCGCTGTACTAGCGGGGGGCGTGAAGAGGAACAAAACAGGTTGAACCATATTACTCTAATAATTTTAAAATTAAAATAAGAATCAACAGTTTTCCAACAGACAAATAAATTTACCTTCATACATTCCAGCTGTATACCGTTGCGTTTGAATCGCTAGAAATTACGGGCTCGTTTATTCATATACACTCTTCTGCCTGTTCGTAATGTTTTCGGGTCTCACCCGAACAAAGAAAAAAAGCATTTGTAGGGGCGATGGGGTGGAGTGAGAAACATTGTCATTTTAAACTGGAAATCGTTCGAAAATTACAATTTTTATGTGAAAGTTGTGAGAAAGATGTGTTTGTTTTAACACATAGGAGTGAAGAAAATAAGTGAGTATAGTGTTTGTTTGATTTAAATTTCGCACAAAGGACTAACTGCACTAGCTAACCCCAATTTAGCAGTGTAAGACTAGTAGGAAGGCAGCAAGTCATTACCACCCACCACTAACACTTGGACTATTCTTTTTATCAACAAATAGTGGGATTGATAGTCATTTATAACGCCCCCATGGCTGAACATGTTTGATAGGAAGGGAATTCAAACTACCAACCATCAGATTGCGAATCAATCGCCCTAACCAGCTGACCATGCCGGTCTTCGAAATAAGATGGCGTGTTAAAATAACATTTTGTGAGCGAGAAAAAAATGTGTTTAACAAGATGTAATTTATATGCTTTTTCTTCAAGTAGCTAGGTATATAATTAGGAGGACAGGTGGCAATGCCAATAGCTGTGTTTTATGTTTATTGAAGTACAGTAAATTATGAGCTGACACTGAAGTGAAGGAAATGCAGCCATATTATCTTAGCAGACGTTGGACACATCTTTACGACTCAAGTGTAAGAATATTTCGAATCGGAAAGGTCTTTTACATACCCTTTTCAAAAGCCATCAACATTTGGTGGCAGCACAATACATATGTAGCGTCAAATAATGTCAAACTGTAGCAGTGATATATTCTTTTCCACTGCGACTTTATATCGGCTGTGGTTGTCATGTTACTTGCTCGTTTTAATATTCAAAATCTCTTTAATATAACGTAACTAACCCTCTTATTGAAGTGATTTGTATTTGATACACGTTTTTATAACATGCAGTTACATTAGAAAGTATTCGTACCCCTGCATCCTCAGTAGTTTTATGCTCATAACTTAAGAAGTATCACGATCAGGCTAATATAAGTATAATATATTATAAATATTATATTAACACACATCTACATAATTTTTTATGTAAGTTAAACGACAAATAAACTTTTTTATAAACAAATAACCAAAAATAGGAGGAGCAGAGAGTGTTCGTACAGTTCAGAACATGTGAAAAAACTGATATTCCCGTAAAAAGTTTGTTTAGTTTAGCAAATAATCTACATTATACCATTCCAGAACTAGACACTGGGTTCATAATAATTGGAATTTAGCCAGCAAAAAATTTACTACCGGCAATTTAGCGCCGTCTCCGTCATTATCTGCTTGGTCATCATGGCGAATAGGAAACAACTGTCCAGTGATTTTAAAAACCGAATTATTGTAAAATACAAGTCTCGTGTGTCTCTTTCCGGTATTGCAACACAACCTAATGTGCCGAAATCTACTGTTCAAAGCATAATTGCCAAGTTTAAGCTTACAGGATCAACTGCTAACCTCCCTCGTTCCGGACGCCCCACCAAAATTCCAGAGAGAACCCAGAGGAAGGTTCTCAGAGAAGTTAGTAGGAACCCTCCTTTAACACGTAATGACGTACAGAAACTGGTAAGGAAAACTGGGGTTGAAGTAAGCACCTCTACAGTTACGAACATGTTACGCTCTTCTGGGTTCAAAGCATGCCGTCTTCGTAGAATTTCATATTTAAAGCCTATTCATTTAGAAGCTCGATTGAGGTATGCAAGAAAACATGTAGATAAACCCTTTACATATTGGAATAGTATTCTTTGGTCAGACAAGACTAAAATCGAGCTTTTCGGCCACAATGATGTTCGCAATATTTTCCGTAAGAAGGGGGAACGTAATCTACCAAAGAACACCGTTCCCACAGATAAACACGGAGGTGGCTCGATCATGCTATGTGGTTCCTTCAGCTCTTCTGTTTAGGCAGCCTTCATCGCGTCAACGGAATCATGAAAAAAGAAGAGTACGTTCACATATTAGGCACTTGTATCAAGAATGATGCTAGAAACTTGCTGCTTGGGCGTCGTTGGATCTTCCATCACGACAATGACCCTAAGCACACTTCGAAATATGTGCAATCCTGGTTGCAGAAGAACCATATAAGCGTTCTGGAGTGGCCATCGCAGTCATCTGATCTCAACCTAATTGAAAACGTTTGGCATGAGTTGAAGACCAGGGTTCATCAGCGTCATCCGAAAAACTTGCAAGAGTTGGAGGTCTTCTGTAAAGAAGAATGGAAGAAAATACCAGTCGAGTACTGTCAAACAATCACGGAGGACTATGAGGAGAGATTGCGCCAAGTAATTCACCTGAAAGGCTACACAACTGACCATCAAAGTAGATACACGAACACTTTCTGCCCCTCCTATGTTTGGTTATTTGTTTATAAACAGTTTATTTGTCGTTCAATTTACATAAAACTTTATGTAAATGTGTGTTAGTATAATATTTATACTACACTCTACTTTCATTATCCTAATCATGATACTTTTTAAGTTATGAGGAAAAACTACTCACAACGCAGGGATACGAACACTTTCTGTCGTAACTGTAAACTGTTATTACTCTAAATACTCAACACAGGAGATGCCCCGCAAATTTACACATAAGTTCTAAATATTTCTGTAAATATGTTTAAAACTTTATCAGATTTTTTTTCATTCTTCGCATATTTGGATTGTCTCTGACGCAAGGGTTTTGCAATATACAGTAAAGCACATGAGCAATAGAGGTGTGTTTCATTAAACCAATTTCATGTGTGTATCTTTCTTGTACGTCATATTAGAAAATATGAATGGGGGAAGATAAGGTAAAATATTGGCTTCCAGCGTTTACCAATATATAAAAAGAAAATTTTTAATTTTGAAGCTTTGTTACAACATTTAAGATGCTTCGTATTTATGCTTTAACACCCATTTAACGTTGACATGTTTTAGCCTTAGAGTCCCTCTTCACTGATCGTAATTTCTATATTCGTTGTTAATTGTTAGGAATTATTTAATGGAATCATGGAAGTTCAAGTTTAATTCACAATCGTTTTCCGTGTATAACAGAGTTTTTCAAGAGTTTACACAATCCATAGAGAAACAATCGTTTGTTTTGTTTTGTTCTTTGATCAGAGAGAAATTTGATGTCAAGTGACAAGTGCTTGACTTAACGTCTGATACTTTCTCCGACAATTTAGAACATTTTAGATAAGTATAAAACGTGAGTAGGTTAGATTAGATAATTATCGATTACTAAGTTTGCCACACGCTAGTACAGCGGTATGTCTACAGATTTACAACGCTAAAATCAGGGTTTCGATTCCCCGCGGTGGGTTCAGAAGATAGCCCGATGTGGCTTAGCTATCAGAAAACACACACACACCCATTACTGAGTTTTATATTGAGCTATTTTGAGTCTATTAGAGCACGCTTTATATAGCTCAATAAGTTAACACGAAAATAAAGTGTTTTTTTTTGTTGAGTTTCGCGCAAAGCTATTCAAAGGCTATTTGCGCTAGCAGCCCCTAATTATGTAATAATAGACAAGAGGGTAAGTGGCTAGCTAACACTCCACCATCAGCTCTTAGTCTACTCTTACGAACCAGTAGTGGATTAACTGCCATTGTTAGGGGTTTCTGTATATGAGCTAGGATTTTTTCAGTAAGTGTCTGTGACTGTTAGTGATAAATTCGAACAATAAACGGACAACACACAATTTACTTGTTTTAAATAATTGTGTCCAAAACAAGTCAAACATATGTACAAATTTCTTTACACTGTAGAAAATCATACTTTTATCTAAAACTCAAAATTAATCTCTTTGCTTGTCAAAACTCCGCACAAGCTGATTCAATTACTTTAGAATTCAATTGACAAGACGAACTATTTTTCTTTACTTTGTTTCTTACTGTACAATCTGCGACAAATTCACTTCCGTTACTCCATGGGTTACTACAATTATATCTCGAGCTTTAAATATTTGTCTTATTTTTGCCAAAGTCCGCACAGACAGGTTCAATTACTTTAAAACACCTTTGACAAGACATATTATTATCCTGATATCTATTAAATTGTGGAACTCACATTAAAATATCGCCCCTTATGATTAATCACCCACTCATCAGCTAACTTTACGTTTTTTAAAAAAAGGTTTTGCTGAATGAACTTTCCTTTCCTTTTTCTCTACTTAACTTGCGCTCGCTTGGTCGCTTCTCAGTGAATACTGAGGCCTCGAACTTACCATAAACTACGCGAGCGACGCTGTAATGTAATAATACTCACTTAAGGTAGCGAGAAAAACACCAAAGATTTGAATAACGTAGCAGCAAATATCACAATTGAGCCACAGACACAACTCTTATTGAGTTACACAACCATAACTATCGCTTCCAAAATAATAACTTTTGATTCTCTTATTATGAAAAGTGAACAGTCATTAAATATTAAATAACCTAATAAATTAAACAATAACACTTACACTAAACAGTTACATCAAAAAGTCCTCACTGCTCAAAAGGTGAGTATATTCGGTGACGGGTTTCTATGGCGTGCCCTAACCATTAGGCCATGTTACGCCGTGAAATTGTATTAACATCTATTTCGAACTTATGCCTTACAGTAGACATCATTTAAATTTACCAGAAAAAATTGTAGTAAAAAAGATAAAACGTTTTTGTTATCATTAAGTGAACTGGGCATTGCATTATCATTTTATTACCAAAATATCCAAAAGAAGTAGTCTAGAAGTAAAAACTTTTACAGTATTATCCTCAAATTTGTGTCTTCTCTCAACGTGAGTGAAGGAGTTGGAAGCTATATAAATTATTGCACTAGATATCTTAGTTGATGAATACCATAGGCAAGTTAACATGTCTAAGGAAATGATTGTTTGTTGTTAAGTACAAAGCAATACAATGAGCTCTCTGTTCTCTGGTTAACTCGGGTATCAAACCCGATTTTCAGGATTATAAGTCCGCAGATTTGTGCTGAATCTCTGGGGTGGTGGTTGTTAAGAGTAGATGTGTAGACAACTACTGTTAACAAGTTGTACTCTTTCTGGTCAGAAGTTGCAAACTGGGGATGGGCATAATTATGTGTCTTTGAGTTGGCTATTTAGCCTACGTTTCACACAAGATGCCTGCAATTCGGATTTAAGATATCAATATAAATTATTACTAAATAATTAATAAAAATAGTACACCAGAACTAATAAGACCATTGACTTATATTAGTGTCAGGTTTTTATGTACATAACAGCAGGATTCTCTACAGTAGATGTCTGTGGCTTGTTGGTGATAAGTTTTTAACAATAGACAAACAACACATATCAGTTTGTTTTAAAACGATACATTGAAACAAGCCAAACATATATGCAAATGTTCGTTAACCATTTAATTATCACAGTTGCATCCAGAACTATGAATAATTGTCTTTTTTTCGTCAAATTATACACGAGCTAGTTCAGTTACTCTAGACCACGATTTGGCAAAATAAATTATTTCTTCTATACTTTATAATTACAATGCAATATGTGACAATTTCAGTTTAAAAATCGTCACTATACGCTTTTGGCCTGGCATGGCCAGGTGGTTAAGTCACTCGGCTCGTAATCAGAGGGTCGCGGGTTCGAATCCCTGTCACACCAAACATACTCGCTCTTTCAGCTGTGAAGGCATTATAATGTGACGGTCAATCCAACTATTCTTTGGTTAAAGAATAACCCAAGAGTTGGTGGTGATGACTAGCTGCCTTCCCTCTGGTCTTACACTGTTAAATTAGGGACGGCTAGCGCAGAAAGCCCTCGTGTAGCTTTGCGCGAAATTCAAAACGAACCAAACGCTTTTATGATTAAACACGTATTCATACAATCAATATAACTGACTAACTATATAACTAATTCAAACTACATTTTGTACATGTATGTAAGCCCGACGGATGCCTAGAATATTCTAGACACTATGATATATTATGATGCACTAATACTTATTCAAAATAATAAAAAAATTTAGAAGATACTAGTAACGTGATGTAATAATACAACAAGTGCCAATACACAACAGTTGAACAACACGACGTATGATTCGTACACAGTTACGTAAAAACATTCGCAATAAATTATTGGTTCTAAAATTAATTACGTTGAACACTCGTGATATACTTAAACCAGGGGTCAGCAATATGCTGCTCTATACGGCGACGTGTGTGGATCTCTTACTGTGAAAAAAACTGAGAATCATTCATGCACAGTGGGTGTTAAAAATTTAATGTCAACATTTGCTGAGTAAAATCGAACCTCTGATTCTAGCATTGTCTCACGGTGGTTGGTCCCTCGCTGGTACAGCTGAGGGTCTACGAATTTACAACGCTAAACTCAGGGGTTCGATTCTCCTCTGTGGACTCAGAAGATAGACCGATGTGACTTTGCTGTAAGAAAAGAGGTGATCACACTCACGGAGGTGATAATTCTTTTCCTTTTCCTTTACTTTTATTTTTCAGGTTAGATCGTTAGGGCACATTGCGGCTGTCGGAATATTTTGGTCCTAGACAAAAACAAAAAACAGCCTCTTCTTCTTTAAAGGGTTGTCGACCCATGACTTCAACCATCTAACTTATAACACTTGCATTAACTTAAGCAGTCATATACAGGTTATGTATTACGTTGCTTATAAGAAACATTTTAAAAAAATACAAAATCTGATAAGTTCATCACAACAAACTTCTATGTTCGTACGTGAATCAAATTGAGTTTCACTTCTGTTAAACGTTAACTGATATAGAAGAGTTGGTAGTTAGATGTATAATAAATGATGTTTTAATTGAATCATTATTTGCTGTGCTTTTTTAGGTTATTTAGCGACTGTAGGCGTTTGTAGAATACAGCAACTTGGGCTTCCTGCATTATGCGCTATATGCCACAAGTCGTTCTAAGTAGTAGTTTGAAACAAATAATATGTTAGAATTAGCTCAGATTTCTAAAGCTAATCCAACCTGAAAAGCAGTCTGAAGGACAAAATCTCGAAATCTCCTCAGACTTAAAACTGTTTTACAAGAGGAGTGGTAGTTTACTCCATAAGATATATATATATTAATATCAGCGATTGGTATGTAGCAAATTTTAGCAACAAAGCCCTAATTGTAATTAAATTTAAAGGCAAGGTCATTATCTACTGGACCTGATAACGCGGGCGCTTCATTCGAAGTCTGAGCACCCTGTCACCAAACGTGTTCGCTCCTTCATCCGTGAATATATTATGATGTCACTGTCAGTCCCACTATTCGTTTGTAAGAGAGTAGTCCAAGAGTTGACTGGTGGTGTTGGCTAACTGCCTTTCTTGTAGCCTATTATTGCTAAATTGGGGACCACTAGCGCAGACAGCCCTCGTGTAGCTTTACGCGAAATCCGAAAAAAACCAAACAAATTTCCCGCTAAAATGGAAACCGAAATACGACGTATCCTTGTCAAGATACATTGTCATAATATAACATTTCCATTGTAACAAGTTTATTAACAATGGTAACTTCAGTCTTATACCACGAATCTTGAAACATTTTCCAAAATCCTCCCACGGATATGGATGTTGGCCATATTTAATATTTGTGGTCAACAACATTTCTCATGAAAACAGATACTGGTTTCGATACGTGGCTCAAAGCTTGTGAGACTTCCTCACTCTTACTTTCTTGTTAGTTTTACCATAAGTTATACTCAGCTTCATTGGAAAGGATCTTTGGGTCGGAATTGTATCTTTGCAAGAACGCTTTTTATCTGGAAGATGAAGACGTTGCTTCAAATTAGCTCAGTGTATTTTTCTGGATCCTCTTGGTGTATGAAACACTCTTCTTTGCAAAGTTTTTCATTTCCACAGAGAAAAATGAGAGCCCCTTATCCTTTTGGAAATACATTTCTTTGACTTTACGTCGGTTGACAATATGACCACATGAATATGAATCCTCTTAGAAAGGATGTGACATATGTATCCACTTAAAAAGCTTCCATAGCAGCAGGGCTTTGTCAATTAGTCATAAATTTGCCCTCAACCAAATATATAAATCTTAGATATTTTGCTCGTGGCGTCATGGCTCACATTTGAGAAAACACTCCACTGTATTAGCATATACATATTAGTCTTATAAAACTAAATTAACACTCTTTGAAGTTTCCCGTCCACCGAACTAATAAATAATGTTCAATAAACTGACCTACAATTAAACTTAGTTGACATTATAATATGAATACAAAATTATTATTACTAACGTTTTATAAGCGTTTTTTTTAAACATTCATTTCCGGTAGTCCATCGCATATTGCACATTACAACTTGAAATATCTAAAAGTGTAGTTTGTGACTTGAAATCATCTATGAATGATAAATTTAAAGCGCAAAAAAGTTGTAACAGAAATGGAA
Organism: Tachypleus tridentatus; assembly: GCF_004210375.1. NCBI lineage: Eukaryota > Metazoa > Arthropoda > Merostomata > Xiphosura > Limulidae > Tachypleus > Tachypleus tridentatus. The sequence continues at coordinate 92,147,083 of NC_134835.1, forward strand.
CAAAAATATATACGCCGAAATAAGGTGTTTCAACACCTTCATTACTCGTCAAATCATTCTCGCTTTACCTGTGTAAGCATTTTATACTTTCAGACTGAGTTGTTAGTGTTCACTATTGTATTCACAAAATATTTCAGATGGACTTCTGTTTCATGCATGTCTAACTTAACTGATATGCTATAATATTGCGTGAAAGGTTATGTGGACAGGGAACTTTAGCAGACACAACATGTTAATAGATTTGAAATTTATGCTTTCACGGTTGTGGTTTGGAATCTTTGAAATGCGATATTCCATAACATTTGTTGAGGTTAACGTTCTTTGCCACTTTGTTGATTACACATTTAATATCCTGTAGAGATACTTCAAACGTTTAAGAAAATAAGTCATTGTAGCATCATGATATATTAAAAGGTGTCATTGTTATAATAATAACATATCTTGGCTATATAATCACATATATGTGGAAGTATAACCATACAAGTAAAATGTTTATTTAGTTTAATGAAACGGCCTGTTTAAATATTTTTATGGTGAATTGTTTAACCATGTTATACAAATATAAGTTGATAAACGTAAAGTAATATACATATATCAATTCTCACTCTCTTATAGTATATATATTTTTATATTACAACATCAAACGTTTTAAATATTTTGTTGGAGTTCTGGTTCAGAATCAGTTTAATGTGGCTTAGCTCATGCATTAATTTAGCCCTTCTTGTTATCTCTATAGCATAAATCACTCAAGAGCGTTATTGGCTGTGTCTTGAGATATTTTTGACCAGGGAACTCAAGTATTTCCTAAAACGGTCTGGCATGGACTGGTGGTTATGGCACTCGACTCACAGTCTGTGGGTGGCGATTTCCAATCTTGTCACCGAACATACTCTTCTTTCTAGTCTTAAGGTGTTTTATAATATTACGGTTAATCTCACTTTAAAAGAGTAGCCCAAGAGTTGGTGTGTAGTAATGTTGAATAGCTGATTTCCCTTTAGTCTCTCACTTCTAAACTAAGGAAAGCTGTGCAATAAAAACAAATTTCTTTAAATTATCCAATATCACTCAACAATTTTGGAGCAGCAGTATTTCCAAATTCCTAAAAGGCGCTGTTAGGAAGGTTAGTTTATGCTTTGAGAATACACGACCTTCTGCGAAGTGTTTTTTACTGTTCCTTTGTTGTCCCTACCAACTAGGACACCTTTTAGTGTTAAATTTTAACTGAGTTTCTTATTTAATTTAACTTTTATTCCATTTGCCAGCTTTAATTTAACCATTTCTGCCTCGTAGGGCCCGGCATGGCCAAGCGCGTAAGGCGTGCGACTCGTAATCCGAGGGTCGCGAGTTTGCGCCCGCGTCGCGCCAAACATGCTCGCCCTTTCAGCCGTGGGGGCGTTATAATCTTACGGTCAATCCCACTATTCGTTGGTAAAAGAGTAGCCCAAGAGTTGGCGGTGGGTGGTGATGACTAGCTGCCTTCCCTCTAGTCTTACACTGCTAAATTAGGGACGGCTAGCACAGATAGCCCTCGAGTAGCTTTGTGCGAAATTCAAAAACAAACAAACTGCCTGGTAGATATAATTTTCTCTTCTTCACTTGTTCTCAATTCAACAAACCTCTCACGGTATGAGGGATGATTCATGTGCATAATAAATATTATATAACAAAGGTTCTCAAACTTTTTTTCTGTTTTTAACATCCTTTCGGGCTGCGATCCCCTCCATACACACGAAATGATGGCAAATTCCACAATATTTTAATTTTTTTTTATTATTTCTCCCACACACACACATTGGCCTTGCTATCCATTTTTAGTCGGGACCCAGTTTGAGAAATAGTTTTCTACAACATCAAAGTGTCACAGCAATATTAATCCCTAGTTGATAGATGTTATTGTTGTATTACAATATTTTGTTATTGTTCAATATAGTTTTATTTACCACTCCACACTGTTTACAATATTCTGGCGACTATAGATATTCCAGTGTTTAACACACATGGTCAAATGAACAGGTTGTAACCGTCGGTTTCCTGGACACAGTCATGTGAACAGCGGAAGTGACTTTTAAAACATCCAATATAACACATAGAACTAATTCTACAATGCAATACGCTGCTCGATGTTACACTTTTAGGGGTTACTAAAAATTAACGAAAAAATAGAAATTGTAAAATTTAAAAGTAAAATTTCATTTACTGAGAAACTCTTACGAATTTCCACGCAGATATGACACAACTGAAACAGGGAACGCTGAAAGCGAAATGATATATTATATCCTATTAATCTCGTGTGAATGTAGGATAATCTTTAGCCCTAATTAATGTAGGTAGCTTGATTTGGTTAAAATTAACAATTATTAATGTGGTTACAGTAACAAAAAAAGGAACAAATTTAACAGAACAGTTTTGTGCAAATTTACTACGAGCGATGTAAGCAATAAACTGAACTCGCTGTGTTTGTTTTTCAAGATTTTCATTTCAAAAGAAAATGCAAGTAACGGCTAAATCATTTTTCATCATTTTTATCAAAATGTTTTTATGTTGTAATAAAAAATGACCAACTTAGGAGAGTATGTCACACATAAATAAGTTCGTCTTACTGCTACAAATAAACCGAGAAAAAGTTCTTAACTTAATTGCTTCTATTATTTTAGTCACATATACACTTCAATATGATGTTAATTATCCGCCAAAAGTCATGAAAGCTTACAATGCTACATATATTTTAAACGTTCATGAGTATTATAAACTAAATATTTCTGTTGTATGAGACATTTTTATACTTTATTAGCTCGTTTTCTTTATTTCTTTTATGTATGCTGAACAAAATTTTTGGTACACACTAGATTGCTATGCCTAGAATGACGATGATGGAATTCATTTGGAAGATAATTGATTCTCACCATACGAGTTGCTACCTGTGCTAAAGATTAATGTTTTTGTTTGTTTGTTGTTAAACTCCAATTTACACAACGGACTATCTGTGCTGTGGTCAATCAGACTTGCTACTCAGACACGGGGGTGAGAGTGTAAAGCTATCTATGTTCTCTCTATCGCGGAGAAACGTATCCTGAATTTTAACATGGTAAGTCCAAAAACTTATTGCTTATCCACCGGACGACTAAGATATATAAAATATTAAACCAGTATTTAGGCTGACAGAACACTTGTTGTCTAAGTACTTTTTATTTTCAGTATATTGAGGGTAAATAATGAGGACAGGCTAAAACGAGATCGTGGTGATATTGCCAAAGGCAAACTCATTTGATTGATACCAGGTTTAAATTGGAAGTTCACTGTATAATAATAATAGATATCATAAGCAATCGTTAGCTATAGCCTTCTAGCATAAACAGGCTAGTATTAAGAATGAACAGTCAACTTTAATTTTATTATTTGTATTACAGTTGATAATTCATTTATTGAAAAAACAACAACAACAACATCTTGTTACATGTAGCATTGCGTTTTGTCGACAAAAAGACTTCTGTCTTTTTATAAATATGAACTCTATGTATGAGAGACGCTTGATATAAAACTGCACACTGATCTACTGCAACCAAACCCTCTTCATTCTTTTTTTTGATTGAAACTGACGCAGAGTAGTTGAAACGATTGACGTCACACTCCAAGTTCTTACTAAAGACCAAGTCTCTTGTCTGTAAATCAGGATACAAGGTCTTGTATTATACGTTGTTTATAGATGCACGTGAAATTTTAGACGAGGACAACGCTTGTCTTGGCGCCTTCCTGCACCTAAACCTATCGGTGCCTTACAAGATATAATGAAGTGCATTGCTCGTTTTTTGGAGACATTGTGTCTCGTTATTATACTTCTTATATAGATATTATGAAATAGTATGATTAGTTTCTTTTTGTTGTAAGTGTAGGCTTTATCTTAGTATTTAATTATTCTTAAACACTTGTCTCCCACGTGTTAATAAATGTATACGTGTATGGGATTATAGGCGCCTAACCACAGGAGGCAGAAGAGGCACATATCACCCCACTTTGAATATTTTTCTAGCAGAACATTTTCTCGTCTAGTTCACTCGTCACAGTTCTTCCTGACATTTTCTCTTTTTCAGTTTTAACAAAGTAAGGCGTACAGTGTGCAACAATGTACAAGGTTAAGACGCCAAGTTCAAATCACTTTGGTGCGTGTAAAAATTAGTGACAATATGTTTGAACGAGAAGCGAAGAAAAGAAAAGGTATCAATATGAAAAAGTGCATTTCTTACAAATCACTATCACGATTCCTGCGACATTTAATACAAATATCACTCTCAATTAATTAAAAAGTAACTAACATATATATGTTCTTTTAACTTGTCAATGTTAAAGATGTTTGCTCAATAAGTTAATGATAAATAAAGATATTCTAATAATGTGTTTTTTGGTTGACACCGGTTTGCTTTGAAATACTGTACTGTACCAAATACTAGGAACTAACGGAGCTTGCACATATGTTTAGGCATTGCATACACTTTTATATTGTTAAGTCTTTGTTTCTCTGTGCGTATGTGTGTGTGTGTGCACGCGAGCGTTTCGTTTCGTCTAACTTCCATAATTTCAGTTTATTATTACGTATTAACTATTATATTGTTAAATGTTAAAACATTGCTTAGCTAAAGAAACGTCTAATATGTTTCTCAAACAGTTGTTCTTCAGCCACATATATCAAGACAATGCGTTAAAGCACATTATCTAGAGTATAACTATGCAAAAAAATAATAGATATGTTACGAGAGGCTTATGGGTTCACAATAATGGCTTTTAGTTCTTCAGTTGGAGATCCAGCAATCTTTTTTGCAGTTACAAGTAGGCACTAATCCAGGTTATCAGCTCTGGAGGAGCTAATGGAATAGATACGAGAGAAAATGACAGTAATTATGCATTTAATTGTATTCAGGTTTGCACCGATTGAAATATTTCAGGTTTAAAAAGTTAAAGTGAATGAAAAAGCTTGCTGAATACCTATTAATTTGGGGGCTTTTATATATATACATTGCTTCTTCCTTATTTTTCGACCTCGAATACAACTGGTATTTTTAAACAGAGATTTATTTTTTTGATTTCCAATTTTTACGAACTGGTGTGTTCGTAAAATTGCTATATATTAATTTACAGTAAATATTTCCAGATTTTCAGTTTTTCATTTGTTTTAGATAACATAACGTTGGATTGTAGTTTTCGTATAGAAATAATACTTGGTGTAGGTAAGACTGGGAACTGAATACGGGATAAAAGGATTTTTGGAGAAGTCTTGCTAAATTGACCTCTTTCATTAGCGATACGCCTGATTACAAAAACAGTCTGTCAGCGGATAAACAAAATAAATGAGATCATTGGACTCTAGAGCAAAGGCTTAGCTTCTCTGGTATGCCTATACTAGTGATTAGTTCCCTGTATATATGCTATTGTATAATATTAGACTTACCTACAGAATATGCTTGAAACAATAAACTAGAATATGTTAAATACATGCGAAATAAATATGTTGAGAACAATATAACCCACATATATATTGTTAGAAGCTTTTTTTGTACAATTTTAACATTTTTATTTCTAACACACAGTAAAATGACTGTAAGCATGCTTTGTTTTAAAGGAGAAATGCTAAATGTATATATTTTCTAGTATATTAGTTAAAAGTACTTGGCTTATTTGATATAGTAAGCTTCCGTCCATATGTGTGCCCGGCATGGCCAGACCGTTAGGGCGTTCAGCTCACAAATTCGAATCCCCGTCATACCCAACATGCTCGCCCTTTCAATCGTCTGTGGCGTTATATAATGTGACAGTCAATCCCAATATTCGTTGGCAAAAGAGTAGTCCAAAAGTTGGCGCTGAGTGGTGATGACTAGCTGCCTTCCCTCTAGTCTTGCACTGTTAAATTAGGGATGGCTAGCACAGATGGCCCTCATGTAGCTTTGCGCGAAATTCAAAAGCATGTTTGGTGTTATGGTGATTCGAATCCGCGACCCTGAAATTACGAGTCTAGTGCCTTAACCACCTGGCCATGCCGGGCCGGAAGAGAGAGAGAGAAAGTGAACCATATGTAGAATAGTGAGCATGTCAGTCTGTATATATAGATATATTGTCACAGTGAAATACACTTTTGTAAAGCCTTTTTAATTTGAAATACGCATGTGTTATATTTTACTTGACATAAAATACTTTACTTCATTTACGTTGTTGTAAAGACTTAAATTATTGGTGGAGTTTTTTTTTATTATTCGGTAAAAATATAAAGTCCAGTCAACTTAACGATCACAAAAACGAATTATTTCTTCAAATTCAAAGCTCTGCAGGTAGCGTAACCAAATGATAAACTGACAGGCCCAACCTGACAAACAAACTATATTGAGTTTAAATTCCATTTACTTTCTCGTAAAAACACAAACTTTATATTCACAACATTGAACTAATTAACTAACTGGCTAACAATGAGGAAAAACTGACTAAATCTCGCACTGAATATTTCAACTAACTAAAAAAGTTGGCCACTCTCACAGATTCAATAATCCAATTGAATTTAATTCGCTTTTGGTACATACTTAACCTGCTTTCTAAATTTTAAGAAAGTTCTAGTCATGAGAACCATACCCATTACATTATGTTAGATTTCCTGCCAATCAAACAACAATACAAATTTTATAAACACCTTCATTAAAAACAGTCTACATTAGTAAATTATTTACTTGTAATTAATGTTCATTTAATTACGCACAATAAATATATCAATATTTATTGATTTTACAACGCTCATTCTGTTTATGTTGTTCATAAATAAAACTATAAATCAGTTATATACTCTAATTACCTAAAAAGATCTATGATGTTTCAATTTTTCTCAATCATCTGTCAATAGATAGTGTTTTATTTAACACTAACGCATAGATTTCTATTTCGTAACCAATATCTGTGACATCTGGTAACATTGGTTCAATTTACTTTATTTAAGTCATTGACAATCCTAAAAAGAAAAACCAAACAAATACAGAACTACTACACTTACTATTACAGATCAGATGAATCACTTTCCATACAGTAATATCAGACTCATTTATACGGTTTGATTAATCATCAATTAAGGGTCAGTGTCATTCGTTGTATTGTAAAGAACACGCTGATTTTCGCCTTCCAAAGTAACATTTTATATTTAAATTGTGTGTTAATTAAGACGACAGTATAAATAAATAAAAGATTTATTTTCATTACGTCCTCTATGCATTGATTAAAAATGTGATTTAGTAATTATGCATTACTGACGAGAGTGGCCTAATGCCTGAGTGAGGAAATTGTGATAATTTATTGGTCTGTATCATGAACCAAGATAGTGGTATATATAATAACAGGGATCGCAAGGAATTACACAAGACCCTAATACAAAGTTTGGGTAAAAAGTACCTTAACCAGTAAAAACTTAGTTGAAACAACACTATAAAACCTTTATTATTGACTGCTAAGGCTGTATACATATAAAGATGCACAGAACAAACACCTATGTTAAACTTACAAGGAAAATAAAATCCGCTCAAAACGTCCCGTTTCTAATTACTATTTTCTCTTTCCAACCTACAAAAAAAAACAAAAACGACTTGGTATATTGCACCCAAACATTTTTGTAGGATACTAAATAAGGTACTACAAAGATCTTAGAGCTATTTCAAAGCTGATTTGTATCTTTTATATTTTACATAATTTAAACATCATATTTCTAACGTGAATAATGTTATCATTACCCCTTGAAGTTAATATTATTACAAATATCTGGTGTTCTTTTAAAAAACATAAATCACCAGTCATTAACAGATGAACATTAGGAGACTGTAACATGAAGACACTAAATGCTTTGTACACTATACAATTGGTGTTTTAGAGATTCATCCCCTATATTATGTACTAAGTGAAAGAGTAAATAAAAAAATAATATACATAATATTAATGTTTATTAGTCGTATTCGTAGAATAATTACTTTAAAATATACGAAGGTTTATTTAGAACGTATTTTAGACTATGTTTTATTTTAAAAGATTGCTTTTTTACGCGTAAAATTTTATACGCACTTAATGGGGTTTGTGTCTTAGTCTAGGCATACATTTGTCCAATGTTATGCATTCTATATATAGAGAGAGAAAGAGAGAGAGACTTCAGTTACAGAGAATGTTCACTATATTCTAAAAAAAAATCTCCATGACAATATTCAGCTGCAGTTTAACAGTTTAATCTCAAATTAATGCGATCAAGTAGTCAATAGTTACAGAAAATTATCATGAACCGTATCAGCTAGCTGTAAGTATGTTTATTATCATTACAATGTATAAAGTTAACTACTATGTCAAGTAATCTTTTAAAATCAGTATAAAACCAGCAAACAATATAAATAAAAAAACTGAGAATTTGGTAACGTGAAAATAAAGAACATAAAAAATTAAGAAAAACAAGCCTGGAAATACCGTAGGAATTTTTTACCCCAACTACAAATCCTTATTTTGATTTCACCATCTGTGATTAGAAGTAACAGAATAGAGCCAAAATAATGTTTATAGTATTTACAGCCTTGTTTTCTTACTTTTTTAAGATCCCTATTTGCAAGTTTTTAATGTTACTATCTTTAAAAACATTTTGTATATTTAATTGATAATATAAGATTTATTTGTAGCAGCGTATATTTCTGAAGATATTCTTTAAAATGTTTTTCATCTACTAACTAAAACCTGAAGATAATAATTTTATACGTTTATCCTATTTGCACGAATTTTCTCTTGTCATATAAACAAGTATCACATTTTTAATTTGCACGTGACGAAATTAATGAATGCTTCATTTATCCACTATTTTCATTTGGTAGCTATTAAGCTTAAGCACGTGTTAAAGTTGAAACAGCTAGTTCAAAATAAGTATCATTTTGCTGCACATAAAAGCTTTATGTTCTGATAAGGAATAAATAATGTGTATTTGAAGTTTATATAAATAAATGATCACACGTATATCTTTTCTAAAACAGAACCAAACAATCTAGTTTATTGTTGTAAACTATATTTTCAATGTTGAATTTATATTAAGGAGAAAATACTATCCTTCGCGGGCAAAACATTTTGTTGTTCTTGTTGTGACGGTGAGGGTATTTTGTACTTCAATGCACAAAGTTTATAAAATGTAAAATCAGTGCTAAGTAGTTAAAGTAATTAACACAATGAAGTGTCCTGCCTAGACTACTCATTTATAAAGCTAAATACTTAAGAGTTCTGAACGAACCTGATGGTCATGCAAAGTATCTCAATGACTGTGAGGTTAAAACCTATCCAACATGTGACACTCACCAAACACCTTTAGTACAAAAGACACTTTGAGCTGAATGGTGTGATAAAAAAATGATAAACCGGATCTATTTATCTAACAAAGGCTCCAGATCTAGCGACATTTTACAAAATCTGGGTATTGATAGCAAGTATACAACACAGCAAGGTGATAGTACCGGCACTCCAAGTATCTATAAACAAGTACGAAAACTCAACAACGTGATAGTACCAGTATTCCAAGCGTCTGTAAACAAGTATAAAAAGACAACAAAAAGATGGCACCGGTACTCCAAGTGTCTATAAAAAAAACTATGAAAACTCAACGGAGTGTCTATAAACAGATATAAAAACACAACAGAGTGATAGTACCGGCACTCCATGTGTCCATAAACAAGTTTAAAAACACAACAGAAAGATGGCACCAGTACTCCAAGTGCCTATGAACAAGTACGAAAACTCAACAACATGATAGTACAGGTACTCAAAGTGTCTATGAAAACTGAACGGAGTGATGGTACCAGTATTCCAAGTGTCCATAAACAAGTATAAAAACACAACAGAGTGATGGTAACGCCATTCCAAGTGTCTATAAAAAAACTATGAAAACTCAACAGAGTGATGGGACCGGTACTCCAAATGTCTATTAACAAGTACGAAAACTCAACAACGTGATAGTACAGGTACTTAAAGTGTCTATAAACAAGTATAAAAACTGAACAGAGCGGTGGTACCTGTACTCCAAGAATCTATAAACAAGTAAAGAAATTCACACACAAAACGTTAACATATAAAAATGTGTTTTTGTCTGAAGAAGCGTTCAGTCATGCATTTAACAGCAAATGATTTATCGCATGATGTTGATATCGTTGAAATGATATTCAAAACATGTTATCCCGTTTTCAAATTGCACACAGTGAATCAGCGGTAACCATGGAAACTTCAAAGACATAAATAGAGATTCGGTACTCGTAGCGGGCAGAATGTGTAGATTTGCACTTAAAAATAAAACCCTTGTAGATTATTTAATGACCAATAGTTTCAAACTGTCCAAAAATAATGTGTTAATATTACATTAATTATTTAATTCTGCATCTTTCCATTCGCTGCAGTTCGAAAATATTTTGGTAAAAAGGCCTGCTTTCTATAAAATTGTGGTACTTCTAAATATGGTGTTTAACCGTTCAGATAAGAATAATAATCGCAACAGCTAGAGGAACAACAGAAAATATTACATTGAAGTAAATCTGAATTATCCAACCCAATCTTAGTTGAAGAAGAAATACCAAACAGAATGTAAAAACAAGTGAGCAGTAATATTTATTAAACACAAACTGATGTGGTCGCAGAATATCACGTATCATGGTTTTTACCCAGAAGATCTATCCAATATCTGTAGACAATCTGAATAGTGCAGAATTCTGAATAAATTCTCTATAAAATTTGAGGAGTAAAAAATTATAAACAATATTGTCATCTCTCCTACAGCGCATGCACTATCCACGTCACTGTTGGTCATTCCAATAGCAACTAAGAACACACCTTCAAGATATTACCTGACCTGCGAATTAAAAAATACCACTGTCATTCTTCTCCATGAGGTTATTCTATTGACGCCAAAATAGGGAATAACCCAGAACAATAGGAAACTAGAGTTTACAGAAATCCAGCCTCATTTCATGACTAATATTCTACTGTTAAAAAAATACAGACATAGTTAGAAACATGTACTATTATAGCGATTTCTAGTATTTGATTATTTTTTATTTGGTTAAAATATAAGGATATGGATTATTTTTTTATTATTTGGTAAAAAGAATAATGCACTGTTCAGTTCACTTAATGATAACAAAAACATTTTATTTATCCAAGTAGCGGCTTTACAACTACAATTTGTGTAAGCTCCAAGAAACTAGTAATAGGCCGAACTTCGTCAACGAAGAGTGCATAAGTCCTACTTCTAGCTGTGTAGTTGCGACTTGATGGATATAGATGGTGACTGCTTTCAAAGTTACTCTAATCTCATATCTAAGTTTGTGTGTGCAGTCTATTCTAAATATGTATTGCTGGACTTTTATAACCACTTGCTGTTTAATCCACTTTCTTCATCATAACTTTTCACTTGTCATTACCAGGTCGGGTTGAAATATAGTAGTGGTAGAACTAGCGCCGACAACATGTTGAAAAGCTTTCCATCAACGAACTCACTGCCTTTTGTGGACTTTTTTTTTTTTAAAGTAATGTTCTCCTTATCTCTACTAAGGTAGATAGACAGTTCTAATCTTCAAGACCTTTAATTTATTAAAAATTGTTTAGCTTCCCAGTGGCAAAGCGGTATGGCTGCGTACTCACATCGCCAGAAACCGCGTTTCGATACCTGGGGCGGGCAGAGTGCAAAGAGATCATTGTATACAGAATTTTCCCTGCAGTTCCCAGGAATATGTATTTTTATTTTGTAGCTCAAGCATCTATTACCCTGTAGCTTTTTTCCTCTATTGTGAGTGACCAGTTGTCTCATTAAGTCCTTGATATCCTCTGGACCTTACAAGAGATAATTAATGTTCCCATACTACCTGCTGAGTCCACCGAGGGGAATCGAACCCCTGATTTTAGCGTTGTAAATCCGTATACTTACCGCTGTACCAGCGGGAGACTACTATTTGATCTAACGATCACGTAATTCTTGGATTGTGTTTTTAGTTGTTTACCTGAAATTTAAATTGATGGCCTGGTGGTTGGGATGCTGGACTCACAAGATGAGGGTCGCGGGTTTGAATTCCCGTTACACCAAACATGCTTGACCTTTCAGCTGTGGGGCATTATAATGTGCGGTCAATCCGGGTCTAGGTTCTGAGACAATTCCGTATAATCGTAAGAGTATATTAATAGTCGACTCAGAAAACGTAACTTAACGATAAAACAAAAACAGACATTTTTGTCATCTCTCATCTAATATGGATTAATTTCTAATTTCACATCCTGGCTGGACTTCAACCACATTATGAATCTTATCAATGGAAGTAATGAGCAACAAAAAAGTGTTATACACGAACACATAAAAAATGTGAAATTAAGGAAACTTTCTAACAGCGTAATTCACTAAACTCTTAGGCCCGGCATGGCCAGGTGGTTAAGTCACTCGGCTCGTAATCAGAGGGTCGCGGGTTCGAATCCCTGTCACACCAAACATACTCGCTCTTTCAGCTGTGAAGGCATTATAATGTGACGGTCAATCCAACTATTCTTTGGTAAAAGAGAAACCCAAGAGTTGGTGGTGATGATTAGCTGCCTTCCCTCTGGTCTTACACTGCTAAATTAGGGACGGCTAGCGCAGATAGCCCTCGTGTAGCTTTACGCGAAATTTAAACACAAACAAACACAACAAACTCTCCCCTTACCAAGACGTCTAAATAAAATTGAAAACATAGCCGACAACAATCTGTATGAAAATTCCACATCAACACGACACTTTTGCTTTACAAAACCAAAGACAGGAAACATTAAATGTGACTTGCATATCGCAAAAGAAAAAGGTTCAATTCGAAAAAATAAAATAAAGAAAGAAATTGCGAAGAAAATTATTGTGACAATATTATATAAATCCCATACATTCCGTTTCTCAAAAAGACACAATCTCTGTTTGCCGCCATTTGAGCAATAACAAAAAAAAGAATGACGTAGTTCACTTTTGCTACATTACATGTTGTAGTGCACGTAAACCTTGTTAGTCTTCTGGATTAATTTAAATGTTTATATATTCTTGAGTTGTCAGTGTGAATGTGTGTCGAAAATACAAACAACACTACTGACATATTTGTGGAATATAAATACAAAGTTTTATTTAAACGATTGTCCATTTAGATTTAAAGCGTATCTCAAATCTACTAACAAGGCTCAAGGCTACAGGAAGTTCAAATAAATACACTGGCATTTCTAAAAAATCCTGAACTTGTACCTTTAACTTTGCTGTTCATAACAGCGACTACATTTTACCTCAAACTTTTACCGGTGTGACAAATTTATTTTACAAAGAGTGAATGTACCAAAAAGAGGCAAGTATCAGAAAAGAAGCAGCGAAAAATCGGTGGTAAATACTAGGAAAAGGCACATAACATCATTTGTTTTTTGTTGTTGTTTTTTTTTGTCTCACATTCTTGGCCTACTGCCAAGTTTCAACAGCTGTACATGGTAGCTTGACGTGAACAAGAGAGGAATTTCAACAGCACGTGATATTTAACGTATAAATTAACTGTAGCAAATCCAACCAAAGCGAAGAAATATAAAATTAAAAAGTTTTTACAATTTTGGAAAGCATAGAAAGAAATACATATTATTTTCTTATTCATGATATTAATCTATTTTGACGATTCATTTGCAAATATAACAGAGCCACTTGAACTGAAATCTTTTAGATATATTTTCAAATGTAATATGTTTAAAATCAAGAAACCCATCACATTTTAAAATATATAACTCATTTTAGAAATTCATTAGAAACAATCAATTGATTTTCAAGGTAGATAATCATTTATCTATCAAATATTCGTATTGCAAGCTTAAAACACAAACCATTGTTGTGTGCTATAACTGAAATGCAATTGTTTAAAAAGAAAATAAGCAATAATAACTGACCACGTGCTCCTTTGTTAAAAGGAGTAGGGGGCAAGCATAAGGAATAACTGGTAAGTAAAAGAAACTTTTTTTTAAAAATATTCCATGTGGGGTGGCATGTTACCCTTCTGCCATTCCTAGTTTAGAGCCTATGTAGCTGATTCTCTGAAATAGTTTTTAACGGAGAGCTTGGATTGTGATATTAAACTTATGTAATATTTAGTACCAGTAACTTATTTACGAATGGCTTGCCCAACTGGATATTCTAATTATTTAACTTTGAAGCATAAAGCATTCTCTTAAGAATGACTGACTTCAATTTTTTTCTAAACAAACAAAAATAAATCCACAGAAAATTAACAATATCTCGTGACTTTGGGTAATTTTCCACAATACGCTTTTTTCCATCGTTTGGAACAGGGTACCATTGCTTGTTTATACTATATTAATCACTTACGCTTATTATATTAGGGTCAGATTCGATTTCCCTGATGGCGTTATTCTAGCATACATGAATTTAAAAAAACTTAAAATTACACCCACTGATGGAATTTTAAAATTCACATGATAGTAAAAAAAAACTAATACTGGTTCACAATGTTTGCGTTTTACATTTAGACTTAAGATAATCTGGTACGTATATCTTTCAGTCATTAAGTAGATAAGCCTGGTAAAACGTGTGTTGAAGAAATATGAAGAAAAGACCCACGTATTAAAAGTTTTATTATACAGGCTTTTGCCATGTCTTTTTTTATTTTTTGTAAAGGTGCTTCTCAGTTAAAATAGAAAAAAAAGTGAGAAATGTGTATTTCCATTCTACAGCACTGAGGTTTACATTGGTCCCTCATGTCATGTAGGATTATTTTTCAAATATTTCCGACAATATTTAGGTTCTGTACAGTAGATTTGGCGTTAGAAAATATATATCTTTATATACATCTGTAAGCAGTTACAGCAGTAATGAGGTCAGTGGCCGAAAGGATAATCCCTGAGATACGCTTTCACTGCGTTAGGAAGCTTTAGGCTATTAACATTTTGGTCTGTTATAACAACATTAGAGCTCAACGTTGGATTAGCCCTAGCCTGAAGCTGCTTGTTAATCGCTAGACGGCACTGGTGTTGAAGAGGCAGAACTTTTTTGTACAATGGTTGGTATAAGCGAATTGGAACGTCTCTTCTTCCTGTACCATCTAACCAAACGCAGGAAGATCCTTTGGCAGATTGACTCAGCCTAACATAATACTCAACAAGCTGTACTACACAGTCAAATAGAGGCATGAATATTGTTATGGATTCTTCAGAGTCTAATCTAAACTGACCGTCTACATAATGAATTCGTACACTTGTTGGTCCACGTTCAGTTTGCACACTAAGAGAAAACAGGAAACGAGGATCAGAGCTGTCACGCAGTATGAAAGTCCCAACAGGTTTATTCTGCAATAAAACCGATGCTTGTTGCTGAGATAAACTTTCATAATAATAACCGCTTATTCTTAGTTTCTGAACGGTCCTATTGATACGTTGAAAATCAGCATTAAGACAAAAGTCCATATCAGCAGTAGGCGTCGTAGGGTAAGGAACTGTGGGCGATTGGTAACCGTTAACCAATGGAGAACACTTCGGTGAGTTTTTCAGTTCCGGTCTTTCAGTTTCAATAAATGATGCTGATTCTTTTGTTGATACCACCTGAACAGTTAACTCAGCTCCAGGGAAAGGTACGATAAATAATCCAGGGACTGGGAGAGTATTCTGTGCGAAGGAATCCGGGACCGAAAGCCGGGTTAACATATCGGCAATTATACTGACGTTAGGCTTACTCGGCACCTTGCCTGTTAGGCCTAATTCTGAAAATTTTCAATTTTCAAATAGAATAATTATTTCAACAGCCTATTGGGATTATTTAACAATATAACATACGCGAATTAGAATAGAACTTCCACCACTTTATTATTGGAATTAGTGATGATATATTTATATATGAGTCTTTTAATCGTTTGAAGTTTTTGGCACGTGGATACTATACAATAAAACCTAATCTTTAAAAATGGTTTGCTAAAAAAGGCAGTATTCAATGGCAGTGTATGCCGTTAATAGCTCTACAAAAGCCACCTAAAACACACGTCACAATTTTTCGAAAGCTCGGTGACACACACCATATGATGTATTCCACTAGTACTAACGTCTGTGCACGGAACAAATTTCAGGTCATACTGTGTCTCTACAAACGCTGAAACATGAATGAAAGTACAAAAATTAAAGACAAGTTACATATGTCTTGTAAAATATTTCCATTTCACATACACAAATAAATCAAAAGTTTGCGAGATAGTGAACAACTCAATTATTTAACAACTCGTGACATAAATATTAGGTGTATTTGAATTATTGTAGTGTATTACATATATAGACACTCGATTTTGTACTGAAAATATAAAATTATGTATATGTAATCTTGGCATATGAATAGTGAAATTATATTTCATCTGTGTTGAAATGCATAAAAGTAAACTATAAATTTTAAAAATGAATAATTTTATCAACGGAGACGTTAAAGATTATAACATTTAATGACTAAAACCCTTCTAGTTCATCTAAATGATAGTAAAGTGCAGCAACTGACCTGTAAACCAACTAAATTAAGCTGTATTTCTACAGGGTCGAGCTGAGTATAAAGCTGTGTCAGACTTAACGAAATGTTAAACCATTTTTGTATGACAGATCTCTCTATATCTGATATACTGTTTATGTTTATAGGTTAGATATATATCTATGTATATATACATATATACGAATATTCACCTACCCATTAATTATCAGGAAATAACGCCAATAGAACTATTTGATATTAAGAACCTTCACATTTGCACAACTTCGTTTCTATAAACGCCATACAAATTCACCATTAAATATCACATATTAACCTTACTCCACGTACTTTCTGCGGATAAAACCTTGTTCGTAAAACCGAGAAGCGGGAAATGAAATACTTTAACATCGCACAACTACTCTTAAATCAGCAATTCCACAGTTAGAATAGCTGTCACGTTGCATGTTGAGCCCTTTACTTAGAATCTAGCTGGACTGCGAATACGGTGGCCTCCCGTTTCCGAGAATTCCTGGGAGACCACGGTTATTCGGCACCGAAACCTTTTCTTTGAACTGACTAGTTCTTTGTTATAGGCATGCGCACAACGTTTATATAGAGTTCTCGGTAATGACGGGCCAAATATGGTAACAGAACCACCCATATTTGCACGAGGCACGATATTTTTTGTTGATTGGTGGAACTGATGTTCATTCATATATCGCGCTTCACTATCCATGTCATACTATCAGAACTATGAGAGTAAAATATTGTGGTATGACTTTGCAGAAACTGAGTTATTAGTAACCAAATGCTGGTAACGAACTCTAATAAATATTACTTTATGAAGTTAATAATCTGAAAAATCATTAAGAAAATTATGAGGTTAATAAAGTATTCAAAATATCGATGCCCTACTTCTGTTGCTTGGTTTTGAATCGCGGTTATTCGCATCTGATATAACCGTAAACGATCAATCAAGAAGAAATGTATATTCTGAGTGTGTGTGTGTATGCTTAAACTGGAAGCGTCAATATACGAGTGACAGTATAAAAAAAAATCAATTATGTAACAGTTTGACAGGAGATGGATGTAAAGAGTGAAATTAAAATATTTAACACGAGGAAAACTGAAATGATTGAGTTCGTTTTTCCTTTTTTGTCGCGTTTTTATTGTTTAATTTTATTGTACATCAAATATTTCTTTATGTTCTCGTTAATCTTGTATTTGTTGGTAAAAACAGCGCTTAGCACGAAAACCACTTGTCTCTAATATGTATATTTTAATATTTTGAAGAATTTGTCAATAATCGGGCACTCCAGGTACAAGATCTCGTGAACTTCCTGTTGACTAACTTTAAAAGTGATACACCGTTTTTATTGTATCCCGTTATAATACAATGTTGTTGTTGTTTTTTAGGGCTATTCAAATTTTGTGAATTCGGTTATAAGCTAGACGTGTTTAAAAGAATGTGTGTAAAGGCTGGATTTAAAATTGTATTGAGTGATAACTGAATTGCTATCGTCCTGATTACCAACAGCCATTCTAGTGATGTGCTATTGTGGTCTATTCATATTGTTGTCTATGTTTTTAATTTAGACGATTATTTTTCTTATTTGGCTTGAGGGAAATTTGATGTCACGTAAATGAGCGCATGATTCCTCGTCTGGATATTTCTCCAAAGTTTAACAACAGCTTGAAATGGATATAAAAAATGAGTTAGTTAATGAATAATAAATACATTATGTATATTTTTTCGGTAAGCCGATTAAAAAATCAGTGCTGTACGTTTGGAGTTTCTATTAGCAACGAAGTACAACAGATAAGAAATTGGCAAGCATGCCAATTTCTGTTTAAACGATATTTTTATGTGAAACTGTAGGATTTATAGTCAAATAAATAAAATTTCTTCATTGCCTATAAGTGGAGTAAACCTTGCATTCTCATTTTTAACAAAATGGTCTAAAAGAGCTCTCAAAGCAGTATAAATCATTACAGTAATATATATATATTTCTTGAGTGCAAATATCATGAAACAACACAAATTTGATTATCTATCGATCAAAATATCTATATCATAGCCAAATGTCTGTCATGCTTTGTATCTCCTGAATGGTTAAAATAGAAAAAAAAAAAAGTGTATCAAAATGCTTACTTTCTAAAGTACGTCAAAGAAAAGTATTCATTTTTTGCAATTCCTAATATTTCTTATCGATACTAACATCGATCTGTCAGTCTTCGTATGTGCTGAACAGCCAGTCTAAGAAGAAGGAAAAAAGCTTATTAAGAACGAAAATGTTTCTCTTTGTGAGGGAATTTTTCGAGAAAAACAGACTTCATTTGTCAACCGAATCAAAGAAATATTTCCAAGATAAGAGCGTGAAGAGAAAGATACATCAAGAAATGTGTTTAAGTATATATATATATGCATATATTTGTTGCTGTTCGGTTTATATTTATTTTATTTTTCTTTGTATTTTTCCTGTCAGTATTATATGCATTCCTGATTTTATTCTACCGTGTGTAATAAATTGATTTGAATTTAACTGAATAACTTTCCATTGACATTTCCTGTAGAAATGACAACTGTTAAAAAGCGCTCACTTCGACAGCGATTTTTCTTTCATTTAGTAAAATTACAAGGAAAGGTGGCTACTTAGCGAACCTGAGTCCACTGTATGGACTCATTGCACCCAAAGCAAAGCACTTTTGGCTACAATACGTTGCAGTCAGTATCCTTTGCTTAGAAAAAAAAAAACGTTTTTTCTTATTGAAATAATGCATGGAATAACGAAAGATGGTTGTAAACGGCCCACTAGACAACTATATTGCTTATATGTTCTGATCCAAGGTATTGAGATTAATGCATATTTATTCATCACTATTTTTAGGAACACTGCCGTTGAATTATTTCAATGGTTATCTGCTAGTTATTTGATAATGTATTATTTATAATTTTTTTGATTCTGCAAATATATTCTCAACTTGTCACGAAGTCCGTACAGCAAGTCTGCTTGGAAACGTTTATTTCAGTTTTATAACTATAAAGGTAATATACTATATAATATTAGCATAAGAAATTGAATAATCTGTAATCACAAATATTCATCACTAGATATCATCATGTTCATAGTAAGTGCTGAGTTCCTCATTCGTGTGATAAACTAATGTTGATGGTGCAACTAAGGAAAATGTGTACTTAGGGATA
Source organism: Tachypleus tridentatus (assembly GCF_004210375.1). NCBI lineage: Eukaryota > Metazoa > Arthropoda > Merostomata > Xiphosura > Limulidae > Tachypleus > Tachypleus tridentatus. Next base: position 92,166,792 of record NC_134835.1, read on the forward strand.
GATTGTTTTATTTATTTTACTGACGAGGTTCACAGAAGGTATGTGTGTGTTTTCATATAGCAAAACCACATCGAGCTATGTGGTGAATCCACCCTGGGGAATCGAACACCTGATTTTAGCCTTGTAAACCCTTACATTTACCGCTGGAACACAAGGGGTTCGGAAAAGTTGTGAAGGTCGATATTAATTGTTGTTAACCAAATATAATTATTAATTAGAAAGTATTTAATTTTAACTTTTATTATGTTCTTATTAAGTTTTTTTATAATTAGATACTTATTAGTTTTGTTTCATGAAAACTAATTAATATATAATTATAAAAATGAAACAGTAAAATATATAACATTAAAGCTCGAAAGTAAATATTTAAAAAATGAATTACTAATTAATAAAAATGACAAAAGTTTGGCATGGTTAATTATTTATTTATATCTATATGCACAGTTACGACAGAAAGTGTTCGTTCCCCTGTGTCCCGAGTGGTTTTTTGCTCATAACTTAAGAAGTATCACGATCAAGCTAATATAAGTATAATATATTATAAATATTATATTAACACACATCTACATATTTTTTTATGTAAATTAAACGACAAATAAACTGTTTATAAACAAATAACCAAAAATAGGAGGAGCAGAAAGTGTTCGTACAGTTCAGAACGTGTGAAAAAACTGATATTCCCGTAAAAATTTTGTTTAGTTTAGGGAATCTACATTATACCATTCCATTCCAGAACTAGACACTGGGTTCATAATTATTGGAATTTAGCCAGCAAAAAATTTACTTCCGGCAATTTAGCGCCGTCTCCGTCATTATCTACTTGGTCATCATGGCGAATAGGAAACAACTGTCCATTGATTTAAAAAACCGAATTATTGTAAAATACAAGTCTCGTGTGTCTCTTTCCGGTATTGCTACACAACCTAATGTGCCGAAATCTACTGACTTCTCTGAGAACCTTCCTCTTGGTTCTCTCTGGAATTTTGGTGGGGCGTCCAGAACGAGGGAGGTTTGCAGGAACCCTCCTTTAACACGTAATGACGTACAGAAACTGGTGAGGGAAACGGGTTGAAGTAAGCACCTCTACAGTTCCGAACATGTTACGCTCTTCTGGGTTCAAAGCATGCCGTCTTCGTAGAACTCCATATTTAAAGCCTGTTCATTTAGAAGCACGATTGAGGTATGCAAGAAAACATGTAGATAAACTCTTTTCCTACTGGAAGAGTATTCTTTGGTCAGACGAGACTAAAATCGAGCTTTTCGGGCACAATGATATTCGCAATATTTGCCGTAAGAAGGGGGAACGTAATCTACCAAAGAACACCGTTCCCACAGATAAACACGGAGGTGGCTCGATCATGCTATGTAATTCCTTCAGCTCTTCTGTTTAGGCAGCCTTCATCGCGTCAACGGAATCATGAAAAAAGAAGAGTACGTTGATATATTAGTCACTTATATCAAGAATGATGCTCAGAACTTACGGCTTGGGCGTCGTTGGATCTTCCAGCACGATAATGACCCTAAGCACTCATCGAAATATGTGCAATCCTGGTTGCAGAGGAACCATATAAGCGTTCTGGAGTGGCCATCGCAGTCATCTGATCTCAACCTAATTGAAAACGTTTGGCATGAGTTGAAGACCAGGGTTCATCAGTGCCATCCGAAAAACATGCAAGAGATGTAGGTCTTCTGTAAAGAGAAATGGAAGGAAATACCAGTCGAGTACTGTTAAACAATCATGGAGGACTATGAGGAGAGGTTGCGCCAAGTAATTCACCTGAAAGGCTACACAACTGACTATTAAAGTAGACGCACGAACACTTTCTGCCCCTGCTATTTGTTATTTGTTTATAAACAGTTTATTTGTCGTTCAATTTACACAAAAAAATATGTAAACGTGTGTTATTATAATATTTATAATATCCTGTACTTTCATTATCGTAATCGTGATACTTTTTAAGTTATAAGGACAAAACTATTCACGACGCAGGGGTACGAACACTTTCTGTCGTAACTATATGTGTGTATAAAATGCATATTTGCTGGTTTCTTTGGAATTAGACACAAAACTACACAACGAGCTATCTTTGCTCTACCCATTGTGGCCTGGCATGGCAGGGTGGTTAAGGCACTCGACTCGTAATCTGAGGGTCCCGAGTTTGAATTCTCGTCGCACCAAACATGTTCGCTCTTTGAGCCGTGGGTGCGTTATAAAGTGATGGTAAATCCCACTGTTCGTTTGTAAAAGACTAGCCCAAGAGTTGTCGGTGGGTGGTGATGACCAACTGCCTTCCATCTAGTCTTACACTGCTAAATTAAGGACGGCTAGCGTAAATAGCCCTCGTGTATTTTTGCGCGAAATTCAAACCAAACCTCTACCCACCACGGGTGTCGAAGATCACTTTTTAGCGTTGTGAGTCCGTTGTAAGTAGGAGAAGAAATGACATCCAAGATTTACACGCACGTTGCTACTGATCGTATGTACTCTGGTGAGCAAGAGTGTTTCCCATATTACAATGAACAATCTATCACGTTTTTAAGTCTAGCCCTCAAGTGACACAACGGTATGTTTGCGGATTTATACTGCTAAAAACCGGGTTTTGACACTTTGTGCTCAGTAACAAACAACATCTTATTGTCTGAAATTTGGTCAAAGACATGACAGTGACTTCACTCATCTTCCTTAGTGAGCAAAGATCTTTGGATCGCAACACAGTTATGTAATTCTGAAATGAGTTTGAACGTCTTCGGCATTTGTTCTGTTAAATCGAATAAGACATTTTTCGGCACCTTAAAAGCCATACTTCTGTCTGAGTCCATACTGTTTTCAGTAAGATTCCGAATATTTATTTTAGCTAATTTCGTCTTTCATGTAACAACAAGTTATATTCCTGAAAATAGTTTCATGTGATTACAACTTTCATTTTATCATAATAAACCAATAAGCATTTTAGAAATTTTAAGAATTTCAGAGGGTACATGTATATTAATATGGGTGTATAATTTTACACCCCAAAATTCATACTTTTAATTCTAAATATTTCTAATTGTTTCTTTGCGAGGGTAATTTAAGTTAAGAGTTTTGTTATTCACATTGTAGAAGTGACATCTATTGATAGTCGAAGGAAGAGTAGAAAGTAGCCATTTTGATTTTTAGGTTGTTTGCGGTGATTGAGGTAATCCTTACGTGTTTTAACGAAGTATTGCTATTAACATTAGAATAATAAACAAAAATGGGAAGAAAAAAGAAGAAGCCTGCAAAGCCTTGGTGCTGGTATCCTTGAAAGTTTGTATAAGATTATATTTAAGGTTTAACTAAAAACATCTAATTTGTTATTTTATTTTATACTCGAAAACATTTTTACTTGGTAAAGTATTTTTGTGTACCGTTTTCTCTTCTTTTGATTGTAGCCTAGCTGCTGAACTAGTGTTGTACTGTATCATAGTTTATAGCAGTGTATATGGTATTATTACTAGTGTTACTGATATTAATATATTACACTGTACATTTTTTACGCAAGTTTTCTTTCACCTAGAAGTAGAACTAGTAGTTGTAGGTATACTGTACTAGTATAAATTGTACCTTTTAAACTTACGTCAGTTAGTAGTAGTAGAATCCTTGAACTAAACTTCACTATCACCAGCTAGTATCACTATCAGACCATACAGATGTTTAACTCTCACTCTCATCACAGTGAATTTTTATAGTAAATAAACGGTGAAATGCTGTGTGACAGACCATTTGACCTAATTATGATTAATATTATTATTTATTCTGTTAGTGCATCACATTACACTGCTATTGTACAAATACTGCTATCCACTGGATTATAATGTTATTACTTGTGTTAGTGGAAATAACAAGGTGTACATACATTTCATAATATCTGAGAGTTGACGATGTTTTGCTTTAAAATGTGATCAGAGGAGTCACTAGTTTGAATAGTCATCCAGGTCACCTGTGGAACAATATATGGATTGAAAACAATAATCATCCATACAGAATTCTCCCAAAGTATTTTTATAAGCCATTTTGACATAGTTTTTCAAGATTTTAAGAGTATATTTACTCAATTTTATTACTGTTATTGTTGCAAAGTAATGAATGGCTTGATGTTAAGAATAGCAAATGCCAGTGTTGCTCTTCCTGTAAATCAGGTTGTTTTGGAAGGTCTGTTATATTGGTTTCTCGGATACAATGATTGTCATTGACAATTGTTAGCTAAAGCCTACCTTCTAAAACATGTTTGTGGCTGTGTTAAATTTGTAAGTTTAATAATCTAATATTACTTTTATCATAAATTTTAACTACTGATTTTAATAAATTTGTTAAATGGGTACATGATTTTCTTATTTTATTGGGATTTTGACATCAATAGTATTTGGTGTCCATGGCAAACTGAGTCAGAATGACTTTAAGAATATTTGTTCAGTGAAATTCAACATTAATAAATTGGGAATAAGTCTTTTATTAGTAAAACTTTTTGCCATTTTCAATTTCTTTTTGACATACCTATGTCTAATGCATATTTTGATCATAATCCCACTGAATATTGTTTATAAATGAAGCTGGTAACAAAGCAATAGAATATGTTATAATTGAAAAATATGGTGTGCTTTTAATTTGTATTGCATTATGTTACAGCATATGTAGGTCTTGGTCAAGTTTGAGGAGTGTTACTTTATGAAATGGTTTGTTGTTATTCTGAACAAATCTTCAGGTATTGCAGTAGAGAGTTTGATGATGAGAAAATTCTTATTCAGCACCAGAAAGCGAAACATTTCAAGTGTCATATCTGCCACAAAAAATTATATACAGGACCTGGTCTGGCCATTCACTGTATGCAGGTATTTGTTTTTTACAGTTTTTATTGTTTTAGGTTTTAATCATTCAGAGTTTAAACATATGAAAGGTGCAAACTTCATGTATTTCATCTCATCCATGCTTGTCAAATTCATTTAGTAAAGTGCTATAAATTTCAGTTGTAATAGCTTTGTTACCTTCAGATTTTGAAATATAAACAATTTTTACATATTTATAAATGTAGACAATTTAGTAGCACAAGTATTTTATTTATTGAGAATATGATTGTGCAGTTCTAAATTTTTTTTTAGGAAACTATTAACATTTCACAATATTTAAAATTTATTTGAACATTATACATCCTTTTATATTACATTTCCAGATTTTTAGTGTAATTCTAGTTATCAAAGATTTTGAATTGCAACACAGTAAGTTAATTTGGAAGTTGGATTCTTATGAAACTTAAGGAAAAGTTTAGTGGGAAATTGGTTTCTTCACAAAACAAGAGAGAATTTTCAGTAGCCATGACATTTGAAGTTATTTAAAGTGGGATTAGAGTAAATTAAGCTATGAGACATTTTTCCTTTTTATTAGTTATACTTTTGTGTGCCAACAACACAAAATGTGAAGCACATAGTACTAAATTTGATTTTAGTTTTATGGCTGTGTTTATTTGGTTTCTTAGTATGTTGAGTTTTTGTTTTGTTTCATGTGCTGAGTCCCAAGAAATGATTAATGACAAATTAGACAAAATAAATTTTATTTTGTTAATCTTTAGGATCTCTACCAGCCTACCTTCAAATTAAAATTCTTTTAGGCAGGATTAGACTAAATTTATCTACGAGATCTAATATGTGGTCAGATACATGAATCAAGGGAGTTTGTTTTTGAGTTCAAAACTTTAATTAGATTTCAGATTGGTCAAGACATGACAGGGCTATGAGCTAAAAGTTTGTACTTCAAAAACAGAGAGCCATTTTATTAGCTTCTGTGCTGTGGCCAGAAAACAACAGCTTGTGATATGTTTTTTCTGTTTTAATTTTGAATGATTTAGCTAATGGGGACACTCACGAGTGTTTTTGAACTTTTATTGTTTATAAGTTATTTAAATACAATAGGTAATTTTTGGGCTGAAGTACTTCTAACTTTGAGTTTGATGCATTAAATCACTTGAGGTTGATTAGAAAGTTGCATTCTTAAGCAGCTGTATGATGTTCAGAAGCTTAGTTTCATGTTTGTCTGTGATGAGACATTTGAAGGAAATATAAACTTGTGGGATGATTTGTGTGATCAAGTTTTAGTTATTTTTTAATGTAGTTGAAATTTTGTGGATTAGATACTTTATATAAATAAGGGATAAATTTAGCTTTTTATATTTGTGGTTGATGGCCTTTATTCAAGGTAATAATACTGATTACAGAATATTTCATTCAAAGCAATCTTTACACAAATATAATACTTTTAAGAGTGAGTTAAGTGTTTCTGATATTGATGAAAAAGGAAATTAATTTCTCTTACTACCTATTGACTGTGATTAGAGGAACAATTTGAGGGAGAAGTAATTAGAACTGAAGATACTTTGAAAAGAAGAGGATGAAAAATTTCTATTATTAATATTGAAATGATGGAATAATTGTTCTTGAAGATCATACAAATTATTATAGAAACTTGTAACGTTGCTCTTTTTTAAAATAAAATTAGACTTAAATAATGCAACCTGATGCTAGTTACTTTACCAATGACAATCCTTAAACACATATCTGGCAATTTTTTTATAAATAGAAAGGGAGTACTCTCAAGTAGATCATCTAGTTTTGAAAATCATGGTGAAAATTAGTGTTAATAGAAAGCATTACTAGATAAACTTAAGAAATATGCATAATATGGTTACAAACATACTGCAATGCTTCTGTAAGTAAAGTAGCAATACAAATAATTTGAAGTAGTGGTAGATTAACAATGGTGTCAGAAAGAGACCATTTTGTTGTCAGTTTAAATTTTCAGTTTACATCTCATATTACATTTTTATTTGGAATATGTAAATATATAATTTTGCCTTTTGATTTTAATCTGTTTTTTATGTAAGTGTGCTTTTCTTTTTGGATGTTTATTGTGATATTAATTTTTTTCTTTGTTCTGTTTATTTTTTAAACATTGAATAATGTTTGAGTTGTAGTGCTCTAAGTAAAATTTTAAATCTTAAAAAAGTAAAAATTTGTTTCGATTGTTCTGATAGATAAAAGTTGACTGGTATATATTTGCAATATGCATTTAAAACCTTTTGTAAGTAGTACATAAATATAAGTTTGTGCTTCTTACACAAACAGAATGCACTTTAAGATCATTTTTGCTTTTTACATGTTTTAGAATGATGCTTAAGATTAAAGATTTGAAACTGGACATCAGTATAACTTGAAGAAAGCCAAAAGGCATTGGAATGTCAAATATCATTAATTTTATTGCCCAAATCTTTTGGGTGAAAGTGACTTGCATGACTTGAATGTTCTTAGCTGTAATCTTATGTTTCGAGATGCTTTTTTAGTTAGTAAATTTGTGGTAGGACATGTATATGGATATATTGTGTATTAGCATTATCTAGGGTCATCAGGTATTACATTCAGGCTAAGTTGTACAGTACATTACTTATCAGTATAAAAAATGTAGCTACGTTTAAGAGTTTTTTTTGTATGTGTATGGATATACAGGTTCATAAGGAGACTATAGACAAAGTCCCAAATGCTTTACCAAATAGAAATAATGTGGATATAGAAATATATGGGATGGAAGGAATCCCTGAAGAAGATATCAGAGAGCATGAAAGACAAAGGCAATCTGGTTTAAGTGAGTATGCTCACTTTAATTTTGATAAATTTGAAGAATAAAAAAAGTGTTACATATTCAAAAAAACATTTATTCAACCTTATTAAAGTATTGTTGAAATATTTGGAATAATTATCTGTATAGTAAAAGCCATTCTATTTAGGACATTTTCTTTGTTGGTGATGTTCAAATTGGCTTATTGGTTTTTTGAAGCAGAAATCTCAAGCTCGAGTGCTAATCAAGTGAGGATTTTATATAACTTTTTAAAATTATTTATTATTTTTATAGAAAGATATTACAATATTAGCAAAAACCACTAATGTATGAAATATATGTTAACATTTAATTATAAATGATGGGTATCACAGTGATTATAGTGCTTTATTAGCACATGAAGGTCTGAAGTTCAAATCCCAGTATAGTTGGGATTTGACGTTAATTTTTATTATATTTATTTTTTATATATTCCTTATCATTTATAACAAGCTCTCCAAATATTCAGAAAAAGATGAATGCAATTGTAGATTAAATCAGGGATATATTACATAAACACAGTGACTGTGCGTGTTAAAAACAATGTATATATATTTTCAGTACATTGGATGGCATGTTAATACATTATTATTGATGTTTTTCACCTTTGCTAAGAGATTTTTAAAAATTCAGCAAAAAAATTAAGCACTTTTAAACAGTGACACATGAAATATGTAATATCTTATGTGATGAATAAATAAGTGAAATAATGTATTAGATTCAACATAATGCAGGAAGTCAAGTAGAATTTGGTTAATTACTCAATGTTTTGCAAAGCCACTCTTTGATTCTGTGCCCTAGCCATTCCTGATTTTGATGTTAGGAAGGAAAAGGTAAACCTTGATGAATCTGCTGTTCACAATAACATTCATTGCATTTAACAATAAATTGCAGTCAGGCATTTGATGAAATATTATCTGCTTGGTCATAATGGTGAACAGGAAACAACAGTCCAGTGATTTAAAAACTGAATTATTGTAAAATACAAGTCTCGTGTGTCTCTTTCCAGAATTGCTACACAACTTAATATGCCGAAATCAAAGCATAATTGCCAAGTTTAAGCTTACAGGATCAACTGCTAACCTCCCTCGTTCCGAACGCCCCACCAAAATTCCAGAGAGAACCAAGAGGAAGGTTCTCAAAGAAGTTAGTAGGAACCCTCGTTTAACACATAATGACATACAGAAGTTGGTAAGGGAAACTGGGGTTGAAGTAAGTACCTCTACAGTTACGAACATGTTACCCTTTTTAGGGTTCAAAGCATGCCATCCTCATAGAACTCCATATTTAAAGCCTGTTTACTTAGAATCACGATTGAGGTATGCAATAAAGCATGTAGATAAACCTTTTACCTATTGGAAGAGTATTCTTTGGTCAGACGAGACTAAAATCGAGCTTTTTGGCCACAATGATGTTTGCAATATCTTCCAAAGAACACCATCCATACAGTTAAACACGGGGGTGGCTCAAACATGCTGTAGGGTTCCTTCAGCTCTTCTGGTGTAGGCAGCCTTCACCGCATCAACGGAATCATGAAAAAAGAAGAGTATGTTAATATGTTAGGCACTTGTATCAAGAATGATGCTCAGGACTTGCGGCTTGGGTGTCGTTGGATCTTCCAGCACGACAATGACCCTAAGTACACATTGAAATATGTGCAATCCTGGTTGCAAGGGAACCATATAAGCATTCTGGAGTGGCCATTGCAGTCACCCGGTCTCAACCCAATTGAAAATGTTTGGCATGAGTTGAAGACCAGGGTTCATCAGTGTCATCCGAAAAACATGCAAGAGATGTAGGCCTTCTGTAAAGAAGAATGGAAGAAAATACCAGTCGAGTACTGCCAAATGATTGTGGAAGGCTATGAGGAGAGATTGTGCCAAGTAATTCACCTAAAAGACTACACAACTGACTATTAAAGTAGATGCACAAACACTTTCTGCCTCTCCTATGTTTGGTTATTTGTTTATAAACAGTTTATTTGTCATTTAATTTACATAAAACTTTATGTAGATGTGTGGTAGTATAATATTTATACTATACCATACTTTCATTATCCTAATCGTGATATTTTTTAAGTTATGAGGAAAAAACTACTCACGAAGCAGAGGTATGAACACTTTCTGTCGTAACTGTAGTTAACCCTTGTACGAGGCATGGGTCAAAGGCCAAGTCATTACATTTGTTGACTCGCATTCTAATTTTAATCGAACTGGTATTTATGGATGTATTTCAATAAGTTTCATATCAAGTTTTAGTATAATCCATCAGTTAATTACTGAATTTATGAGAAATTATTAGAAAAGAAACCTTAAATATTGACTTTTGTGTGTCAAAGGCAGCATTGGTTTAATCTTATGTTTGTGATATCCAAATACAAAGTCTGTAGTTTCTTAAGAATTAGGAACTCAAATTACCAATATCGACAAGCTGTAATGTAAAATAACTTCCTATCTCTAATTTATTAGGATATTTCTCGAAGTACTGAATCAGACACAGCGACTCCACCCACCTCTTTCAATTTTTGAAAATGCTTATATACACTTTTGTCTATGACATGTGAATAATTAAATAAAAGCACAATTCCTCTCACATGGTTCTCTAAGCCTTTGCAAAGTATTTACATGGTAAACTTATTATTCTCTTGGCAGATTTCAAGTGATAAAGGTTAGTCTTTATTGAGCTAGAAATTTCATATTCCTTTAGACCCAAATATGGCATAGTTACTAAGCTTGATGAATTGTTGGGAAATTCTAAGGTATTGATTTAGTCATATATGATTTTTGGTTGTTTTGAATATATATATATAAAACTTTAAATTGTTTCATGTCCACAAACTTGATAAAGCTTAGCACCCTACAACAAGCAGCAAACAAGTTCAAATTTTGTAACTAGAAGAGATAATTATTTTCTAAAGTTTATTATGAATTGTTTTATATTTTGAGAAAAATAACTGGAATTGAAGAACTTGTTTTAAATAGTAATAGTGTATATATGTATATAATGTATTAAAACAGAATTGTGACTGTACAAAGTATTAGTTTGCTAAGACAGGCAAGACAGGTCACTTTGTAAAGGCCAGTCTTGTACTCTTGGGTGTAGTAATGGGAATGAACATATGCTGCATCATTGCAACATCTATAATGTTAACTAGTTACTGCTGAAAGTTTAGCATTATAAAAATAATAAATGTATATAAATTTATAATGTTATGAAATACAAGTATTTAGACTAAACATTTGTGTTTAGGGATTATAATTTGTAATCATTTTAGAACAACAAAAGCATGATTTATATTTCCTAATTTTTTATGGTTGGTGCAAGGTCAGTAAAATTAACAGATCCCTTGTAGCTAGTAGAGAAAATAACAGATAAAATATATAAAGTTTTATAGAGATTACACAAATGGTATTTAAGATTTTCATTATGAAAAATAATTTGTAATTATAACATGAAAAACACTTGGCACTCAGACCAGTGACAAAACAAACTGAATATATTTACAAACAAACTTTTAGTAAACACACTTCATTAAAAATATTTTTCATATACAAAAGACGTAATATTTACTACATACCTACCAAATTTTGTGAAGATACACACACTGCACTGTAAGTTACTATATAAACACTTAACACATGCAAATGTGTAGATGAACTTGTATATTTTACATTGAACTAATTGAAAAAGAGGAAGCACAAAAGACATGAAGTATGGCTTGCTAAAAACATTTGCAGTATTTGGGACAAAATATCTGACAGGGTTGTAAGATTCAAGTTTGACTAACACTTTCATAAGACTTTAATTTTGGGGAACCATTAGCTGACTTAAAAGTACTTTATTCTTCATATCATAAAAGTAAACAATGAAATATATATATATATATATATATATATATATATATATAAAGATGGTGGACTGAACTACGTTGAGCCACAATTTGAGGTTTACAACATTTTTATTGTATAACAAATCTACTTTGAAGTGGAATCTAGAAATTGTTTTAAATTACAAAAGCCTATGTACATAAACTGGTTTTAATGTTAAATGTTAAGATTATTTATCATTAAAATTATTGGTAATAACTTATGCAAACTACTGTGTTCAGACATTTACTCACTTCTTTTCTGCACAGCAAAGAGTTGTTGCCTTGCATGACTGCCGCAAAGATTTTTGTGTACACTACAAATTTTAGACAAAGCTCCTAACCCTACACATGTTGATGTGTGTTGCACCAGCCTGTACTGTAATCATCAATAGACTATAGCTCATTACCAATAAGGGAGTGGCATACCATCTATATGCAGTAATCCCATGAGAACAAACATGTACAAAAGTTTAATTTTTTCTTGTCACTACTTTTTCTCAGATATGTTTTGTTTCATTTAGGAATTAAAAGCAGTTTTTGCAATTACTACTTTAAATTTTCATTAATAGTTATGATGCCTTTATTTCTTTAAATTTCTTGATTATGAAAAAAAAATTAATACATTTTTTTTTCCTATTGGCGATGTTAAAAGTTCTCTGACAGTACTAGTTCCAAGTCTCAATCCAGTGTACAAATTTCATTGAGTGTTCTTTCATACCAGTGTCAAAGCAAGACCTATGCTTATGCATGGCAGACACACTAAGCCAATTTTTATTCCTTAAAAAGAACAAAAAACATTCATGTTTCCAGGTTTCTGACATCTACAAAAATTCTGTAGTCTGTAATGCTACTGTTATTGTGCACCAGATGATTGGTTCCATTCTGATCACAAATCAAGTATTCCTGATCTCCTGCTTCTGTTACTTCAGCTGAGTCTACCCCATTTAGTATGGGTAATACAAATGTTCTTGTCTTTTTTCCCTCAACCTCCTCTTTCTTTTCCTGATTGTCTTTTCACCACTCAGAATTTTCTGCATCATCAACACCTTTAGGAAATTATATGTGTGGGTCATGAATATCTTGGAACAAGTCATCAGTTATTCTTTGGGTTCTTATTACTGTCTTTTTGTCATTGCAAAGATGGACAGATTATTGGCATTTCTTAGATCTCTCATCTTTGAGCCAGCTTTTTGTCATTGCTTGTTTCAAGATGGTCAGTTTTCTCACTGAGATTGGTATTTTCTTCTGGGCTGTGCATGATCAAATTTGATGTTTTAGATGCTTTTCTCAACATCCTTGTTTGTTTGTCTGCTGTTATTTTTCTGGTTTATCATTGGCCAAAAGAATTTTCAAATCTGGCCTCTCCCTTTTTGGTTAGCTGTGACCCCCATACATTTTCATTTGGTTTATGTGTGTATTTGCATGAAAGACGTGTTTTTTAGATCTCTATTTCACTACTTCTTATAACTAGCTCCTCTTTCCTCTGTCCTATAGAGCATCCACATTTGTGACCTTCTTCAATTGCATTGCTTAAACTGGCTAGTCAGTTTCTCCAAGTCTGTTTTGATCACCACTTAGTATCTGATTTACTTGGGAGTCTTTTCCACTTATTTGCAGGGTAGACTGAACCATCTTTACATCTGTGAGACTTGGAGGTTCTATTACCAAGGCTGTTGTATCCTCGTCTGTTCTTGAGAAAGTTTCTGTTTCTTTTGGGATTTTTGACCTCACTGGAGACCCTTATTTCTCTCAGATGCACCTGCACATGTACCATTCAGTGGAACTTGACAGATCAGTAGGATATATCCAATGACTTTCTGCCATTAGTTATATCACTTCACTTCCAGTTGTCTTGATAGCTCAATCAGCCTTACAAAATACTAGACATCTCTTTCCCTCCACCTTACCCTGACTTGCATTTGTTCATTAATGCCTCTTTTTATTTCTGGGTTAGGTTCAGTTCAAGACACATGCCTTTCCAGGCTATGATCTTTAAAGGAGCATACCTTCATATCAACGTCAATGAGCTTTATCGGCAGGTTGAATGTCTCACATGAATTGGATCCTCCATATGGTCTGGTCTTCATTGTCTGATGTATTAGTGAATTTTTTCTCACTTTTAGAGTTCTCTCATAAATGCTTTTGCAATTTCCATAAACACCAAGCTACTTCTTTTGTGGTTACCAATTCTAGACTCTGCAGCTTTAGCAGTAAGTCCTTTGAACCAGGATTGGATCAGTCCTTTTCTTTTTACCTCATTTTTCCTAAGTGTTTTTATCAATTTTTACAAACTTTGGTTACAGTGTGGCTTTTTCAATGAGATTAAATTTCTTCTCTAGCTATTCTTATTACCTTTCTCTGTTTGTTTACTTATCAGTTGTCCTCCTTTTCCGATATTTCTTCTGGACTAAAACCTTTGTTTAGTTCTTCAGGTTCTCATATGTTCTTCATTCAAACCTTCAATCTCCTGTCATCTATGTATTTTTTATATCAAAAGTTGTTTTTTTAATCTTAGTTTCAAGGTGTATTTTCTTCTTATTTCTTGCAAAAAACATCACTGTCATTTTTGCTTCCTTAGATACCATACCTTCCATACACTTTAATACCAAGAAAGTTTGATATTATTCCATGATCACTACTTTCTCCCCAAGACTTTTTAGTTGCATTTTCCCTTTAATTTCTTCTCTTTATCTTCTGTACTGTGTTTGGGGACCTTAGTTATTATCTTGCTTGTACTAATTCTGTATGTGGCAGCCCCATAATCTTTTCTTATTGTGGGATCTCTCCTTCTCTTGTAACTTATCACTTTCCTCTTTGACATGTTGGGTTTGTTAACTCATCCAACTTGTTTATTCTTCAGTGGGAGAGAATGCCTGTCAACTTTATCATGTTTGTTATTTCATAGCTTCTCCTGCCTTACTGTCTCTCATTCCTTAAGTGGCAGTTCCATTTGCATTTGAGCTTCACTTTCCTCCACTTACCAATATTCAGTCTTTCCAGAGAGGTGTGTAACTAATTTGTTATTGATTTTTAATTGAAATTATTATACATCAAGATATGTATACTAGTAGGTGATGGTACAAAACCTTGCAATCTTTACTAAAAGTTTGACAAAATTTGTGAAGGTACACATACTGTATCAAAAGTCATAATGTAAATACTTAATGTGTACAAATGTGTATATGAACTCGTATATACTATACTGAGCCTGTAGTGAAAGGGTTAATAGTGGTTATATATTTTTTCTTGTGGGTTGTACTTCACAAGTGTGCGTGCACAAAACAGTAGGTGCTGATATTGATAGGATGGGTCACTCTGTAGAGTGTATGCTTTCTGATCACAACCGTTCTCTTTTCAATACTGGTTCTTTTACTTATTTCTATGCACCTAGTTAGTCCTTTACTGCTATAGATCTCTCAATTTGCTCCCCTTCATTATTTTCCCATTTTTCATGGAGGGTTGAGAATAATCCATGAGGCAGTGATCATTTTTCTACAATCTTGAGAGAGACTGGCCATGGTTGATGCCACCCGACCCATATGCCCTGGCCCTCTTTCACTGCACTCACAGAATTTGATCCTGCCATTGTCTGCAAGCCATTAATAGATGACTGTGTGGCAGCAGTAAGTGACTGTATTATACAAGCAGCTGCTCAATGTATTCCTAAAACCTCGACACATTTTCCACTATATCCCCGTCCATGGTGGAATCGTGCCTGCCACATGGCATGGAAGGCTCAAAAACAGGCCTGGGATACTTTCTGCAGATATCCCACGCTCTTGAACCGCATCACTTTCCAGCGGGCCCATGCACATGCTCGAATGGTAAGACGTCAAAGCCAGAAGGAATCTTGGATTCAGTTCACAACTGGCTTATCTTCTACCACCAGTTCCAAAGTCATATAGGACAAGATTCGAAAGGTTAGTGGGCAATATAATTCTGTCCCCCTCTTGATCTTGCTCTCTGATGATACTCTAGGTGAAAGCTTTTGCTAGGTATCTAGCATTTCTGCTTCTTCCACCTTCCTAACCATCAAGACTTGGGCAGAGCATTCACCTCTTTCCTTTTGAGCTGATTGTCTCTATGACTATAATCGTCCCTTTACACCTGTGGAACTCAAACTGGCCCTTCATCGGTCTGGCAGTACATCGGTTGGACCTGATGATATACATTATGAGATGCTGCACCATCTATCTCCTGCTTCTCTTGTTATTATTCTGATTGTTTTTAACCAGATATGGCAGGAGAATGTTTTTCATGATGCTGGGTGCCAAGCTATTGTCCTGCCTTTCTCCAAGCGTAGGAAGGAGCCCAAGATTCCTTCAAACTACCATCCAATTGCTTTGATGAGTTGTCTTTGTAAGACTTTAGAGAGGATTGTTAATATTTGTCTTGTTTGGTTCTTTGAATCAAACAACCTTCTCTTGCCACCCAGTGTGGGTTCCGACGACAGTGCTCTACCATGGACCACCTGATTTGACTTGAAATGTCAATCAGAGAAGCCTTTCTCAAATGACAACATCTTGTATCATTATTCTTTGACATGGAGATATGGCATTTTGCAAGACCTCCATATATATGGGTTACATGGCCATTTGCCCATTTTTATTAAAATATTTTAATGGACAGGAAATTCCGAGTTCTTGTGGGTTCGACACTTTCCCCTTCTTTTCTACAGGAACTTGTAGTCCCTCAGGGCTGTGTTCTGAGTGTAACACTTTTCAGTATGAAAATTAATGCCATCACTGAACAACTTCCTGTCACTGTTGCAAATGGGCTCTGTGTCGACGACTTTCACATCTTATGTCAGTCGTTGAACATGAGGTATATTGAGTGGCAGCTACAGACTGCCTTCAGTTGTGGACCACAGCAAAAGGCTTTACCTTTTCTTTCTCTCAAACCATTTGCATGCACTTTTGCCACCAATGGGGTATTCACCTTGATTTTGAGCTCCATATCGGTGAAGTTGTGCTGCCTGTGGTCTCTGAGACTAAGTTCTTGGGGATTATTTTTGACCATAAGTTAACCTTTATATCACACATCAAGCAGCTATGGGTCAAATGTACAAAAGCACTGAACATCCCACTTGGGGAGTGGATCGATGTTCTGTGCTAAAGATATATCATGCTCTTATTCGATCGAAACTCGACTATGGATCACTGGTCTAAGGCTCTGCCAGACCATCAACCTTAAAGATGCTAGACCCAATTCATCATCAAGGACTTCAGCTTTGCACTGGGGCTTTCTGCACTTCCCCAGTTCAGAGCTTATACATAGTCTAAGGAACCTTCTTTGCACCTCCACCGTTTGCAACTGTCTTTACTATGTGCTTCAAAACTTCTTCCTTACCAAAGCACTCCACCTGGGGTTGTGTTTTCCTTCCTCAATGAGCCATGCTTTTTTGAGACCAGACAGTCTGCCATTGCTCTTTTTGCACTTCGTATCCAGGTTCCGTTAGATGAATTGGGTCTGTCCTTGGATAACATTGCTGTATCCACTAGTCAGCCCATCCCACCGTGGCTTCGTACAGTCCCTAATTGTGACCTGTCTTTAAGTCATCAGAGAAAAGTAGACACTCCTGATTAGAACTACTGTCTACTATTTGCTGAACATCTTTCAAACCATCCTTCCATTCATATTTATTCAGATGGTTTGAAATCAGGTGATTGTGTGGGCTCTGTGTGGCTGCGTGCAGAATCCCCACTATAGCTTCTGTGTTCACTGTTGAATTCTTTGCCATTTCTCTTGCCCTGGATCACATAGAAGCTAACCAGTACTTAAACTGCACGATTGCTTCACGTTGGTTCACACCATGTTCTCGCTGATATTCAAAACCGACTGTCCCATTTATCTTTAACATTTACTTCTGTCCAGTTTTTCTGGATACCCGGGTAATGGTGGTATTCTCAGGAACAAGCTCGCCAACACTACAGCTACATCTATCTGCTCTGGCAGTATCACTGCTGTGCCTATCCCATACATGGACTGTGGTCCTGTATTCAAGGCTTGGCTCTGTGCCAGCTGGCAGTCAACTTGGAGTGAGCAATGTGAAAACAAGTTTTTTCCAAATAAAACCCTATATTGGACTTTGACTGTCTTGTTACTCTAAGGATCAGAAAGAGGAAATTGTTATAACTAGACTATGCATTGGTCACAGTTTTTAAACTCATCGTTTTCTTTTACCTCTAACTGATGCACCAGCGTGTGGTTTGTGTGACACTCAGATCACAATAAGCCACATTTTATTTTCTTGTCATCGTTTTTTATTCACAACGATGGCACCATTTAAGCATGTTCTGTCCCAAGGTTTGTCCATAACGTTAGACAGTGTTATTGGTGATGGTGACACTGTCCACCTTGATAATGTTTTTAGTTTTTCAAAGGCCATTAATCTTTCTAATGCCATTTAAGTTTTTTAATTTATACTTTACACCTTTTTAATGTGGCTCTCTTTTAAAAATCATAGTTCATCTAATTCAATTTGAAATTAGAAACTGACTGTAACATTAAGCAACTCGAAACCAGGACTGGAAAGGACAACTTCAGGTGACTGATGGTGGTTTTGAACTTACCTGTTAGTCTTCCTGGTGAGCTAGGATTATTACAGTCATGCTACAGAAAGTTCTTTACAACTTGAATTCTGTAGTTTTTCTCTTGATGTTGCAGACTAGATGTAAACATTGGTTTTATGCTATTTATTTCTTTATTTTTTAACTTTGTTTTGTTTTACCTTAATTTCCTTTCATGAATTTTACTGAATTTACTTTTACTCTCTTACCAGATGTTTGGTGCAGATAGGCTAGCAGCTTTGTACCATAAAACACTAAATCAACCAATCAACCAACTAATTCATGAAGAAAACCTACTAAGTAGAAACCTTTTTGCTCAGGGGATCAATCCAGGGCATATAAGGTTAAGGCTACTTGTTAGTACATGTTAAACCAGCACAAATTTTAACTTCTTAGAGGGGTAATTCCAGTAGGTCAACTCTATGCATGTAGGGTTAAAGTTGCTTGTTTTTATATGTTAAATCAAGAGGACTGTAAACATACTTGGGAGTTTTCAGAGTAATTGTGATAAACTTAATATCTGTGACAATTTAACTTGTGTTAATATTAATTTGATATTTGGTACTCATTTCAAAACCAATACTATATAATTACATTTTTGCATTTTTTAGGATTAAAAAATTAGTTTTTGTAGAGGAAAGTTGTGTATGCTTGCATAACTTCTACTGAAACATTTGCAAAGCTAGTGCATTAGAAGCCTTGCATTTCTTTTTATTGGTTAGTTATTGCATGTAACAAGTGAAATTTATTTGATCATTAATTTTTCCTGTTAAATACTAGTGGAAACAACCTTTTGGGTTTGGTATGGTGGCAGGATGCATATCATAGTAAATTTTGTGTAGGAATTTGTTTCTAATTTCAAGAAATGTAATTGTATGTTTATTTTTCCTTCTAACTTCTTGTTCTTGCTATCCAGTTAAGTGTTACATAAATCAAATATCTGGGAATGTGTTATTGATTATATACATCTTGTTCCTTTCTAGTTAGTGATGAAGGGAGCGATTCTGATGTATCAAAATCATTTTTCAACACCACAGTTGCAGGTGGTCTAAATGCACCCATGCCACCAGGTGTCATGCCACCTATGCCTGGGATAATGCCACCAATGCCTGGAATGCCTTTTCCTCAAGCTATGCCAGGTGTTCCACCAATAGGCCCAATGCCCCCTATGACTGGGGGCCATTTACCTGCATTAGGTAAGATTTGGGGACATTTATCAATGTTTAATTTTAAAATGGCCTAATTCTTAAGTGTTTATAATATATAATAATAATATATAATAATAGTATATATAATAAGTCCTTTACTTAAAACTCTGGTAAAAGTGAAAACTTTAAGAATGGTAGAAGTTTCAATTGGTTAACATGTGTGAAATATGTGTGAAAGTTTAATTACTTTCTAAGAGAATAGAAATATGTTCTAGATACTTTGTAATGTGAAACGTTTTCATTAAATACACTAACTGGCCACTTTGTTTAATATCTGAGTTTTTTTTTCATAAATTTAATT
Organism: Tachypleus tridentatus; assembly: GCF_004210375.1. Taxonomy (NCBI): domain Eukaryota; kingdom Metazoa; phylum Arthropoda; class Merostomata; order Xiphosura; family Limulidae; genus Tachypleus; species Tachypleus tridentatus. The sequence goes on from NC_134835.1 coordinate 92,186,395, forward strand.
TAAAATCTTTAAAAAGTAATTAAATAATGTAAAGTAATGAATCACTTTTGAATATTTAAAATACTAAAACAAATGTTTCTTTTCCCATTTTGAGATTAGTAATTAGGAATCATGGTTTGTGTTTTTTCTAGTAATATATTTTGTATATCAATGTCTAAAGCTCAAACATTTAAATTATATTACCAACAATTAGTAAAGTATTTCTATGATAGGTCAGATGTGGCATTCACAACATACTGTGTTGTGAATTTCAGGATCAATCTTATAAGTGTGATAATTAAATACCATTATTCAATTAGAGTAGTCCATAAATTGACATTAGATGCTGTTAACCAGTTGGTATCCCTGTATTATCTCAGTTAAAGATTGTGGTTAGTTAACAGAGATAGCCCTTGGGTAGTTTTGCATAAATTTATGAAACAAAGAAAACACTACTGTGTTCTTGCTGTTAAAAGTTTTCAAAATCTGGTTGATAGTCAGTACATTGGCTTTTTGTAGTAAATGGAAGGTCATTTGCATTGCTCAAGTAATATATTTTAATTTTTGTATTACAGTGTTATTTTTATATTTCAGTGTTGATGTTTTTTCCTTGTTTTTAACAGGAATGGGTGTACCTTTTATGGGTCCAAGGTAAGTAATTTCACATTTTTATGTAGTTTCAAAGGTTTGAGCAATTATTTTTAGGACAAGCTGGTTTTGACCTGTGTGAAGGTACCTGTTACATTGTAATGTCTTCACACATAATGCTAATTAAACAGCAGAAACTTTAGAAGCATTGCTATACTTTTTCATTAACCATTTTAGCATAGGCTCAGTCCCTGGAACTGGTCATGTAATCATTTTGTGCTTGTTATAATTTTCATGCTATAAGTTTTATATCTGTAAGTTTATGTATGAAATTTGGGAGATTTTTAGTGAATATCACTGCTTTCATATGGGTCATTCCATGTCAAATCATCCAGGAGGCTGCAGGTGACCCCCACAGAATACCTTAAAAAAATTCACATGTGCTCATTTACCCATATAATAATAAACTGTCAAAGATTAGATCAATATCTCTAATAGTTTCTGATTTACAGCCCTGTAAAATTTAAGTAATTTTGTTTTATTTTTGGCAAATTCATTTTCGGGCAACTTTGGCTGCTTAAAGCTGCAAGAGTAATGGTGGTAGAAGGCTGAAATTTGCTGCACTGACTGAATTAATCTCATAGAATTGAAAAATGGTCTCAAACCAAGTTTATCTCTCTTAGGATGTGCATAGTGAGGCTGTAAAATCACCTCAAAACCCAAAATCATAAAAAAAACATTGGTTTATTTAATAAGCCATAGCTTTAAGACTTAATATGATACAAAGCTGAATTTTGTTTTCAAATGTCCTATAATATATCAGTTGATAAATCAGTAATTGTTGTAATCAAAAGTCTATTAGATCTCCTATAAAAAAATGTAGTTGCATGCAACTTTTTAAGATTTAGTTAAAAATAGCCCTGCTTCAGGCCACAGTTTGACCATGTCACCAGTTATTCAGCCTTTTCAGATTTTTACCATATATTCTTACATCTATGAATATGATCTACAAAAAAAATCAGGATGGTGTTTAACCTACTTTTTGAGTTATAATATTTTAAAGTATCCTCTGACCATACGTTGTTTACTTGGCAAAAAAAACTTTAATTCAGGTGTTACTGTGTGCAAATATATCCATATGCAATTTTGAAATAATTTGTGAATCCCATTGAAATATTCTAATCAGCCTTTACCATATATTCTTACATCTCTGAACATGATCTTCAAAACAATCAAGGTTGTGACAAATAATAAATTATAAAATTTTTAGTGTCTCTGATAAGTACCATTGGGCAAAGGACCACATTCAGGGCATTCAGTTCTTTCTTGTCAATCAGGAATCAGTCCTGCAGTATTGTGTAAAGTTTGGTCAACTTGAGTGCTATGAAAAATGCAAAACTGTGGCAGGTATTAGGTCACATCATAACTTTATTCCACACTCTACCAATAAATTGTATATGAGAAGGTTATCAGATGATGTGTACACAGTTGTAACTGTTGGTAGTAGCAGTGAAAGTGATGCTGCAGCAGCTCAAATAGGGTCTAATTATAGCAATGACAGTTATCAGCCAGGGAAATATGTGGCATGCATATATGATCATGAATGGTATGTGGGAAATATAAAAGATAGATCAGGTGAACATTCTGATGTATTGGTGTCATTTATGAAGAAATCAAGAAACGAACTGTTCTCATGTCTTGCAAGGTCACGTAAAGATGAAAGCTGGATTCCTTTCCAACATATTCTTTGTCTGATAAGTGTACCTACCATGCAAGCCAGTAGTGCTCACCACTATGTTCTAAGGCAAAGTGATCTCAACATAATCAAACTCGAATTTCAGAAATTTATTCAAGCTGTCTGAACAAACCAGTGTGTATTTGATGTTGTTAAGGCTAATTTATCGCCAAAGCAGTTTTTGTCACGATTATTGCAGTTTGGTGTGACTATAATCTTTCTCAGTTATCTCCTGGCGTAACACTGTGCTTTTTGTGTCTGATTTACCTTTGTATTTATTATATTATGCATCTTAAACTCAGCCATAATTGCACAACTGTAATGCATACACAATATATTTTCATTTCCATGTGATCTAACTAGTTATGCCATTAAACTTGTTCAAAAATGAAATTAATTCTTTCTTGTTTCTTACAACTTCATTATTTAACATTGTGAAAGGCTGGTTAGAATATTTCAGTGGGATTCATAAAATTTTGACAGGTATTTTTCAAAATTGTATGGATATATTTGCACACAGTAACACATCTCAATGGATTTTTTTTTAAATAACAAACATATGGTCAGAGGATATTTAAAAACAATTATAACTCAAAAAGTAGGTTGAACACCATCCTGAGTTTTTTTATAGATCATATTCAGAGATGTATGAATATATGGTAAAAATCTGAAAAGGCTGAATAACTGGTGACATGGTCAAACTGTGGCCTGAAGTAGGGCTATTTTTAGCTAAATCATAAAAAAGTTGCATGCAACTAAATTTTTTTACAGGAGATCTAATAGACTTTTAATTACAACAATTGCTGATTTATCAACTGATATGTTATAGGAAATTAGAAAACAAAATTCAGCTTTGTATCATATTAAGTCTTAGACCTATGGCTTATTACATAAACCAATGTTTTTTACGATTTGGGGTTTTCAGGTGATTTTACAGCCTCACTATGCACATCCTAAGAGAGAGAAACTTGGTTTGAGATCATTTTTCAATTCTGTGAGATTAATTCAGTCAGTGTAGCAAATTTCAGCCTTCTACCACCATTACTCTTGCAGCTTTAAGCAGTCAAGGTTGCCCAAAAATGAATTTGCCAAAAATAAAACAAAACTACTTAAATTTTACAGGGCTGTAAATCAGAAACTATTAGAGATATTGATCTAATCTTTGACAGTTTTTTTTATATGGGTAAATGAGCACATGTGAATTTTTTTAAGGCATTCTGATGGTGTCACCTGGAAAATTTTCCAAAATCTGGATGATTTGACATGGAATGACCCATATGTAAAATATCATACTTTTTTTTTTATTAAGTCTTAAGGTTTGTTAAGCAATGTTTTTTTTACTTTTTTATTTTCACATGCTGCCTATCTTACATGCAAAGTAATTTTTATTTTATAATCTTAAAATGCATCAGAAAAATTTCAAATTTCACATGCAAAATCCTTGTCCAGATAGTTTCATAAAACATTTGTGTTTTCACAAACAAATCTCAGTATGGCTTCAGTGAATTTAACTAATCTCATAACCATAGTATAAAATTAGGAAACAAATATAAATTTGTTTTTTTCATTCTACAATGACTGCAGATTATAAAACAAATGTAAATATTTAAATTAAGTAGCTTAAATCTCATAACATTATACATTTAATAATTTATTATTTTTATCATATTGACCTTTCAGCTGTGCCTGGTTAACAATACAGAAACTACAATTATTTGGGACATGTGCACTCATGTTACCAAATCCAGTAATATAAAATGTTTTACAAAGTGACCTATTTATCTTGGCTGTGTTTTAGTGGACTACCCAGTTATAAGTTGTATATGTATATACATTATTACTACTTATTAACAAGTTTTTAAACTAGTTTTTTTTTAAACATGGAACAGTAAATAAAGAATAAAGCACACTATCTTTTGTAGTTATGATCTGTTGCTGCTTGTCTTAGCTTGCTTGCTATAAGCTTTAAGAAATTTCATACGTGGAGAACGTGAAACAAAATAATTTTTTTAGGATTTATATGTACATATGAATAACCAAAAAATTGTAAATTATTCCATTTATACCACATAATGCCATTATAATGTATCAAGTTTAGTAATTAAGCTGTATTTGTATCAAAAAACATGAAATCACGGGCAATATAAATATTCAACTTACTAGCTTGTAGGTTTGTATCAAAGGAAAGATAGGAAGTTATATTTAAAAATGGCTGAGAAAATCTTTAAGGGGACATTCTGAGCTTCTGATTGATTATTCACATATCATATACAGAAGTACATGTATATAAGGGACCATTTCAAAAAATTGGAAGGTGAGCAGAGGCCACTGTGTTTGATTCACTAAATATAGTGATAACTCAGCAAATAGAAAAGATAGAAGGTTTTTGTTTTATGTTCTAGCTTTTCAATATTGGTAATTTGACTTCCTAATGCATACAAAACTATAGACTAAACAAGGTTATTGCAGCTAAAAACTGGTGTACTAGAAATAAACAGATTTAGAAATAGACAATAGTTTGCTAAAAGAAGCTCAATCTGCATTTGGTTTAGTTTATTAATAACACTATGTAACACAAATTTTGTTCCTGAATAGTATGTGTTATTTCTTAATTGTTTATGTTGTAAAAGTACAGAAAATGGCCATTATTCCTTTCAGACTTTGCTTTTGTGACCATGGAGAATTAAATTTAGAAATTAACCCATTTTCTATGTAAAACTGGGCAAATTTGCACATTTTCATTTACACCTTACATTACAATCACAAGTCTCAAAAAACTATTCACTTCTACACATTTTTATTCACTTTTGTATAACTTTATTATAAATACATGTAAATCACTTTCATGTATCAGCTCCAAATATAGTCATCCCATCATGTTTTTGTTATACACTCCCAGGTCAGAAAAGCAAAGTTTGAAGAGAAGATTGGTCTTCTCCATTTACTTTAGGCATAAGCAATTGGGAAATAACACTTTCTGCCCAGGAACAAGAAAAAGTAAAAATTTTGTTACACAGTGTAGTTGTAGATTACACGAAGTGAAGTAATTTCAATAAACACTACTTACCATTGGTTTCACCTATTTTAAGACTTTTTTACTTTCTCTGCTGCAGAAAAAAAATAGATACTGTTGTATTTAAATATACTGATGGCCAAAATCTTAAGGCCAATAAACATGAAGAAAAAATATGCATTTTGCATTGTTAGACTCAACCACTTATTTGAGTAGAGCTACAAAAGATGAAAAATAAGAAAAGGAAAATAAAAATAAAATACCTTTTTATCATTTAATTAGGAAAATGTGAACATATGAAATTAACCTAAATACTAGCTGGTCAAAAGTTTAAGATCATACCAAAAAGAAGTCCTAAACAGGGTAGAAAATGCTCAACAAGAGGTCTCAGTAGTGAGTTGCATGGCCGTTATTGCGAATAACTGCAAACATTTGCTTTGCATGGTCAACATAAGCATTTGCAGAAGGCTGGCTGGAATGTTATTCCAAGTGATGAAGATGGCTTCACGAAGATCATGCACTGTTTGTAATTGACGTCCATTTCTTTAGACTTCCCTTGCCATCCACCCCCAAACATTTTCAGTGGGATTCAGTTCGGGCTTATACGCTGTATGGTCCAAAAGAATACATTATTCGCGATGAAAAAGTCCTTTGTCCTATGGGCATTGTGGATTGCAGTGTTGTCCTGCTGAAGATCTAGTCATTTCCACACGAGCGAGGGCCTTCAGTCAATAAGGATGCTCTCTCCAACATGCCAATGTAGCCAGCTGCTGTTTGATGTCACTGTATAACCTGAAGCTCCATTGTTCCTTGGAAGGATAAAGCACCCCATATCATGATGGAACCTCCTCCTCTGTGTCGTGTAGAAAATGTCTCCGGTGGGATATCCTTATCATACCAGTAATGTTGGAAGCCATCTGGATCATCCAGGTTAATTTTTTTCTCATCAGAGAACAAAACCTTCTTTCACTTTTCTACATCCCATGTATGGTGCTTCTCAGCAAAGTTTAACCGAACTGTTTTGTGATGTGGAAGGAGGCATGGCCTTTGAAGTCATTTATGGTTTTTAAAGCCTTTCTCTCGTAGATGCCGTCTTATTTTTCTTGAGCTGCATTCTGCGTCTGTAAGGGCCTTAATCTGGTTCAACGATCGGCTGGTGTCTTGCCAGATAACTCGTCGAATCCTCCTGCTCAACGCCAGCAAAATTTTTGTGGGCTAACCACTTGAAATTCTCATTCCATATCTCTCAGGGTCTTTTAAGAAATTTGCAACAGCAGTTTTACTATGCCCAATCTCATCAGTGACGGCACGTTGAGATAGACATTGCTTTTGCAGCTTGACAATTCTGCCACGTTCAAACTCTGTCAACTTTTTAGCCTTTGCCATGTTTTTACCCAATGTAACACAGTAGATGTCAGTGGAATATGTTGACAACGCTAATGCTTGAACATAAATACTATATTTCATTACGTGTTTACCGATTAATGCTTCATTACAGTATGGTCTTAAACTTTTGACCAGCTAGTATTTTGGCTAATTTCAGTGTTCACATTTTCACTATTAAATGCTCAAAAAGTTTTTTTATTTTCCCTTTTCTTATTTTCATCTTCCGAAGCTCTACTCAAATAAGTGGTTGAGTCTAACAATGCAGAATGCATATTTTTTCTTTATGTTCATTGGCATTAAGATTTTGGCCAACAGTGTATATTACAGTACTTTCTTGATAGTGTAGTGAAGTTGTCACATTACACATAGCACACCATTGTCCTGTTTTACCATTCTCAAGTAAATGCATTTTGTATAAACTTTGTTATCAAAAAGGTGGCTATGACTGTAAATATCATTTCTACTTTTTAGAATTTATAGCAGAAACCTAGTCAATTGTGTCATCAAATCAAGTGGACAACATGTTTCATGCTTCATACATTATGATCTTTGAAGTTTCCTTATTTTACTAGTGAATATTTTGTGTGCAAGTGTAGGCTCTTGTATTATTCTATAATCACTTAACCCTTTCCAGATGGGTTACAGGTCAAAAGCCATGTCATCATGTTTGTTGAATTGCATTCAAAATTTAATTCATCTACTATTTTATTAATTTATGTTAATACATTTGGTATTAAACTGTAGATTATAATTTAAATTTTAGTATTAAATGTTATTCAATTCCTTAATGTAAAAGTAAATATTAAAAAAAAACGTGAACATCAATTTTTTGACACCCATTGTTTATTCAATGCAACACTGGTTCAGTTTAGATGTTTGTGATATGAAAATACTAACTCTATAGTTTTGTACAAATTAGGAACTTAAATTACCGATGTTGACAAACTAGAATATAAAATAAGGACTTCTTATCTCTTCAATTTGCTGAGATATAACTTATGTACTGGGTCAAATAAAGTGGCCTTGCTCACATCTTTCCATTTTGGGATATGCTTCCTTATTTACACTTCTCTACATGACATGTGAGTAACTAGTCAAAACCTCAGAATGTTCTTGTGGCTTTCTCAGCCATTTACAAATGTCATGATGCCATCTTATTCTTTTTAAACAAAATTTGAAGAGGTAGGTTGAGTTTTTAATCTTTTCAAAATGTTTTTAAGACCAAAATACAGTTTAGTTACTAAGTTTGATAAATTATAATGCATTCTGTGGTATTTTGGTTATTTAACTGTATGTGCAAAATCTAAAAAAAGTTTGTTTTATATTCTCCACATGCAAAATTTTAATAGACTTGTTAACTGAGTACAAAGGTTATAACTAAAAGAGATAATTGTTTGCTTTATTTCTTTATTTACTGTTTTATGTTTTAAGAAAAATAAGTGTAAGAACTTGTTTGTAAATAGTAATAACCTACATGCCTATACAATGTATAATAATTGAATTGTAACTGTATTTTACAAAATATTAGTCCACTAAAACACAGTCAAGACAGATCACTTTGTGAAAACTAAATGTCAGTTTTTATAGTACTGGGTATGGTAACATGAGTACACATGAACTGTGTCATTATAACTAGTATTGTTAGTCAGCACAGTTAAAAGGTCAATGAAATAAATATATGATGTTACAAGACTTAAACAATTTATATTAAACATTTATGATTTTTTGTTAATTTGTAATCATTCTAGAACAAAAAAGGTATAATTTATATTTATTTCCTTATTTTTTATAATTGTGAAGAGTTCAGTTGAATTGACCAAACCCATTAATTATCTGAACATCATAAATATTTTGCTTGTGAAATTTGAAAATTTTCTGATGCATAAAAGTATTTTTAATCTTAAAATTAAAATTACATGTTAGATAGGAAATGTAAAATGAAAAAAGGCATAGGAGTAGCATTCTTTAACAAACTTTAAGAACTAAAAAATCTGATAATTTGTGTAAGAAAGCCTTGTAATATTTACTAATAATCTGTCAAATTTTGTGAATTTATGCTTATTTAAAAGCTATGGTACAACAACTATAACAAGCACAAAATAGTTATGAGGTTGGCCCCAGGGACTGAGCTTGTGGTGAAAGAAATAATAATGGTAAAATATGTGAAGATAACTAATCTCACATTTTGCTTTCTGCTTGTTCTCATTTCTTCTCTGAAGAACAAATTTCTGACTTCAGGAAGCATTGGTTATTGGATGCATCTTAATCTTTTTATGTTTATTTACTTTTTTTTTGCACTTGATTATCTCTTAATTTAGCCTCATTCTCTCTAATCTAAATTTTTTGGGGAGTATTAAAAATGTTGAAAAAAACTAATGAGACACATTAGCATTTAGTTGTGAAGTATACTGGAATTATATTTAAGGTTTAATTACTGATATGAAAGAAGTACTTCCTAGAAATACTGGCTCAATATATTGCTGATTTTTGTGTTACATAGTTATGTGAAGCAGGCCTAACAACTGTTGTCACTGCTGTCATCTGAAAATTAGACATAATGACAGATTCAAGAACAAATCCAAAAAACACAAACAAACAAAAAAACTTGCATATGAGAAAGAAGAATGCAGTTTAACCTTTCTGTATGTCTACAATTAGAGTTATTGATAAGATTGTGGAAAAATGAATGTTAAAGTGTATTTGTATTGGCATTGATTTTGTTAATTGTCTTTGTAGTAGAATGCCTCCTGTGACCACTATGCCAATGGGGTCAGTGGCTACATCATCTATGCAACCAGGACTAAGGGGATCACCACCTGTAAGTGGCATGACTACTATGATAACTGGTCAGACTCTTGCAAAACCTCTTTTTCCAGCTGCTGGAAAGGTTGGTATATCCAGATGAAATATTTATTTTTATGAAAATCTATATTAAGTATCTATTACTATGAGTTATTTAGGTACAGATTAAGGTGGTAATTTTACAAAATGTCTCAAACTGGATTTTTTCTTTGTGCTAAAATGTTGAAAACATCAACATTTATCATTAAAAAATTTTTTTATGTATGACTGTTGAATAAAGCTGAGAATATTATAATTACAGATAAGTGAAGTACTGTCATTCTTTAATTTTTTGTTTTTTATTTTTATAAAAGGTGCAGTGGTCAAAATTTATTTTCATATATTAAAAACAATTAAGTAAAACTATCAAATACATTAAAGAAAGAAAATGGGGGTAAAAAATAGTCCATAATCCTTTATTTGTCAAACAATTCCCAATTTTTGACATTTTGGTCATAATGCAAGTGTAAATCATATTTCCATTTTTTGTCATAAAATGTTTAAATTTCAGATGTATGTTTTGTAGTATGGAATTCTGGTGTATTATGTTAATTACTATAACATTTAGCTTATTATTGACTTGTTAAATAGCTTCTTAAGAGGAAACAGCTCTAATTGCAAAAAGTAAAATTTGGTGAACGTTTCAGAATACATGGAGTTGATATCCCATGAATTTCAATAATTGTATTTTTCCAAGATGTACTCTTCCTGTGGGTCAGTAGTAATTTTAGGACTTAATAACTAAAATTCAAAGGTGCAGGTTCCTGTGGTGGACTGAGTACAGACAGCCCACTGTGTAGCTGTGTGCTAAGATGAATGAAATGATTTCCAAAAAAATGGTTTTCTTGTTAAAGAAACAGCATACAAACTTATGTAATGTCATATACACAGGTGCAATAAAAATGCATAGTTGAAAATAAAATCCACAATAAAATTTCTCCACAAATATATCTTGTGTGCAATTTCAGCCAATATTATATTATTCCAGACCCTTTCCAGACAGGTCGCGTGTCAAAGGCCACGTCATTTCATTTGTTCACTTACATTCAAAGTTTAATACTACTACTATTTTATGAGTTTATCTCCTTTAGATTGGTATCAAACTGTAGATTGTAATTAAAGTTTTCATATTGTACATTATTTCTTAATTTAAAAGTAAGTGTTAAATTAATATTGATGTTTGTGTATCACATGTTGCACGGGTTCAGATTAGATGCTTGTGATGTCAAAATACAAAGTCAGTAGTTTTGTATGAGTTAGGAACACAGATTATCAATAATGACAAGTTAAAAGATAAAATAATCTTTTATCTTTTGTACTGCTGAAATATTACTGTATATAGTGGATCAAACACAGTGACCCATTGTTCACCTCTTTCCATTTTTGGAAATGGTTCTTTGTATACACTTCTAAATATGATGTTAATTATGAATTGGAAGCTATGAATGTCCCCTTAAGGATTTTTCTCGGCCATTTTCTACCTTGCATAAATCTGTATTTGGGTCACCTAGTTCACAATTCTCATTTTTAAGTATGAAAAATGTTCATGCATCATCATTATTAATTCCTTTTATAATCTTAAGTGCTTCAATCAGATCCCCTCTAACTCTTCTTTTTTCAAGAGAAAAGTTTTCAGATCTTAATCACTCTTTGTATGATAACCTCTCCATCCCAGGTGCCATTTTAGTAGCCCTCTGAACCCTTTCCAATAATTCAATGTATTTCTTAAAGTAAGGAGCCAAAAACTGATCACAGTACTCCAAATGTGGCCTGACCAGTAACCTATACAAGGAAATTATGACCTCTTTACACTTGTATTCAATATTTCTGTAGATATAACCTAAAATTCTATTTTCCTTACTACTAGCAGCAGTACACTGCTCGGATGGCTTAAGAGACTGATAAACCATTGCACCAAGATCCTCCTCTTTATGACACTGATAAGGTTATTCCAATCCGAATTATTTTTAAAATTCAAATTATAACCCACATGTAATATCTTGTAATTAAAACCTATCTGCCACTTATTTGCCTAACTTGTTAAATGATCTAATTCTTTTCTTTTTTTTTTGTAACCCCTCGGTGTGGATTCTTGAACGTGGTGAGGGGACCTCCCAGGGAAGGTTCTGTTCTGTCTGGTTACCTTCTCTAGGATCTAAACATCCACCCACGTGTTTGCCGTGTGTGGTGACCCATGAATGGGAGGAGAGGATCCTGGTGGTTGAGGGGTCCAACCCTAACACACCACTTTGGCCTTGAATTCCTGTAGTCGGGCAGCCTTTGGGTCAATCGGCCGGTCCACTTGGGCTAGAGTCACCAAGTACCAGTGTTGGAAGTTCTCAACGGGTGTTGTGGACATTGTGCCTGATGCTGGTGTTTGGGTATAGTGCTCACGAAACCATGGCGTTGCTGCATTGTCCTTGCATGACATTGTACTGCGTCCCCTCGTAGGGCTTCATGGTGGGTGGGGTCAGTGGGTACCAAAATTTTTCTTTTTTCCTATAGATCCTCCTTCAAAAAATTTAAATAAAATAGTGATAAAACAGTCAATAGGTAAGCAACCACGTCTTGAAGACTCTGAGCAGCAATCTTCGACATCTGTAACACACGTACCTCATTTTCTTATATTACATTCTCTTTCAGAAAAACCTTTAGGGCAATTATCTCCCTTTTTTATTCAGAAGGGACTAGAGGGTCTTGCTGGCTCTCCAAAGTCAGTAAAGAAGCTTCGATCTGGAGACATATTAGTTGAAACATCCACAACCCACCACAGTGAACTCCTCTTGAATTCAACGGCAATTGGGGATATACCTATTGAGGTTACCCCTCATGCTACCTTGAATTCATCATGAGGAGTTATTGTTGAGAGGGATTTGAAGAACGTCCCCGAGTCAGAGATTCTTGCTGGTCTCTCCACTCAAGGAGTTTCTGCAGTGAGGTGCAAAGATGGAGTTACACTGCCAACAAATACCCTCATTTTGACATTTACATCATCACGTGCACCTGCCACCTTCAAAGCAGGTTATCTAATTTGCAGGGTACAGCCATATATTCCAAACCCTCTCCGATGATTCCAATGTCAGAGGTTCGGCCACTCAAAGACATCATGTCGTGGTTCCCTGACATGTGCTCGTTGTGGTGGCAAGGACCACAATGCCTATGAATATGACATGGACCCACATTGCGTCAACTGTAATGGTTCTCACCCTTCCTACTTTTGTTCTTGCCCAAAATGGTTGGAGGAAAAAGAGGTGCAGCGTTTGAAAACGACTCGTAACATTAGTTATCCTAAGGTTCGGAAATTGCTGCCTGCCACTCCATCTCAGACACATGCTGCTGCACTTCATTCCACAACTACAGTGGGAGTGCAGACAGATCTCTCTGTGCCTCCAAGAGAATCGTTTTCAAAACAAATGAAAAGCCTTTTGACCTCCATGGTTAAACAGGTTGATGAATCGACTTCCACACCCATCTCTGTTCCTCCCATACATTCCAACAAACCTCGAGATCCACATCCTTCAGTTTCAAATACAGGCGTTTCTTCTGATACATCTTTTTTTCTGATACATGAGATATATTGAGCAGCAACTACAAACTGCCCTCAATCGTGTACTGAAGTGGACTATGGTGAACGGTTTTACTTTCTCTCTCTCTAAAACCGTTTGCATGCACTTTTGCTGCCAACGGGGTGTTCACCCTGATCCTGAACTTCATATTGGTGAAGTTTCGCTGCCAGTGGTCCCTGAGACCAAGTTCTTGGGGCTTATCTTTGACCGTAAGCTGACCATTATACCACACTCAAAGCAGCTACCTCTCTACTACCAGTTGGGGAGCAGATCGATGTTCTATGTTAAAGGTATATCGTGCTCTTATTCGATCAAAACTCGACTATGGATCAATGGTCTGTGGCTCTTCCAGACCCTCGGCCTTAAAGATGCTAGACCCCATTCATCACCAAAGACTTCTCTGCACTGGGGCTTTCTGCACCTTTCCAGTTCAAAACTTGTACGTTGAATCTCATGAACCTTCTATGCACCTTTGCTGTTTGCAACTATCTTTACTATATTCTTCAAAACTTCATTCCTTACCAAAGCATCTCACCTGGGGATGCATTTTCCTTCCTCGGTGGGCTGTACTTTTTCAGAACAGATGATCTGCCATTGCTCCATTTGGCCTTCGCATACAGGCCCAATTGGATGATTTGGGTCTGTTCTTGGATAACATTGCAGATTCCTCAGGTCAGCCCATCCCACCATGGCTTATTACAGCCCCCAAATGTGACCTTTCTTTCAGTCATCTGAAAAAGGCAGATACTCCAGATTGGAAGTACCGTCATTTATTTAATGAACATCTTTCAAATAATCATTCCGTTCCCATTTATACGGATGGTTCCAAATCAGGTAATTCAGTGGGCTCTGCTATGGTTTGCTTCGGTTTGGTGGTTGCGCGCAGAATCCCCTCTACAGCTTCTGTGTTCACTGATGAACTGTATGCCATATCTCTTGCCATGGATCATATTGAAGCTGAGCAGTACTCTAACTGCACTATTTATACTGACTCGCTTAGTTCTATACCGGCCCTGGAATCGCTACACGTTGGCTCACACCCTGTTCTCACTGATATTCAAAACCGACTGGCCCATTTCTCATTAACTGCTACTTCTATCCAGTTTTTCTGGATACCAGGCCATGTTGGTATTCGCGGGAACGAGCTTGCAGACACGACAGCTAAATCTGTCTGCTCCAGCACTATCACCACTGTGCCTATTCTGTACATGGACTATGGTCTTGTATTCAAGGCTCGGCTCCCTGCCAGCTGGCAGTCCACTTGGAGTGAGCAACGCGACAACAAGCTTTTTCAAATAAAACCCTATATTGGGCTTTGACCATCTAGCTTCCGTAAGGTTCGGAAGGAGGAAGTTGTTCTGACATTGGTCACAGTTTTGTAACTCATTTTCTTTTATCTGGAACTGATGCACCAGTGTGTAGTTTGTGTAACACTCAAATCACTATCAGCCACATTTTACTTTCTTGCCATCGTTACGATTCTCAACGACGGCAATATTTTAAACATGTTTTTTCCCAGGGTTTATCTGTAACATTGGACAGTGTTATTGGTAATGGTGACTCTGTCCACCTTGATAAAGTTTTTTTAGTTTTTTAATGGCCATTAATCTTTTGAATCTCATTTAAGTGTTGGATATTTATTCATTACACCTTTTTAATTGTGGTTCCCTTTTCACACTTTCATTCTCTCTAGTTCAATTTGACATTGAAAAATGGCCAGAACATTAATTAACTCGACACCAGGACTGGAAAGGCCAACTTCAGGTGACTAACGCTGCTGTTTGAACTACCCGTTAGTCGTCCTGGCGAGTTGTTATTCCAGTTTTGCTGCATGTCTTTTAAACTTTTATTACTTTACCTTTTGGTACTGGCCATAATGACACATAACCCAGAACCAGGACTGGAAAGACCAACTTCAGGTGACTGACGGTGGTTCTGGTACTTGCCTGTTAGTCTTCCTGGCGGGTTATGATCATTACCATTTTGCTAGAGTAAGTACTTTACAACTTCTTTTACTCTGCTTTTTCTCTTACCATTGTTAACTAGGTGGCAACATTTTATGCCTTTTCTGTTTTTCAATGATGTTTTGTTTTACCTTCATTTCCTGTTCTGTATTTTACTAAATTTTTTTTTACCTTTTTACCGGACGTTTGGTGCAGATAGCCTAGCTGCTTTGTTTCATAAAACACTAAATCAATCAATCAATCTTTTTGTAAAGCAGCAGCATCTTCTTCATAGTCAACAACACAAAAGACCTTGATATCTTTAGCAAATTCAAGTAATTTATTGAACATTCCTACATCTATATCATTAATGTAAATCAACGAGAGCAATGGTCCTAAATATAAGACTGAGCCCTTAGATACACCACTTGTTACATTAATCCAGTTTGACTGAATTCCATTTATAATAACACCCTGCTTTCTTCTGTGAAGCCATTCTTTAATCCAATTAGTTAATTTATCCCAACACCTATATATATGTTTCTTTATAAGTCTTATATGTGACACTTAGTCAAATGCTTTCTGAAAACAAAATACACCAAATCTACACGTTTACCCTCATCTACATATGCAATAACATTTTCAAAGTATATCAAAAGATTCATAAGGCACAGTTTTCTCTCAGTTAAACCATTTTGACTATCCAATAAAATTCTGAATTTTGTTAAATGACTTTGCAACGTATCTTTTATAAGACTTTGTCCACGACTGATATAAGATTAATAGGCCTATAATTACTGGGACAACTTTTTTTTCCTATTTTGAAGATAGGAGTGACATTACCTAATTTACATTTTGTTGGTACTTGTCCAATATTAAAGGATATACAAAAGAATTCTGTTAAGTGACCTACATATTCAATCCTTGACATCCTTTAAAGCTCTTTGGGGAATGTTATGTGAACCAGTAGCTTTATCATATTTTAAACTTCCAAATTTTATTTTAACAAGCTCAGAATTTATACAGTTGTCTTTTTCAACTTTGTTTTCATCAATGTTCAAGATGAATATAACTACATTGAATAACATTTCTTTCAAAATGATTTTCAGTTACATAATTTATGTTAAAAGTATGAGATTGTGCAATTTTAGACACACATATCATTTAATACCAGTGTAATTGTATCTTCATTTTCTCAGAAAAATGAACAAAATATCCAGATATTTGTTTTGTGGTTTTTGAAGTTAAGAGACCAGGATCTCATTGATGAAACAGACAACATTTGGAAAAGATGAGTCTGGTAGTATATGCAGTGGTCCATGCATGAATGTATATAAAGTTCTATACTTTTAAAATACAGTATTTGTTAAGGATTGGTCAGTATTAGCTCTAGTGCTACTAGATTTGTACAAGTATTCCCTCATTATTTCATGAAATGACCAATTTGTATGTTAGGTTAGCTGTAATTTTGGCCATTTTAGCATGAGTTAGTGGTATAAATCCACTTTTTACTGACTATCCAAGCAGTAAATATTGTGGATACTTGGGATCCTAGAATAGTCTGGAATACACCAAAGAACATGTTCCCTCTTTTCCTGGTGCCATTTCTGGTTTTTATAATCTGTGACCAAGTACAGGAGAAGTTTTATTTGCTGTTCCCATCCTTGTAAAATACATCAACAATAATTGTTATAAGCTGCAGTAAAGCAGAGTAAATATCTTAAAACTTACTATCCAGAAAACAAGATTGTACTGATGAAAGATGTTAACAAGTAGAATCAGAAAGATGCATGATAAGAAAAGATAGTTGTTTGCATTTAGTTAGCAGTATACGAGGTCTGTTAAAAAAATACGCGGACTGACGTCATAAAACAAAATGTACTTTATTTAGAAGTTACAGGTCTGGGACCCCTTCAAAGTACTCTCCTCCCCAACGCACACACTTATCCCAACGGTGTTTCCACTTGTTGAAACAGTCCTAGTACGCTTCTTTTGTAATGTCCTCCAGCTCCTTCATCGCATTTGCCTTAATCTTGGGAATTGTCTCAAATCTTCTTCCTTTCAAGGGTCTTTTGAGTTTGGGGAACAAAAAAAAATCGCAAGGAGCAAGGTCAGGTGAGTAGGAGGGGTGGGGAAGAACAGTGATTGAGTGTTTGGCCAAAAACTCACGAGTTCAGAGGGCTGAATTTCGCAGCAACGCAGTGCATCTTCAATTTTTCGGTCAAAATCTTGTAACAAGATCCAACTGATATCCCACACTCTTCAGCAAGCTCCCTGACAGTCAGACGTCGATTTGCCCGCACCAGGGTGTTGATTTTGTCGACGTGTGGGTCGTCAGTTGACGTGGAAGGACGTTCAGGACGTTCATCATCTTCAATGGACTGTCGACCATCCTTAAAACATTCATGCCACTTGAAACATGCCGTACGCTTCATAGCAACATCACCGTAAGCCGTGTTAAGCATAGCAAAAGTTTCAGTTGCAGATTTTCCAAGTTTAACACAAATTTCACAGCAAGTCGTTGCTCCTTCAGGTCATTCATTCTGAAATCCACCAAACGAAAAAAATCACACCTCACTTAAAACCGCATAGCTAATACACAAAACAAAAATATCTTCATTCTTTAAAATAAATTTCATAATAAAATGATGCAACATTTTAAGAAGAGTGCTTTCTTGAGTTAATTATTATATTTCATCAGTGTACCAGAAATTTTGCAAAAATGAATTACTAATTAATTCATAAATCTTTTCAGCTATTTCAAAATTCCATTTTAGAGCAAAAAGCTTCACATAAATAACCTAATTATGTTTCAAACTGATAAAACATTTTTAATTTAATTTAATAATTTCTACTGAGTACTTCAGTCGAAAATTTTTTTTTGTTTGTTTTAAAGTTGACCTCATGCACAGAAATGGGTTTACTAGTACATGAAATTAAATATTTCCCCACTTATCTTCAACCTACATTTATAGGAGAGAGAATATGTAAATGTAAACCAACATTATATAGGGTCAAAGTTGTAAACAATCTAATTTACTAAAGTAGCATTGTTTGAGAAATTTGCATATAGCTAGTTCAAAGAAGCACTGTCTTTGGAGAGATTTTCTTTTATTGTAAAAAATGATTTGTAAAATATCTTGAGAAGCAGAATATTAAAGACTTAAAATCTATATTAGTAGGCTTTAATAAAGCTAAGGAAAATAAAGTTATTAAATTAGACTTAAAAGCTTGAACAGATCTATTGAGAAATAGAAATTTGGGGATTATTTAGCTACTGCAATATTAATAAAATTTGAAATATTTTGTTCACCTTGAGGTTTTGTTAATTTAAATTTTAGTTTAACCTGCAATATAGCAGTTCACAGAATGCCTCTGAGGTTTGTTTTTTCTTTCATATACAAACTTTTATCTTGTAGCTCAGTCATCCCTTGACCAATTTGAGGTTTAATTGCAGTTTTGGACTCAGGAGGTCAAACTATCTTGATGTATTTGACCACACCAAATATGTTATAGGTTAATTTACTTTAATCCTTCTTGGAAGAAGTTGGAGGTGGGCTGGTAGGGATGCTGTGAGGGCCTTCATGGCCAGGTGGTTAGGGTACTTGACTCATAATCTGAGGGTCGCAGGTCCAAATCCCTGTTGCACCAAACATGTTTGCTCTTTCAGCCATGGTGGTGTTATAAGTGACAGTCAATTCTACCATATGTTGGTAAGATAGTAGTCCAAGAGTTGGTAGTGGGTAGTTATGGCTAGTTGCCTTCCCTTTGGTCATACACTACTAAATTAGGGACCCTCATGCACCTTGATGCAAAATTGAAGAAAACAAATGGAGATGCTGATGAGTAAAATCAAATCAGTTATTGTTAATAAAAAGGTCTTGTAGATTTATTTACTGTTAATCCTACCTGAAAAAATTTCAAGTGCAATGGCTGTTGAGAATTCCCTCTTGTTTAGAATTATCTGAACCTCTAATCTTAAACATTAATTATTAGTTATCTTCTCCACTGTCAAAAGTAACATTTGGTTTTTACTTGTTATTAATCATTGTATTAACATGAGATCTGTCAATATTTTATTGATGAAATGATTACATGAAAAAACTTTTAGATAGTTTTTTATGGCACTATAAAGTATATTTTTTGAATTTGTTGATTGACAGTAATTATATATATATAATCTAACTGTTGGGTTAAATCTCTCAAAGAGCTGTGTTTTCTCTATCAATAAAATTTTTAAGTGTACACTAAATACCATTTCAAGTAAATTTTTCATATAAGTTTTATATTTGATTTTGTGAAATGGATATATGAAACATAGACTTTGTGTCTGTTGTTAATTATTCTTATAAAGCTATTTCACTTCAAACCTTTCTTGTTGTAGTTTTATAATGTTTGTTGCTCAACAATTAGGCTAAAGTTACTTCATCATCAGCTCCTGTTGGCACAGATTTTAAACCATTGAATAGTTCCAGTGTGACATCACCTTCCACATTCCAATCTCATGGAAGTAACTCGCTTAGTGGCTCCTTAACAGGTATGTTAAAACAGCATTTTTTAATGTTTGTTTATTAGTGCTCTTAACTGTACTATTTTGTGATACACTGTTTAATTTCATAAAAATGCTATCCAACTAGAATTATTTAAATGTTTTAATACTTCAGAACATTATTATAACTATACTTAAAACTGTTAAGAATTGTAAATATTGTTTTAATAATAAATTGTATTTTAGTGTGCAGTATAGGAGTCATCAACAACAAAACCAAGATATATTTTAAAGTTAAATTATAACAGATAAAAGATATTGTATTCTTTGTATGTGTTATTTTGTATGTGTAATTGAACATTTGAAATAAATTTATTTTAAAGTACTGACAATAATGAAAATCATTTTGCACTTGGAGCAGTCCATGTATTCACAGATAAATTGTTACTGAAAATACTTTATTAATCGTTTTTTATTGTTTGTCTATAAATGACTTGATAAACTCTGAAAGCTTGTAAAAGTTTACCAACACAAAAGATATTAGAAGTTATAATATCAAAACTCTACAAGTCAATTTTGGTTCATAAACTTGGCTGATTTGACTGAGTCTGTAGCAAGTGAGTTAATATGAAAAACATCTTGTTAAACTGTTCAGATATTGAAAAAGACAACAGATCTGTAAGATTACAGATAAATATTTTGGAAAAATAAATTGAACAAGTCTGATTTTTGTGCACAAAGACCTCATAATGTTTATTGTATACTTCCCAAAATTTATGATAATATACTTACTACATTGAAAGTTATTGTTAAAAGGTTGTTCAAAGTAAATGAGCTTGTATTATGAAGAGACAGTACTTGTGTATTAAAATACATGTAAGATTGTAAAACAATCAATAATTTGTTTAATTGTTTGAAATATTTTCTCTTTGTGAAGCTGCTCCATTCCAGAAGCTTAGTTGATAGACTGGAACAGCTACAATGAACACTAAGTATGTCATTACTCAGGTTAGATCTAATTGTACAGACATAGTAAGGGTCAAAAACAAATCTTTGTGTGAAAATTTTTATTCCTGCCTACTTTTTTTTTTTTTAAACAGAGGCTACATTGACTAAAAACACTATAAGCACAAAACCTAGTGTTGGAAATTTGTCTGAAACTAAGAAAACAGAGGTCATTAACACCACTGGGGCAACTAGTAAAATAATGCATCCAGAAGAAGATATTTCACTGGTGAGTGTGAACCTTTGTTTTGCTACTATGAAATATGTCATTTTTAACTCTGGAATCAGTACATAATTGACACATTGTTCTTTGTGTTTTCTCAATTAATGTACTTAGTATATTTGCATGACATTTGGTACACACAACTGCAATGCAATATTGAGTTTGTTCTTGAAAAAAAGGAGTTAATTTTGTTTAGTTTCAATAGTACTTTAGGTTATAAATTTTTGAAAATTTTGTTGTAAAATGGTGTCCTTAAAAATAAAAATATTTCATTTTGTATTTTGTTCTTTATGTGTTTGTATGCCTAAACTCTTTTAAATTTATCCAAGAGTTATTTTTTCTGTTACAACTATTATTGTGTGAGTTGTACTTAAACTCATGCATACAGTGAAATTATGAAAAAATTAGATGAATTTCTTCTATTATTGTTGATCAAAATGATCCATTTTATGTATTGATTATGCAAATCAGTTATTTGTATTTCTTATTTATCTGTACATGTTGAAGTAATATCATAGATGTGAAGATACTGTAAATACAACTTGCCCTTTATCCTAGGCTTTCACTTATATATATATATATATAGTGTTATTCGAACTGTATTTTTGGTCAGACTCATCTTCTCTGTAATAGTTATTTGTTTTCAGTAACTAGGTTATTCTTGTATTTGTAACTGCTGTTTGAGTAGTAATAACTTTAGTAATGTACTAAGATTTAAAAAAAAGGAACTTTTGTGTCATCTGCATTGTTTGTTCTCCCAAACTGTTTAGCTTACCATATGCACAAACCCTAAAATTTCTTATCTGTTGTGTTGTCATAGAGGAATATACTTTTAGCTTTCAAACTGCCATAAATTTATAATGTTCTCACAAAAAAAACTTTAAAATATCTCCAGGTTTGTTGAAATAAAAATGCTAATGGAAAATTAGGGTCACGTGAGAAAAATATAAATGGATAGTTGTTTTAAAGGACAGTCGTTCTGAGTAAAAAAAAAAGTATAATGTTTTTGTTTTTAATTAATACCTCTTGGAATTGTGCAGAAATAAAAAGTTCAATTTTTTTTTTATAAGTTTCTTTGTGAATTACACTTAATAAATTTTACAAATGTTTCTTAAATATTTTTCCAGGAAATGAATTATTGAAATTATATATTTAAACTTAAATTATGTTGATTGCAGTAGTCATCTTTCCCAACTATAAATAGTAAGAAACAAACACACACACATACAAAGATGTATAAGTGACCTAAGGCCTGACATTTCAAAATGGTGTCAGGTCAGGCAACCTAATTATTTTTTCTAACAGTATTTTTGGTCAAAGTCATTTTATAACTAAGAAATATATAACTTATTTAATGTATGTGAAGTGTTTGAACACATTATGGTTAATAATCATCAACATTTTCTAAACCTAGAAGCTTACTTGATATCTTGTAAGAGGAGATAATTGATATAGCTTTCAAACAAAAATAATTTAACATGATAACATTAAGGAGGAGCCTGAAGAACAATCAAAGAGACTATTATAAATTTTCTTAGGCATCTAAATTTCACAATAAGTTCCTTTATTCCTCTATGCAGAAGCTACATCAAATTACTGTTTTAACTTCATACTGATGTAAATACCTTATAATCTATTTTTACCAGTGGTATTTAATTCTTTCTGTATGGCATGGTTAAAGTATGCATGTCACAACCTTTTTTACTTATTACATTCAGAATTTAAACAATTTTGTTATCAATGTATGTCTTTAGATTTGGTATCAAAATATAGTTTATAATTCAACTACTTGTATTATTGAAGTTTTAATTTTATCCTAAGAAAATATTTGAACTCTCAGTCTTTGTGTTTTGTTGCCCTCAATTGGTACAGCGATATGTTTGCAGACTTGCAATGCTAGAAGCTGGGTGTTGATATGTGTGATGGGCAGGGCACGAGTAGCCCTTTATTTAGCTTTGTGCTCACTGCAAATAGGCAAAAATCTGTATTGCATAATGTGGTGCATCTGGTACTCTGAATACTTTCATTTTCTGTTTTCTTCTTAGCTTTTCCTATTTATTTAAAACACAAACAATAAATATTGATAGGCCAGAAAATACAATAATATCCTCTTATGTTCTTAGTTTACTGAGAATGAATAAAGTTGTCCTACTTACAAATAAGACTCTTCTCGTATCTTTATCTTTTAAGTCGTGTCTGTAATTCTCTACTCTGTGTGACATTGCCATTGGACATTCGTGGCCATCTTACAGTTGCAGCTGACCTCATGCTCATTTCCCCTCATAGTCTAGCCTGTCACATTTCCAGATGTTCAGATAGTGTCTGTCTGTGCATGTGTCATATATTCACACAAGATCATTGCTAATTCTTCTGATTTAATTCACTTGCAAGCTATTTACTTATAGCACTGATATTGTAGAACTCAAGGGGGAGGATGTTATGACTTTTTTTTTCCATGGTTTCTGAAACTAGGGGTTGCTATATGTTCAAGATCACCCTATAATCAGACCAATAGTGTTTTTTTTATCTTAAGGAATACCATCTTTCACTCACACTGACTCTATAAAGGCTTTGTAAATTCACAGAAAACTGGTAAAAACTAACTATGATCTGCAAAACGCACTGATTTTCATGCCATTTGGTTGAATTTTCTTAACTATATCATTTTTGTGCATGCCATTTAATCTACAGTTTCTTTCAGGCTTTATGTGTTAGATTAATAAATCCTGGTCTATGTGGAAAACATTTGCATGGTCAGGTAAACAAATAATAAAGTATTGGTATTTTTAATTGTGTACAGAGTATACAACAGTTATGAGTGTTTAGTGTATGACATGATTTTAAGAATTGAAACGAAGAAACTCATTAAATAAAACCCATTGTAAAGAGAAAGTAGCTGAGAACAAGTTGCAAAGTAAATGTAAAGTTGTAATGAAGGCAAACTTAACTGAATATGCAGGAACCGAATACATGCATGTTCACAGAGTGATAAGCATGTGGTTTTGAACAAACCATGCATATTTTAGACCTAAGTTAGTCAAGAAAGTCCATAGAAACTATTCAGTGTAATGTTTTTTGGTTTTTTAAATAAAATACATATGGGTTAAGTGTTTGTGTGAAATACCTTATAAAATAAGAAACTGAAGTCGAAAACAAAACCAGTTGTCATGTGATGACAATGATATTCTACCATCATGTATCACACTCATTGCATTGAAATGTGTGAAAAACTTGGCATGGCATTATCATTAGAGTGATCAACTCAAAATCTTTGAGCCACAGATTTGAGTGCTATCACTAAACACGTTGCCCTGTCATCTGTGATGGTGTTATAATGTGATGAACAGTCATAGTATTTGATTAGAGCAGCCCAAGAATGGTGGTGTTGACTGGTTGCTTTCCTTCTAGCTTGTCGTTTGTAAATTAGGAATGGCCAGTAGCTTTGTATGAATTTCAACAAACAAGTGTATAAATGTATATAAGATAGGCTGTCTGATTACTGAGTAAATTGGCATACAAATAATTCAGTATGTGACCATATTACACACAGCATTGTAAAAACTCTAATAGAATATATGTAAAATCAAGTAAAGATGCATTAGTAGTATTAACTAGTATATATTAATTTGAACAAGTGAGGTTTAATAGGAATTATTTAAACATGAAATGGAGCAACAGCATCAGACATTTAGTTGGAAATGAACTTTCAAACATATCATTGAGACCAGAAGCTATATATGCTCATATTAACTTAATTAAAATAGTTTAAATTAAGGTTTATGTTTGTTTTTTTGTGTTTTGTGTGTTCAAGTGTCCTTATTTTCAAGTGAACCGATCTGTCCAGTGGCAAATGTTTCTTGGTGTATTTCATAGGAAGAGAAGAGAGCACGACTTCCAAAGTACCATGTAATACCTGGAGTTACACAACCAGCAGTGAGTGGTGTTATGATGCCTTCCACTTCTGTTGGCAAAGGTGTTGTGGGTGGGCCAGGTGGTCCTGTTCCACCCACAACAAATTCTATGATGAACGGTATGAATATGATGAGACCTCCAATGGGGATGATGCCAGGTAGGTGGGTTAAAATTTGTGAATGAGAAAGTTAAGGATCCAAATGTAAGTAAGTTTGTCAGTATCATATAATTCTTAGTTGCTTTTCAAATTAGTATATTTAATGGTAATCTAGTTATTTTTATCCTTTTTTTTTTATAATCATGATACTGACAATTTATTCCAGAGAATAAAATAAGAAAGGTTGTGTTTGCGACATATTAAAGAATCACAATGTTTTAAAATGTACCATGGTCGGTGGTATGTTTTTGTTTAATTGTTCTCACATTCTATAGTGGTAGGCTTTAAAAATATCCCCAAATAAGTATTTTTCTTTAACAACATTAAGTTTCTATAAGATTTTGTTTTTTATTTAAACCATAGGCTTATCTGATTGTGAAATAACTTATGCTGAACTATTTATTAAAAATTCATCAATTACTTTGGCATAAGTTTACTCTGAAAATTTTACAATGGAGCTTGATAGAAATAAAATATTGTATATTGTTTATCTCTGTGGGCTACAGCATGATGCAAAACTTGTTAGTTTTTAAAAAATAAAGTTTAATTAAATACTTGTAATGGAAGATTGAGTCTGTTTCATGTAAATAATATATTTTAATGAGTCCTAAATATGAATAAAATGTACTGCACTTTCATCCATTTCTGATGGCTTAATTTTATCCCCCCTTTCTTTTTTACCTTGTTCTTGATGCAAATTTTCCAGCTACCATTAAGGATTTTTTGCTTCATTTCATTTACATGCCCATTAATACTTGGTAGTTCATCTCTGATGGTAGGAAAGTAATTACTTTTTCTGTCATTTTGAAACACTGATTCAAACTGTACAACTTAAGGGTTATACGTTTTATGTAATGAAATTTCTCTACAATAAATTTATAGGATTTGTTTACTTAAGGTTTGTGTGTTTTCCCTGATGAAATAATCTCTTCAATAAGTTTATAGGATTTTATTACTTAAGGTTTATGTATTTTCCCTAATGAAGTATGAGCTCTTCAGTAAGTTTATCGTTTTTTTTGTGATAGTATGATCTTTGTATTTCTTTTAATCCATTTCCAATCTGTGAAGATTTTGCATTTTTATTCATCTACTTGATATCCAGCCTTTATTTCTTTCCCCAGATTTGTCTTTTGTTTCAAATATAGGTTGCATTTCATTTATTGTTTTCTTCCTAGTAATTATCTTGTTAAATTTTAAATGAAGTTTGCATGATGTTTATTTACACAGAACATAAATAGGATTTAGAAGTAATATACTTATGTTTTATTTTGGTTTAGGAATGGCTCCTGTAAACTCATCCATGGGCATTCCCTTTGCTAATCCAGGTCCTATGAATTATCCTCAAGGTCCCATGCCACCTATGATGCCTCGAATGATGCCACAGAGTGGACCACCTCGTCCATATTAACATCCTTGACAGAAGTAGTAGTTTTTCAGATAAGTGATTGTGGAATTAGAGGGATTTGTTTTTAGCGTGTGTGATGGAAGTTCTGTCTCAAGGTGTAGCCAAAAATACATTCTTTTTGAGTATTTTACAAAAAATATAATGTAGTTTAGCCAGAAACTTGAATTAATGTAGTACATTTAACATTGTTTATTGAGTTTTGTCAAGGCTTTGATTAAAAGAGGTAAGTAGGGTCATTTATGGCGAAAAAGTTGACAGAATGTGAGTACTAAATTACATTTATTATGATTTATGTCATTACCTAAAGTCTTGTTCAGGTGTTTCACTTTGAAAGGTGAGCACTAAAATTTTCTGAGAAATCTCAACTGTTTGTACTAATTGTAAGTTACCACATTGAACTGTATGTGTCACTTCTATGAATAAAGTTATGTATCATGTGATGTGGTCTAACTGTTGAGAACACCTTTGTAATTTGAAGATTGACAAAAAAATTTAAAATATGATTTTCTTATGTTGCTTGGTGCATTGAAAACTCAAATAATACAGTGTTATATTGAAATATTATAACTGTGGCTAACTTTGTAACTAATTTAATATTCTGGAGTTTTTTTCATGTATGTATAATCTTCATAATTAAAAATATTTGTTGGCCTCTGTATTTTCAATAAAAGATTTTAAATGCACTAAAGTTCAGGTTAAGATTTTTGATTCTATGAAAAGGTAAGATTTATGGTGTCACCTTTTTCATATATTTTTGCACTGGATTCTAATTCTGTGGTTCATTAATGTGATTGTTTAGGATGAAGCAAATTAAAAAAATTTAAAGAAAAGTATTAAGAAATTTTTTTTTTCCCCTTATTGAAATTGTCAGCTTTCCATCAACTTGATGGAACTTGATTTTAAAATTTTGAACCAAAACTCATTCTCCTTAAATGTTACATCTTCATAAACATCTTCAACAATACCTCCTGTATTGTTGTGATGTTTATGTGAGAAAACAGGTGAATTATTCACATACATTTCTTAATTTCACGTGAAGAATTTCAATACAATTTGCCTGGAAGTTTACAACAAAATACTGTAAGTACTCCTTATGTAAAACGTGTTTGCACTGTCAAATTATCCAGTTATCAGTAAAAATGCTGGATTGCATTGGATCTGCCTTTTTGAAATGTTCAATGTTATAAATCTGACTTGAGCTAAATTAGTTGTTGAAAATATGTGAAATGAAAAAAAAAAGTGCATTGTGTTTGGCTCATTTATACAGATGCAACCTGCTCTTCCAGAATTTTTACTTTCAGGAAACTACACATATCTTAAATAATCCTTTTTAGTATTGTAATCTTCTAAAAGGTGAGGTTTTAATAGATTTATGTTAAATTTTTATTTGTATAAAATATAATAAATATGTTTCATCAAATTATTTTTTGGCCATAAATTATCCAGAAGTATGAAGTTTTGGCACCCATAACATGTGAGGTAATTTTTCTTTATGTAAACTTGTTTCACAGTGATCCTTATACAAGGCACTGTTGGACTTAATGCAAGTCCCCAACTTCTTAGGGAAGTTTGGTGAAACTGTTATTTTGTCAATTGTGTAGTTGATATGTTACATGTTAAAATAAAATCCTTCAGTTTTGATTAACATTTATGAGACTGAGTTTAAGTTTTTTAATTTCATAACAAACTGTTAAATGTTTGTTTGGAAATACTGGGTATATTATGGACTTCCATTTCCTTTTATAATTTCAGTAAAAACTTTTTAAAAAGTCATTTATATTTTCCTCATTTTCTTCACCTCAAGCACATTTTCAGATAAGTGACATACACACAATCTTGTAATTTTTTTTTTTAGTATGCTGAAAGAATACTTGCTATCCTCATGATAAAATTGATAAAAACAGTATGTTGAATCACCACTTCTGAGGCTATTGTATTCCTTCCCTTTCGTCTAAAAATAATGTTTGTTTTTCTTTGCTTTTCACTGAGTGCACATTGTACGTTATGCATGATGTCTATATCTTTTCATTGGGTATTCCTTGAAAGTGGAACAGACGTTAGAAAAGTGTGAAAAACATTTTGGAACTTATGAACATATAACCAAGTACATAAAGATCCTTATGAAGAAGGGTGTTTATGCTGTAAAAGTTAAAGTAGAATTTGTGTGTCAAAGAAATGGATTATCTTAATGTAAGCTATAACAGGTGAGGTAAAATAAAAGAAAAAACGAAAATAAACTGTAACCCTTTTGTAGTGGGTCATGGGTTAAAGGCCATGTCATTGTGTTTATTTAAAAAATGTTATTGATCCACTATTTTATGAATTTGTCAGTAAGTTTGGAATCAAATTGCAGATTATAATTCAAACTTTTGATATTATATGTGAGTTTATTTCTTAATTTAAAAGTAAATATTAAATAAAACATCTAAATATAGATTTTTAGTAAGTTGCATGATATTCAAATCCAAATCTACTTAGCAGTTGTTTAGGTGTTAAATCTCACAAACACTTTGGGAGTTTGTGATACAGCCTCGGGTGCTCATGAACTTTTGTTTCTCTTCAGCCCTGTGTGCATTGTGAGGTTGAGTGTTACCGAACATGGTATGTTGAATGCAGTACTGTTTAAAATTAGATATTTGTGATGTCAGAATAGTAAGTATGTAGTTTTGTACAAATTGGGAACTCAACTTACTAATATTGACAAGCTAACATATAAAATAAGATTCTTATATCTTATTTTGCTCAAATATGGCTTATGTACTGAATCAAACACAGTGGTCCTGTTCACCTGTTTCCATTTTTGAAAATGGTCCCTTATATACACTTCAATATATGACATTTGAATAACCCATCAAAAGCTTAGAATGTCCAAAGAGTAGTTTTCTTAGCTTTTTTAATATGTGAAAAGGCTACAGTGTTTTTTTTGGTCCAAGAATTCAAGGGAATAGGTTGTCTTTAATCTGCTTGAAGTTTTACATTTTTTAAAAATGTAAATGCATCTTAGTTACTAAGCTTAATAAGTTGTGGTATAATTTTGTGGTATCATTGTAATTATTTATGATTTGTTGGTTATCCAACTGTATGTATAAAATGTAAAAAACAATTTATCCATGTGCAAAATTTTAAAAGGCTTAGTAACCTATATAAAGTAGCAACTGAGTATAAAAGTGGTAGCAAGAAGAGATAATTCTTTACTTTTTTATTTACTGTTCAATAGTTCATGAAAAATAAGTTTAATAACTTATTCTAAATCAATCACTTATCTAAATTAGTCACTTTGTATAAATATGTAAAATTTCTACAAAGTAATGAATATTGGTTAATATTTATCTTTTTGTACTTAAACTGAAACTTATTGTACTTTCATTTTTAGTAATATAATGTAATGAAATCCCCTATTATTTTTATCCTATAGATTTTCAAACCATTCTCATTTTATGCTAATTATTAAGTACTTTTTATAATATTTTAGAGGAGATACCTTTTTTACCAGTAAAGCATAAAGCACTTTATGAAGCTAGATTTTATATTTCTCAATATTTTATAAACTTTCAGTATTCAAGTTTAGTTTTTAAACATCATAAAGATCTGTTTTTCTTTCAGTTTCACTAATTCTGTGTTATTTCTTCACGTGTATTGCATAATAAACACAAAAGTCTTTGGAAAGACTTTGTAAATATAAATATTAACTGGCAATTTGAAACATCATATGCAAGCCTATAAATGTTAAAATCCAGCATAATGAGATTTTAATGTATCAGTTTCAAAGATGCAAGTTTCGTTTTGTTTTTTAATTTTTTTATGATGCCCATTTGAAAATGAGTACAATATTTCAATATCTGAAAACTAAGATATGGGATGGGATTGTGCATTTCTTTGTCTAAGGTTCTTGTATAATTAGTAAGATTGTATCAGGTGATAATTCATTGAAAGTTATCTCTTCTGTCTTAATAATGGCATCTCTGTTCTCACATTATATATCATTCGTAATATAATTAATAGAACAACCTCACGAAGTATTACTTTTTTTTTTAGTATTATTCAATGCTATTTTTTTGCCTTTATTATTTTTCAGTTGGACATTTTTCTATTAACTTTTAAAACATTGATCATAATATATCTGCAACATTTACTTTTAATGAGGTATGTTGTTGACCAATAAACAGTTTCTGCTTTTAGATTATATAGATTTTGAAAATTAAACACAAGGTTAAGTTTTTGGTCGAGGTAACCTTCAGACATTTGGGTATACGAACAGTAGTGAAACCCACAAAAATAAGTTTACACCATATTAGAATTATGTTGACAGTAAGTTTTTGTCTTCTTCTTGGTCTGTTAATCAACCAGAAATTGGGCCAAAAGTTTTTCTAGTTAGGTTTTAATTTTTTGTAAGTATTTATTTCATGCATCTTAAAATTCATTTTGTGTTCTTATCCAATGTTTGTTTTAGAACAAATAATAATAGTTGTGATAATACAGTAAAACTGATTTGCTCTTCTAATGTCTGTTTCAATTTTTAGGAATTTCATTGTGTAGCATTATGTGCTACCCAACATTCAAAAAATGTGTTTAATAGCTGAAGTGAAAAACATAATATTATTATTACAAAAACATTACATATAATTCAACCATGAATACTTTTTTAGATCAGATATTTCTCAGATTGGTAAGAAGTTTAGACAGCCCTCTGTTAAAACCAACTTAGCATATACAACAATGTGCTTATCTTGTTGAACTCAAATAAGTGTGAAAACAGGTTAATAATAATATAAGTGAATTGAAGTAATATGAATATTATCTGCCTTTTCAGCAGATAGCCAGATGTGGCTTTGCTATATAAAAAAAACATGCACTTATACCTTTGTCTATGAACTACCATAACAAGTACTTGTAAGACTCCATATTCTTTAATTTAGTCTTAGTGTATTGCTGTTGGTCATGATTTATGTTCAGGAATACAAAGTATCTGATGAGTAAATGGTCTTTAGTGACAAAATAATTTTGTGTAGTCGGTGAAAAAGAATTCCTAGGTTGTTTAAAGTTTCTTAAATGCAAAAAAATAACTTAAATATTAAAAAATTATGACGGACAAAATGTTTGAGAAATCAAGATAATTGAATTTTTCCAAAAGTGCAAGTAGCTTTAAAATTTCTCGAACTTCTCAAAAAGTACCAAATAATAAAATAAGTGACATTAAATTTGTGCAGGCTTTTCACACAGTAATGTAAAATTACATTTTGGACTGCTTGTGGCCTTGCAATATGTTAAGTGATGTAGTGTTATATAGATAAAGCATGTCATAAGATGGTATTTTATTTATTTTTTTTATTTTTTTTTTTGGTGGATTCCTTTAGGAATTGCTGAGCCTCCAGAGGACTCCAGTCTTTTCAGAGTGGGTGTTTTTATTTTTCTGTTTTTACTTTGTGGGTTTCACAGCAAACAGGCTGTTGGACCTCGGGTCCCTAGCTTCCTTTAAGTGGGAGGTTTGGCGAAACCCTTTAGTTAATTTCTTTAGCAACATGTACAATAGTGGTTGTGTTGATTTGATTAGAAATATATAAGAAAAGTTGGTATTCCTGACATTTGAAAATCTATGATGAAATGGCTAAACCAAGTTGTTAATCCTCAGCATACAAATAAATATTCTCACAGTTTAAATACCACACTTTTGCTGAGATATCAGTAAATTTGTTAAGGCCACCAGAAAAGACTCAGATCTCTCTCTTTCAAGATAATTGTATAATTACTTGTATGTGTTGTGGACTTATTTATAAAGAAAAAAAGCTATTAGGTCTTTGGTGTAATTTTTACAACTCCTTTCATTTGTGCTTATGGTTGTACCTAACCTAATGCTCTGATCGGTTAAGGAATTTTTAAACCTATTTTAGTAGTTTTGGGTCATTTTATTCTAACAACTTTTTTAAGTTATAGAATGTCTATACAAAGGCTAAAAACATTTTTTGACACCCAAATTTGTTAAGGCTCAATGAAACTTACCAAAAAAGTCTGCATTAGTGAGAAAACTGTGTCTGTTATGTGAGTACTAAATGCAGTTTTTTATGTATATTGTTTATAGTAATTGAAATGTATAAAATTAGAAACTTCTTACATTTGGTTACAAACTGAAGTAAGATAAGATGTTTAAAATTTACCAAGCTCAGTTGATGGGGAAGGTAAGTTCACTGTATAAACATAAACTCAATTTGATAATTTGTTTTCTGATCTTTACTAGAAACATCTAAATGAGCTCCTGCTGTGATTTATTGCTTTTCACATGTAGTAGTGGGTTCAGAAAACATCGATAAAACTATAAAAATCAGAAGAAACCAGATGTAAACACATTAGAGAAGTTGGGGTTCTGAAGATATTATAATTATTTGTTACAATCTGCAGTCATTATTTATTTTATATCATATTTTTTAATTTTTTGTTTGTCTCTATTAATTATTTCACTACAGTTAGTTTCAGGGTTAAGAAAATAAGGTATAAATTTTACCAAAAACAACTTGTTTGTTTAGGAGGATCTAATAGTTATATGAATGAAATATGAAAACTTTAAGGTGAAATTAAGTATTTTTATTATTGGCATGAAAATCATTCAGATCAATCCAGTACAGGTTTTGTAAGTTTGTAGATGTATCTTTAGTAGAAAATAATATATTAAAAAATCTAATTTGTTTATGTATAGCAAATTTGAAATGTTTTTAAAAATTTGCAGAATTTCATGAAGGTACACATAGTAGATTCAGACTTGTAGTATGTTTACCTTCATGGATATAAAGTAGTTCCAAGGTGGGTTGCATTCAGCAACTTTATACAAAAATAATCTTTTTTTCTCAACACTTTAGGGAAAAAACATATTGTATATATTTTTTAATTTTTTTTTGCCATTTGGTTTTACTAATGTGTGAAGTTGTTCATAATAAATGTTTTTAGAGTTATAGTGAGGACAAAAATCTTAAAGGAAATGATCGTCAAAAATGTTTCATTAAAAGAACTCTCCATTTGTTATGTAGAAAACTAAATTAGTTTGTGTTTCCAAAAGATTAAATGTTAAAAACAAAATACTCTGTGTGTTAGAAATAATATACAACTGAAAAAGACAATTTCAATAATAAATTATTACACAACCAAAAGGAATATTTACTACAGTACTGTGCAAAAGTGTTAAGACAATGTCAAAAATTAGATTTCAGGCCACTTTCAAAGAACAGTTGAAGATAAATCACAGGTTACATGTCAGAATGCTGTTATCCTTCATATTCAGTATGACAGCAGCTCAGTGGAAATACCCGAGTTCAACAAACAGTTAATATTCTTTGTGTGCCCTTATGCTTTAATAACTGCAGACAGTCTTTAGGGCATTGTTGCAACATATTTAATCAAAGTGTCCTTTGTTATTTTACACCATATGTGTCTAATACACCCTCATAAGATTTCTTTGGAATTCACTTTTGATTTGTCAAGTTTTTGATCCATCAAATATCAGATCTGCTCAATTGGTTTCAGATTTGGGTTTCATGGGGGCCATTGCATCAGTTGATTGACTCCAGCAGCTTCTTTTTTAGCTAAGAAATTTCTGCATAGTCTGGATAAGTGTTTGGTTGTCATTATCTCCTTGGTAATAGATCTTTTTACAATAATATGCAAACTACTGGGTATATAATGATGATTCATTTTCTGATTGTACTTGTGCTGGTTCATTATTCCATTTATTCTGGAAATAACTCCTGTTACCTCAGCAGAAAAACACCCCCAAACCATCACATTGCTTTTTCCATGCTTCATGGTAGGTGCTATGCATTGAGGTATGGAATTGTAGCCTTCCTTCTGCCATATCTACAACCGACACTTTGAACCATGATATTTTATACTTGGACTCATCCATCCATAAGACCCTTTTTCAGTCATTACAAGTCCAGTTTTTTACTTTTTAGCAAATTCCACTATATTGACATTATTTGGAGCTTTGAAGTAAATGTTTTTTTTCAACTGCTACACATCCAAATAGTCCTTTCTCCTCCTGTCTTCTTGATACTGTAAAGTTGGACACTTTTTCTCATTTGGTACATGGTTGTTTATCTCATGCTTGTGATCAGTAGCAGTCTTTGTGTCCAAAAGGCTACATGTATAAATGGAGATACTAAACATCAGTGTCATTGAGTTTGGGTTATTCTGGCAATACTTACTAGTTACATCTTGAATGCCTAGTGAAACAAAAGTAAGCAAAATATTTCTGAATAATCTTTAAGTATGTTAATATCACTGTCATTTGATTCAAATGTAAATGATAATGTTCATGTTGATAAAGTAATAACATTATCCTCTTAAAGAATGAAAAATACCAGTTACAGTTTGCTTCACTCTTTTTCTCTCACTATGTTTTATAATGTACACATTGTATACAGTGTATTTTAAATATAGTAAAAATGTTCATGTTTGTAATGTAATAATAATATTATAGAAGAATAATGAATACCACTCATAATGTGTATGCACTTTACAGTTTTATTTGTGTTTTTACTTAGTTTATATCAGTATTCCTCATCAATACAAATGTTATTTGTGTAGTTATACATTGTGTATTTTACTGTATAACCATGGATTTTTCAAGCAAAGATTGTAACTGGAAAGAGTTGTGCTAAAGTTAATTAGAAAATTGAAATTTGTGAACACATTGAGAAAGGTGAAAGTTGCCATGTTTTTGGTAAGAGAATTTCATATTGGTTCATCAGCTTTGTATGATATACAGGCTCAAAAAGAATAGTTAAAGAAATGCTGTACTGAATTGGAATCAGGGGAATATGTGAGAAAAAGAAACTTAAGGTGGAACAGTTAAACCCTATGCTCAATGAATGACTTAAGTTAAAACAATTGGAAGGTGCACTGATTTCAGGTACAATGTTGATTGAGGAAGGTTAAGAAATCTTATAACCAAATGGAATTTACAGATAGTGTTTTTCTCTGATGGCTGGCCTGGCTAGCTGGTGGCTTTAAACTTTGGCATGGCATTAGACGGTTAGATGTTTTATGTGAAGGAAATCAGCAGTTTGTGACATAGCTGATAATTATTGTAGCCTGTTTTCAACTTTTTATGAGAACCAAAACTTATCAGCTGAGCAAGTCTATAATGCAGATGAAGCTGGTTTATTTTGATATTTTTTGCTTAATTCCACTTGCTGGTTTGGTGCTTCTAGATTTAAATGCCATAAAGGTGGGTTTAACAGTGTTGACTTGAATAAATGTTACTGGCACTCATAAGCTGAAATTGCTTTTTGTTGGTAAATGTAACCATCTTAGTTCGTGTTAATCATTTGCCCGTGTTTTGTAACTGTTTTTCAGGCATTTTCTCATGATCTGGTGGAAGAAAAAACAATCTTTGAAACCCAAAAAATATATGAAGTGTTTTCATAAAATCATAATAGGGCAATAAATGCTTTTTAAACCACTTCACTTCAAGTAGTATCTAAAATTAGGTGTTTACATTACTTGTAAAATATTTAAAGGCAGTAAAAAAGACAATTGAGTTTCATTTACCTAAAAAGGGAGTACCTTGCATATCTAGTTGCTGTTGAATTGGTTTCTGTCTTTTGTTTTTAACCTTATGAAAGTTAAATCCTAGTTCACACATGCAAGTTATTGTCAATGACAGTGAATACAAAGCATTTACATTACTCAACAGTAGATAATCTCTGAAAACAGTGATAAAAAAAATGTGGCAAATTCAATGATTTATGGAGTATTTTCAATGTGATGCCATAGATGAGTTGCATCATCTCATTTTATTATTCAGGCATCAAGTTTAATTTAGCTTCATTACTGATTCAGGATTTGTGAAAATGAAGGGATTTTTCTCCCAACTCTTCTCTCCATTTCTCAAATTTTGAAATCTCTACACTGGTGATGTTTTCTCAACATATTGTAATAGTGTTGAGATAATGTATTATCTTGGGCAATTACTTTTCATTTAAGCTTATCACAGTTCTAGTTACTTTTGGAACATTTGTATGAGTTTACAATATCAAAATACATCATATCCTCTTCATTGTAATAATTTTAAATTAAGTTTTTGTAAAACTGGGAGTGTCAGTTAGATATGAGAACTTTATTAACCACCTGTCATTGTCAAAAACATTTGCTAAGTTGGGCTGTTTCTCTTATAGAAAAACCTGAAACTCATTCCTGATTCATGCATACTGATAAGCACTCTGCTCTATAAAAGCCACCATATTTCTGTGTGAAACAGTAACTGGGTGTACTCCATTTCTGAGTATAACACATAAGAAAGTCAGCTGTTCAGTGAGTTCTCTTTAATGGAATTGACCATTTTCACTGTCTTTCAGTACTGCCATAACATCAAGTAAAATACCCTTGGCTGCCAGATTTTATTGTGAATAAAACAGTGATTTATAACAGCTGGTTCAGTTTTTATTTTTTTTTCTACAACCCTTTTGTTTCTTCCCATCATATTGGTCTCATCATCACTTGTAACTCCTTTGCAATTAGCCCAGTCCATCTTGTATTTTCCAATTATACAGTCATTCATTACTTTGAATGTCTGTGGTCCTATTGATATTAAAGTTGGACAACACAGCAAATCTTTCATGAAATCATCTACATGCTACATATACCTCATATGAACTAATAGTGTTGTACACTTTGAAATATCCATATTCTTGTTAAGCTGTATAGCAAAATCCTGAGCTGAGTAGTGTAAACAGATAACAAACTGGATTTAAATTTTCTGTATTATCATATGTTTGTTGAGACATTGTTTTATCATTGAAAGGAATACATTTCAATTTTTCAGCAGGATTCATCAAATATCATAAGCACCATATATAGAGATGATGGAAGAATAAGTTTTTTGGCTACTGTATAGGACATTTTCTCTTTTGTTGCGTGGTATGTAACCACATATCTGTTTGTGCCTTATCATTCAAAATACTTGACTGGCTGAGAACTTTCACTGATATCTTAAGTCCTCTTTGATTTATTTTAAAATATTCAAGAGGCTTATCTACATACTTTTTTCCTAATGTCTATTAAACTTCAGTGACTTTTTTAAACTCATTTAAAAACACATTACTGCAAATAACACAAGGCTTTGGGTCTTAATTTGCATTAGCACAGTTAATGAAACTATTTCAAAGTACACAATTTTTTTCTTTTTCGTAGTGGTCGGATGGCATTGACATGACAGGTGTCTGTTCATTTTGCAGTTAGCATACCTACACTTGTTTATTCGTTTTCCAATATAGGTGGATTTGATAACAATGTTTTCAAATTTGTTTTCCTTACTACAGATTTTTCTTTAGATTATTGTTATTTTATTTTAAAAGTGTAATGAATAGTATTGTGAGAGATCTTCTGTGATCCAGTATTGGGTTGCATCATGCACTTTTAATGTGCCACTGGTGCATAAGACATGGAACTATGTCTGTATGGATAAAGAAGTATTTTGTGATTGGTTCCAGCACTACTTTGCTCAAGAGATGAAGGAGCATTTCTGGAAGAAAGGAATAGAAGAGGGTAACAAAGCTATTCTTTTGTTAAAGAGTTACAATTTTCACCCTCATGAGCCAGTACTAATTTCAGGCAATATTTTTACCACCTACTGATGTGACTTAATCCAATTTGTTACTCCATGTATTATCCAGAATATGAAGTGCTATTACAGAAGTGATTTCCCCAGAAAATTGGTCATTATTGGGGGCAGTGTGAAAAAGTTCAAGCTGGCTTTGACATAAAAGATGTGTTCTTTTTAATCACCATTACCTGGAATACTGTAAAGAATATCTAAAGATAGTTGTTGCAAACAGTTGTATTGGCAGAAGAATTTGAAGGCTTCAGTAACACTGGTTTACAAAAAAATATTTTTTGTCTGAGGCAAGAATGTGAATAGGTGTTTTTTACTAATTTGGGTGTGCTGAATTCAAATTTATAAACAGTTTTGCTCTATCACCTCAAGTTTTCTGGCTTTTAAATAGTCTCATTTTAGTATATACAGAGTATATAAGTGCTTATTTCAACAGTTGCAGCAGCTTATTACAGATAAAACAGGATAGATAAAGAACATTGACGGAATAAATATACTTGGATGACACAATGTACACAATTCATAGTACAGGAGACAGTTAGAAGTGTGTTTTCTTAGATGATCTGGTGTATTTTGCCTCCGGGATGTCACGCAAGAGCATCCAGCAGAAGTCTCCCATCATGCTGGGGTTCCACTTGCCTTGGTAGTTGCTCTCCATCTTCGTAATGTCTTGGTGGAATCTTTCTCCGTGCTCATCACTCACTGCTCCAAGGTTTGGAGGGAAGAAGTTGAGGTGGGAATGGAAAAAATGAATTTTGAGTGACTTTCGGCATCCCATATCCTCATAAGTCTTTAGCAACTTCTCAATACAGGCTTGGTAATTTGGTACGCGTGTGTTACCAAGGAAGCCACTACAGACTGACTTAAATGCTTCCCATGCTCTCAGTTCCTTTAAGGTAAGAAGCTCCAAAAAATCAGTATCCTTCAGCACTTCTCGGATTTGAGGTCCGACAAAGATGCCCTCTTTGAGCTTAGCAGCACTGAGACCTGGGAACACAGTAGACGAGTGTTGGAAGGCAGCACCATTTTTGTCCATGGCCTTCACGAAATTCTTCATCAAACCAAGCTTGATGTGAAGAGGAGGAAGAAGCACCTTCTTCATGTCAACAAGAGGATTCTCCTTGACGCTGTGTTCGCCAGGAATGAAAGTGCTTTTAGACCCCCAGTCTTTCTGCTTGTAATGCTGGGATACAGCTCGACTATCCCAGAGACAGAGAAAGCAACAGTACTTTGTGAAGCCCGCTTGCATACCCATAAGAAGACCAATGACCTTGAGGTCCCCACACAGACTCCACTGGTACTGGTTGTACTTAACAGCTTCTAAAAGAAGCTCCATATTGTCATAGGACTCCTTTAGATGGACAGAGTGTGCAGTGGGAATGCTGGGATATTTATTCCCCGTTGTGCAGAAGCACAGCCTTGAGACTTCGCTTGGAAGAATCTATGAAAAGACGCCAGTCTGAAGGATTATGTGGCAAACCAAGGAAAGTGAACAAGCCAGGTACATTTGTGCAGTAGCACAACTTGTTTTCCATGTCGAAAAATGAAGCAAGGTCTTTGTTCCGATTCCTGAAACTGGTGATCCTTACATCTTCCTGGACTAGGTTCCACTGTTTAAGCCGAGAAACCAAGAGCTCTGACTGCTGTTTTGACAGATACAAATCACGAGCAAGGTCATTCAGGTCTTCTTGCGTGATCCAGTGTGACTCGTTGCCACTTGTTCCTGAATAAGAAAAGTCAATATCTTCGGGAAGAGATTGACTTGGCAGAATCTTCCCTTGGAAGCATTTCTTCATCTGATGAGGAAAGAAGATCCTTATTTACTGGAGGTGTTGGGACAGGAAGATCATCTGAATGGGGAACGGGTCTCATAGCAGATGGAAGGTTGGGATATTTGATCTTTTTTTGTAGAAGATGTATTGAAACCAGTTATATTTGTTAGACAAAAATAACAATCATCTGCATGGCTTCGTGGCTCTCTCCAAACCATCGGGACTGCAAAGTTGAAAGCCGCTTTCTTACCATTAAACCAAGCAGTTAGTCCATTGTAGCAGGGTTTACAACAGATGTGTGGAGCCCAAGATTTGTCCTGATCACCAATTTTACAGTCAAAATAATGAAAGTAGGCAGTTCTGAGGAGGGAAGTGATGGTTCGACGCTGTGCAATTGTCGTGAAGTCCCCACACACGTAGCAGAAAGAATTGGCCTTGTTGAGGCATCCTCGGTGTTTTGACGAGCTTGAAGCCATTGGAGAATCTGAAAAAAAACAAAGTAAAATTAAATCATATGTAAGGCAATAATAATTATGTGCGTCATTGGAAATTGTAATACAAATATATACCCAAAAGATTGTGTAACATAATTGTCGAGGGACACCAACCTCCTGCGCTGACTGCCAGTGCACTACTGGCTGTTGATTGAGATGTGTTTGGTACGCTTAACTGCCAAAATCCGTCTTGATATATAGCTATATATATATATAATGTAATGCTATCACTTACATTTATTGCATAGTAACTAAAAAAGAAGACATAAGTCACACAATATTAGAAATTAACCCTGAATGCATATACGACTTTATGTACAGTATGTGTACAAAATGTACAGTATGCATATCTAAAAAACTAGAGGTGATGAGTAAAAACGGATTCCAAATCTGAATTCAGCACCCCCAAATTAGGTTAAAACAGCTATTTTTGTGCTTGCCTCAATTTCTTTGTAAACCAGTGTAATCATTCAAAAAAAAAGTTTCCATCATTATGGAATTTGTAACAAATACATCAACTTTCAGTACAATAGTTAACTTGAAAATTGGAGAAGTTCAAGAATGTCTTCATGTTGATGCTTCTAGCACTGAAGTTACACTGATAAATAGACAGTGTTATCAACTCCAAACACAAGTAAATGAAGAAGATGACTCAGAAAGAGAAGATGCAAGAGGAAAAGATTACAATCTAATGGGCTGAATGTGATAATCAGTGCAAGGTGGCATCAAATTCTGGAAGAATAAAAACCTGTTTTACAGCACAAGAGGTAGTGTACTTGAATTCTCTTTAAAAAAAATCAGAATTTTACAACACAGGGCATATATTCTCAATCTGTTCAAAAAAGCAACACTGATAAAGCACCAACTGGCATTATCAAGAGTGTCTCTGCAAAATTGGTGTTAAGATTTCACACCATGAATTTTAAAGATGTTTATGCTGTTTTAAAATGAGTATTTGCAACCTGCATTTATCAAGGTAATGTTTTATGACTGCTTTTGTTCTTTAAATACAATGATATGTCTACACTGTGATGCTTTCTTTGCCTTTATTATTTCTTAAGATTGTTATGATTATTGTTAATATTGAAGTATCACCAGAAATCTTGCTTTAAAAAAGTTCAATAGTTTCATTAATATGGTTATTTATTTATGCTGGATTAATCAGCACTGCCTTGGTTCCATGGTTGCTGAATAAAAAAGATTTTATTCTAGTGATACTATAGGTTTTCAATCCTTATAATAGTTAGTTCATATGTTGATTTTCAAAATAAATCCACACTAGTGATTATAACTTATTATTATTCTTGACACTTTTTTTGTCATGAAGAGTATTTTGAAAAAAAAAAGTTTTCCATTGTAAATTCTTAAGTAATTAGCTTGAATCATCAGACCACAACTGAGAAGAAAATGAAATTTTTTAACTTATTCTTTATACCCTATTTACATTGACTTGTTTTAGCCATTTCACTCTTTACTAGTTTATCAAGATTTGTTGTTGAAATGTATGTGTAAAGGTCATTTATCACTTGTAGTTAACACTGATAAACTATTTCTTCTAATTGTTCTTAATTTATAGTAGTAATTAAGCATAAGAGCTCATTCTAATTATAACAGTAGAATAGATCCATGAAAACATGTTTCTTGCATTTTGCAGGAATGATGTGGACAGTCTACAATACAAACAAAGTGGGTGATATTTTTGCTTTTAGGTTATAGTTGTATATTCCTATGGGTTTCAGTGTAGTTTTAACTCTTAAACTTCAGTCCTCACTCTGTTGGTGAAACCTTTGGATATGTTTAATCAATAATAGCAAAGCTAATGGTAAATAAATACCATATTGTCCTTAATTGTCCCCACTATAACCAGGGGTATTTTTATAAAGCTTAACCTTGTGTGGCAGTAGGAGTAATCCAACATATAATCCACATTTAGTATCATAATTTTGATTTGAAAGAAAAAGAAAACGTAAACACTTATCAGCATTGAAATCAACAGGTCACATATAAAAAGAATAGAATCCAGAGTGCACAAGTACAGTAATTAGCCCCCTCTCTTTATCACAGTTTGCAATGCCCCCATAGGATGTTAATTGGAGCAGTATGGTATGTCGTAGTTTCATAAGTTTTTAAAGTAAAATAGTATTGCAAGTAACACCCTTACTTTTTAACCTCTCTTTTCTTCACAGGAAGTAGTAGGAAAATACAGAAAGTATGTTTACCATAAAGGTATCTTTATTCATTTTAGACTGGCAGGGTAGTAAATTGTTGAAACATCTACTCAGTATTTTGATAACATTTCATGTGGTATGGTTTGTGTTAAGCATTAACACCTTACCATGCTTTCAAGAGCCTAGTGGCCTCTATATGATCTAAGTCAAAATAAATTATAAAAGTTCAATGACCATGAATGATAAAGCTACTGGGACAGATAATATTTCCTGGGGAAGGGGTTTAAAGGAGGTCAAAGATTAGATAAGTGAGCCACTTGCCACAATTTTATGTAAATCCTTGACTGATGGACAAGTACCAACAGATTGAAAATTAGCTGATGTCATTCCTATCTTAAAAAGAGGTAATAAAAGTTGTCCCAATAATTATAGGCCTGTTAGTTGTGGGAAAAGTTTTGGAAAGCCCGTGAAAGATATTTAACAAAGTTTAGAATTTCACTGGATAGTTATCATGGTTTTACTTAGGGGAAATCTTGCCATTAATGAGTTAACTAATTGAATAGAAGAATGGCTTGATTGAAGAAATCAGAGGGTTTTTATAAATAGAGTTTGTTCAACCTGGATTAATGTTGCAAGTGGTGTACCTTAGGGGCCAATCTCAGGACTATTGCAATTTTTTATTTACATTAATGACATGGTCAATAAATTACTTAAATTTGAAGATATGAAAATTTTGGGTGTTGCTGGCTGTGAAGATGTTGCTGATTTACAGAAGGATTTAGATTATTCAGCTAGTTGGGCAAATAAGTGGCAGATGAGTTTTAATTATGATAAGTGTAAGATATTGCATGTGGGTTATCACAATTTAAATTTTAAGAATAATTTGGATGGGAA
This sequence comes from Tachypleus tridentatus, assembly GCF_004210375.1. Lineage (NCBI taxonomy): Eukaryota > Metazoa > Arthropoda > Merostomata > Xiphosura > Limulidae > Tachypleus > Tachypleus tridentatus. The sequence goes on from NC_134835.1 coordinate 92,229,564, forward strand.
TAACCTTAACAGTGTCATGAAAGAGAAGGATCTTGGTGAATTGATTGATCAGTTTCTTAAGTCAAGTTTGCTAGTGGTAAGGCAAATAGGATTTTAGGTTGTATTTACAGAAATATTGAACATAAGTGTAAAGAGCTTATAATTTCATTGTTTAGGTTATTGGTTAGGTGACATTTGGAGTATTTTGTTCAGTCTTAGGCTTCCTATCTTAAGAAAGACTGAATTGTTGGAAAGGGTTTTGAGGAGGTTTACTAGAATGGTACCTAAGATGGAACAGTTGTCATATAAGGAGAGTTTGAGATCCTTAAAATTGTTTTCTCTTGAAAAGAAAAAGAGGGAATCTGAAGTGTTTATGTTTGTAAAAGGAATAGATAATTATGATTGATGCATGAACATTTTTCTTAACAGTGAGAATTATAAAACTAGGGACACAGATATAGATTAGGCAAGATAGAATTCACCTTCAGCTAAGATGATTTTACTTTTGAAATAAAATTGCTGTCCTGTAGAATAGATTGCCTTAGGATGTTGTGGAAGCAGTAAATTTGAGTGAGTTTAAAAGAATGCTTGATAAATATATGAATGATAAGGGCTGGCTTTTAATGTGTGTTGTTGTTGTTCAAATTTATTTATTTAATAGCTTTAGTTTGGCATAAAGCAGTGGTTCCCAACCAGGGGTGTGAGATAACATTTGTTTTGGCCACCTTCACCTTTATTCTTAAATAAATAATTACTGTGAGGGGTACGAGAACATATTAAAATTTGTTAGGGGTGGGGGCATAAAAAAGGTTGGAAACCACTGGCATAGAGGATGGGACAGCTGAGATAGACCAATAGGTCTCTTGTTGTCCCTGAACATTTTGTTGTGTTATTATAGTTCATACTATCAAATAAGGGGTAAAATATATACTTGAAAGATCTATCTAGAATATTGGACAACCTTCACCTCACTTTCACTATAAGAAAAGTCTGTTCATGCTGTGTCTCTTGCTTACAGGTACACTTACAAAGTTTAACTGTATAACAATCTGTTAACAACCTGCCTCAGCTGCAGAGAGCTATTTCTGTTGGCAAATTGACAATACATCTTTTTCATTGAAATTGCATAATTAAAAACTTGAGGTTCTGGTTTTTGTTGCCTCAATTTGAGGTCACCTTACCTGGTTTAATATTCATACTCAACCACAATTTGTATTTGGGGATCCATTTATTTGGCTAATTGACAGACAGATGACCAGTTGCAAAATGTATGCTGAAACTGTGGGTATCCACACAACTTTCAAATATGCATACTTCTTAAAGTTCATTATCAGGTGCTTGAAAAGGGATCAACATAGAGGTAGGTTTTGAAATATTTTGGCATCTATCTTAACGGTGTGAAATGTTCATCCACATCTTCAGAATTAAATAAAATAGACATATTTCTTTCATTGGATTTTGTGTTTAAAATTATTTACATGGAACCTAAATTAGATATAGACAAAGAAAGTTGGGGGAAGCAGGTATAGTTCAAAATTATTGAAATTCAATAATTGTGGACTTTTTGATGCAAATGAAAACATTAAGATCCTTTTACATGTCAAAGACTCCAAGTTATATTTAGTTATGCATGTATTACAAGTTAATTTGTATACATTCAAAGAATTTGGCTGTACATTACGTACAGTACAGAATTTATAGACCTCATAAAGTGTTACATTAAATTTATAACGTACATATTTAGCATATGTGTTTTTGAGCCAAAAAACATTAAATTTTATATAACATTAGTTGCAAAAATTCAGCATTTACTTTTCATCCTGATAGTAAATATTGTGATTACTTATTGTCTCAGAATAACTAGAGAGGACATATTGGCCAAAAGTTTCATTTATTGTTCTCATTCCTGGTTAAGAAGTTAAATATAGATTTTTATTACTATTTTTTCAGTGGAGTTGATTATGTAAGAACAGAAGGTTTTGTCACTTATTACATTTTATTGTTTGGCTTAAGTATTTTTAAGTATTTTTGGAAAGTGTTTATATGTTATAGTAATTTTATTTTCTTGCGAGAGGATACAATTTGCTATTCCCTTAAGTTTCTCGTGAGAAATGGTTAAAAAAATTCAAATTATTTGAATTAACTGTTGTCAACATTGTTTTACAAAAAAAAAAACAAATTTCATAACTTTTGTAGACAAATCTAGAAATATTAAAATGAATTGAAAGTAGAAGAATCAGTTAAAATCAAGTTCAAGAGAAAAACAGCTATCAAACAGGAACACCAGTATGTTTATTACACATTTTTCTCAAAGGGCTAAATAAATTCGAAATTCTAATATTTTTGGTTCTACTAGGGAAATCAGTAGTAATATATTTCGGATTTTAAAGAAATTTACTAAAGTGATAGCAATTTCTCACTAAACAAATTTCTATCATATTAAGAAATAGTGTGGCTATTCTTCACGTAGAAAGCTTGGTTTATAAAGTTAATATCTTCAAAAACGTTAATATATGGGTTTTATATAATTTTCTAGAATTTATTTTATTTTGACCTTATCTAGATTTGGACAGTTAAACGTAGAGTGACTACTTACACATTGATATGTAGTTGCTTTCAATAAAACGTTTGTCGTAGTAAATTTGAATGAATTGTTTCTTAGTTTATGTAAGTTGTCTAAGAAACTACAGTTTAATATCTATATACTTGTATTTCTGCTATAAAAAAAGAATTCATAATTTTGGCTCATAAACGATCTGAGAGAAATAACCGCATTCTCTACATTTATTTTCATCATACTAAGAAATAAACAGTAATTAATTAATGAAAGTTTAGCAGATACATAATGGCTTTAATGTACAGCTCTCCTTAAACCAAAGTTAATACGGTTTAGTTCAGACACCACATAGTCACTAATGGTGTTCAGAATTACATGGAAAAATTGTCGAAGGATAGAATGGACTTATTTGGAAGCAATCATAGGTATTCCTGAATATTTTCAATTTGGACTGATCATCATCTTGGACCTCCTAGACTACAGACGGTGAAATTTGGGACATAATTATTAATGTAAACATCACCAACTGTATAAGTAATTTTAATAACATTTGGTCATAGGATGGTGAGGAAGAAGAACGGAGTCTTTAAAATAGTGGCATTCCTAAATTTATTGTCTTTAGATATATTACAGTATAAGTAATGTAGCACTGATGAATACGTGTGATGACTTATGTTACTTCTTTTGGACGTCTTGTACTGTTTCAAGCATTTGTATCTATTCTTGCTAAAAACGTTAAAATAAATCTGAATGAATTATATTAATAACAAATTTTCTTAATTATTTCCATCCACTTCAATTAAAACAGAAAAGGACATAATGCGTCACCACTTGTCCATTGGCAACAATATTTAAGATGTATATTTATCTATGACACATAATAAACGCCGAGGAAAATGTCTTCAAATTTCCCTCTGGGCTAAAATTCAACGCGCTATTCATATAACAGGTTAGGTATGTGACAATTTCGTAGTTAAAATCAGCTTTGCATCATTTTGCTTTGAGAAATTTATTCAAATCAAATAAAATTACTTAAACGTTTACTTTAGATGGAATACAGCTATAAGTTGTGAAATAAGATCGTCTGACGTGCTTTGAAAGTTCAACACATTGCAATTGTGACTGCTCACGCATGACGAAGTTCACGTGACACTCAATCTAGGGTTAGTTGTACGGCTGGATTTTTTTTTATGTTTTGGTGTATTTTGAAGCTGAAATTGTTTTTATTATAGATTAAAACCTCTATAATGTTAAAATATTTTGTAAAAATGCATTTCATAGTTCTTAGCTCCATCTAACGCAAAGCTACACTAGGGCTATCTGCGCTAGCCGTCCCAACTTTAGCAGTGCACGGACTAGAAGAAAGGCAGCTAGTCATCACCACCCGCCGCCAACTGTTGGGTTACCCCTTTACCAACGAATAGTGGGATTGATCGTCACATTATAACGCCCCCACGGCTGAAAAGGCGAGCATGTTTGGTGTGACAGAAATTCGAATCCGCGACCCTCGGATTACGAGTCGAGTGCCTTAACCAACTGTCCATGCAGGGCCAACTCGGAAATTAGGGAGATAAATAGCCATATTATATATCCCACTATTTTTTTAACCTCCAGGTAGTTGACCCTCAAGAGTTATTCTAAGGGAAATCTTCGAAGCGAAAAATACCATATAATAGTAAAAATTTGGTGACGTGATCAGAATATGATTATGACATCTTTATTCTTTCTAAATGCGTTAGTGACTGAAATCGCGAATATTTCAGTAGCCTCCACTAGACAGTATAAGTGGAGACGGGTGTATGATTTGTAGGATCTGGAGCTAAAGCAGGAAGAGGGTTACATCTGGGTGAAGTCCTCTTGTGGTATTTATAAAGGTTTATGAAATAATTATTTTCACTTCGTTATGATTTTACGTGAAGGCTTTTTTGTTACGCTTGTAATGTTTGTTAAAGGTTTTTATTTTAGTGTAAAAGAGTGCTTTAAATTTGTATATACACGTGTGTGCTTCATTACAAGTAGGGACATTTTCAAGAACTAGTGTATTAATGATCTGAGTGGTAGTGAAGGTTTTTGTTTTTAGTTTTGGTCTTAATTTAGCTGCTATTGCATGTAGAGTGTTGTCATCTGACCATCTAAGGAAGACTAAAGCTTCTGTACAAGCTATCACATACTACGAAATGTAAGTGGGAAAAAAAAAAGTAAACTAAGTATACAGTATAGCACATTTTTGTAACTTTTTCGTTGAGTATCTATAATCCCTCCGGTAGGCACTTCAAGTTTTAACGAACCACAACAAGAATATTCAAATACTTTAAGAAAAATAGATACACACACACACACACACTGCAATAATAAAGTACAGGTCGTTTTTTCTAACGTTTACGCGTGTTTGTGTGTTTATAACTAAGCACAAAACTACACAAGGAGCTATTTGTGCCCTACCCACCACGAGTATTGAAACCCTGATTCTAATGTGGTAAGTCCACAGAAATTCCACTAGCCACTGGGAGGTTCTAACGTTTTCGTAGAAAATGTCTAAATTCCACAAGTCATAGAAATGATACGCTTATTAAATAATATAACAATAATTGGTATAAGAAAATAACGGGTAAGTAAATCTGAGCACAACGTAAAGCATGTTTAGAAAGAATAAGCCACATAAGAAAAAAGGGTTAGTGTACCTAAGGTAGTTAAAAGACGAAGGCAGCTAGCCTATTTTAATCCTAATTGCTTTGCTGTAACTGACACATTCTGATATATTCACAACCTCATTGAGAAATACTATAAAACTTGTATAATATGTTGATTTACACACGCTTCTGCTCTTCGTTAGGAGTAAAATGTTGAACTCAGCATGAAGAAAAATTTACACTCTTGTCAAATTAACTTTCATATAATGCGAAATAAAAAGTTGCACCTATGCAGTTACCTCCCCGGCGGGGAATCGAATCCCGGTCTCCCGCGTGACAGGCGGGGATACTTACCACTATACTACCGAGAATTTTTGAAAACATTTCTATATAATTTATATGAAATAATATATATACATTTCTGTTGTGTATTGATGTATGTTATAAAAGCAACAAAAACAAATTTAATCTGAACCTATCAATTACCACAATATACGGAAACTACAATACAACTTCGAGTACTTGTTGTAGCAACAACAAGCTTCATGTATTGAATGAAAGACACTCTTGACGACGAGAAACTAACTTGAAATAAAATGTATCTCAGAACGGCTGTTATCCCAGGTCATCTACAGCTAAAGAAAGAGAGAATTTGAATGTGACAGCTGACGGACACGTCTTAGGGAAGAAAGTATAAATAGGCCTAAACTTTTTGTTTTATATTTAAATATTCAGCTCTAATGATACTAATTACATATAACGATTCAGTTTTCTAAAAGTTTTATTACACAAGATTTTCTGAAAGGTCAAAAACGTCAACTGAATAATGTGTTTAGATTACCAGTTTTAAACGGTAAGATCGTTTGATGCGAATTTTTTATCGTGTATAGATCATGATCTCACCTTTTATCTCATTTAGTTAGAACTTTTGTTTTCGTTGGGCTACGTCATGATTGATATCATATGTAAAAAATGTTAAAGGAGAACGAATTATAATTGCCCTAGATGCATGAAATAAATGCCCGACGTCAAAGAGAAACTCATATATTTTGGGGTACAATCGGTTCAGTGTTTTTCAAGATAAGGCAGATCCGTGACTCCACGAAGTTCCTTCTGGTATGTAGCTAAAACTAGTTTTGTATTCGCTTAGCAGCCTTAGCTAGAAGGCTTAAGTTTCGGTTTTACGATAAAGTAACTACTAAAAGTGAACAACGAGGATTAATTAAGGATTACTGATTATGATTTTGAGCCAGAGTAATTTGAAGAAGGAATAAATGGCAGTCATTTGAAGGAGGAAGAAAGTTTATCGAGTAGTGTAGGTGTGAGCAATATATACGCTGTTTGAGACTATATATATGAATGAACAATCTGATTGAAGCAGCTCGTTTTCTTTTAACTGACGCCTCAAGCAGAGCCATGTTACAGTGGGACAAAAGAAAAAGCTGCACCAGGGCCCCAACGTAAAGGTATTTTAGGATTTTTATGCACTGTATGCACTTGTTTTTATTAGGGAGCAAATCTTATTCTACTGCCCCATGCCCCAGGGGTTTTCCTAGTGTACAGTTGATTACAAATTATGCATGTGTAAAAATATTTTTGATGTTGAAAATTCGTCTATATAAGTAAGTTCAAGTGAATAAATGTTTGTTTTTTGAATTTCGCACAAAGCTACTCGAGGGCTATCTGCGCTAGCCGTCCCAACTTTAGCAGTGCACGGACTAGAAGAAAGGGTCATCACTACCCACCGCCAACTCTTGGGCTACTCTTTTACCAACGAAAAGTGGGATTGACCGTCACATTATAACGCCCCCACGGCTGAAAGGGCGAGCATGTTTGGCGCGACGGGGATGCGAACCCGCGACCCTCGGATTACGAATCGCACGCCTTAACACGCTTGGCCATGCCGGGCCATAAGTGAATAAATATTTAAAAAAAAACATTTATTATTATAAAAGTGAATACCAGAATTGATAAATAAATGATCATTTGTTTCTAGACCTTTATATATGAAGTGTAATAAGGCGTCATGTATTAAAAAATGGTGAAGTTGAAATATAATTGTTCAGCTGAAAAGGTTTTCAGGAAAAGCTCTTCCATCACTATCTGACCTACATCCGCCCTAAGCAGAATGTAATGGTGTGCCCTTTACTACCCATAAGGGACACCTTGGATAATCTCAAAGCTTTCTATGTGTTATGTTACATGTTGTGCAGAACTACCGTATATATTCAGCAAGATATCGTTTTTTATAGAAGCTTTGAGATAAATATCGCGCTTCTTTGAGAATCCTTACTTTAACACTGCAAATGCATACAATTGATTAGCCATGATTATATTATTAACTGATACCAAAACAAACTTAAACAGGGTGAACTATGGTCTCACTTGTACAAGAAACTTATCTTCGTTTCATTCCAGACAAATCAAAACAGTGAATGTCGGAGCAGGGCGTTTTGAATACTGGATGGGTGTGAAGTGTGCCCTATACGTACATATATCAAGATGAATAAATTATGTAATTAAGAGAAGTGGGCATAAAAATGTGTCGCAAGCAATTCCTTGAGTGATACTAAAAGATGGAAGTGAATTACGTCAAAAAACAAGGGATTATATCGAGAAATCATAAACAATCGAAACTATGTAGCATAATTACTAAAATTGAGTATACCAATAAATAGCATTTCGTACTACTAACTGTAATGAGGGACTTTCTCAATTACGACGACTGATCGACAAATGTAGCAACAAAGAATGAAATATTTATTTCTAGTTTTAACTTTGTCTAAACAAAGTATATCTCTGTATGTGTGTTGTATATTTTTAGTTGTAGGAAATTATGTCTTAAATAGGTTTATATCAAATTGATTAAGTACAAGGCTAACGTGTGGAATGATTAGAGTATTATCTTGTTCGCTGGATTGGTAAAATATAATTATAAAGTAAGTAATTAGCTTCATAGCTCTATAACGTCTAAATTATTAGGTGTAAGTTGTTGCCAGTGCACAAATATGAAAAGTGAACGTGAGGAATCAATTGCAGTAACGTGTAGATGAATAGGAATTTTTACCAGTATTAAGACAGACATCTATGATTCCTGAGTTGGAGCTTGTATAAACAGAATTTAAAATATAGCACCTTTGTAGTCTCGAGGGGGGGGGACTATGAACATAAAATTCGATGCTAGATTCGATTTTAACGATCCTGAAAACCCTCTTCTGGATCTCGTCCTGCATTTTAGCTCTCTTTGCAGTAGGATATGGCATATACTTAAGGATACCTCCAAATCTGTTTACTTAGTTTGATCGTGCTAGATTAAAACTGTGAAGGGAGCTCGTGAACAAACAAATTCACAATATCCGATACCAAATTCGAGTTTAGCGACTTTGAAAATCTACTTCTAGACCCCTATCATGCCTGGGTGAATTTCCAGACTTGTTTCAGACAGAGTAGGAAGACTGCGTCATATAGATAAGTAAGGTCACCAAACCTACCTACCAAGTTTGCTCCTGTTAGTTTCAGAACTGTGGAAGGACTTCATGGACAATCGAATAAATTCACAAACACAAAATGTGAATTATTATAAGATTCTAAATCTTAGAACCCAGCATGGCCAGTTGATTAGGGCGCGTAACTCGTAATTTGAAGGTCGCGGGTTCGAATCTTCGTCACACTAAACATGCTCACCCTTTAAGCTGTGGGGGTATTGTATTGTGATGATGAAGTACACTATTCGTTAGTAAAAAAGTAGCCCAAGAGTTGGCGGTGGGTGATGATGACTACTGCCTTCCCTCTCGTCTTACGCTGCTAAATTAGGGATGGTTATCGTAGATAGCCCTCGTGTATCTTTACGCGAAGTTAAAAACAAAACAAACAAACACAATTATAAATCATATGATAGCTAAGTTGTACTGTAGCTTGCTTTCTCGATATCGAGAAAGCATTCGATACGGTCTGGCATAACGGATTACATCACTGGCTAACGGAAATGGGTTTACCCCAGGGAATTATTTGCTGGCTATCTAACTTTCTGGACAATAGAATGTGTAAAGTAGATGTGAATGGGGCCCACTCAGAGTCTTTTCACCTGAGGAAGGAGTCCCACTTGCATCACAGTTTGCTGACGATGTAGCGGTCTGGAAAAGTTCCCCCACTCCTTCAGTAACCAGTCCTGATTAACTTAGAAGAATACTGCCAGAAATATAAAATAAAAATAAATATTCTGAAAACCCAAGTAATACTATTCACCAGATTAAATAAACTGAAGAAAAGATGCACCAAAGTTATACATGAACGCATCACTTTTACAAACTGCTACCTCGGCTACATTTTTAGAATTAACTTACGATACCAAATTAATGTGAATACAGCATGCTATCAATATGCTGACTAGAATCTGGAAAAGAGCAAATTATGCAAGAAGCCTATCGGGTAAAAATCAAGACACATCACCTGATAATATAATAAATATCTAGAAAACATATATAAGACCCATTATAGAATACGCATGTCCAGCCTGGTTAAACACAACACAAAAACAATTACACAAACTGCAGAAGATACAAAATTCAATATTAACCTTAGCTTATAAAGTACCCCGAAGTACTTCATCCACATTTATGCACAAGTATGCAATCTTAGAGACAGTATCCGACAGACTCTTGCATAATGCGCTAAATTATTTTTATAAAAATTGGCATAAAAGTGATTTATTGTGTGATCTACGTACAAGATGAACATAGTACTAAGTACCTCTCTCCAATGAATCTATATTTAAGAAATATAAATCAAGCTGGCCACCAGGCACTAAACGCTTAAAACTAGTATAATATTCAAATATTTTTTTCTTTCTTTCTTTTTCTCTTTCTTACTTTGTCTTGAAAAGGACCGAAATATTGTGAGTTACTCTGGCTCTAAAGCACTACAACTACTACACAGTGGTAGCCGACATGAAAGTTAGGGATGAAGGAAGAGGCCTTTTGCACCTGACCCTCCTCGGTATCTAAAATCCAACATACCCAAATACCCACAAAGAAGAAGCGAATCTTACGATAAACGTGCGCTTGAGTATTTCAAAATGTATATCCATTGTTTCTTGTGTGAACAAACAACAACTCATACTGCAAAGCGCCTTCGGTATTACATGAGCCAAAGATAAACACTTTTTATTTTTGCCAGTTTGGTTATTCTATGTATATACGAGAATAACCAGGTTGTTTTACATTTATCAATTATCATAGTATATAAAATTTTATCCTGGTGAAACGCGGACTTATTGATCAGCAGTTTGAGTGATATTTCCTCACAATCAGAATTGTCATCTTTTTTTTTTTTTTTTTACAAATTATTCTTTACTGGCCTTATACTCTGGAATTAAAAAAAAAAAGAAATAGAATTTCAGCTATAGCGTATGAACAGTAAAGAAAGTCACCTGTTGAAATTATCCACAAGTGCTGCCATTTGTGGCTACCTGTAATAGCTGAGTCATTTTGCACTTAATGCTTACGCATGCGTATTATCAGGTATTCCGTTTCGAGATTCAAGATCTCGAGACGGTGGTCATGGCGCTCAGAACGAGAGTAACGTATGAGCAGTATGTATATAAATCTCGCATGACACATCAGTTAACTTAAGCCCTAATGGTCGTGGTAAAAAGTAAGTACCGTAATTTTAACCGCCAGGATGCGGATATCTCTAAAGAAGTTATTGCAGTTGGCAGCGGCCATTGCACTTGTACTTTTCACCAGAAGTTTATTCGTCGTTTGGTTAGGAGACACTACTCCACATTCCAACACATCACCCGTAGTAGCAATGGTTGGACTTCTAATGGGGAAGCCCTCTGTTGGTAAACCCTTGGAGGTAACGAACTTTCAAGAAAGAATTCCTAGGTCAATCGCAGACGGCGATTTTAAAGAAATTGAAATAGAAAGTAATTTTTCAGTTCCATTAACACAACTGAATGATATTTTCTTTAGTGTAAAAACAACAAAAAATTATCATGCTTCAAGATTGGATGTCATATTCAGAACATGGTTTATCATAGCACGTGATCAGGTAAGAAGGCTCTAGTCTTTTATTGTTTTTTAAACAGTAACATATGTTTAGGTGTACATGTATTTAAAGTATGTGCTCATATCCACCTAAAACTAAATTACAGTTTGTAACTAACAATAGGCTGCCTGTCACAAAATGTTCGTCATGTGTGCGTTGTCTCTTATCACATGTTATGATTTGTGTATGATCGTTTAATAAAATTAAGTACTTTAGTGGGATCTTGTATATTAAAAAAAATTCCTTAGGTAACGTGCAGGTTGCTTTTTACTTTGTTTTTTGTAACTGTAAGTTGACTTCGGGAAGTTGTCGGTCGGACGAAACAAATGTAAAAGCATTTCTAATGGAATAATTTGAAGGAAGATGTGTTGTAGTTGTTTCAACTAAATTTTAGCCGATCGTTCAGCAATCATTTATTTAGTAAAACTAAGTACTTTGTTGTTACTTTAACGTGATTCTTACATATTAAAAATCTTTCAGTAATAATTTAGTTAGTAAAACTAAAAGCATTTCTTATGGAATAATTGTGAACAACTATTTGTTGGAGAACAGACTGAACATAGTAGAACAATGTGCAAACTAATAAAACATGCACAGATATATACACAAGTTGTCCCAATAATTTTTATTTTCAAAATAAATGTTGGAATTTGTTGATGTGTTGGGTGTTGTGCTTTCACCAAATTGTTTATTTTCAACTTCATGGGTATGATTGAAACATTTACAGCATATGCAAGATTAGTTTGATAGAAAGTATGCTTTGTTTCTCTCTTTTTATTGTATGTGGAATAAATGCTTTCATACAAGTTTTTAATTCTGGAACTATTAAATTTAAGTATATATGACTTAATATTATGGAGGTGAGGGAAGCTTGTTTGGAAAAACGTTTAAATCCTTTGTGATAGCAGCAACAGAGATCTGCATTTTCAAAGACTTTTTATGTATATTTTAAGTTTTGTTATCAATGATTAAAATTTTACTATATTACATTAACAACTCTCATTTTGTGATATAAAAACCCATTAAAAACAAGTGGAATATTTACTAATGTATGAAGTTATTATGACAACATCATTCTCTTTTGTTTAGATATAATTTTTTTGGATTCTGAGCATGAAGTGAAAGTGTATGAATAACACAAGATAGTGACTCTCAAACACGTAACATATTGTTTGGTGAAATTAAATTAAATCTTTTAGGGGGTCAGAGGTAAGTTTGTGGACTTAAAATGGTAAAATGGAGAGAATGCAGATATGTACATCTTCACAGTGGTGACTTTTCTGTTTTCTATACCAAAAGTTTATTGTGTGTTTTTACTGTATGGGTTGGAATAACAATTTTACTCCAGTACATATGTAATAACTGTATGGTTGTAGGTCCACCTAATTTCTGTTTTGAAGTTACATTTGAATAAAATATAACTTTTTCTGTAGTAGTTTATCCCACTTCAATAAATTTTAGGAAGTAAATTAACTTTAGTAGGTAATGAACATAAATAGCTTGATGTCTATATATAGGTTAAGCCTTCATTATCCAAATCATTCAGAATTCTGATTGAAAACAGAGCTAATAATGTAAATATGACATATGGACAATGCTACTACAGTAAAAAATGCATTTTAGATTTCAGTACAAAAACAAATTATATACAAATATTTTAGTGCCACCAACTTATCAAATTATGTGCATTTGAATTCCAGAGTTGAATTCTACATACTTAGAATATGAAGCATGTTTAATTCGAGTTTTTAGGTACAAGCAATAACTTTTTTTTTTTTTTTGCAACAGAGCCTAGTGGGACCAGTCTTTGTTGTATGATGAAAGTTTTCACATGAAACATTTTTTCATTATATGATGAAAGTGTGCTGAGCTTAGAATAGTGGTGTAAAAGAAGCTTTCTGCTTTTAGTCTTTTGTGACAGGATGTTTCATTTTTTGTTGCTCCAATAACTGTTCTAATATTTGGGAGAAGGAGGAGTCTGACCCTTCTAGGGTAATGTTTAAATCAATGTGAGTATAGGACATCAAATGGATTTTGTAATTTCCCTGAAGCCTTAAATGAAACAATATCTCTCTATATGAAATTCATTTTATTTTTGAGTTATTGAATTTGCATTCCTGTATTTCTAAATACTTTTGTAAGATTCTTCATTTGACTGGTCATGGTTACGTTTTTGTAAATTTTTTTTGAATCAAAATAATTTTTGTTGAAGAAAGCATAAAAGCCAGAAACAATTGAAATGTGTGTTTGCATATTTGAATATAAACAATGTACACTGTTAAAGTATAAGATTTTAGAGCTTATAGTAGTAGAAACTAGTGATTAATTACAGATTTAATTATCATATTTCTTTCAGCATACTGTTATCACAGGATTTCTGATCATAGGTTATATGAAAAAACAATGTACATAAATCTTATTTCTTATCAAGTGCTATTTTACAGAACCTTATTCAAAATTATTAAGTGTGGAAGTAAGATTTTAATAGTAATAATATAAAAAATATAAGTATATCATACCATCCAATGGATAACATAGCTTTCATTTTTTGCCAGTATGTGTTATCCACATTAGTAGTGTTTCTTTCTTTAAGAAAGTTCTGCCAAAGGACATAACAGAGACTAATAACAAAATATAGCCTATGGATAACAAGGGACCATTCGATCCTTCAAAGGCTGCTCTTTTATACCCACAAGACAAATGTAAAAGCTTAAACTTGCCCATGAATTTTCAGGAAATTCTCAATTCACATTTTAAACCTCTGACCTGCTGACCTCCACTACTACAGATGGTAACTCGTTCTAATATTAAAATATTTCTTCCTTGGTGATTTATATAATATTGTTTTTCATTCCACAAGAATGTTGGGTAAACTGTATCAACTACAGCATAGTCTGTCTTTTTATAATTTTTAAATTTGTTTTCTTGTCCTGCTATCAGAAGATCATAGATTAGACAAGCTTCTGAGATTTTGTTTGTTGATACTTCTTTATACTGTTGCTGTAATGATTTTATTTGGGTAAGAATGACTGTTGGTTTAATATGAATAAAAAAACCAAATGAAAAGTTAGTACTTTTAAGCACATAAAAACAGTTCATATATAGAAATCAAATGTAACATTTGTTTACCACACTTTCTGCATTTTCTAGGTTTTTTTTGATAGGGGCCTCATTGATGACTTTATCATTTTGAAACTGATACTGAAATACTGATTAAGCTTATGCTATAGTACTACAGAACACTTGGTTGTTGCAAGACCTTTCACCCAGTTACAGCTCTTCACTTGTTTCAAATGATGTACAGGAACTGGTGAGGTGCACAAGTATTTCACGATAACATCTTCAGTACTCTTACCGTGTGTGCTGAAAGCTGGGTACATCTACACAGACACAACTTCCAGCTCTTGTGTAGAATGTTGAGCATTTAGTGACAAATGCAGGGTATGTTTTCTGAGGGATGGGAAGACTTTGAGTACTTTTATTCCTCTTAAGGTGTTTGTTTTCAGTAACATTTAGTGAAATAAGTTTTAAAGGTTTAATTAACAAGCCCAACTGTATATAGACAGAGCTATAATATTCCACATCCTTATTGTTGAGGATGGTGAGGAAACATATTCCATCTTGGAAATACTGTATCAATATTAAAAAAAATATTCAGATCAACACCTACAATAATATAATAGTTTAAGTATTTTATTTGTGTTTGTTTTAATAGATAGGCAGTATGTCATTATAAATACTGATATTTTATTTTTATTTTTTTTAGACTTTTTTCTTCACAGATGGTGATGATTCTTTTTATCAAGCAAAAACCAGTAAGTATATTCAATAATTTATAGTAAAATTTTGTTATTTGTTGCAAAATTATTGATGTGTTAATGGAATTTTGGTTTTTACATTTTTGCATTAACCCTTTCTTTACAGGCTTGGTATAATATAAGAGTTCATCTACACATTTGCACACATTAAGTATGTGCATTATAATTTTTGATACTCTGTAGACTTTTTTAGTAAAGAGTACAAATATTTTGTATACAAAAAATCAGTTTTTTGTTTAATGAAATATTTTTACTAAAGATTTGTTTGTGAAAACTTTTTGTTACTAGTCTGTGTGCAAAGTGGATTTAATGTTATGATTAAAAAAACAAAAACAAACTATTCTTTGTCCAAAAATCTCAAACATTATTTTTGTAATCTCTAAAACATCCTAAATGCATTTCAAATGTTGTTGTTTTTCAGTAATACTTTATATTTTGTTATTTTATATACTCTTAAGTATGTGAGGTCTGTCACTTGACGAACTACATAACCATCATATATATAAAAAAGGAAATAATTATAAATTATGCTTTTTTCATACTAGAATGACTATATATTATAACAAAAATAAAACTGTTCAGTCTAAGTAGCTTAAGTCTCGTAATGCTATATATGTGTAATATATTTTTAATTATATTGACCTTCCAGTCATGTCTAACTGACATTACATAACATACATTGACACATTGCATGTGCACTCATGTTACATACCCAGTAACATAAAACTGACCTTTAGTGTTCTCTGTCGTGGCCATGTTTTAGTGGATTAATATTTTGTTACATACAGTTGCATTTCAGTTATTAAACATTATATATGAATATAGTTTATTACTATTTAAAAATAAATTATTGAACTTATTTTTCTTAAAATATAGAACAATAAATCAAGAAGTAAAGCAAACAATTCTCTTCTTGCTATGACTTTTTTAATTGGTTGTTGCTGGACATAGGTTGCTAAGTCTTTCAAAATTTTGCACATGGAGGATATCAACATTTTTTTTAAACATTTTATACATACAGTTGAATAATGCAACAAATCTTAAATAACTACACTAATACCATAGATTTCTAGTGTAATTTATTAAGCTTAGTAACTAAGATGTATTTGTTTAAAACCAAAAACATAAAATCTTGAAGACTAAAGACACAACATACCTGCTTGAAAACTTGGATCAAAAGAATATGGTACCCTTTTCACATGAAAGTGGCTGAGAAAAAGTTACCACAGGGACATTCTAAGCCGTGTTGATTGGTTATTAATTATTTACTGTAGTAAGAATATATGAGGGACCATTTCTAAAAATGGAAAGATGTGAATGACCCATGTGTATGATTCAGTACATAAGCCATAAGTACCTCAGCAAAATAAAAAAGATATCTGATTATTTGATATTCTAGCTTCATAATATTAGTAATTCAAGTTCCTAATTTGTACAAAACTACAGACTTACTATTTTGACATCACAAATATCTAATTTTTAAACAGTGCTGCATTCAACATACCACATGACTCATTAAAATTTATATTTAGACATGTTCTTTTAAAATTCACTTCTAAGTTAAGAAATGAATTAATATATAATGTTCAAGTTTGAATTATAAACAACAATTTGATCCCAAACTTATTGACATAAATTCACAAAACAAGTTCAGTGTTGACCGCTTCATTACTCAAGAATTATTTTTTTTGCACTTTTCTGTAGCTACACTGAAGTAAAGTAGAACATGCAATGGAGTTCATGCAATTTCATATTCAGTGTGTGTTTTTTCTGGCTAGCTTTTTGAATAATATAACAATATAACATAATTTGAGTATCTACACTAGATATATGTGCAATTGCGATTATGTTTATATAAAAAAAATTTTAATACAAATTCCAAATGGATATATCCAAAATATCTCTACCCTTTGTCTGTACAAATGAATGTGATCTCCTTTACATTTCAACAGTTCAAAGTAGCAGAACTTAACAGCAGTTATAGACATCATGCTGGTGTATAATGGCAAATATATCCACATAGCTGTATTTGCTTGGAGATAATACACTTGTATTTAACTAGGATAGACTCTGCTTGAACCTCCTTGTTCCAGTGTCTCAGAAACTCCACATGTGTCTGTACCTGTTATTATAAATCAGGCAATTCTTTATGCATTAAACAGTTTTAACTTAAATGAAATAGTTTGCAATGTGATGGCTTGCTTATAATTCCCAGTGTATTTTAGAACTTCTAGTTGTGGTACTAGTGCCAATGAAATTACCTATAGAAAAAGTTATCAATTCTAAAATAAACCTACCAAACTATGTATCCTGTATAGATAGATCTTGTTATTTGTAAGTATAAAAGGGTACTTAAGTTTGTTTCTTTTAGATTTTTTTTTTTTTTTCAAAGCAACATGTAGGGCTATCTGAGCATAGCCATTCCTACAGTTTTGAACTGATAGGTAGAGTTTAGAAGAAAGGGAATCAGTCAACTGCAGTTGTTGACAAATTTTAGGCCACTCTGGTATAATCAGTTAAGGGTTAGGCTTTCTTAAGTGTCCATTTCTCAACTGAAAATAAGTATGATTTATACAATTCTTGAAAATATAAGTACTTAAAAACCTTGTGTCTAAAATTTGGTACTCGGACTACATTATTCCATATTTTTTCACCTAGTTGAAGATGACTTATTTTAAATTTTAACCAAACAGAAGTAAAGTAGAACAAGTGAAGGAGTTCATGCAATTTACCTTTAACCCTTAGTTATTGGCTGTTGTGTAGAATATAACAATTTTAGTGTCTACACTAGGTATACGTATAAAGGAGATCACTACTTCAAACACTAATTTTAACACAAGCTCCAAATGGACATTACAAAAATATCTCTTGAGACCCTGTGTTTGAAGTATGATCACATTTAAATTATACACTTCTCAGATTTACTTTAGACTAATCTGTTTAATTTACTCAAATGTTCAGTTAATGTCATGAAAATAATTACAGCAAAGTATTATTTTGGATATTTTTACATGTTAAAAAGTAATGGGACAATGAACTAATAACAAATTCCGAAACAAATGTTTACTAATTAATCATAATAAAGGCTTCAGTCATACCTACAGTTATTGTTTGTCATTGCCTTGTTTTTCTGCTGGCAACCTGCTACATGTAACACCCCACTATTGTTAGTGCTAGACAAACTTAAAATATGTTTGTAAGGTATAACAAGGAGAAATTTGCTCCAAAACTGACATCAAACTGAACACTCAAGAAAGCCTGACTCATAATGAGATTTGATTATTTTTATAGCACACTGAAGCCCCAAAATGTGGAGCACATTTTTCTTCTTGATTTACAGTTTAAGCATGCTAATAATTTGGCATAGGATGCTTAAAACTCAAAAGATTGAAATATAATTAAACTGTGAAAAAAAAACACAACAAAACAAAACATACACACACACCTTTTAATATAATCATAGTTTTTTTCTTTATTTCAGAAACAATTAACATCTTCTGTTTGAAGTAGCAAAACTTAACGCTAATTATACCTAGACGTCAAGATAGTGCATAATTACAAATATCCATGTAGCTGTATTTGCTTGACTATCATACATCTGTATTTAACTGGAACAGACCTGGCTTAAACCTCCTTGTCCCAGTGTCTCAAAAACTCCATATTTGTCGAAAAATTAATAATTTTAAAGGAAAACTAGTAATCTACTTTTTGGTTATTATTGTAGTGACTTGAAACTAAAAATATAATATTTAACTATCATTAACGTAAAATACGATTTTTAATTGTTGTGAACAATATAAATGATACATTGCTGGTTTATTGCAGTGACATGATCTTGGGAATTTGGTCTATGTTTTGGTCAAGTTCAGTGTTGACCTCTTCATCCCTCAATTTTTTTTTCTTGCGCTATTACAGAATCGTACGTAACAATCCTAGATACGTTGTTAAATTACTCGCAGTATGTTAAATTTTATTCATTGCCCACAATTTGAATTAACATACCCTTTTCGTACCATGCGCAATTAATCGGATAATATTAACTCGTAATTTTCACTAGCTTCGTTTGTCTCTTTGGTTGGACTATTAGCTCGTGTTCACAGTTCAATTCTGCTTAGCAGTCATACACACAATTCTATTATAGTGATGGGGTGTGATGTTATCAGATTTTGCATCTACATACGTTGAATATTAAAGCATTATGCTTAGATGGAGTTGGCATATCACGACGCTTATCGGTATCCCGGTTTCACCACCTGATATTTTATGGTCAACTTTTGTATTTACCCATTCAAGTAAAATGTTTCTTTAAAGGTCTGAGTAGAATTATGATGTTTAAAATTTACTTTCCTATAATACCAACACGTTTTCATTTGAGTGAGATTGAATAATGTTTTATATCTTCACTGTTTTAAATCTGAATTTTAATACTTCACGTAAACCACATCATGAGATTAGGTAAGCGTTTCTCAAACTGAGGGTCGTGCTTAAAATTTTGTAAAAATATGATTTATGAAATAAATATTTTTCGTAAAATTAAAGTTATATAAATTAAAACTCCTAGGGATTTACACATTTTGATAAAAATTAAAAAAACGATCTTTTAAATCCATATATAACTTTTTTATTTTAACCAGTGTTTCACTGTTTTTTTTAAGAAATAAGTAAATAACAGCTCTCTATCAAATCAAATTGAAAACAAAAAGTCGTAAAGTAGACCTTTGTTAAAATTTAAAAAAAAAATAATGTGACCTTACAACACTTTTTCCTAAATCGCTTCCTTAATGGAGCTGTAAGTTGTGGTAAAGTGAGATTAATGCAGAATTTCAAATTGAGTCTTCTTATTGGAGAATCATTGTGATATTTCTGAAGAAATATGAGAATCCAAGCAGAGGCAACGAATTGAATTGTTCTGTGACGGAAGGATTGTTTGTTTGTTTTTAAATTTCGCACAAAGCTACTCGAGGGCTATCTGTGCTAGCCGTCCCTAATTTAGCAGTGTAAGACTAGAGGGAAGGCAGCTAGTCATCACTACCCACCGCCAACTCTTGGGCTACTCTTTTACCAACGAAAAGTGGGATTGACCACACATTATAATGCCCCCACGGCTGAAAGGGCAAGCATGTTTGGCGCGAAGGGGATTCGAACCCGCAACCCTCAGATTACGAGTCGCACGTCTTAACACGTTTGGCCATGCCGGGCCATGTGACCGAAGGAACCGCAAGCCCTTCGTATGGAGTTCGCTGCATACAAATTTTCAAGAAGGTTTTAGTAACTCGATTTTTGTAAGTTACCCAAGCATCATTTTACTTCAGTATGTCTATCAAATGAAAAATATCTGAAATCGCGATGCTAAAAATCGTCAAACTGAAAAATGATTTATCAAGGAGAATGAATGTCTGAAACTTTAAAAAATAAAATGGAACGTGAGGATGCAAACTCCAGAAATAAAAAGATACTTGCTCACCAAGTTACGAGACAATATCTAGTGAGGAGGCAGGAAAAAAAACTATAAAAATTCTCACCAAGATGCAGTTAGAAAACGTCGAAAGTAAAGTCGTGTCGATGTTCAGCTCCGTCAGATCCTAACTGAATAGCCGCCTATTGGACGGCATTTGCTACTGTTACGCGCAACTGAAGTTCTTCAATTTATATGAAACTAACGTATTTTAAATCAAACGTCCTATTAACAAACTAACATCGTGTTTGTTTGTTTTTAATTTCATCTAGAGGGCTATCTGTGCTAGTCATTCCCAATTTTGAAGTGATAAATTAGAGGGAAGCTAGACAAATAGCCAACATTACTTACCGCCAATTCGTGGGTTGCTCTTTACTGTCATATAGAATATCCTATAGTTGAAGGGGGCGAACATATTCTGCGATGGTTTCGATTCTGTACCCCACCTATTGCGAGTTGAGTGCCTTAAACAGGTCGTATTTTTGTTTAGATCTATTTTAAATATTTTTCTTAATATACTAACCACTCGTGTATATCGAGTTCGCCTTTTTATAGCTTGTAACTTAATCACGATCTTCTAATTATTAGAAGGCCTCTAGGTTTGATATTATTTATAAGATTGGATTTACTAAACGTAGCTTGTGAAAATATACTCTTCAAAACAAGAAACGCAAAGGTGATATATTTTTTATTTTAAAGATAAATATATGTAATAACGTTACAAGCTCAGAGTATGTGATGTTACACGTGTTAAGGCACTGATTGTCAGACCAAAATGACAATAAACGTTGTGCACTTTTAAAACGGAGGAAAACATCAGATTTTTCGCCAAAACGCATTCGTGTCCAATAAATTTGTTTGAGATATCTGCATGTTCTGCAAGTGCAACATGTGCAAAATCCCTATAAAAGTGACGGGTTCTCCGTTTCCATAGCTCAGTGTTAAGCCACCGACACGCAATACAGTTACGCCAAGACTGATTGAAGCACAACGCAACAACGCCCCTGGTCGCTTGGAAGCAGGCGAATCTTGATCAGATGTTGCCAGAGCTGTGAATGTCCACCCAAGCACCATCACAAGGCTATGGAATCGTCACCAATAACATGGATCAACTCGTGACTGTCCACGATCTGGCAGACCTCGTTTGACCACGCCCGCACAAGATCGCTGCATCCGGTTACGTCACCTTCGGGATAGGACCACCACTGCGACGTCTATTGCCTCATACTAGGGCTGCGTAGGATTTCCGATCAGACCGTACTACGAGATGCAGGAATCCGACCTCGACATCCAGTCAGAGGCGTCATCCTCACCCAGCAACTTCGTCAAGCACGACTGCAGTGGACTCGGGCACATCGGGTATGGCCTCATCGACGATGGAGGCATGTTTGGTTCAGCGATGAATCACGTTTTATGCTTCGTAGGCAGGATGGAAGGACCCGTGTTTACCGTCGCCGAGGTGAACGTTTTGCAACAAACTGTGTGCAGGAAGTTGACAGATTTGGTGGTGGCAGCGTCATGATGTGGGCTGCCATCGCCTACAATGTCAGAACAGACCTTTTGCACATTCGAGGGAATCTTACGGCTCAACGATACGTCGACGAGATTCTTAGGCCCCATGTGCAACCCATCATGGTGAACGTCAACGACGTTTTTCAACATGACAACGCCCGTCTTCACACAGCCCGACTCATCACTGCCTTCTTGAGACACCACAACATCAACGTTCTTCCCTGGCCCTCCAGATCACCAGATTTAAACCCCATCGAACATCTTTGGGACGAGTTGGACCGACGTCTGCGACGGCGACAACCTCAACCGCAGACTCTACCTCAGTTTGAAGCAGCTTTGCAGGCTGAGTGGATAGCTATTCCACAGTATGTGATTCGTCATCTCATAGCTTCCATGGGCAGGAGATGCCAAGCAGTTATTGATGCTCACGGGGGGGGGCATACTCGTTATTGACGTTGAGTGACGTTAAACTTCACCTAGTGAGCGTGGACTTCGCCTTTGCAGACTTTGGATGTTCAGCAGTGAATGTGCAAAGCTACACACATGTCGTACAGAACTACCCGGAATAAACTTGTTAACAATTTGTCCCAAATTTTGCCTTTTGCGTTTCTTTTTTTGAAGAGTATAATTTTCCGTCATTTTTCTCGTTGCACTGACTGATCAGTGTCGGTTTTCAGTTGTAGTCTACTGTCACATAATTATGTGGAATTCACATTTGTTCAAAATACTTACCATGTCATAGACGTTACAATAGTTATACATATAAAACATATTTGTTGTTAAAAAATTAAAGATAGTTATATGAAAAATACAAATAGTAGCAACGTCATTCCCCGATTCTAACAAGGATGTTATAGTTTGAAACTTCTGTATAACAAGTTTTCAATATTTCTTTATCACATGAAAATTATGTCGGGTGTTTTATTAGCTGATTTATTGGAAGTCACTAATTTAAAAAGAAATATGTGAAAATGGCTACTGGGGAAAAAAAATAAAACTTAAAGGATTAAAATAATATTGAATAATTTACAAAATCAAAAGATTGTGGAAGTCTTCAAAGCTTTGACATTACGGTTAAGAGGATGGGCAAGCTTCAACAGTCAGATTTGATGGGTTTAATATTTTAAAAAAATTGTCATAATTATCTCGGACGAGTCTCCGATTTATTATGTTACGTGCGTTACGTCTTAGGATATAAAATAGTTGTAAATTTTAATTTCGAAGTTAATTGAATGTCAATATGTATCAGATTTATTGTAAAGATTGATACGTACAACTTTTTTAACATAAATATATTTTAATATACAAACAACAACAATACAATTTATAATAACGGTTATTACAAATAGTGGTTTATGTACAACAGTTTTACAAACGTATAGACAATACTGAATCTTCTATCTTATCTGGAACTGAATTTTTTATCGATGATTCACGGAGGGCAAATTAATTCTATGTTGATACACGAGTACACTTCTCTTAGCGGGAATGCTAGCTTGCTCTGATTTTGTTTAGTCTCAAGTAACTTTCTTACAGCTGAAGTTATACAATGTTTTAGTGGAAATACTAACGTCCGAAGTTAATTTTCTGAAGTTGAACTGTTCGAAATCTATAACCTTTCCTGGTCAAATATCTGTAGTTATCCGATTAATAAGTGTTTATCACAATTGTAGCTTCCCGGGTTTTATAGTATATTGACTGTAGCAACTCAACAATGTTAAATTATACTCCTCCGTGTTGCTACCTTTTATATTCAGTAAGAGATTTTCGAAAATTCAGCCGGCAGTAATACTGTCATTTACGTACATATATCATTGATTTTTACGCTAGAAAATCTTCTGCAAATTTAGAGAACAGGCGGGATGCTTGCCATACATATATAATAATATACGTTACACGCATCTTTAAATATATCAAACTGAAACAAATATGGATATTAAAATAAATGTATAACAGTAAATCTGTTACAATGCATACTCGTTGTTTCATGGAATGTTTGCAAGACTGCATCACTCTCTTTAATGACCTGCTGCCTATGTCACCAGTAGGTGGCAACAAGTTGACTTTGGTCACACACTATCAGAGCTCGGGGGATGTCGGCACGAATGAGTCGGTCTTTTTGATGACATGAGTGAAAATTGCCATGCCCGATATCCAAGAGGTCGCTTTGGTCGCAACGTTTTATAATATTTAGCTACAGGGTAGGTATGCAAAATTTTAAGTAAAACTGCTGACAAACCTGGCGACTTTTATTAGAACTGAACATTGCATGTAATAAGTATGTGAACTGGTAAAAACATTGAAATTTACATTCGTATGCTGAATGAATAAAGTCAAAATTGGCCTTTTTTTCCATGGGAGACAGATGCTCTCCCTCCCTATCGAATCTCAGGCACCAGCATATTTTCTGTTTCTTACAAGTTCGTTTGGCCCGGCATGGCCAGGTGGGTTAAGGCGTTCGTATTCCCGTTGCACCAAACACGCTCGCTCTTTCATCCATGGTGCGTTATAATATTATGGTTAATCCTACTATTTGTTGGTAAAAGAGTAGCCCAAGAGTTGGCGGTGGGTGGTGATGATTAGCTGCCTTTTCTCTAGTCTTACACTGCTAAATTAGGGATGGCTAGCACGAACAGTTCTTGTGCTGCTTTGGGTAAAAATTCAAAATAATCAAACAATGCAAGTTCGTTATTGGGTAGGGGGAGAAAGAAGCCTTATGTACTTGTTTAATTCGTAAATTAAATTTACTAAAGGTTATTAATTGAAAGTTAAACACTGTTTCCTAAACAATTGTAGTGCTCCATTAAACTTAAACACATGCCAGCATCACGAGTTTACACCTATGAGAGATGTTTCGAAGGTTTGGTGCCATTGTGATTGTCTGCAAGTCAAGCATTGTAAACATATGTTGTTTATTATTTGTTAATCAATATGCACAAATTTTATTTCAGTTTTCAAGACATTTATTTGGGCATCTCTTCTCTCAGACCTTGAAGAAGTTTGTGATGTTACTGGCACTTTCTAAACTTGGTTAATTAATAAGCAGGTGTGAAGTTACTTTAAATTTCTTTTGGATACTTTCAGCAATTTTATGAATTATGTAAACAATTTATATTCTAACAGAATTTTAAGCTTTTAAAATGTGTGCCAACCATTTTCAGAGCCTTAAATCTATTATTACTATTTTGTTTATTTCAGCTATCACTTTAGTTTTAACCAATGGGTGAATTGGAGTTTTGAAAGAAATGAAACTTTCTCTTCTAATCTCTTTTAACATTCCAAACAGAAGACTAGAAATGCTAATATCTTGAATCTCCATGATGTGGAACTCTGTTTCAACTTGTTCTGCTACAATTTAGTTCCTGATTCTAGCAGTTTGATTTGTCAATTTAAAGTGTACATTTTTCAGTAGACTGGTAACTACAGAAAGGTGTTTTGTTTGCATTCCTGTTATTTGCTAGTTTTTGGTAATGGGTTTCTTCATTTTTGTTCTAAATTAATTTGCATATTTAATATTTTGGGTTTTTATTTTTCCAAAAATATTAACTGTCCATTTTATACAAGTCAAAGGTCATGATTAGCAATCCCCCCTTTTTTTTTTTGGCAACTTCTATAAATTGGAGATAGACTAAATGTTAACATGTATTGCCAACTGTAATAAACCTTTAGACCTATGGACATAGATGTGTGTACACTGTACATCCTGTTAGTGTACTCAATTGATGTGGCCAGCAATGACACCCCAACCTCTATTTCCCCATTATGCACCTTTCATTTTCTTAGTTGATGTTCAAAAGTGAATTATTCTGTGCTGGCTGTGTCTTGAAAGTGGGTATATAATATTTTGAAAACATTGTCTTGTATAATGTTAGGATTTTAAACTCTGCCAAAATCTATATGTAATTGAGATTTAGACCCATAACTTGAGTCAGAAATACAAGTTTTAATTTGGTGTGTAGTTAGTGTTTTAATCCAAACCTTAGTCAATCCACATTATGAGTCATAATACAAAGTTATTTACTTTACACAGTGCTCTAAGTTTTTTTGTTGAATGAAGGTTATTGCAAGTATCTGTTTAACATTTCTTCCAAAAATATTTTGATTTAAAATTCATTATTTAGTTGTGATCTTTCTCCATATATCTGCATATTTGATAAGAATATTGATATTGAAGTATATTAAAACGTCTGTATGTTTATTCCTCATCACTTTAACTGCAGGAGAAACGAATCCTTGATCTTTCTATACATTGTTTTATTCTGAATCCATATTAATATATTTTTGTTTGATTAATTTATTATACTCTGTTCAAATATTAAATATGTTGTGTACCTCCATTAAGATCATAATATAAATTTAAAAGCTGACTTACTGTGTTTTTTTTTTGTTAACAGATGGTCATCTGATCAATACAAACTGTTCATCTTCACACAACAGGTGAGAAAGATATTTTGTTTTGTAAGAAATGAATGAGAAGCTGTTAAATACAATGAAATACAAAATTACAGATTTGATATTTTGTCTCTCTTAATACCAGCTAAATATAATGTATAAAATAAATTATTAAAGAATTGTTACTTTATCAATGAAGCAAACTGAATTTTGGATTTAGTATTTTAAGTGTTGCAAGGACAGAACGTGTAGTGTTAGAACATTTTTGGATGAAATTTTAGAATAGAACAGAAGGATTATAAAATTAGAATAGCTCAGTGCAGGATATAGAAGAATGTGGAAATTAGAAAATCAAGTTAAGATGGAGGTTAAAATTCACAACATAAATAGAAACATGTTCGGAAGAATGAAGTAGATTTAAAGTTATATTCACTAAGAATAATGACAGGAGTTGATTATTATTGACTTTTAAGAGGTTTGAAAAAGGATATGGGTAGAAGTAATAAATAGCCTTGGTTAAGAAACATTTTAAAAGTTTGTAGGAACTGTGTGAAAAATTGTAAG
Organism: Tachypleus tridentatus; assembly: GCF_004210375.1. Taxonomy (NCBI): domain Eukaryota; kingdom Metazoa; phylum Arthropoda; class Merostomata; order Xiphosura; family Limulidae; genus Tachypleus; species Tachypleus tridentatus. Next base: position 92,256,519 of record NC_134835.1, read on the forward strand.
TGCATGTTTTTATATATTATGAAATTATGTAATAAGAATTTTAAGTATCAAAGAGACATATTGTAACAGTATTTGAATATTGTAAAGAATGTTTGTGGCAAATGAAATGTTGTAGCTCAAACTGTGAATTTGATTTACATCCCAGCTATTAAAGCATATCAGCTTAAATTTAGTATTAAATGACTCCTGTTTAATGCATGTTGTCCAATATTCATCCAATTTGTTATTCCACTACCCAACATTAAGTTACTGAATATAATATTTACCCCTTTTATTTTTATTCACATCTTTCAGTATAGGTATTTTTAAGAAGTAACAAACTAATATTAAGATTCTGTTAAAAAGCATTTAATATCCTATGAGCTTCTAGGTTCCGTTCGTTAATAATCAACTATTGTTAATGCCATGTTAACAAATGACAACTAACTTGACAATATTTCTAAGTTACCTCAGCACATACTAAGTAACTTTAAAGTTTCTATATATCAAAATGCTTTATTAAATTATTGTTTGTGGAACAATCCATAATAATATTGTTCCAAAGTTTGAGCTACAACATGCTATTTGAGGGTATATTGCTTAACACTTTTCAACTCTTGATGCACTTCAGTTATGAATCTCTTCCCTTCCCCCAATGGCACAATAGTATGTCTGTGGTCTTGCGCCACTAGAAATTGGGTTTCAATACCCGTAGTAGGCAGAACAGAAATAGCCCATTGTGTAGCTTTGCACTTAATTCCAAACAATTAATCAATTATGAAAATTGCTTTTATTTGGACAAGAATAGTTGCATGGATAATTGGTTCATGCTGATTTGTTGTCCTTCTCCTGGCAAGCATTTTAAAATTAGAGATAACTATGCCTAGATCTTGGGCCTCTAATATGTTAAAGTACAAAATACTAAATACACTTTAAATTTAGTGCCTTTGGACAGATATGAGTCCATAAAAGTAAAGGGAAATAAAATTATTTATCTTTTCCTAGTTTAAATCACAATATAAAAGTTCTTATATTAAGTAAATTATTTTTATTTCATTGAAACTTTCACTGTATGAAAAGCAAATGAATTCATGAAAATTGCAATTGAAAAAGTTGTTTAGTGCATGTACAGTTAGTTTAGTGTGCCACATTACATGAAAAACCTTATTCTGAAGTTTCTTCTCTTTTTTCTTTTTTTTTTGTAAAGGAAAGCCCTTTGTTGTAAAATGTCAGTGGAGTTTGACACTTTTTTGGAAAGTGGTAAAAAGTAAGTCCATCTGTGATAATGTTAAAAAGGAAAGGAATAACCATTATATTAAAGTAGTGATAATTTCAAAGTTGATTAAAGATATAATCAATTTAAAATATAAGTAATGGAGTGCTTGTTATCATTCAATAAAAATTTATTAATATTTTAAAATAAGAAACCTTGTAATGATATTGTTAAAAATTGGTTTAGTTTATAAAATAATAAAGGTGGAAGGTTTTCTTTTTTAACACATGATCAGTACAAGTACATGAGTTCATTTTAATGAAGGTTTAATTTTGATAAAACAAGGTGTTTGGTAATACATTTAGATAAAGTATCTAGTCGTAAAGCATGATACAAATGATATGTAAAAAAAATTAATGTAGGTTTAATGCACAGGAAATTGGGTCTTTTTTTCACACTCTTCTTTGAAAAAAGTGCAAAAAAACTCAACTATACTGAAAGTTGTAATAAAGAGCATAAACACAGTCCATTTGTTACAACACATTTAATGTTAAATACTTGTGGTTCTCAAACACTATACTACACTACACACAATAAAAAAAATATATGTAAGAATTGTGTATTGTAAAGAATAATGATCTGTAGTTACAATTACAGCAATGTAAATATGACAAACGGGAGGTTTTCAAGTGTGCTTACTCACACTGGTGTGTTTATGTAATTTGTATTTTTAAATACTTGTATGCAAAGTTTTTCTTTAGGGTAGGCTATATAGAGAGATTTAAATGGGGTGTTTTGATTGGACAACTCAATTTCCTTTTATTGCAGTGTGTGTGTTTAAGACATAATCTTGTTCTGTAGGTTTGTCATTCTTCTGTTCATGCATACTTTATTTTTTTACTGAAGGACAGTTTCAAGTTACTCAAATTTCCAGCAAGATTTGGTATTTACACAAACACCACTGATGTATCTGCTGTTCTTAAGTATTTGTGCAAGTTATAGTACTAAAGTACATTAATGCCCATTAGGTAACAAAACTGTATCCAATACCATCTAAATACTGGTTTCAAGAAACATCAGCTTTTATTAGTCTATCTAATTTTGTGAAGGAGAAATTCAGTATTATTACTAATCTAGAAATAGTCAGTATTGTTCAACTTTCCACCTCTGTTGCTATATAACATGCAGAGTGATTTTCATTTTTAGATTAAAATACATTGGGAACTTTTCGAGTGAAATTTGTTTATAAACTTCAGATAATTATCAAATGTTTTTGAAGAAACAAACTTTCTTTTTTTATCTGTTATTTTCACTATCATATCAGAATCTCTGTACATGTTTGGTAGAATTGAATCTCATAACCACTGTAAAAAAAAAAAATTCTAGAATGACTACAGATTGCAACTCAAAGACAAATTTTTAGTCTATATAGTTTAAATCTCATAACATTATATATTTGTTTGTTTTATTATTTTATTTTTATGACCTTTCAGTCATTACTGGCTAACATCACAGAAGCTACTTTGACATGATACACGTACAATTATATTACTGTATCCAAAGACCTGTCTTGGCTGTGCATCAGTTGATGAGTATGAAAAATTGAAAGAAGTGACTGTGTTTGATTTAGTACATAGCAATGTGTTAGCAAATAGAAAAGACAGGAGGTTTTTATTTTATATACTAGTTTTCAATATTGGTAATTTGAGTTCCTAATTCATACAAAACTGCATACTTTTATATTTTGACATCACAAACATCTAATTTGAACCAATACTGCATTCAACCTATCCTGTGACAGAAATCAGTGTTTAGGTATTTTTAATTTTTTATTAAGAAATTGTATATAATGTAAGAATTTTAATTTTAATGTACAGTTTGATACCAGTGTTAATAACAGAAATTCATAAAGGAGTAGTTTAATAAAACTTTAAATGCAAATCAACAAATAAGATGACATGGCCTTTCACTCTTGATCTGTATGGAAAGGGTTAAGAATTGTAAAAAGTGTAGATGTGGTGAATTAGAAGTATATGTATTTAATTCCACACTTAAAATTGTTGATGAATGACATTCCCTATTACTGATGTAGCTGACTTGATTTTTGCTGATTATTTCTAAATTTCACTTTATCTGCTAGTCATGATATATTTTGTTTACATAATTTGACTAGTACTAAATTATTTATGCCATCATGGGTGGGTGAAATATAAGTTGACTTGATTTGTTAAAAAGAGAAGAGAAATGTGCATTTTTTTATTTTAAATGTTTCTGCTGGAAGTGATTTGTTATAAAACTAGGGTCTGAGGTAAAGTTTTTTATTGATTTTTACTAAATTGAATAGATGTTTTGACTGTTGGTACTATTTAATGTTATAAATTGTATTTATTTCAGTATATGTAGATAGATACATTAAAGGAAGAATTTTTTCTTTTACGTCTGGAGCCTCACTTTAATATTCAGTAAATGCACTTATTACATTATTTGGAGTCAAACGTTTGTTACAAATTAAGTGGTACAGACCACAGTTTATTTAATAAATGAGGTATGTGTCAAGATTTTGGGTATATATTTCTCAGGTGGCAGTCTAGTATGTCTCAGAACAAGTTTGATAGTATCTGATTGGTCAAGGTAGTTTGTTTTTTTTCTCAAGTCATTGTTAGACAAAGAATGCAGTCTGATTCCATTCATTATCATTCTGAAGTAATGTCATTAGTCCTTTTCCATATAAGTATTTGAGTATTCAGTCAGAGTGGTACTGGGTGGAGTAAAGGAGTACAACAAGGCATACATAATTATCTTAATTATTGACAGTGGACAAAACTCTTAGCAGTTAAAATGGGCCCACACATAATATTAACCCCACTATTTGTCATATCTAAATTTTTGGTTGCCATTTAAAGGTAAAGCGAATAGTTTTGTTTTTTTTACAGTTTGTTGCTTTTCACTTTTAAGTCCTCATGAAGCATGAGGCACAGCTTACATACTGCAGACCATCTGAGAAATCTAGCAATATCAAACACCTTACTTGCAGATATACTGGCCTGTAGACCTAGTTATTGGTGAAAGATTTAGTACTAGTCGTATGTTTTTCACTCTACAACGCTTTACAAAATGATTATGTTGAGCATCCAGTTATATTTTATGTAAGCCTTTCATTTCTCCATTTTAATTATCCATAGTAGATATGGGTAACAGGAACCTGGTGAAATGATTTCTTAACAATCACAAAACTATTTTTGCATCTATTGACTATCACTTCTCAAAGGTATACGAGCTTCTCTGTTTGTAGTATCTTGACACATTGTCCTTCTGTGGCAGCTCCTGACCTTTCTATATCCTATACATCATTGTATCTTGTAAATTCAATGGGGACACACCAGATATAGGTTGCAGTGTGTTATTCCAATATCATTGATAGTATAGTGTGTATATCCATGTGTGTTTGTGTTTAAATCACCTATTTCAGATTCCATACCATTTGATTTTGATTTGTCTGGTTTATATGAAACTGTATGTATAATTGTGGTTTACTGAAAATACACAAAATATTTAAAGAAATTAGATTATTATAATGGTAAATTATTGGAAGAGAGTAAAGAACTGTTGCCACCATTACATTAAGTAAATATCCTCAACTGTCTACATTGTCAAATAGAACCATCAACATAGTTGGTGAAGAATAGATCATCTCATTGTTACAAATTGACAACAAGGTATAGTAATCAGGCATAATGTATAAAATAAAATTTTAACAGCAACTTGAACATCAAAAATTATATAAAAGCCTACTAAAATAGTTGTCATCTTTCGTGCACAAACATGTCTTCATTATTCAATTAGGAAATGTATAAGTGAAACAATAAATTTTAACATATTCTGCAGTATATTTTTGTTCCTGGTTTCTTCATATGAATAGATGTTTATGGGGTTTAGTATCTGTCATCTTCTCCCCAAAGATCCTATTTATTAAATCTCCTATTCTTAAATCTCTTTGTATATATTCATGTAAGTGTTAGAATCTTAGCTTTACGTTTTGGAAACAAATAAAATTATGAAGACTTGTGCATTTGCAAAGCTAAAAGCTAAATTTTATTTTTGTAGCTATCTTATCACCTTTGCTATTTTATTGTATATTTATATAGTCTAATTTATTTGATACATATGGTGCAATTAAGAAAAAATTCAGTAATGGATTCACATTAATTTTTGGAGTTGTTATAAATTTATTATAAACAAATGTATGTAATAAAACATATTAATTACTTAGAAACATTAATCATTTCAGGTGGTTCTGCCACTTTGATGATGACAATTATGTCAATGTCCCTAGATTGGTAAAACTGCTCCAGATGTACAACCCTCAGGAAGACTGGTATCTTGGAAAACCCAGCATCAGAGCACCGCTGGAGATACTAAACCGTGAAAAAAGTTCTCGTGTATGTAGTAATTAGTAAAATTTATGAGATTAGACTGTAATCTTTAAATTCCTTTATTTTTGATTTAAAAACAAAATCCATTAACTCAAACTCTTATAAAATTAAATATTGAAGTGAGAATGGTATCTTCCCGTTACTTTGAGTGTAATGTTTGTCGTTTTTAGATATGTTATGTATTGATGGCAAAACAAGATATTGGATTCAGTTAAGTGCTTATTTTGTTTGTCTCAAACATGGATTTGAGCTTTAATACAAAATCTTTTTAAATTTGCTTTTTTACAAAAAGTAAATGAATTAGATTGTAACTACTGATAGTTATGGAAAAACAAAGTTTTTGTACTTTAGATATATCAAGATATTTCATAGTTTTATTTAGCTGACATATTAATTTTTTTAGTATATTTTGTGTTTTCTTATGTGTATTAGGATATTTTACAGCAAAAAATAGCTTTCTGGTTTGCCACTGGAGGTGCTGGCTTCTGCATCAGTCGTGCATTAGCACTGAAGATGATGCCTTTTGCAAGGTAAGATAAACCATGTGGGATTTGTATAATAATGGATGTGTTTTATTAAACTTGTGTGCAGTGAAATGTAGAAGGTACAAAGAGTTGTTTTGTAATATGTTTTAGACCAACAGCATTTATGAGGTTTAAATTAACTGTTGAAAAAACAGATATTAATAATAGAAATAAATTGTATTTCAAATAAAGTTAAGTTAGAGGCTAAGGTGGTAAAAAATAGGCTAATTAATGAAAGAGAAATTCAATATATTTATGGATGGCTAAAAAATTCAAGACAATTAGAATATGTATAATATGGCTGATTCTACTTTAAAGTAGTCCAAGAAATACGTCACTGGCTGGTACAGCGGTAAGTCTACGGACTTACACCACTAAAATCAGGGGTTTGGTTCCCTTCAGTGGACTCGGCAGATGGCCCAATGTGGCTTTGCTATAAGAAGACAAACAAACCAACCAAAAAATATATAGACCCCTGCAATGAACTATTTTTATTAATTTTTGGTAAAATATATGAGAGAAGGTGGTACTTAAGCTTTCTTAACAAAATGGATTTTACATATTTTCTTATTTCTTATATAACTTTTTTGTGGCATTTTTTTAGGATGGTTTAACAAATAATTTAAATGTTTTAATAATTTTGGATTGGTGATTTTTTGTCTTATTTCTCAAGGCATGGAATCTACTTAAACTATAGTTCAAGTTCAAGATGTTATATTTGTTGAAAATAAATGTTTGCGAGTTAAAACTAGTAAAATACTGTTGGTGGCATAAAAGCAATATTTTTCAATTACTGCCCCAATTCTGAAATACATTACCTGAAGAATATAATGCAGAACACACTTAAATCAATATCTCCATCTGACAAGTTTGTAAAGTTACAATTTTTTTTAAAAATTAACGTTAAAAAAAAAACTGTAATACAGCTTCTAGAAGGAGTGACCTTTCTGATCTTAAAATGAAGAAAACTGTGAAAAGCTAATAAAAGATATGCCAAATTAATTATGAAGAACCATATAACTTACTGAAAATTTTTGAAGTTTCTAAATGAATTATAAACCTATTATAGAATGTTATAACAAGGTAGTGAATGTTTTGAAATATCCAAAGGAATCGTTAAGAAAGTTTTATAAAAAAAACAAAAAACAACACAATTTTTCAAATCACCTATGAAAAAAAAGTAAAGCAAGTTATCAAAAGTTTTAAACTAACAGTGATGAATATCAAATAAATAGTTAACTTTTGCTAAAGTTATTTATGAAAAAAGGCATACCAAGTTAGAAGTTTAAAAACTTTCCAAAAAAGAGAGAGAGAGAGAATTGTCAGAAGCTTTGAACTTCCAAAAGAATTTATTACAAAATTTATAACAAGTCAGCAAAAGTTACAACTTTCCTAAACAAACCAAGTATAAAGGTATAACAAATTAGAATTGTTATGATCTATTCAAACTAATTAATGATGAAAGATATAACAAGCTAGCAAAAGTTATGAACTTTCTAAACTAACCATGAAATACATTAACTTAAAATTTAAAAAGGAAATTTATTTTGTAGTTTGAATAACAAATGAGGAAATATACTTTTGGTTTCCTATTATAATGAAATGTTGTCAATCATAATTTAATAAATTTTGTTATCAAATGTGGGAAAATAGGTATGATCATGTTATAATTTGTACTTGGATAATTTACACGCTATATTGATTTTGTAAAATTCAAGTATCAACAACCTGTTTAAATTTTTAAGAGATAAAAAAATAAATCTTACAGTTCAGAAAACTATTTTATGATGTAGGTTTATAAATGGGCTTTTCTGTGTTAAAATGCTTTTACTTTGAGATTTGGAGCCTTCACTGGGGCAACAGAAGCTGAAAAGTTCAAAATAAGTGTATTTTAATATGGAAAAAAGTCTGTTTATAATTCTACATATTGAGTTATCTACGTTAGGAGCCCTAAACAACGACCCTAACGTTGAAGTTAAATTTAGTCACATCTGAAATAGATTTTTCTATGGAAGAATAGTAAAAGCTTTGAGACAAGAATGAAATCAGTGACATGAAATATCATATTTTTCATTATTTATTCTGCATATCTTGACCTTAAGCAAGAATGAAAATCAATACGGAATGTCTTGCTTTCTGTTATTTATTTTGTAAATGTGACCATGAGGAAATTGGGAATCTTGAAACTATATTTAACAATATAGGATATCACATTTTCTGGTATTTATACTCCCAAAATGACGCAGAACAATATTTTTTATCTTAAGTTACTTTTTTAACAAACAATAGAATAGAAATAAAATATGTAGAAATAAATTTGTTTAATGCAATTTTCTTGTGCATTCAAGAAATTAGATATTTTTGTTATTAACATTTCAATTAGTTTTGATAACCATAAGAATAATGTTTGGTGTAATTGGAGTAGTTATTATTAGTCTTTACATTAAATATATGATTGTGTTATGAAATAGTTTCTTTCTTTATCTAATGCTATTTGTTATACTCTAATGAAAGCATTAACAATTGAACATTTAATGTCTTTATTAACAAGAATGTATTCCAGTTTAAATGTTGAAAGCTATCAAAGCATTAAATTTGTCACATTAACTGCAAAATGTGAAAAACTTTTCCCACGTGTTAATTTAAATTTTATCAGAAGAATCTAGTCTTTAATGTGTTTTACATATACATCTAAAAATGAATTAATAAATTATAGCTCTTAGAAACGTTTATTGTCTGAGACACCAATTAGTTTACAGATTTACAATGGTAAATTCCAGAATGTAATTCTTTGTTGTCCCTCAGTGGGACAGCAGTAATTGTATGGATTTAGAATGTTAAAATCAGGTGTTTGATTATCTTGGTGGACAGAAAAAAAATAGCCCAATTTGGCTTTGCTCTTAAATAAATAAAGCAAGTTAAATTAATAGTGACTGTTGAATCAAATTCTTGAAATATATGATTGAAAATTATTCAGTATTTTATTTATAAGAAAGCTTCATTTAACAATTTTAACTTTGTTCTCAGGATTTCCACCTTTTATGTTATACTTTATTTGAAATATTTCTAAGTAATGTTAAATGATTGCTCAGTTAATAATTTTTGGAGGATACCTTTCTGATAAAGTTAACACTTAATACAAAAACAAATTTCTTGCTGTAGTCTTGGAATTAACTCTAGAGTTTTTACATAAAATTCTAATATATGTTTGTAAATATATTTATTTTAAAATTTACTAATTTTATAATTTTCAAAGTGTTTTTAATGAGGTTGAACTTGGGGGATTGGATGGGCTACAGAGGATTGTCAAGGAGGTTTCCAGTATTTAAGTTTAAAATAAAAATGTGTATTTCCTCTTAAAGAGCTCAAACTGTTAATTTTGAAAAGAACATTTTACTTCCAAAAGAACTTGCCTCGTAATACTGTTTGGCAATGATGATTATTGAGTTTAACACTTAGCTCAACTGTGTTCCTCTTTCACAGAATAGCAAAAGTGTTCATGTTAGCATACCATGGTTGGTGAAGTAAAAAAAAAGCAGTTATGAATATTAGATCCTGATGGTTTTAAAATGGAGATAAAATGATTTATTGGTGTATACTCTCTTGTTTCATGCCATTGATGCTGCCCTGGTGCTACTGCTATCTCTTTTATGTACCAGACTATCTCTTGCAACAGACTTGATGAGAGTTTATCAACATTGTTGAGCAGAAATTATCACAACAGATACAAATACACTGAGCCTTCCTGGGAGATTTTTGTGTCTTGTGAAAATTGCAGAGAATATCTTTTATAAAGCTGAGAAACTTGATGTTGGCTTGCACAACATGTGTAGCCATTTCCATGTTTCATGCATGACTTTAGCTAGGTAATACGAGCTTTGCTCTCTTATAGTCTGGAAATTAGTGTGTTTGCAGCCATGTTGGTGACCAATTCATATTCCAGATGTTGTAAGAAGTTCATATCACTATTCAGAATTAAAAAAAGGGAGAATACCAGAAGCTTAAATTACAAACTGGATATTAAGAGTAGCACATTCATTTTTTCCAATCATTCCAAATTTTGTATTGTTAATATGTTAGGTATGTGTATTTTTGCAATAAAGCAAAAATGCATACATTTTTGATTTTACTAGCTTTGTTTTTTATATAAATGATGGGCTTGTATATAATAGAAATGTCTGTCATATGAGCAATGCAAATAACTATTTAAATTATAACTTTTGGTCGACAAATTGAAATTTGGGTTAGTGATTATTTTAAAATTGAAAAAAGGTTTGAGAATAGAAATTAGTGATTTTAATATAAAATTTACCCATATTATGTGTGAGGTGCCACTTAAAAGTACAAATTAATCTCCAAAGTTGCAATTTACTAGTAATTGAATAATTCGGTGTTTTACTTCTGCAGGTATTGGCTATGTCTGTAACTCAGTAACTTAGAATGGCCACATGAATTATTAATCATGTCTTAAACGTTCCTGTTGTAGATAAAGTGTGTTGATGTTATTTATCTCCAAAATTACTTACGTGGTCCATATGAATACAGTTAAGTTTCTAGAAGTATTTTTCTAAACCAATTTTGGCCAGAATTGCTTATGAATCCATGACTTTGAAAGTTACAAGGTCCCTATTAGATGCAAATTGCTATAAAAAGTAAACAAACGTATCATCAAAAATATACTTAATCCAGTTAGTTACTGTTGCATAGGACCTTCTTTTTATTACACAGAGAATGAGTAGTTAAAACCAATGTTTTAGTAGGTTTTTTTTACCGTAAGTGGTCTAACAGGCATAAATATTGGATTATGTGGTCTTAACTGTTATGGAATGGTATGAGAATTATCCTGTAATTTAGGAGTACCTTATTTTGTGTTAAGCAGTCAGTTTGTTCCTGTGGTCTTTTCTTTTACCCTTCAGTGTGGATTCATGTATATGGTGAAGGGACCTCCCAGGGAAGGTTCTGTTCTTTCAGTTTACCTCCTCTGGGATCTAAACATTCACCCACGTGGGGAGAAGAGGATCCTGGTGGTTGAGGGGTCCAACCCTAACACATCACTTTGGCCTTAAATTCCTGTAGATTGGTGGTTTTGGGGTGCCCCCTTCTGTCAATCGGTTGGTCGACTTGGGCTAGGGTCAACCACGTACCAGTGTTGGATGTTCTCAACGGGTGTTATGGACATTGTATCTGATGCTAGTGTTTGGGTATAGTACCGACGAAACCCTGGCATTGCTGCAGTGTCCTTGTTTGACACTCTAGTGCATCCCCTTGTAGGGCTCCATGATGGGTGAGATTAATGTGCACTGAAATTTTCCTTTTTTTACTATGGATACTCCAATTAAAAATCTTAAAATTGTGAAAAGCAGTCTATAGGTAAACGACCACGTCTTGAAGATTCTGAGCAGCAATCCTCACCATCTGTATCACCTGTTATACCTCATTTTCTTATATTGCATTCATTTCAGACAAACCTTTAGGGGAATATATCCCTTTTTCATTCAGAATGTACTTTTTGGCTCTCCAAAGTCAGTAAAGAAGCTTCAACCTGGTGACATATTGGTAGAAACATCCACATCTCAACACTGAACTCCTCTTGCATTCAAAGGCGATTGGGAATATACTTGCTACTTTGAATTCATCATGAGGATTTATTGTTGAGAGGGATTGAAGAACATCCCAGCATCTGAGATTCTCGCTAGTTTCTCCACTCAAAGAGTTTCTGCAGTGAAGCGTATATCCACTCACAAAGATGGAATTATTGTGCTGACTGATGCCCTCATTCTCACATTTACGTCACCACGTCCACCTGCCACCATCAAGGCAGGTTATTTTAATTGCAGAGTACAGCCACGCACTCCAAACCCTCTCGATGTTTCCAGTGTCAGTGGTTTGGTTACTCGAAAATGTCATATCGTGGTTTCTTCATGTGTGCTTGTAGCAGTGGCAAGGACCATGATGCCTACGAGTGTGAAACGGACCCTCATTGCATCAATTGCAATGGCTCTCACCCATCCTACTTTCGTTCTTGCCCTAAATGGTTGAAAGAAAGAGGTGCAGCATTTGAAAACGATTCATAACATTACTTATCCTGAGGCTCGAAATTTGCTGTCCACCACCTCATCTTGGACGTATGCTGCTGCACTTCGTTTCACAATTACAGTGGGAGTGCAGACAGATCTCTCTGTGCCTCCAAAAGACTCGTTCTCCAAACAATTTAAAAGTATTTCGACCTCCATGGTTAAAAAAGTTGATGAATCAATTTCAACACCTACCTTTGTCGCTTACATACATTCCAACAAACCCCAAGATCAATATCCTTTGGTTCCAGGTACAGGCATTTCTTTGGATAGATCTTCTCAACCCCACGATGGAAAACAATCACTCGTTCACGTCCTCAGTCACTGTAATCCCCTACCAACAACAGAGACCTGCCCAATCGACCCAGGGCAGGATCCATGGAGGTTGATGGACCTCCCTCGAATAAGGACAGTTAGGAAAAAAGACGTGGTCGTAAACAGAAGGGTTCTCCACCCAATTCGCCTACACGTAAATAAAAATGGCCACCCTGATACAATGGAACTGTCAGGGTTAAGTTCTAATCTAGATGACATCAAAACACTGATTACTTCCCACCATCCTGTATATCTTTCCTTACAGGAAACATTTGTGAAACCTGCCAATACAGTCATCTTTCGGCGGTTTTTGTACAGAAATGACTGGCTGTGTGATGGACGAGTGGATGGAAGGGTGGCATCAGCATGTACCCACCCTGTCTTTGCCACTCGGCACACTCTTGGAGGCCATAGCCATTCGTGTTTCCTTGGGTTGCACCATCTTTGTTCTCTCTACCTATTGCCTAGAGAGATCAATGTTCAATCAGGTTTTGATGCTCTCATTGAACAGTTGCTGTCTTCCTTTTTCATCCCGGGAGACTTTAATGGACATCATCCATTTTGGGGAAGTGCTGATATTGATAGGATGGGTCGCTCTGTAGAGTGTATGCTTTCTGATCACAACCTTTCTCTTTTCAATACTGGTTCTTTTACTTATTTCCATGCACCTAGTTAGACCTTTACTGCTATAGATCTCTCATTTTGCTCCCCTTCATTATTCTCCCATTGTTCATGGAGGGTTGACAATAATCCACGAGGCAGTGATCATTTTCCAATCATTTTAAGGGAGACTGGCCATGGTCGATGCCACCCAACCCATGTGCCCTGGTGGAAGCTGTATCAAGCAAACTGGCCCTCTTTCACTGCTCTTGCAAAACTTGATCCTGCCACGCAAGCAGCTGCTCAATGTATTCCTAAAACCTTAACACGTTTTTCACTATATCCTCGTCCATGGTGGAATCCTGTCTGCCATATGGCACAGAAGGCTCAAAAACGGGCCTGGGATACTTTCCATAGATATCCCACACTCAAACCACATCGCTTTTCAGCAGGCCTGCATACATGCTTGGCAGATAAGATGTCAAAGCTAGAAGGAATCTTGGATTAAGTTCACAACCAGCATATCCTCTACCACCAGTTCCAAAGTCATATGGGACAAGATTTAAAGGTCAGTGGGCAATATAATTGTCCCCCTCTCGATCTTGTTCTATGATGGCCAGGAAGTAGCTGATACCGGAACATTGCTGATACTCTAGGTGAAAGCTTTTGCTAGGTATCTAGCACTTCTGCTTCTTCTTCCACCTTCCTAACCATCAAGGCTCGGGCATAGCAATCACCTCTTTCCTTTCGAGCTGATTGTCTCTATGACTATAATCGTCCCTTTACACCTGTGGAACTCAAACTGGCCCTTCATCAGTCTAGCAGTACATTGGTTGGACCTGATGATATACACTATAACATGCTGCGCTATTTATCTCCTGCTTCTCTTGTTATTATTCTGATTGTTTTTAACCAGATATGGCAGGAGAATGTTTTTCATGATGCTGGGTGCCAAGCTATTGTCCTAACTTTCTCTAAGTCTGGGAAGGATCCCAAGATTCCTTCAAACTACCCTCCAATTGCTTTGCGAGCTGTCTCTGTAAGACCTTAGAGAGGATGGCTAATGCTCATCTTGTTTGGTTCCTCGAATCAAACAACCTTCTCTCGCCCACCCAGTGTGGGTTCCGACGACAGTGCTCTACCATGGACCACCTGATTAGACTTGAAATGTCAATCAGAGAAGCCTTTCTCAAATAACAACATCTTGTATCAATATTCTTTGACATTGAGAAGGCTTATGGATTCTCCTTCAAAAAAATTAAATAAAATAGTGAAAAAACAGTCAATAGGAAAGCAACCACGTCTTGAAGACTCTGAGCAGCAATCTTCGACATCTGTAACACACGTACCTCATTTTCTTATATTACATTCTCTTTCAGAAAAACCTTTAGGGCAATTATCCCCCTTTTTTTATTCAGAAGGGACTAGAGGGTCTTGCTGGCTCTCCAAAGTCAGTAAAGAAGCTTCGATCTGGAGACATATTAGTTGAAACATCCACAACCCACCACAGTGAACTCCTCTTGAATTCAACGGCAGTTTGGGATATACCTATTGAGGTTACCTCTCATGCTACCTTGAATTCATCACGAGGAGTTATTGTTGAGAGGGATTTGAAGAACGTCCCCGAGTCAGAGATTCTTGCTGGTCTCTCCATTCAAGGAGTTTCTGCAGTGAGGTGCAAAGATGAAGTTACACTGCCAACAAATACCCTCGTTTTGACATTTACATCATCACGTGCACCTGCCACCATCAAGGCAGATTATCTAATTTGCAGGGTACAGCCATATATTCCAAACCCTCTCCGATGTTTCCAATGTCAGAGGTTTAGCCACTCAAAGACATCATGTCGTGGTTCCCTGACATGTGCTCGTTGCGGTGGCAAGGACCTCAATGCCTATGAATGTGACATGGACCCACATTGCGTCAACTGTAATGGTTCTCACCCTTCCTACTTTTGTTCTTGCCCAAAATGGTTGGAGGAAAAAGAGGTGCAGCGTTTGAAAACGACTCGTAACATTAGTTATCCTGAGGTTCGGAAATTGCTGCCTGCCACTCCATTTCGGACACATGCTGCTGCACTTCATTCCACAACTACAGTGGGAGTGCAGACAGATCTCTCTGTGCCTCCAAGAGAATCGTTTTCAAAACAAATGAAAAGCCTTTTGACCTCCATGGTTAAACAGGTTGATGAATCGACTTCCACACCCATCTCTGTTCCTCCCATACATTCCAACAAACCTCGAGATTCACATCCTTCAGTTTCAAATACAGGCGTTTCTTCTGATACATCTTTTTTCCCACCCCAAGAGGCAAAACAATCATTCGTTCATGTCCTCAGTCACTGGAATCCCCTTCCAATAACAAAGACCTGCCCAATCGACCCAGGGCAGGATCCATGGAGGTTGATTGACCTCCTCTGACTAAGGACAGTAAGGAAAAAAGACGTGGTCGTACACAGAATGGTTCTCCAGCCATTTCGCCTACCCGTCATTAAAAATGGCCACCTTGATACAATGGAACTGTCGAGGTTTATGTTCTTATCTGGATGATATCAACACACTGATTGCTTCCTACCATCCTGTTTGTCTTTCCTTACAAGAAACATTTCTAAAACCTGCTGATACACAATTCGGCAGTTTTCTCTGTACAGAAATGACAGGCTGTGTGATGAACGAGTACATGGAAGGGTGGCACTATTGGTTGATCAGTATGTGCCCACCCTGTCTTTGTCACTCACCACACCTTTGGAGGCCGTAACCATCCGTGTTTCCTTTGGTCATACCATCACTGTTTGTTCTCTCTACCTGTCCCCTGGAGAGACATATGATCAATCAGACCTTGATGCTCTCGTTGAACAGTTGCCGTCTCCCTTTCTACTCCTGGGGGACTTTAATGGATATCATCCCCTCTGGGGAAGTGCTGTTATTGATGGGAGGGGTCGCTCTGTAGAGCATATGCTCTCTGATCACAATCTTTCTCTTTTCAATACTGGTTCTTCCACTTATTTTGATGCACCTAGTCAGTCCTTTACTGCTTTTCATCTCTCAGTTTGCTCCCCTTCATTATTCCCCCATTTTTCATGGAGGGTTGACCATTATCTGCTAGGCAGTGATCATTTTCTTACACTTTTGAGAGAGACTGGCGGTGGTCGATGCCACCCTACCCGCGTGCCCTGGTGGAAGCTGGATCAGGCAGACTGGTCCACTTTCACTGCTCTCGCAGAACTTGATCCTGCCATCGTGAATCAGCCATCAATAGACGACTGTGTGGCAGTGGTAACTGGCTGTATTATACAAGCAGCTGCTCAGTGTATTCCTAAAACCTCGACACGTTTTCCACGATATCCTCGTCTGTGGTGGAATCCTGCTTGCCACTTTGCACAGCTGGCTCAAAAAACGGACCTGGGATACTTTTTTGTCGATATCCCACACTTTCGAACCGCATTGCTTTCCAACAGGCCCGTGCACATGCTTGGCAGATAAGATGTCAAAGCTAGAAGGAATCTTGGATTAAGTTCACAACTAGCATATCTTCTACCACCAGTTCCAAGGTCATATGTGACAGGATTCGAAAGGTCAGTGGGCACTACAATTCTGTCCCCCTCTCGATCTTACTCTCTGATGGTCAGGAGGTGGCTGATGTACGGAGCATCGCTGATACTCTAGGTGAAAGCTTTTGCCAGATATCTAGCACTTCTGCTTGTTCCTCCACCTTCTTGGCCATCAAGACTCGGGCAGAGCGTTCACCTCTTTCCTTTCGAACTAACTGTCTCTTTGACTATAATTATCCCTTTACACTGGTGGAACTGAAAATGGCCCTTCATCGGTCTGGCAGTACATCTGTTGGACCTGATGATGTACACTATGACATGCTGCAATATCTGTCTCCTGCTTCTCTTGATGTCCTTCTAATTGTCTTTAACCAGATCTGGCAGGAGAGTGTTTTTCCTGATGCCTGGCGCCAGGCTATTATTTTACCTTTCTCTAAGCCAGGGAAGGATCCCAAGATTCCTTGAAACTACCGTCCAATTGCTTTGACGAGCTGTCTCTGTAAGACCTTAGAAAGGATGGTTAATGCTCGTCTTGTTTGGTTCCTCGAATCAAACAACCTCCTCTCGCCCACCCAGTGTGGGTTCCGACGACAGCACTCCACCACAGACCACCTAATTCGACTTGAAACGTCAATCAGAGAAGCCTTTCTCAAACACCAACATCTTGTATTGATATTTTTTGACATTGAGAAAGCTTATGACACAACATGGAGGTATGGCGTTTTGCGAGACCTCCATACATATGAGTTATGTGGCCATTTACCCATGTTTATTAAAAAAAAATTTAACAGACAGGAGATTCCAAGTTTGTGTGGGTTCGAAACTTTCCCGTTCTTTTGTACAGGAACTTGGAGTCCCTCAGGGCTGTGTTTTGAGTGTCACACTTTTCAGTATAAAGATAAATGCCATCACTGAACAACTCCCTCTCACTATTGCGAATGGGCTGTATGTCGACGACTTTCACATCTCATGTCAGTCGTCGAACATGACATATATTGAGTAGCAACTACAAACTGCTCTCAATCGTGTACTGAAGTGGACTATGGTGAACGGTTTTACTTTCTCTCTCTCTAAAACCGTTTGCATGCACTTTTGCACCCAACGGGGTATTCACCCTGATCCTGAACTTCATATCGGTGAAGTTTTACTGCCAGTGGTCCCTGAGACCAAGTTCTTGGGGCTTATCTTTGACCGTAAGCTGACCTTTATACCACACTTAAAGAAGCTACGGGTCAAATGCACAAGAGCACTGAACATCCTCCGTGTCCTCTCTACTACCAGTTGGGGAGCAGATCGATGCTCTGTGTTAAAGGTATATCGTGCTCTTATCTGATCAAAACTCGACTATGGATCAATGGTCTATGGCTCTGCCAGACCCTCGGCCTTAAAGATGCTAGACCCCATTCATCACCAAGGATTTCGACTTTGCACTGGGGCTTTCTACACCTCTCCAGTTCAAAGTTTATACGTTGAATCTCATGAACCTTCTCCGCATCTTTGCCGTTTGCAACTATCTTTACTATATTCTTCAAAACTTCATTCCTTACCAAAGCATCCCACCTGGGTATGTGTTTTCCTTCCTCGGTGGGCTGTACTTTTTTCAGAACAGATGATCTGCCATTGCTCCATTTGGCCTTCGCATCCAGGCTTAATTGGATGACTTGGGTCTGTTCTTGGATAACATTGCAGATTCCTCAGGTCAACCCATCCCACCATGGCTTATTACAGCCCCCAAATGTGACCTTTCTTTCAGTCATCTGAAAAAGGCAGATACTCCAGATTGGAAGTACCGTCATTTATTTAATGAACATCTTTCAAACAATCATTCCGTTCCCATTTATACAGATGGTTCCAAATCAGGTAATTCAGTGGGCCCTGCTATGGTTTGCTGCGGTTCGGTGGTTGCGCGCAGAATCCCCTCTACAGCTTCTGTGTTCACTACTGAACTGTATGCCATATCTCTTGCCCTGGATCATATTGAAGCTGAGCAGTACTCTAACTGCACTATTTATACTGACTCACTTAGTTCTATACTGGCCCTGGAATCGCTACACTTTGGCTCACACCCTGTTCTCACTGATATTCAAAACCGACTGGCGAATTTCTCATTAACATCTACTTCTATCCAGCTTTTCTGGATACCAGGCCATGTTGGTGTTCGCGGGAATGAGCTTGCAGACACGGCAGCTAAATCTATCTGCTCCAGCTCTATCACCACTGTGCCTATTCTGTACATGGACTATGGCCTTGTATTCAAGGCTTGGCTCCGTGCCAGCTGGCAGTCCACTTGGAGTGAGCAACGCGACAACAAGCTTTTTCAAATAAAACCCTATATTGGGCTTTGGCTATCTAGCTTCCGTAAGGTTCGGAAGGAGGAAGTTGTTCTGACTAGATTACGCATTGGTCACAGTTTTTTAACTCATCGTTTTCTTTTATCTGGAACTGATGCACCAGTGTGTAGTTTGTGTAACACTCAAATCACTATCAGCCACATTTTACTTTCTTGCCATCGTTACGATTCTCAACGACGGCAATATTTTAAATATGTTTTTTCCCAGGGTTTATCTGTAACATTGGACAGTGTTATTGGTGATGGTGACTCTGTCCACCTTGATAAAGTTTTTAGTTTTTTAATAGCCATTACTCTTTTTAATCTCATTTTAGTGTTGGATATTTATTCATTACACCTTTTTAATTGTGGTTCCCTTTTCACACTTTCATTCTCTCTAGTTCAATTTGACATTGAAAAATGGCCAGAACATTAATTAACTCGACACCAGGACTGGAAAGGCCAACTTCAGGTGACTAACGCTGCTGTTTGAACTATCCGTTTGAACTACCCGTTAGTCGTCCTGGCGAGTTGTTTTTCTAATTTTGCTGCATGTCTTTTAAACTTTTATTACTTTACCTTTTGATACTGGCCATAATGACACACAACCCGGAACCCGGACTGGAAAGACCAACTTCAGGTGACTGACGGTGGTTCTGGTACTTACCTGTTAGTCTGCCTGGCGGGTTATGATCATTACCATTCTGCTACAGGAAGCCCTTTACAACTTTATAGACTGGATGTCAACATCAGTTTTATGCAATTTCCTGTTTTAATTGCTGTTTTGTTTTTACCTTCGTTTACTTTAAAAATTTTACTACATTTGCTTTACTTTTACCTTTTTACTGGACATTTGGCTACTTATTATTACGATTTTGCTATATGTCTTTTAAAACTTCTATTATTTTACATTTTGATAATGGCTGCTATGACACATAACAAGGAACCAGGACTGAAAAGGCTAACTTCAGGTGACTGACGGTGGTTCTTGAACTTACTTGTTTGTCTTCCTGGCGGGTTATGATCATTACCATTTTGCTAGAGTAAGTACTTTACAACTTCTTTTACTCTGCTTTCTCTCTTACCATTGTAAACTGGGTGTCAACATTGGTTTTATGCCTTTTCTGTTTTTCAATGATGTTTTGTTTTACCTTCATTTCCTGTTCTGTAATTTACTACATTTAATTTTTTTTACCTTTTTACCGGACGTTTGGCGCAGATAGCCTAGCTGTTTTGTGCCATAAAACACTAAATCAATCAATCAATAAACATGTTCTGTCCCAAGGTTTGTCCATAACGTTAGACAGTGTTATTGGTGATGGTGACACTGCCTACCTTAGAAATGTTTTTAGTTTTTTAAAGGCCATTATTCTTTTTAATGCCATTTAAGTTTTTTTAGTATAAACATTACACCTTTTTAATGTGGCTCCCTTTTTAAAAAATCACAGTCCATTTAGTTCGATTTGAAATTAGAAAATGGCCGTAACATTAAATAACTCGAAACCAGAATTGGAAAGGCCAACTGCAGGTGACTAACGCTGCTGTTTGAACTACCCGTCAGTCATTTTAGTGAGTTATAATTTTGCTACACGTCTTTTAAAACCTTTTTATTACTTTCCTTCTTGAAAATGGCTTCGGAACTAGGATTGAAAAGGCCAACTTCAGGTGACTGACTGTGATTTTTGTACTTATCTGTTAGTTTTCCTGGCGAGTTATGATAATTACAGTTACACTACAGAAAGTCCTTTACAACTTGAATTATTGTAGTTTTTCTCTTAATGTTGTAAACTAGACGTAGGCATTGGTTTTATGCTATTTATGTTTTACCTTAATTTCCTTTTATGAATTTTACTAAATTTACTTTTAACTTTTTACCGGATGTTTGGCGCAGATGGCCTAGCTGCTTTGTGTCATAAAACACTAAAATAATCAACCGACCAACTTTTATTTTACTGTGTGCTAAACGCACATGTGCACTTAACAGAATTACATTACCTGATGTAAACTTGTTTGGGAGTTGCACAGTTATTTCTACACTATAGTTGCACACATACCGAAGTTACATGCCTAGAAATATTGCTGTAACGATGATAACTGATTGGTTTGATGCACATTTACGATAAATATTTTTAATGGTTTCGTTTTTTCTCATACTAAAGCGATATCACGGTTTCCTGTGTTTGTGAAGTTAGTTTACTTGTATTTGTGTGTGCGTGCGCGTCGTACTGTGATTGATAAGCAAGATTCCACTTTCGTGAGATATTTGTGAACTAACCTCGATGGTTTTAAGTCTGTTATTAATTTCATTGCTTATGTTTTACGTGACACTCTTATCTTATGCTTGCTAGGCGTGGTTTAGTGATGAACTTTCTCAAACTGTCAACCTTGAGTCTATGGTTAGCGATCCGTTTAGCAAAATCGCGCTCTACACTTTGGAGCTGTTGGTGCCTTGCAAGAACGATAGACAAATCTCATTAATTGATTAGACATATTAACGGCCCCCCAGTGGCACATCGGCATGTCTACGGACTTACAACGTCAAAAACTGGGTTTCGATATCCGTGGTGGACAGAGCACAGATAACCCGTTGTGTAGCTTTGCGCTTAATTCCAAATAATTAACAATCAGTCAATCATATTAACGAAGAAGTTAGCGGGTGTGGTGGCTGTCTTCTGTCTACTCCGTTAGTTGAAAATTAAGATAGCTCAGTGCAGATGGTCCTTGTATAGCATTGAGAACACGGTTTTTCGCTGCAGCGGGACATGAAACATGAACTGCCGGATTCTAAATCTATTGAATGATAACTATGATTGGAACAGGGTGTAAAAGTACACTAATACGTCAGATATTCCGGTTTGTAATGGTAACGTTGAGTCTAAGTAACGCGTCATGCAAAAAAAAAAAAAAGGCTTTTGTGGGAGCTCTCAGAAATGTAGTGTCCGACATGACCAGATGGTTAGGGCGCTTGACTGTCAATCTGGGGGTCGCAGATTCTGATCCCTATCGCACCACACATGCTCGTCCTTTCAGTCGTGGAAACGTTATAATGTGTGGTGAATCCCACTAGTCGGTAAAAGTCCAAGAGTTGGCAGTGGGTGGTGATGACTAGCTGCCTTTCCTCTGGTCTTACACTGCTAAAGTAGGAATGGCTAGCACAGATAGCCCAAAGTGCGCGAATTTCAAAAACAAATCAAATGAAGAAATCCGAAAGAATAGTGCATAATGTTTATGGAAAAAAAATCATTGCAGCTTCACTAATTTCCGGTCGATATTAGATAAAAGTTATTGAAAGTGATATTGGAATCGAACTTCAATTTTTGTGTTCTAAAGTGTAATTACAGGAAAGAATCAAAGTTATTCCATTGGAACAATTTGAACGGTTCGCTTTATCGCTGCTGACTTAAGTGAACATTTTTGTTATTGCGCGGTGGCCTGGCATGGCCTAGCGCGTTAAGGCGTGCGCTTCGTAATCTGAGGGTCGCGGGTTCGCGCCCGAGTCGCGCCAAACATGCTCGCTCTCCCAGCCGTGGGGGCGTTATAATGTTACGGTCAATCCCACTATTCGTTGGTAAAAGAGTAGCCCAAGAGTTGGCGGTGGGTGGTGATGACTAGCTGCCTTCCCTCTAGTCTTAAACTGCTAAATTAGGAACGGCCAGCACAGATAGCCCTCGAGTAGCTTTGTGCGAAATTCCAAAACAAACAAACAAATATTGCGCGGTAGAAACAGATGATTTAATAAAGAAAAAACACCAAAGAGCACGAACATATTTAAGTACAAATTCGAAATGAAAAAAGGGAAAATATTTAAAATAAAATTGTTATTTTCCCCACACACTAAATTAGGTTTCATTAACTTTTTTTTTAACCTTAAAAAAAGTTTTGATTTTTAATGTGCGTGGGCTAAACTAAACATAGTAGCCAGTAACACATCACTGGCTAGAGTTGTGTTCTATATACTATTAGTTAGAAAGAAACTTGCTTATTAACAAGTATTGTAAAACACAAAGATAACTAGAGTATGTTTGTAAATGTGAGGGTTCCTGCAACGAACTGAAATACTTGTCATGAGAGAATTAGTGATTTGGTGTCATGAACATGGCAAGTGAACACTTCAATATATTCATTGAACAATGTTATTATCTTGTGCTGTTTTTATACATGAAATATTCGAACCTTCTGTTCGCTACCTCGACGCGTACTTTAACCTTAACCCCGTAAGCAAGGGGTATCTCATTCATATTACATGAAGTTTGTAACGCCTACGAGGTTTGTTAATTCCAGAAGCTTCGACTGGTCCGATCCCTTTTAACTGGAGGCCAATTACCGGCAGACAAGGCTTATCTCACTAAGTGACCCATATTCAGTTACCCGGGTCGGGTGTTCTCATTTATGGCCCGTTGTGATGGCAACTGCACTGTATCCTGTCAAAGATAGTTAAAGTTCGTCTGTTATTATCGTTTCTCGTTTCCTTTTTTTTTTAACTTTGCAGAAACTTGACGGATAGTCTGCATGTAGAACTATGTAAGATGTCTCTGAAAGATATCAAGACAATTTGAAAGTTGTCATGATTTCCTTGTGAAATCGGTGTTCCGTGAAACACACAAAATAGAAAATGTTATTTAGAAAGGTCAACATGTGCCATTTACAGCAATTAAGCCATCTGGGATTTGCATTCGTTTTGTTTTGAAAATAAGACTTTCCTTGTAAGACAATCAAATAAAAAAAAAAAACGCACTTCGCTAATTATTACAGACTGTAATGAGTCCTTGTTTTTCACAGACGCCATGAAAACAGTTTTTAGCATTACTATATAACACTTTCTATAACTTTGAGAAATTCGTTACTGTGAAACAGTTGCTTTAAAAATGAGGCTGGTGTTAGTATTTCAGCAATAACGTAAACTGTGCTGGCAAATGTAATAAAACATTGAAGTAGGTTTGGATTCATCCAATTCGAGATAATTTTAAGGAATGCCCATTAATATCATTTCATCGTACGTTACCGTAGGACATTTTCGACGTACTTGGTGTTAGGACTTACCAGGCCGGCTAACTTTTTTAAGTTTGCTCAAAACTAAACGAGGCCTATTTGCGCTAGCCATCCCTAATTTAACAGTGAAAATTACCACTCACGACCAACTCTTGATACTCTTTTTACCAACAAATAGTGAGATTGACCCCTTGTATGAAAGGGTGAGCATGTTTGAGAAGAGGATTCTAACTTGCGACCATCAGATTGCGAGTCGAGTGCTTTAACCATCTGGCTCCGAAATGATATATCCAGGGTCTTAACTGGGACTCCATTTATATGTAAGTTTATGTATGATGCATGCTGCAGTTACTGTTAACCCTTCAGCTAAAAGCGCTTAATCCTTATGTACAATAAGTCTGTAAAAGGTCAAGAATAGGCGTGGTATTGTTACCACTTTCTACGCTTTTTTCTCAGTTTAGGATGGGTTTTAAATTTTACCTTAATCTTTTTTTCTTTTTTGTGGTCAAAGTTAGGGCTTGTCTGTCTCATTTCTTTGGCTTATGTATAAGTGATGTGTGTAGAAGCACTCAAGGATTTAATTGGCAATACAGAATAAGGGGGGTAAGTTTCTAAACGGGTAAGCCGTTTTAGGATATGATGGTAGTCATTGGACTCCACTCCTAGCTACAGCCTTCGTTAGTAAAAGTTTTAATGTAAAGCTGCTAATATGCGTAGTGGTCAGTAAAAGTGTTAATTTATGTGCAAGTTTGTAATGGTAAAAGTTTCAGTTTGTGTAAGCTGATTTGATTATAAGTGGTTACTAAAAGTATGATTAGTAAATTCTTTAGTTTAAGGTGTAGGATCTATATACGTTTTAATGATTTTTAACTTTGGTTTCCAAATCTACCAGTGGCGGAAAATTTATAAGCGTCAGTGAAAAGATACGGCTACCGGATGACGTCACAATGGGTTACATAATTGGTAAGTGTGTATAACTTGTATT
This sequence comes from Tachypleus tridentatus, assembly GCF_004210375.1. Classification (NCBI taxonomy): domain Eukaryota; kingdom Metazoa; phylum Arthropoda; class Merostomata; order Xiphosura; family Limulidae; genus Tachypleus; species Tachypleus tridentatus. The sequence goes on from NC_134835.1 coordinate 92,281,510, forward strand.
TTTCTCAGAATATGCCTGAATACTTGCATGTATTAAATAATCTTTGAATAATAGTTTTTGAAAGCTATCCTGATATTAGTCTGACGGTAAGGAAGGAGTGCGCTAACTCTTAATATTACTCGAGCTGCATGAAATATCCAATATTTTTGACTACATTAATGCGATTGATCTTGACATAATAAAGTCGTACTATATTTTAATATTCGAATAATAACTCTTGATTGAATGACATCATTGATATACGAAGTTTCGTACCATATATGAAGTATTACGTTTTGAAGCAACTTCATGTTTAACAGGGATATTTCCTTCGTAATTTGGGTTTAACATCTTTATTGTTTTCAGCACATTCGATCGCTGCGAATGGAATGATTTTTCCGTATTTAATTGTCTAGTACATTTTGTTTCGTACGTTTGTAGTTTAGAAAAATGTCTCATGTTTTGAGACGTCTTAATTTGTGGAAATGTCGCGCGCGCGCGCGCGCACACACACACACAGACAGAGACAGACCTGTACAATGGTTAAGCTATAAACAAAACGCATGAACATGAAACAAAATACGCTGCATACTAGTAAAAAGGATTTTTGGGTACAAGCTACAACGTGGGAGTATAAAATATCACCTAGGTTTTGGAGGTGACTCAGGAATTAGAACCCACATTGCGGTGGGGATACACTGTCTATCAGTCTTTATCTCCAATTTGCTAATCTCGCATAAGAAGATTAGAAATTAGGAGAGCGAGATGTAGGTGCTCAAACCCACAACGTCCCAAATCTATATCGCCCTTCACTGCTTGCAGACAGTTGTGGGATGTGGGAAAGTAATTGCTCTCCCAAGTTACAATAAGAATAAAATAAACATAAAAAGATGAACAAAATAAGGTGCTACCAATATGATAGAGGCACTAATTAATTAACACATTATTAAAGTGATAGTTTACTGTGGTTGTCGTGCTTTTATATACGGCATAAAGTAGTGCCAAGTTCTTAAATTACCTTATTTTTAACTAAAAATTTTAGTAGAATTTATTTAATTTTACTTTTTTGTATTTATTTAATATGTTTTGTATTTATTACAGAATAATTTAATTTTATCTGACATTTCTTTATTAAACCCATTTGGATTTGCTGTTTTTAACGCAGTTCTTCCTCATAAATTAGTAGTTACACTGAATGACTTGTTTTCTAATTAATATTCCAATACTTGGAATAGCTACTCAATGCTAGTCGTTGAATTTCCATCAGAATTTACACACCTTTCCTATTGTATGTTTTGTTCATAAACTCATCCATTCTGTGGGCCTTTTGTAGTTAGTAAATCATCATAAAGGTTTTCCATCTTATTTATTGGTTTTCATAAAATATTACCTAGTTGGCTGAGAGGTTTTCTACTAGTAAATTAATTTTCGAACGCTTGATCTGGAATGGCTGTTTCACTTTAACCTGTTTTTCTCACAATTTTCTCCCATTAAATTGAGCCCTTTAAGAAACATGTTATTCATCCTTTTGCGGAATCGTATATTGCCATCTCTGTTTTATGTGACGTATGTTTTCCATGTGAAAATTGTTACAATAAAAGCTTTTAAACTGCCGAGGTGTATAATACCTTTTCAAAATACAGTTTAACCTAATCTTGTACTCTCACGTTTTCGAGCTCAACTTTAGATTACAAGAGTTAGTTACTTGAATATTAGTGTCTGAAACCTGTTGGGGTGTTTAGTTATCCCCTTGGTTTCCTCTTTCCCCATTTCCTTTCTATTGCCTAAAGGGACTCTTCTAATGGCGTACTCGAACCTTCTGTATTCACGCGAGAAATTAAACATGCCTGAGGAAGCTACGTTATGTAAAACATGAACAAGTAAATTGCTTTTACCAACCTATCTACTGCGTGTTGTAACATGGAAATTACTTTTATTCATTTTATTTTTGGTTATAAGACAGTTAATCTATTCAGTAAGTTATAGCACTGCCCTAAAATAGTCTTATATCGAGCTCGTGGCGTAGATTTCATAGTTACAGTCAAACTATAAAGGCATATAATAGAGTAGCTTTCACTGAAATGATAGGAAAGCTAATTAAGAAAGACACGAAATACTTTATATTTAAGGTATAATACTACCACATGTCTTTTGATGGCATTTTTATTTTATTTTACTTATAATATTAAGTTATAAATTGTTTTTCTAGATTAATAGCCGATGATTAAGTTTCTTTTGTGTATTGACAGTAGACTGAATTAGAAACTTGTATTCTGAATAGTTAATAATATGTAAATATATCACCCGACCTGTACAATATATAAACACCAATATACCCATTACAGAAGACTTTCTTTTTGTTCGCGTTTTACCTATGGTCAAGATTGGCTAATATAGATTAATGATTACAATGATTCCCCGTTAGGACAGCGGTAAGTTAACCGAACTTACAATATTAAAGTTTGGGGTTCGATTCACCGTTGTGATTTTGCTCTAAATCAGCGTTTCCCAAACTTGTACAATACTCATCTCCTGTTAATAAATATTTCCTTCTCTTGTTTTTTTCAATGAGTGAACGAGTGAGTTACTTGACGTGTAATATACGAATACAGCATCAAAAGTTGCGTGTGTTGTAGTAATTACTTATTTTCATTATAAACAACATGGAAACTACAAAATACAGATTAAAAATCCAATAATTTGTTTTATGCTATAGCAGAAATTTTAATGTGTACTAAGGAAAATTTGAACTTCGTAAGCAAAATCTGTTTATGAAATGATCCAATGATATTTAGTGCAGATACCAAGAAAACTGTCTAAACAACTAAGTTCAACTAAAATAATTTATTTCTTTACAGAATTTTTATTGAAGAAAAAACTCACAGTCGTTGATGAGTTCCACTCTCATTTAGAACCCATGAAAATCATGAAGTCAGAAAATTACCAGGATCAGGTAAGAATACTGCTTATTTAAAGTACCAGTAGTTTTTCTTATTGTCATTTCCCTCCTTTAAACAGCAAACACGTATTGTATTTTAATATATTATAAATATATTTACATTTGGTTTTAGAGCATGAAATTTTGGGTTTCACCGACTAAGCAATGCACGTTATTTTTTCTGTTATAAAGTGTTATACTGAGCACTTTTGAAGTCCTAATCAACAGCTGACTGCTTAATGCGACGTACGCATTGAATATTTGTGAATTGGGTGACATATTGTAACCTCCCACCAATGCAAGTGTGGAAGCATCTTGTACCATGCTGTGAATCGTTCATAACACCAACGTGTCTACGGACATCAAATGTCTCATTTGTATCCGAAATGTTTGTCTAGTAAAGCGATTAAGTGGCTCCTAATGTGAGTGTTATTTCAGGTGCTAGTGATGCTTATTACTAATATAAACAGCTTTTAGTGGCGCTACTAACACAGTGATTTTAGTGGCTTCTAATATGAAGGTTACTTTAAGTGCTACTGATGCTCCTACTAACCTAATTAGAGCATTCAGTGGCGTTAGTAGTAGTAGTAATAATAATACAAGACTGAAAATTCCAAAGTGAAGTTCTGGTAATAGTTAGTCTCTTGGTCAAAAATTCAAAGTCATTGTTAGAATTCCTAGCTATCAATAGTAGAAATGAGGGGCGGAGTAACTGAACGTAGCATAAAGACTGTCTTTAACATGAAGTAGAACTAGTTGGACTTTGTCACTGAAAGTAGAAAAAGACTAACCTAACAACGTTTATCCTGTACTTAACGTTGAAATATAATTGTATGGGGGCACAAAACTTTAAAGTCAGTTATGAACTGTTTGCTAAAAGGGGGTAACTAAACGTAATGCATGTGCTATCCTTTATTTAATTTTGAAATACAATAGTATGAAGGTCAACATTTTAGTCTCTCTCCATTTCAAGCAGAGAAGGGATAAATCTAGCCTGATGACTGACCTGTAATTATCTTTGAAATAGTGTAAAGTCATGGCAGTTAGTCATATTGAACTCTTGCCAGTTAAGTAACTTACTACTTCCTTAACTAATACTGATTTATTTAGTTTGTGACTTGTCAGTTACTTAGTACTTACAGTAGTAAATAACAGTAAAAATAAATATATACGTTTGTTTTCAAATTTTCAAACGTGGTTATTTTTGTTATTTGAATTTCGTGCATGATTTTCAGTTATTTTATCGGAAAGCTGTAAAACGGCTCTGTTTGATTGTTTGTATTACAGATAACATTTAGTTACTCCTCCTATGGTAAGGAGAGAAATGTGTTAGCCATCGATGGACTTGACATCCGGATTGACCCAACTAGGTAAGTGATGTCTCTCGAATTAACTGGAAAATCAAAACATATTAGTAATGAACCCAGCTTGGTAAAGCGTACTTTGGCGTGTTTGGTATGAAGTATTGTGATAAAACCAAATCGTTAAACTGCGTATTGGCGAGAATACGTATCGAGATGTCTGGGTAGGTAGGACAAACCACGTTAATAACAACTATATATAAACAATCCGGTTCCTTCTCATGTAGGACAACTGTATAGCGAATTTGCCCCCCCCCCCTCTCAGTAAGGTTTGAGAAACTCTATACTCTTCTGTTAACTACAAACAACAACATTACGTTGTATTTAATTCTACTGGTCTATGCGTATTCCCTTTTAGTAAGTTATTCGCGACAGATACTTTTCGAAAAGAAATAAGAATATTTATTTTTATTTTATTTGTTATTAACTTGTTTCACTTTGATTTATTGTGTCTTAAAGTCTCCTCTCTGTGATTATGTACAAGTTAACGTATAGGCGAAACCCATTTGATAATTTATTTTAAAATAGAGTTAATCTCAAGTAATCTCTAACAGAATCGATATTATTGGTGTACTATTAACCAGGAGGAGTTCTTATGATGAATTTCGTTTAGTTTTAAATCGTGTTTTATTCATTCTCTGTGACAGCATCACGGGTTTGACTACTTTGTAATTATACATGCATACGCCTTAAGGAGTCGAAGGACAACGAAGTTAATTAGTTATTCATGGGACTTGTTGAATGAACTATATTCTGCCCGAGGCTCTATCTGCCCTTCACCCGTGAACCGCTGGGAAAAAACATAAGTTATCATGATAGTTTCAGAAACATAGCGCTCGGAGCTAGCAGGGTGCTTCTCAGAATGGATCCCTGATTGTAGTCGAGACAGCCAGAGAGAGATGTTGCACATTTTAAATAGTCTATCTACCTGTGGTTTTTCCCATTGCGTCTGCAGGTGGTGCTACTTGTTAGTGCAATTACGCAAAACCAATGAAGGCGTGTCTATCTACAAGCTGCCGAGCTACGCAGACTTACTTTGTTTCTCTAAGACTGATTGTTCACGAACGGCTAAATCGTTTTCTTGTCTAAGTATTGTAGACAGTAGAAACCATTCTCTAAATATGTATAAATTACACTAGTAAACAATCCCCCCCCTTTTTTAAGTGAAAAATTAATTATAGAAATTTGAATTGTGTCACACTATCTTAAAGATGTTACAATCTTTAACCTGAAATAAGTTGTTACTGAAATTAGTTGTGGAACTAATTTGTGTGTGTGTGTGTGTATTTTCAGGTTTTTATCTTTGCACTGTCACTTATTTCCAAATTTAAGCTACTGCCCTAGATGATAAAAACACATTGCTAGCTCTTCTGTATCGTGTAGATAGAGAAAATATGAAGTTGATGTGTTACCAGAAGAAAAGCTGTAGAGAAATTGATTTAACTCTTTCAAGTCACCATAGTAGGTGCTATGTGTATATTATATCCATGCATTCATGGTTGTATATTTCTATGTAAATTTTATAAAAACTTCAGAAATTAGCTGAATAAAAGAACTATTGTTTAGAACTGTATACACCAGAAGAGACCTCTTCAAATATAATTCACATTTTGCCTCTCAAGTCTATTTCGTTACGTTTGCATGTTTAGCCAGATTATTTATTAAGGACACACATTTTTAAAAATTTTAATCATGTTAATTTTTAAGAGGACTTTTTGATGTGTATAATTTGTAGTTAAACTATAATTCAAATATTTACAAATCAAATTAACAGTATTTTGAAGAAAATAGACTCAATGTGAAATTTATATTTTTCTTAATTATCTGTACTAATTAAGAAGTAAAATACAAATGCCTATGCATCTAATAAAATAGACAATTGTTTACTAATCTTTCTTGTATCTTGCAGAATATTTTCTCAAAGATTAAATTGTTTATTAAACTAAATGTTTGTGATCTAAATACTTATGAAACTACAGAAACTGAAGTCTTGGTGTTGTGTAAATTATAAAAGTACTCGGTCCATTTTTTACATCATTATATACAGACAAAGTAACTTTAAAATATTGTGAATTTGTTTCTATGTAAATTTTGTTTTTACATAACTATATTAATAACAGTTTTTTTCAAAGTATAATATGAGATACTGCATGTAAAAGTTATTATAATAAAACATCTTAAACAGATATTATCTTTCATGGGCATTCCTACTGTACTTTTCAGTCAACTCTTGATGGCTAATTTAAAAAAAAAAATCACAAAAATCAATGTGACATAAATAATATGTAAAAAAAAAAGTGATTTTACATAATAGGAAGTTTTTGTTAACAAGTTCTCCCATGTGTTTTTATGCTTTTAAAAGTTGTATTGGAAAATTACTTTATTATACTTAACAAAACAAGTAACTAAAATTTATCTGAAAGATGGGTTCCCTGGTGTCTCGGAGATGAGTTTCTCAGAGGTAAGTCAAAGATCTTGTAACATGATAAGTCTGATTTTAATTCCTATGTTAAGTAGAGCACAGATAGTTTTAATTATGTATCTTTGTGAGTAACAAAAAAAATAGAAAATGATTTTTACTTTTAAAACATTTAAAGGCATTGAAAGATTGTTGTTAAGAGTTCTATTTTTTAGCATTGATTATATAAATTGTATATCTGCATGGTTGAAGTGGCTGCAAAAAAGTAGCTGTGAAATATAATATTTTTACCAAAGTGTTGTTCCTGGTGGCTTAGCAATAGGTCTTATCTTGTTGCTTTTAAGACTAAAAAGTGAGTTTCAGTACATGTAATTGGCACAGCACCATTTGTTTTTATTTGTGCTGAACAAACAAAATTGTTATTTTACAAAATCTACTAGCTTAAGAAATGTTAAAATTGCTGTATTTCTGAAGAGTTGGAGTTGAGATACACAACTGTATAAACTGCTTACTACAATGTGTATTACATATTTACAGTAATAGTTGTCTTAACCAATAACATCAATATGTTACTTGTTTGTTTAATTCTTAATGCTAAGATTTTAAATGGATCAGTTACGTTTCTAATTGATTTTTGTTAGCTTAAGCTGTTATTGTCTTTATTAGAGTACCAATTCAATGAAAATTATGAATGATCAGCAAATATTAAGAAATGTGTAAGATATTGTATTTTATGCATCATCAAGAAATTTGTGCCAAGAAGTTTTAATAAGATTACAACATTTATTTTTATATGTAGAAACTAGATTATCTGTAATGATGCAAGTTTTCTTATAACTCAGGGGCTGATTTATTTAAAATGTGACAGAAAGAAGATACTTTATTTTTTTATTAATCTGTTACAATGAACAAGTAATTAAAGGATTAAATAAATAATGAGGTTATAAGATGGTTCTGATAATTCTAATATTTGTTTAATTTGATATTTAATGGTGTGCACGTGTCTTTTTATGAATACAGCATGTTTATATGTATTTTATTAAATGTATAGAAAAAAATTATGGACATTCATTTCCAGTTTTTATTAATGTATATATTTGTAATTAATTTTCAGCAAGAATAAAAGATAACTTTTCAAGAAAATGTAATATATTTAGTTATTTATTTCATATAGTAGTTCAGTTACAGTGTTCATTATTAACAAAATTAAACCAACCATACCTATTAAAGCAAACTTATTATCCTGGTTTTGGGAATTTATAAAGATATTTTGTAAAGGATTCTTATTCATATCTTGGACTTTTGTTGTTGTTTTTTATATAAGAACATAAGAAACTATGGTGTACACAAACTTTTTGTACAGGTAAATGTGTTTTAATGTACAATATTTAATACCAGTTGTTTTTTTCAGGAGCTGTTTAAAACTCGCAAACTGTTGTAAAATGTGTTATTTTATCCAGAAAAAAATGTTGTGTATTCACTGTATTATACATAACAGAAGCTAGTTGACATTGTAATGAAATTGGAACTGGATGGAATTAAGGATAAAACTAACCCAATTCATGATACCTATAAATCAATATACTTTACAATCTACTATTGTTGTAATATGTTAATCAGCCAAAACTCAATGTGTAAATTTTTTAAATTGTGGATTTTGTGCAAATGATAAAACATTAGTTTGAACATTAGTGCTAGACACTGAAGAAAGTGTGACAGAGATGGGTAAACAGAGATACTGATGATCAGTTGATTCATGTAATGAATATGCAAGTTGTTTAGTCCAAATCATTGAATATAATGACATTGAGTGACACTGAGTCACTTTCATCAATGAAAAGTTGTAATAACACCTTCATATTGGCAAACAAAACTTCATGTTGAACTCCATGTATTGGCATGTGAAACCCAAACAAATAACACAGTAATCAAACACTTCCTTACTTTTAATGCTATGCCTTCAAACTATTAATATTATAGAGATATCACAATTAATTATTATAGACTAGATACTTGTTCTACTTGTAAAAAGGGGTTATCAGATGTATAAGTAAGATCCTGAAATTCTTGATTCTGAGCAGCAATCTTCAACATCTGCAACACCTATTCTTCATTTTCACATACTATATTCTCTTTCAGTCTTCATTTTTTCATTCAGAAGGAACTAGAGGAACTTGCTAGCTCTCAAGAGTCAGTCAAAAAGCTTTGCTCTGGTGACATATTGGTGGAAACATCCACATCAGTGAATTCCTTTTGCATTTGAAGGAGATTGGGGATACACCCATTGAGGTTACTCCCCATGCTACTTTGAATTTGTCATGAGTTATTGTTGAGAGAGATTTGAAGAATATCCCCAAGTCAGAGATTCTCGCTGGTTTCTCCACTCAAGGAGTTTCTGCAGTGAGGTGTATTTCCACTCGCAAAGTTGGAATTATGATGCTAACCAATGTCCTCATTTTAACATTTACATCATCTTCTCCACCTGCTACCATCAACACAGTTTATCTTAATTGCAAGGTATGGCCAGATGTTTTCAAAATCAGCAGACATCATCTGGTTCCATATCATGTGCTTGTGGTGGCAAGGACCACAATGCCTGAGTATGAAACAGACCCTCATTGTGTTAGTTATAATGGCTCTTGCCCATCCTACTTTAATTCTTACCCTGAGTGGTTGGAAGAAAGAGGTGCACCATTTGAAAACAATTTAAAACATTTACTTACCATGAGGCAAAAAATTACTGTCCATCACTTTACCTCAGATGTATTCTGCTGCACTTCATTCCACTACTACAGTGGAAGTGCAGGCAGATCTCTCCATACTTCTGAAAGAATCATTCTTAAACCATACGAAAAATATTTCTCACCTTCATAATTAAGAAACTTGAAATACATCCATCTGTCTCTAACATTCATTCCAGCAAACCTCAAGATCCAAGTACTAGCATTTCCTCAAGTACATTATCTTCTCCTGCCTCAAGATGCAAAATCATCATTCATTCACGTCCTCTTCCAATCACAAAGACCTACCCAATCGACCTAGGGCAGGATCCATCGAGGTTGACACACCTCTCTCAAATAAATAAAATAAAGAAAAAATATGTGTTCGAAAACAGAAGGGCTCTCCACCCAATTCGCCTTAACATAAATAAAAATGGTTTTTACAATGGAACTGTCGAGGTTTATGTTCTAATCTGGATGACATCAAAGCACCGATTGCTTCTCACCATTCTGTGTGACTTTCCTTACAGGAAATATTTCTGGAACCTGCCTTCGGACCTTGATGCTCTCATTGAACAGTTTCCGTCTCCCTTTTTCATCCTGGGGGACTTTAATGGGCATAATTCCCTGTGGGGAGATACTGAATTTTATGGGAGGGGTCGTTATGTAGAGTGTATGCTCTTGCATCACAACCTTTCTCTTTTCAATACTGGTTCTTATACTCATTTTCATGCACCTAGTCAGTCCTTTTCTGCTATTGATATCTCAGTTAGCTTCCCTTCACTATTCTCCCATTTCTCATGGAGGGTTGGCAGTAATTCACGAGTCAGTGATCATTTTCCTTTCATTTTGAGATAGACTGGCCATGGTCAATGCCACCCAACCCGTGTGCCCTGGTGGAAGCTGGATCAAGCAATCTGGTCCTCTCTCACTGCTCTTCTGTAAGCCAACAATAACGACTGTGGCAGCAGTGACTGACGGTATTATACAGGCAGTTGCTTAATGTATTCCTAAAACCTCGACATGTTATCCTCGTCCGTGGTGGAATCCTGCCTACCACATGGCACAGAAGGTTCAAAAACGAGCCTGGGATACTTTTCGTAGATATCCCACACTTTCGAACTGCATTACTTTCCAGCAGGCCCGCATACATGCTCAGCAGGTAAGATGTCAAAGCCAGAAGGAATCATGGATTAAGTTAACAACCACCGTCTCTTACATCCAGCAGTTCTAAAGTCATATGGGACAAGAGTCAAAAGGTCAGTGGGCAGCATAATTGTCCCCCTTTTGATCTTGCTCTGTGATGGCCAGTAAGTAGCTGATACCCAGGGCATCACAGATATACTCTCTGAAGCTTTAGCTGGGTATCTATCACTTCTGCTTCATCCTCCACCTACTTAGCCATCAAGACTCGACCAGAGTGATCATCTCTTTCCTCTTGAGCTGATTGTCTCTGACTATAATCGTCCATTTACACTGGTGGAACTCAAACTAGCCCTTCATCAGTTTGGCAGGATGTTGGTCGGACCTGATGAATACACTACGAGATGCTGCGCCATCTATCCTACTTTTTTTGCTATTTTTTAATTGTTTTTAACCGAATCTGGCAGTAGAATATTTTCCTGATGTCTGACACCAGGCTATTGTCTTTTCTTTCTCTAAGCCTGGGAAGGATCCCAAGATTCCTTCAAACTATTGTTCATTTACTTTGAGCTGTAAGACATATAATCCCCTTATCTTTTGGCCTTTATGGTTAAGAAAGTTGATTAATCAACGTCAACACCCATCTCTGTCTCTAACATTCACTCCACCAAACCCAAAGATCCATCTCCTTTGGTTCTGGATATGGACATTTCCTCGGGTTCTTCGTCTTCTCCCGTTCCAAGATGCAAAACGATCATTCGTTGACGTCCTCAGTTGCTGGAATCCTGCTATCGTCTGTAAGCCACCAATACTCGGGCAGAGTGATCAGCTCAAAAGGAAGGAGCACTAACATCGATCTTTCTCTCCGATGGGCAGGAAGTAGCTGATACCCGGAGTATCACCAATACTCTGGCATATGCCACTAGTGTCATATTCCCATTTTTATTAATTTTATAATGGACAGGTGATTCCAAGTACGTATGGGTTCGACACTTTTCCATTCTTTTCCACAGGAACTTGGAGTCCCTCATGGCTGTGTTTTGAGTATCACACTTTTCAGTATAAAGATTAATGCCACACATCCTTGGGGCCTGTGGTTTTGCTAGATAGTAGATAGGAACAGTGGGAATCTCGTTAATCCATTCATGCACATAACTAATTAGATGACGAGACATTCGGCTATTGATATTTCAAATTATCAAATTTTACATCAGTGTCGACGATGTCGATGTTAGTACTTGATGCAGGGATACTTCAAATAAAGTCGACAATTCCTACAAAGCAAGATGCTCTTCATTATTCACTGTCCATAGGATATCAAGCATATAGAGGATCATATGCCAACACAAGAACTCTTTGAAATACTTAGACTTAATGTGCAGGTCTGGTAGAACATCCCTGTTTTCAGGCAACCACGCACCATGGGCACTGATTGGGAGAGCATGGAATACAACGGAAGATGGACCTGTGAGATCTTTTATTTGAGGTGCTAGATTTTCGTATCTAGGGACCTTTGACTCGTATGCTTCTTTTAACGAGTTATACATGAGCTCATAGCAGACCATCACGTCAATGGCCATTGCTTTATTATCACAATGGAAGATCAGATCGGGTCATTGACGTTCTCCATTTTCTGTCTCGAAGGGGGAATCTTGAAGAACCTTCCACCCTTGATAGGAGGCCTCTTTTACCAAGTGGTGACAGATCTTATTGTGAGGCATATTCTCATTGACTTCAACTTCGGACATTGACTGCTAAGATGACATAGGGTTTCTCTTATGGCTCTAGAGACCTGATATTTGGCAGATTACTTGTTCCTGCTGAGGTTACCTCTACTCGGGGTCTCTTTTGCCCTTACAACTATACACTTTCCCCATTGGTGGGCTTTCATACCAACAGGTTTAGGTAACCAGTGGTTGGCAGATGTTGAGCATTTGAAAAGCTCTACACCATGCCCTTGTAGGTCTAGTCTTTCATAGTTTTTCTTTCTAGTGTTAATATGTTTTGAATCTTTGGTTAAACTTGGGGATCAGAAGTCTGGCTTTCATGGTAATACCCTTGATGGCACCCAGCAAACCATCTTTTGTCAAGTATTATATTACTTTGTCCAATGAATAAATTAGTTTTTCAAATACGTTTTGATCTTTAACATCGGAATAAGAGACTCCAGCTTGATAATTGCTAGATCCCTATCATGATGAGGTGAGTAAAGCAAGCAAATCATTGGCCTTGCAGGCTGGTAGACGACACCAGTTTTTCACGGCCTTTTTTTTTTTTTATAAGATTGTCTAGTTCTTTTAACAATCTCAAATTAATTTTGCCCAGTTCAAGTTGGTATAAAAGCCTGAGCACAGCAAATCTACAGAGCATTTCTTCCTTCTGATGTGGTTTGAGAGGTATGTTGGAGATATTGTTTATCCACTTCTCAAGGATTGGTTTAACAGGCTTGCTGTCCATGGACAAACGTTTGCTCCAAGATATTGATATGACTGTTTGAGTCCGATCATTGGCAGTGTGTCATTTTTGACTGACCATTGGAGGGCTGTCGTTAACAGTGAAGGTATTATTAGACACCCTAATCACCATTCTGGCACTCTTAGAGATGTTTAAACTGAGGCCACTATGCAAACAGTATTCATTCACTATGTTTAACGTTGCTTGGAATATAGACGAAATTGTGATCGGTCTCCAGTTTTTGACATTGTGCAAATAACTCTCCTTTTGGTATGAGTAGCAACTTATTGACTTTCATGCATTCAGGAATGTGAACGGTAAATTGCCATAGATTGAACGCATTTGTCAAGGAAACATCTATGCCATACTTGAGATGTTCAAGTAGGATTGGAAGAGTGATGCTTTTGGGATCTGCAGCCCTTTCTTCATACCTTGAAGTGCCACCCTCACTTCATCTAGTGTTATTGGTTCCAGAATATCAGTATTGTTTGCCCTGGATGGTAATGGGCATCTATTAAAATTGACGTTATCATTTACAGTACTAAGACCTAATCGTTGTAGGCTTTCACCTGATCTTTACTGAGGTGACATTGGACAGCATCTCAACCATCTAATATCTCCTCAGCTAGGCGTTTGCATTCGAAATCGAACATTTTCTGGAATCTTTTAAAACGTTCCACTCGCTGGAGACGTCACTTGTATAGTTTTCGAGCAGGTTTAGGGTTTTTAATCGTCTGCTTCAAGATTCTTTCATTGTTCCAAGACGCTTGTGAATGGGAGAGCTCGTCAACCCGTTGTTTAGTCACTATTTCAATCTCCTGCCATATAGCTTTATTGAGTCCCTTCTGATCTCTCAGTTGATTTAAGTAAGGATGGTATTTGAATCAACATGGACGGGCGATTGAACCTTATCGAGGTCACGGTGCTTATCTGAGACTTGTTCAGGAGTCTTTCCGAGTAGATGTTCTGCACAAAGAATATTGATGTTCTTTGAGTCTGAATATACTACTTCCACATCACGGAGGGTTCGTATATCTTCCTCGGACCATATTACCCAGCAGGGGTGCTCCAGCAGCACCCTGACTCCTTGAGATAGTATACACTCGGTGTTACTGATGGTAGGATGCCGATGTCTTTTATGTTGAGATAAGCCTGATCTTGTCTTAAATTTCATTTTGCAGATCTCGCAGCCAAAGCTGTAAAAATCTGCTACGAACATCAAAGTTCACCAATAGGGACACTTGGGAACATGACAAGCGATAGCGTGATGGTTGTTATTGTCTTTTCCATATAATTTACAGTGTGCTTATGCCAACGAGTTATGTTTGTTTCCCATGTGGGCTGCAAACTTGGAAAAAGACGTAAACTCATGTGGACACAAGTCACAGGTCGTTTTTCTTATGGGTAGGTTTACAAATGCTGTTGTGCCGACCTATTCTGTGGAGATATCTGCTCTTTCTCTTAGTTAATAATTGCCACCCATCGTAATGGTATGGCTACCATTTCACTCGTTAGGCGAGATTTTATAACTTCAGCTGTCCATCTGTGTGGTTTGGCGACTCCCACTAGTCGGGTTTATACCATCTACCCTAGTAATATGATCGACACTCACCTCGCTATACGAGGTAATATAACTTGCGCCGTCTACCTTTGTGGTTTGGGTACTACCTCCAGTGGTAGCAATGTCAGTTGCACCAGATTCACTTTGGGTATGTGAAGTGGTGTCGGAATAGGTATCTATCAATTCCTCTGTTTATGATGGAAGGTTATTCTTTCCTTCGTTGTCAGGGGATTGCTCGAAAGCTGCCATCCCCGGTGGTTGGTGCCAAGTAGCTTGGTCCCGTGTTCAGGGCTCGGCTCCGTGCTAATTAGCAGTCGACTTGGACTTTGGCCGTCTTGTTTCCGTAAGGATCGGAAAGCTAAGTTGTCCTAACTTGACTACACATTGGTCACAGTTTTTAACTCTTCATTTTTTCTTATCTGGGACTGATGCACCAATGCGCTGTATGTATGAAACTCAGGTCACAAAAAGCCACATTTTACTATTTTGCCATCGTTACGACTCTCAACAACGGCACTGTTTTAGACACGTTTTGTCCCAAGTTTTATTCACAGCGTTGGACAGTGTCATTGGCGATGGTGACACTGTACGCCTTACAATTGTTTTTAGTTTTTAAGGCTATTGACTATTTTAACGCTATTTAAGTTTTTAATTCATAAATTAGACCATTTTTAATTATTCCTTTTTGCAAATTAAAGTAAACTAATTCGATATTAAATTAGAAAATGGCCTTAACGTCATATAACTCGAAACCAGGACTGGAAAGGACAGTTTCAGGTGACTAACGTTGATGTTTGAACTTATCCGTTAGTCATCCTGGAGAGTCAGAATAATTAAAATTACGCCACAGCAAGTCCTTTCAAACTTGTAATACTGTACTTTCACTCTTACTGCTGTAAACTATATATAAAAATTGGATTTAACGCTATTTAAGTTTTTAATTCAAAAGTTAAACTTTGTTCTATTTTACCTTCGTTCATTTTTACGAATCTTAATAATTTTACTTTCAACTTTTTGCCGGATTTTTGACGAAGATAGCCTAGTTGCTTTGCGCCAAAAAACGCCAAATCAATCAACCAATCGAATGCTTGCCCTTCCAGTCATGGAGATGTTATAATGTTACGGTAAATCCTACTATTTGTTAGCAAAAGAGTACATCAAGGAGTGACATTGGGTGGCAATGGCTAACTGCCTTTCCTCTAATGTTTTACTGCTTGTGCAGATATTCCTCATATAGCTCTGTGCGAAATTGAAAAATAAATTCCATGTATTTTATTATGCATGGCTATGATAATAGCACAGACCAAAGGACTGGTTAACAAATTCATTGTATTTGATCTTGCATGAATGTGACTATAACACAACCCAGAACATTAATAACAACATTCCCTATATTTGATCCTACATAGCCAGAGTGTTATTAAACAACACAGCAGTTTTATGTCTGTCTTAAAGATTGCGAGTCGCACGTACGCACATTAAAATATTTAATGCTTGTTCTAATGCTTCTTTGCTAATACATTTGCCTTCACTGTGACAAACTAGATGAAGTCCACAAAAAACAAACAAACGAAGGTAGATCATAAAATAGGTGAATTTCTCATCATTCCTATTTTAAACTATAGTACCTTAACGTGCCTGGACTGGTGCTTAAGGTGCTAGACTCGCAATTTGCAGTTCGCAGGTTCAAATCCCTGTTACAAAAGTTGCTCTTTCAGCCGTGACGACATTATAATGCGACAGTCCATCCCACTATTCATTGGTAAAATAGTTGGTGGTAATTGGTGCTGAGTAGTTATATTATCTCTAGTCTAGTCTATCACTACTAAATTAAGGACCTCTAGGACATATAATCCTTGAGTAGCTATGCATGAAATTCCAACAAAACTATTACATGCTAGCTACTTCAAGACTGGGGTAGAAGTAAATCAGTATTTTTTCTTAATTTCGATAGATCTCCCATCTTACTGTGACCAACTTCTACGTGTAATCAACAAAAATGCAATGGGTTTGCAAACACATTTTGTTATTTCGTGTAGTTGGCAATGAAAATGGAACACTATTGTATAAATAAGTTTGTAAGCAAAATTTTATGATTGAAATTGTGATATGATATAAATTTAGTCGTTTTCTAAAACATATTTTAAGGAAACTAGCACTACAACCTAACTTTGAAACCTCATTGTCTACAAGTGGAATAGCCTTTAGTGATGATGACATATTCAACCTTGTAGCATCCCAGCAAGCAGTAACAGTCGTAGTTAACTCTCTTAGTGATTTATTCAAGATAACTCGAGCACACTTCATGCCACAAAAAATATTTTCCCGAATTTATTTATATGTTAACTTGTATTACAATAGTTTTTCAAAAAGTAAAATAAAAACAACTTTTTAGTTCATTTTCTAAAAAAGCCTGACATGGAATAACGTTGTACACGACAGTTCCAAGGAAACTGGTATTTATGATTGTGTTGATAGTGAAGCACTTTTAAAAGAAGAGGTTAGTAGATTTTGGTGGATATTGCTATTGCAACATTTAGATATTTTGTAAGCGTCACGAAGACCAGGACTGATTGACTCACTTTTATTTTCTTTTATTTTTAAATACAAGTCATCTGTGATCTTAAAGATAAGACATTTTGATATCAACATAAACCAGACATCTTTTTCTGTTACACGGCAAAAATAAATCATTTACCTCTTTGCTAATTTTCTCAAAAGTGAACATAATACAGAATTGTATGCTGTGTACAATTGTACCTATTCCAAATACAAGGCAAGTTGACACGAATGAAATTAAATCGAAAACACTTTACTTGTATGAATATATTTATTATACATTCAAGTTAATTAAATATAAAAATATTTTAGTGTCTAATCAACAAACACAATTTGAAATTCAAAGTTTAGAAAAAATATAAGAACATAATTGAAAGGGAGCAACGCAATGAGGTATTTGCAATAATTTGAAAATTTTTCCTTAATTTTTTAACATTTAAACATTAATTGAAATTATTCAAAATCTGTTTAAATATTTTTGGACAATATCTATCTTTGCTTAAAGAGCACAAAACATACCCGAAAACTTGTTATGTGGACTGGAGTATTTCACGAAACCCACTAATAGCAAGTAATAGAATACAAAAATCAACAAATGTTATCCTTAACTGGTGTAACGATTGGAAAGTATTTTACCCCACACCCTCCTAAAAACAACAACAACACTGGTATTGCATTCGAACCCAGCTTAAACACCACAGAAACTTTAAGAATGTAAAACTTAAATTAGGCAACGATGAAATCAATCTATGCTCCATGGGAAATTCTTGGAAATAATATTTGATACACGTGTCTCCTGGATGCAACATTTTAAAAACAAAGAAATCAATTTGTAATATAATTTTTCAACTAAAACTAATAACAGAAAACGATAAAGGATGCACGTCTAACCCCATAATTAAAATCTATAAAGCATATATATGTCTACTACTAATAATATATGACTGTCAAATCATTTACAACATGTAAAAAATATTACCAAAACACATCTTCAGCAAAACAGTTCTAAGACTAGCCTTCAGACTACCGAGATTTACCTCATCAGTTATGTGCACAAAGCTTGCAGTACCCTTTTACTCAAAGACAGACTAACACTGGTCCACCAACACTCCTAAACCGCAGAAACAAGAAACGCTTTAACTGCCCTGGCTAGCGCTCCGCATAAAATATCTCCATATGAAATATAAATGACCTTTAAAATACCTTAGAAACAACAAGAGTTCGATTTCGGATGCTAATCATTACTTGTGTTTTTTTAATTTTTCACCTTTGTTCACAGGACAGGTAGAATATTAGGTGCCTGTCTTGTGAAAGTGGATTTTCTCAGGACACTCCCGTTTTCCTCCATAGCAAATTCTAAGGCACTTGGATTTATCAATCCCAACCGTAATATTGGATCCACTGATCACAGGAAGTTTTGTTGAGCGTTTTCTTCTTTCCTTCCGTCAACGTCACGTTACCGGATTTGATTGTCTTCTCTTCGCTATCTTGAATCGGTCTGGACTTTCCTCTGTTTCAGTTGCTGTTTTAAATGCCAACAGAGTAAAACAAAAATAAACCCAATTCAACTCTAAAACTCATGAAAATAACAATTACATTTCTAGCTCTAGTAGGGCGAAGGTGGATATCAATATATTCCTGATCACCATAGTTGAGAAAAATAGACAATCCTTTGAAATCGAGATTTCTGTCACGATGTTTTATTATTGTAGGCTCGTTTACAAGCGTGTCAGCCTGCTCCAAATTAACTGTGTCAATGTACCCTAAACCACTATTTTGCTAGAAATGACTTGTGTGTGCCATCACAGCCACAGTTATCAAACAAAATTAATTATGCATCATTGTATAGCCGAAAGAATGCACTTTCGAATGCTTTGTAACTTAACTTATCTTAATAAAGTATTTAAAACAATATAAGAAACTTAGCAGTGAAAAATATTTACTTAAGTATGTGAAAATATCAATTTTTTACTCCCGCACATGGCAGAAGTTTTCATTCAGGATAAAACTATATCAGTAAGTACGTTTGTTTGAATGTGCTAGTGGTCATGATATCACGACAACCAACTTGAACATATAAAAGTCATTGGCATTTATCAACCTATCCTGTGGTCAACCAGTACCGTTTTCCCCTGTTTGTAATCTGTTCTAATTCTTTTATTTGTTTATCTAAATATCCAATCAGAATACTTTATCCTGTAATTTTATGTTATTATTGTTATATAGCATACCTAACTAGTATAAAAAAGCATGGGATAGGTAGAAGATTTTGATGTCTCTACGACTCCTTAAGTAGTGCAGCTTATGTGATATGATCGAACCAATCTATGGTAAACTGAAATAGTTGAAATTCAAGGTTAAGACAAGATAAGTTTATTTGCTTCGCTTCGCTGAATGAACGAAGCATCATAAAGTTAACTGGTCATATGACTATCATCGAAAGTACGGCGTTATTGTGACTTGTTTGCTCAATGATGCTTAGTAAGCTCAGAGAAGTTTAACAAAAAATGAAGTTATTTTAACCTTGAATTTTATCCATGTATAATTTCAGTTTACTGTAGAGGGCGTTACTGTATACATAAACAGAAGTTAACACGAGTTGTATGCTGATCCTAGCGAAGTGCACAGTTTCAAGTAATTGTATATGCAGTTGTATGTAAATATAAATAAAATGTTTATTATAGAAAGCGTTTTTAGGATTTGACTCATTTAAAATAATAAAAAATAATTATTCTAATTTGAAAACGACATTTAATAATGTATTTTTAAAAATAAGAACAAGATCCATTTTCTCACCAACAATACGTTTAGAAAACATGTGCAAGGTTTACTATTTTTTGTGGTTGTTACTAATTTTTCAGTACGTAAACTTGAAACTTCTTTTTTACTGTTGAAAATTATGATAATTTCCAGCACTCTGGGAGCTACAAATGTTGAAATATTTTTATATTTGTTAATAAGTTACTGAATAAGTTACAGTGGAATGCTTTGTTTGTGTCTTATGAATAAACAACTTTTGTGGTATACAAACTAGTTGAATTACAGAAACTTGAACGCTTGTACGAAATTTATTCTTACCGTGACTTCACAAGTCCCATCAACGATATTTATCGGCTGAAACAAATTTCGTTACTTTCTATTTCCACGCACGTTCCCTATTTATGTTAATTTACGTCTCGCTCCACATGTGGTGCTACAACAAAATTATGATTTGTTGAATGTTTGTGGATTTTGTGTGAATAACTAGCCAATCGTTAAAGTTATATTTCATACAAAATTGCTTCCAGATTTAACCTCAGACGCCTAATTTTTTTAGACACTTTCTGAGGAGCACGCATTCAGACTCCCGTAACCTTAGCATGCTGATTGTGCTTGCCACAATATGTGTTGGTTTTCGATATCATAAATTGATCCCCCCTTAAAACTTCTACGTGGCGGCCTGATATCTTTTCTCTGTTTTTGAATTGTTTACACGAACTTCATAGCAAGGATTTCTCTGGTTTCCTAAAAACTTAATTAAAGACCTCTTCTCTTTTTTTATTACATCACCTTTTTTAAAACATAGCACCTACGCATGACTGTAACGTAAAGGATATACACTGATATCCAATCTTACTTTATGTTCGTTTGTTTGTTTTTGAATTACGCGCAAAGCTATACGAGTGTTATCTGTGGTAGCCGTCCTTAAGTTAGCAGTGTAAGAAAGCAGCTAGTCATCACCGCCAACTCTTGGGCTACTCTTTTACCAACGAATAATGGGATTGACCGTCATATCAGCTGAAAGGACAAGCGTGGTTGGTGTGACGGAGATTCGCACCCGCGACCCTCAGATTACGAGTCGAGCGCCCTAACCACCTTGGGCATGCCGGGTCGCTTGCTTTATGTTGTCTCATTCATAACCACGGGATAAGTGAACTACTGCTGAATGGTGTCCTTTCTAGAATCTCGCTCTTCAAAGGGGCAGGACTAACATTAGCTGAAGGATAATGTCCCAGTTTTAGCGATTACAAAATTAATCGTTATTAAATACTATCAGACACATTTTTCTTTGGCTACAGTGTTGTCGTGATCTTTAGTTAGGGAAAGCAGTAAATTTCATTTAAAGAAGCTAATAACCACAATTTTGTTAAATGCAAAGAAAAGTACTTTATTACTAGAAACATTCAGTATATATGAATTTTAACTCTTAAACAAGTTAATTGAGTATGGAAACATGTTATGGTAATAATAAGTTAGCATACAACGACTTATAAGCATAACAAAGAAATTTATATTGGAAAAATGTATCACATGTTATGTTGAAACAAGTTAAATATTCCCCCAAAATAAATTACTTCATTATACTGATAAATCGTTGTTTGCCAACTTTTTATTAGGGCAAGTTACATCATAACACACATATAAAAATTAGTTGTCTCGAGATTTCGTAACTGAGAGGTTAACCTGTTTTGGTCACATCCTCGAGAGAGTGCAAAGATTTTATGATCATTTACACAGGTTTTATAAGGCACAGAAACTAGTCAGGTTGAATCTTGTAACTTGCGTGCCGTGTGCAATTATTACTTTGCCAATTTTGTAGCTAAGTGCTTCTTGCTTTGTCTTCTTTTTTTTTTTTTGCGTTCAGTGAAGTCTAGAACGTTCGGAAGTTTAGTCTTTTGAAATTAAGATTTACCTATAAGTTTAATTAATGAGGGGTTTATTCACTCCAAACAATCGGTCCGCGTTTAGTGGTCACGTGATAGGATGTCTGACACTTGTTGGGTTCAATACTTTCCAGTGATAGCATGACAAGTATAAAACTTGTCCATCCCATTAATGTTTAAAATTTTAACTTTTACGAGTATTATGTAGCCTTAAATCATGTCTATGTTGAAGAGTCTTTGCACAATTGATTGCCTAATGTCAATTAATACATTAATAACTTCTTTTAAACCTTTGAAACAAAAGGAACTTGTTAATGGTTGAAATGTTTGTTGCCAAAGCTTTATGCAAACAAAGATTAGAAAACCTAAAAAATATAAAAAATAAAATACAATTTTAAATCAGTCATAAATTTAAATACACTCTTTACTTTGATCTTCAGTGAAACAAACCACAAATGTCAAAATTTTAACCTTGTTTGCCAGAGTTTCACTATAGCCTGGTCTGATTATAAATAAGAAATATTAAACGCCATTTTAAACAAACGTCATGTTTCAAGTAAACACTTACATGATTTTAGGCAAATAGTTTCTGCTCTAAACATAATTTACTAAGTTCAGGCCCAACATATTTCTTAACTAAGATGTTTTTTTCACTAATTTACCTCTATACTGAAGTATATATGTAAAACGAATTCAAATTTAGTCTTCCATGTTTAATTTCTTTCCTACAACTAAATCTTAATGATATTGCACCAGGTTTTAACCGTTTACGATTTGTGAAGAATTAGTTGATAACTTAAATATTTTGTTTTGTAACAGCCATGATATTTTTTCTTTTTATCTGTGTTCAGCATGGCCAGATGAGTTGGGTGGTAGACTCGTAATGTGAAGGTCTTGAGTTCGAATTCCCGTCACATTAAGCTTGAACTAAAGTAAACTTTATGGGACGATGGACCTGTCTTCAAAGTTTCGCCATTACTATCAAGAGAAGAAGCAGGCTCTCATAGCCAGATTTGATGTTTTTAATATTTTAAAGCAAAGTTTAACCCATACTGCAAACGTACATCTATATATATATCTTCCATAACAGTATGTTTGACCTTGACCATATGAGATGTCCACTGTATCAGTCTCTTTAATAAGCTGATGCCTGTATCACCGCCAGGTGGCAACAGGCTGACCTCTGGTCACACTGTGTCAGGGCTCGAGGGGATAAGGGCAAGACCATGTCGATCTCTGTGATGACCTAAATGAGAGTTACCATGTCCAATATCCAAGAAGCTGCCATTGTTTGCTACAGGACAGGTATGTAGAGAAATCTACTGACAAACTTGGTGACTTTTATTAGAATTGAAGGTCGCATGTAGAAAGTATGTGAAATTGTGAAGTGAATAAAAATCTCGTAAATTCTGTAAAGGTTTTACTATCGTATATGCATTTTGATATCGATGTTTGTTTACGTTAAATTCATATTTATAAATGTACATAGCTTATACTACTAAACTTGTATTGCGAAATTGCCGTCTATTCACTAAATCTGTAAAAGATTCTTGAGTGTAACAATCAACAATATAGGTGTGTACATTGTAATGGATTTACCGTTACGCGTTTATTTTTAAGGCCTGTGCTTGATTCGGTATAGTTTTATTTTTTGCCTGTGACGTATATTGTTGGCTGTACATTGCGCAAGTCTCGCCTGTTCTCTAAATTTTTAAGAGTCTCGAGAACAAGAATCAACAATATTTGTTTTACAAAAACGCGCTAAAACATTGTTGAAACTTCGAGAAATTTGCGTGATTGCTATATAAAACCGACGCGCCAGACGAAAGATATTATTGGACAGCTACAGTCAGTGTGCTATTGACCTCGAAAACTATTATTGTGATTTACGCCTATTAATCGAAAGCTATAGCACTGGACCAGGAACGTTTGTAGATTTCGAACATTACAAACCGAAAACTTCAGAGTATTAATTTCGAATGCTAGTACTTCTACTTGGTGCTTCAAGTTTAGTCAGCTGTCGAAAGAAGCTTACAGGTGTATCAACAAACAATTTATTGGCTATCCGTGAACTTCGAATGTTATTATTTCTACTAGGTGCTTCAAGTTTAGTCAGCTGTCAAAAGAAGCATACAGGTGTATCAACAAATAATTTATCTGTTTTCCGTGAACATCGATAAAAGATTGAGTTTCAAATCAGATATAAGACTTATTATTGTTTGTAAGTTTGTAAAACTTTTGTATATAAATCATTATTCGTAATAACTATTAGTAATAACCGTTTTATAAATTGTATTGTTTTTGTTCATATATTAAAATACATTTATGTTAAAAAAGATAATTGGGCGTATCAATCTTGTTTGCAAATATCATAAATTTGATACATATTAACATTTAATTAACTTCTAAATTAAAATGAAAAGTTCCGGTTATTTGAAATAGTAATACATAACGTACGTAACATAATAAATCGAAGATTCGTCCGACATAAATTCTAATACATAACACAATGAAATGAAAACTCATCCGTGATAAATTATAATGCGAAACAACATAAATAGATGTTGCTTAAACTGAAGTTTTGAGAAACTCTCCTCACACTTACACCCTTGTGCAAATTAATTCAAACAAGAGGGAAAATTACGATTTTTTTTCAATTTTTGCGTTTTATTTCTGAGAATCCAAAAATTACTCACAAATTAATACGTGATATGACCGCATTTTTTTTTCAGAGGATCATTACTCCGCTTTAGCATCGAGTCCACGAGTTGACTGCAATCTTTACTAATTTTTGGATCGCGGTACCACACTCAGTTATGGTTTCAATTAGCTTATCTTTCGTAGTACAGTCTTTTCCCCGAAGTCTTTCTTTACAAATATTTTCAATAGGGTTTAAGTCCGGAGAGTTTCCAGGCCAGTCCAGCACCTCTATTCGCGTTGTAGTCATAAAATTCTTCACAAGTTTCGATGTGTGGCACGGAGCCAGATCTTGCTGAAAAATGCCAGATCCATCTGGAAATCTCTTTTTCAATTCTGGAACGATTCTTTTCTGCAAAACTTCGATGTGCTGTGGTCCTCGCATCATACCTTCTACGATATGTAAGCCTCCGACGCCATAGTAGCTGAAAAATCCCCAAAACATCTTCATCAAGGGATGTTTTACGAACTGATTGATGTGAGATTCTCGAAGTTTCTCACCTGGAGATCTGCGAACATGCAGACTTCTTTGACCCTCTACGAAGAAATGAGTCTCGTCACTGAATAACACCTTCGTTCATTGTTCTTGCGTCCAGTTCTTGTATTTCAGACCGCTTTTTATTCATTGAGTTGGTAAGAAGTTGTTTTTTGACTGGTCTCCTTGCCCTTCTAACGCAATTTTGAATGACGTAATATTCCTCAAAATTTCGTCATATATCTCAAAAATAGATCAACTGTACTGCAAAACACAGCTAATGACGCCGTCTGTATGAAAAAATGACTATTAAAGAAAATCAGCGGGTCCAGCGAACCTACTCCGGTCACCATGCTGAAAATATTGTAAAATGACCATTTGTTTCAATAAATTTGCACAAGGGTGTATAAATGTAACCAATACGACTCGCCGAAAGTCAGTATAAATTGTTGATTTGTTATAGTTGGTGTGTTATATACCTTGGAAGCTTTTACTGTGGTTAATGTTTATTAATCATGAGCTTTCAGATATTTGACGAGAAACCTTTTATAGATTTCGAACATTACAAGCCATTTAACTTTCATCGGCGGATAACTCGGCGTGTGGCTGGTGTAGGACGCAGTCAGCTAGCTCCCTGTTAAATGAATTGTACCTACACCAAATCAAAATTAATTCACTTATCATGAACTCTTGATAAGATACCAAGGAAGTTCCAGACTAGATAGAATACTCAATATTGTTTGTAAAATTCTACATAGATCATTATTTGTAATAATCATTATTGTAAATTGTTATTTTTTCTGTATTGAAATTTATTTGTATTAGAAAAAACTGTGCATATCAATCTTGTTGGCAAATATCATGACGACATTTATGTAACTTCTAAATCTAAATGATAACTATAATTTAACACAGCTTCATGTTATTATTCATTGTAATACATAACAATTCATATGCATATATTGAATAAATAAAGGAAGAATTATCTTTCTCATTTTCCAGGGGGTAAGTTCATAACTGAATAATTTAATATATTATTCAAGTTACCCAAATAAATTGTAGAAAGTAATAAATCACATGTACTTAAGTTTGCGAGTTTGTAAAAATCTTTGGTTAATTTTCTACAATAAAAAAAAAGGTTTATCCTCTACAGATTGTTATTTTCTACAATAAAACAAAGGTTTATCCTCTACTGATTGTTGTTTTATTGATAAACTTGGAACGAAGGTAATAAATCAGTTTCTTCTTCAGGATTTTTGAAATGTGTGTTTTTGAATTTCGCGCAAAGTTACACGAGGGTTATCTGCGCTAGCAGTCCTTGATTCATCAGCATAAAACTAGAGGAAAGGCAGCTAGTTATCACCACCCACCGCCAACACTTGGGCTACTCTTTTTACAAACGAATAGTGGAGTTGACCGAACGTTATAACACTCCCACGGCTGAAAGGACGAGCATGTTTGGTGTGAAAGGGGTTCGAATCGGCGACCCTCGGATTACGAGTCGAGCGACCGAACCACCCAGTGAGATTTAAATTTATTAAATAGGAAAATAACAGGATTAACAATTTCTTGAAGTTCCTTCCCTTTTAGAAAGTATAAAAAGCCAAATTTTCATACTTCAAATCCGTCAAGAACTGAAGTAAGTAGTGGTTATCTGTTCTTCTGATGCCACAATGCAAAGCCATACTGTGTCTTTACGCTAACGTCTCCATGTGGGATCTGGGCATCAGCCAATGAGGTCGCGAGAAGACGATTTCAAGTAGACCTACTCTTGTTCTTGGTGATAAAGGTTTAGAAAATCGCCTTGTGTGTGCGCATGTGTTGGCTACTATGTTGTTTGAGGTTACATAGGAAGAAATTCCGATTGAGAAGATTTGCTATGTGCAGTAACTGTACTGGATAAAGTCTGTTACTTTGTTTTAACACTGTTATAAAATTATACACATTTTAGTTATCAATTGAAACTCGGTGCAATTTATATAATATCCTCGCAAGCTTTTTTAGTAGTATTTCGATTGGAAGCACCTAACAAATTACACACTAATTCACTGTTTCGAATGTTGCGCACCACACATGAGAACATGAAGAAAAATGATAAGTAGAAAGCTCGGTTTGAGAGAATACAGGTTGTGAACTTCTTATATGATATAATACTTGTGCCTGCAGCAGATTTACTAACAGACTAATTATGTTGCATTGGCTTTTACAGATATCCTATTACCCACAGCCCATTCTACTTGACACTCAGTTTAAACCGGTTTTAGTCCATTAGAGAAATCGCAGATAACAAGTTAAAAGGGGAGTTTTCGTTTATGTTCGAGAGAGAGAGAAAACATAACAGAACTCTGTAGTTGAACTAAATATATGAGGTTAGACTATAATTGTGAGAGTCAAATCTCTTGATTGCTGGTTCATATTGTCGGATAAGAGTAATGGAATGTAGTTAACACGTGTTGAAAACTTAATTTCAAGATTTCGAGACGTTTCGTTACTTATATGAATAACAATGACATTGTGATAAACAATTACTTTGAAATATTGTTGAAGTCTACATAATTGATGCCTTAATATTAACTAAACTTTAAGTTTAAACGTTTCAAAAATATGAATAGTACTTAATATATATAAAAACAAACCACCGAAGCATGATTAGTGTAATAGAAACGTCAGAGGTCGGACATGGTCTAGTGATTAAATCACCTGAACTTTAAATCGGATGTTTAGGGTTTACATTTCAATGTTGATAAAACGCACTTCGCAGATTGGAACTGTGAGTGCGTTACAAGAACGACAGTCGGCAAGAGTAGCCCAGTATGACACTAGATTAATAAGCATTATAACAATCATAGTTATAACTTTTGAAGTTTATAGCACGCCAACTAGAACAAACCAGTAATATATATTGTCTTTTGGTGCGGCGCGTTGGTTACATTTGTAAGTGTGAGGAGAGTTTCTCGAAACTTCAATTTAGGCAACTATGTAGACGATACACAGTGTTCATGACCACACATGTATTGTTGATTCTTACACTCGAGAACTTTCTATAATTATGGGCCTGGCATGGCCAGGTGATTAGGGTAAACCTCTGTCACATCAAACATGCTAACCTTTTCAGCCGTGGGAGCGTTATAATGTGATTTTCAATCCCGCTCTTCGTTGGTAAAAGAGTATTCAAAGAGTTGGCGGTTGGTGATGATGACTAGCTACCTTCACTCTAGTGTTATACTACTAAATTAGGGGCTGATAGCAAAATTCAAAACAATCTACAATTTATTGTATACGCGGAAATGTCGCAATATGGATTTAACAGTATAAGTTTTGTACATTATTAAATATAAATTTAACTAAAACAAACATTGATGTTGAAATAGATATATGATAGTAAATCCGCCACAAATATAATTAGATATATATTTTTTTCTGGAACAAGTTTTGAAAATCGCCCTGTAGATGTGCAGGTTGCTAAGTTGTTTTATGTGCTATCTAGGGTCGCGTAAAGTTTCATGTCTTAAAATGGGGCAGAAGTCTTTAACTCTCTATGATATGCAGTAATTGTACAAGTTATGGTTTACAAATTTACACAATGATTTTATTTGTTTCAGATTGTTGCGCAACGCTACAAAAAACTACCTGCACCGAATTTTTTCCTTATTTTTAACTTATAGACTATAGAACAGGCATCTAGTTAACAACACCCATCGATAACTTTCGAACTAATAGCTAATAACTGATCGAATGGCGAGATTTGAGGGTCAATGTGTGGAGGACATTTATACAGTCACAAATGAAACATGGATGATTCCTAACTGCACAGTCTAATCACTTGTCATTCTTGATGAAGAGAAACCCACTTGAAATAAAAATGTATCTCAGAACTTTTATTGATAAGCAGAGAACAACGTTTAATGTCCCCCAGTAGTACAGGGGTAAGTCTACAGATTTGCAACGCTAAAATCAGGGGTTCGATTTCCCTCGGTGGGCTCAGCAGATAGCCCGATGTGGTTTTGTTATAAGAAAACACACACACACAGAACAACGTTTCGAATAACATGTAAAGTGTCTTCACTCTAGTTAAATGGATTTGGCTTGTTTTGAATTTCGCGCAAAGCTACACGAGGGTTATCAGCACTAGCCGTTCCTAATTCAGCAGTTTAAGACTAGAGGGAAGGCAGCTAGTCATCACCACCCCTCGCCAACTCTATAGGCTACTCTTTTACCAACGAACAGTGGATTGGCCATCACATATAACCGCCCCACGGCTGAAAGGGCAAACATGTTTGGTATAACGGGAATTCGAATCTGAGGGCCAGCTAAATGGGTCAATCGTAATTAGAGAACCCAGTTAGTAGCATATTCATAACTTCACGTGACTGCTGGGTTGGTAATCTCACAAAGTTAACATACTGTTCATCAAGGCCCAACATATAGAAAAGAAGACAAAGATGATCTAGACTGCCAAAAAACTAGATAGGTGACACGTATGTTAACAGGTCGGTAATAAATAGGGGGCTGCTGGAATAAAACTAAAGATAAAGAAATAGAATAGCTTTAAGATAAATAATATTATTAGAAAATGATATAGAATACAACGATGTGATAAGGTAATCTCATTAACTGTGCCTTTCTATATTTTTAAAAATTAGTTTTCTACAAAGTTTTGTGTATTTTCCTGGTTTTATTAGAGCCAGAAGCTGCTCTACTGACCACCTGTGATTCACTTTCATGTTCGTAAGCTGTTTCTGTCTTCCCAACAGTCTAGAATCTAGACTCTAGATGACTTTGGTGACTACCGAACTAACCTCATGAAGCAATCACTGGATTGTCACGAGAAGGAATAAAAAGCCATCGTAATCCAAGTCCATGTGGTTATTTTTAACCCAACTATTAGAAGTGTCTCTGTTTCAGGGTCAATTGAGACTCGAACTATGTTAACAGTAGAAGTTAAATTGATGAATGGTTCTCAAACTTAACCACTCGTTTAATTTTTGTCACACCTTTGTTTCCCAAGTCTGATCAAATAGAGCGTTCAAGTTTAATTATAGTTTCAATTATCGTTAACTATAGTTACATTCTTTAACTTCTGATTATATTTGAAGTGATTTTTTAAAAATTATTTGTTATGCTGGTATTATTGATAGACTTAATTTATTTGAATAGACTGTTTTCATGTTTTTTAACTCTACGGGTGTGTTCTTTACTCGTAAAGCCACCAACCAATTCTGCTGTTTTTATTAGTAAAAAAGTCATCTGTTGCACGTGTATATGGACACGTTTTTTAGCTCCTCGAGAAACAGAGCTCAACATAGAAGCCTTAATTCCTGTTTTATTTAATCGTTTATCACGAGAACATACTACAGTTTTAAATATCTTGCAAGGTCATTTTGAATGCAACTGTCTTGGCCTATTCATTGTCTAATGGCGGAATCTTTTAGAGCATAGAAAGACGATCTTAAAGTTGGAAAGAATATTCAGAAAAGGGTACAAGAGAATATCGAGAAAACAAAAACATTGATTTTTATAAATCTGAGACGAGACCATGTATGTATGATACATTACAAAGGAGATGCATTCGAACACGGGTATGATATTCTACTATATTTTACTCTGTCGCTACACCTGATCACGCAATCTGAAGGTCACGGGTTAATCTCGTCACATAACATTATCGCTCTTTCAGCTTTGGGGGCATTATAATGTAACGGCCAATCCCAGTATTCATCCTGGAAGTTGACAGTGGGTGTTGTTGGTTAGCTGCCGTTCCTCTAGTCTACTACCACTATAAGAACTAAGAACAGCTATTGAAGATAGCCCTTGTGTAATTTGGCGGGAAATTCAACAAAACAATCAAATTGAAACAACTTTTCTCCGCTGTTCGTCTGTGATGGCTGGCTTTATTTTCCTGTTGTTTTTTTTACTCTGTATTCGATTACTCTCAGAGTCCATTTTTCTTTGCATCTCATTCGGGCTCATCCCTTTCCATTTAGTTTGCAAAGTCATGGAGCGTTTGGTCACCTCAGGTCCCACATTTAACTTGTCGGGCTATGAATATCCTTTTCACGTGTTAAGGTGATTATATGTATTTTGAAGTAATTAGCTGGAGGGAAGGTAGCTAATCAATAACACCTAGCGCTAACTCTTTTTCCATCGAATAGGGGAATTGACCACAACTTCATACCACCCCTACGATTGAAAGGACGAGATATTCGTTAATGAGGTCTGAACCCGCGACCAGCAAATTGTAAATGGCATGCCCTAATTACCAGGCTAATATATGCGACAAAAATGAAGGTTTTATATTTTGCTCACACAAGCAGACAGCATTTCTTATGATGCATCTTAATGATAATCATTTCTAGAGTACTATGTAATATTTATCTGTTGTGAGAAGAACTTTATCGTTGATTATGAAGAAAGTTTTATCTTGTGGAATTAATTTGTTTAGGCTAATTAAGCGATTTTTAGCTTCTGTGGTGTGATCGACTAATTTTTAAATGTGTTTTCAGTTTTCTATTAAATTCTGAAGAAACGGTCGGTTGTTTCTGAATGTTCTTTAGTTGTATAATAATTTGTCAAGTATTCGATCATTTTACGAATGTATTTCTAGTTGTTGTTTTTTTTAAGTTTATCAAGGAGTAGTGGACCAGTTTCTGATTGTTTTTGCTAATGAATTATCAAGGATTGGCCGACCAGTTCTTTAAAGTGTTTTTCTGGCTTATCTTCATGAGGTCTGTGAACATGTAACTTGACACATATACATATCTGACTTACTCAGTTAACAAGCTGATACGAGTTAAGAGTCGTATGTGTCAGGTTTCCTTAATTTTACCAGCTACTGAACGGATGTGAAGAACATTTGTCGCATACTTACAAGTCCCCCCCCAAACTATGAGTTAATATATTTAAATACACATTTCTCCTCTGAGGGAGGAGAAAGTAAAATATGGACACTGGCGATAAACTGATGTAGCAGGACATAACGGATGTTGACCACATGTAGGGTATCCCAATAATTTACTAAAAAGGGGATATTATGATATCCAAGTTACTACCTAAAGTATCAATATCCAGAAATTTCTTGAACCTTATATGTGAGTTCATTTCTTTCTTTCTGTCTTATGACTAAGCTTTAGTATTTCCATTAGACATTAACAGCTTCTTTAACTCGTTTTGATCTGTAGTTACTGTGAAATCCAAACTGGCCAACTTACTTGGCATGCTACATCTGGTTAGTGAAACCTTTTAAATGCTGTATGAGTGTTTCTGCCTTGTTAAAATGGCTTCTCTAGTTCACAACTCAGTATCATTAGCGTCAGTCTGTTTTTTGATGTCGAAATATTTCAGCTTTTTAACAGCTAATTGAATTTCGATTATGAAGTTGTAATTACGAAGTTTGTCCCTAATGATTTTGAAACCTGAATTCACAACGTGATTGTTTATCTATTAATATAGTTATTTCTCGCAACATTAGATAATCCGTTTAACAAGAATAATCTTTGGTTGTCTGCATCTAAATGAAAGTACTTATAATATCCGAAACTTCTTTCGTAAATGAGTGATAAGTTAGAAAAAAATACGTAAAAATCATTTTTAAATTAAAAAATAATGAAAAAATTGTTACATTGTAATATATTGTTCCTGATGTTATAATCTGTTTTTGTTCTGAACACTAGTGATCTGAACAATTGTAACATCTCGGATAAGACTGCTGCTACCACTGGCAATTATTAAACTACTTAAACAATGTTTTTTTTATTGACGGTTTTTTACATTCTTTAAACAGTGGGTGTATAGATATTCAAAAATCACAACAATGATTTGTTTGTTTGTAGTTAAGCGCTAAGATACGCAACAAACTATTTATGTTGTGTCCATCACGGGTATCGAAACCCGGTTTCTAGCGTTAGAAATCCGCTAATATGCTGCTGTGCCACTGGAAGGTGGGAACAAAATACTAAACTAACAATTCAAAAATATTTATGAAACTAACTATTGAAGAAATATCTTTGATTGACACTTCTTTATAGTAAATATAGTTAAAGGAAATGTGAATTTAGAACTTGATTAAACTGTAAGATTATGATTACTCATGAACAAAAATATTACAGAGGGCGTGAATTGCTTTGAGAGTTTGGTTTGTTTTAAATTTCGCGCAAAGCTACTCGAGGGCTATCTGCGCTAGCCGTCCCTAATTTAGCAGTGTAAGACTAGAGGGAAAGCATTTAGTCATCATCATTCACCGTCAACTCTTGGGCTACTCTTTTACCAACGAATAGCGGGATTGACCGTAACATTATAACGTCCCCACGGCTGAAAGGGCAAGCATGTTTGGTGTGACAGGGATTCGAACCCTCGAATTACGAGTCGAGTGCCTTAACCATCTGACCATGTCAGGCCCTGCTTTGAGAGAGAAATGAATATAGTTTTAATGAAAGTATTGTTACAGCTGTAACCCAAAATGCTACTAAAGAACTTTATAACACACGTCATCGGGTAATATTTTTTTGTTGCTCAATAATGTAGAAAAGTTGGAATATATTTTTAAATATGGCATTTACACATGTGCTTTGTTTAAGAAGTGATTTTTACAAATTGATCTTAAAATACATTTGACGTTATTTCAAGGTACTGAAAAACTGCATACTTATTGATCTATGAAGGTGAAAGATGACAAATTGTATTATTAGATCTGTGAAGAATGAGAAATACATTGATATATACTGAAGTTATAGAAAATTTTAAACATACAAACATCCCAAACGCTTGAGACAGCCATGTCAAATTTAACCACAGATATTAAATAAATGAAAACGTTTTTCTTCTTTACGGGTCATTACTAAGTTGTTTAACAAAATGGCACTTTGTTTAGACGTAAGAAGATAAGTCAAAATCTTAAGACCTATCTTACTATGTCCTTTGTTCACAATAGAATTATAAGAATCATAATTGAAGCCATTAGTGTTCCTGCAAGAAACGTACTGCTGCATTTATTGTAGCCGCTGTCGTTTAAAGTACAGTCTAACCCTATTCTGTTTACAGTAACATGACATAGATGGCATTGTTATATTTTCTCTATTTTTTAAAATTTACGTGTGTTTGTGTATAAATATATATTTAAAAATCTTGTAAATAATACATAAAACGGAGTTTCTAATTAATATAGTGACTTTAGACTGAACTAACTATTCAAAAATATTTTTGAAACTAACTATACATATACAACACAGTAGTATTGTATATTTGATTTGAAGTTAGATATTCTATCTCATTAACTATGAACGTATATACTTGAAAGAAACTCAATTTCTTTATCAAGCTACAGTAATGTTTTATTGCTGAAATATAAATAATACACTAAAATGTATTTTACACTCATAAAGAAATAAAAACAAGAATACAGTTTCTTTATATAAAAATATTATTAGGTATATATATATATATGACATTTTAGGTTAAGCTACGTTCTGAATAACTAGACGCCTTAAAAATGTTTATACTGCAACTTGATATCTATATGCAAAAATCGAACATCAGTTTATATACAAACAAGTTATTATTTGTTTCAGGCTTTTGAAATGGTTAATTTTAAGGGAAGTGCAGATACTAGTAAAAACGCTTTTTATGATACATTTTGGATATCAATTATACAAAATACAGGTTATTTCTTTTCACGTAAAAGTGCATAAGTAACGGCAAGGAGATATTTATATAATGGGAAGTGTCACGGAGGAGAATGCACATAAGAACCTTCACCAACAAAGGAAAACCGGCAGCATTTGACTGTTTTCTTATTATCACTGTCCAACAGCTTCTCAAGCACAAATGATTTAAATTGCATTTGGCTCTTGCAACCTGTAATGTATATGACTGGCATTAGATTTATCAGTCAGATATATTTGTAAGGCTGAAATAATATACAGTGTGAATTTTCTTTCCAATATCGTTAAAATTTCAGGAATCTTCATGTAATGAGATGCACGAGATCGCAATAATTAAATACGAATAGAAAGTTAATCTAGTGTGTTTATGTTATTTTAAATTTTCCTTTTACAAAGTTCTAAACTTATCTTTGCCGTTACAAAACAGATATATAAAATAACAGAAAGTGAACGAACCAAATAATCAGTGAGTATTATGTTTTTTATATTAAATCACATTTCTTTGATTGAATTTGAGTGCTACAATATTTTTAGACTGAATATATCAGTTAGTTCGTTGTGTTTGAAAACTCTTAAGCTCTCTCCCGAAAAACAAAATCAAGCCAACAAAGAACTAAATACTCATGAAAAATACCTCATGAAACTAAGCTGAATAAAGAATATTCCTTAAAACTAGTTCCAGCGCCTCTTTTTGTTGTACTGTCTTCTACTAATACGGTTTCGCATCCTATTTACGCCTAAATAAAAGAAGAAAATATCAAAATACTCCACACGTTCCACTTTGAAAAAAGCTGAAACAACATACATAATATCTTAGTATTCAGATTGCCTTTACTCTTGCATTTGACCAATTTTTATCATGTAAATATCTTCTAAATTTGGGTAACAAAAATAGTACTTGAGGTAAATGAACTACCGAAAGAAACCTGTAAAATTAAAAATAAATATGAATAATTTAAAATGAATACAAAATCAACTCTGATTATTTTGTTATTATATTTTATAATTCGAAGTATATATTTTAAATGGTATAAGGAACCTTTAAACATGATAGAAAATTCAAGTTACTTCCAAATCTCTTCTATAGTTTTGAAATTGAAACCAAGAGTGTAATATAAAAATGTTCCAAAACTTAAAAAAACTCCATTTATTTTAAAACTAGCTGAGTTATGAAGTCAAGTGAAAAAGCTTAGTGATCCTTGAGTTTCAAAGAACGAATATAAAATAATACACCATGACTTTAATAGTAATTTATTTTCCTTTTTTGCTTATAGATAGAAAAAGCTAGTTACTTTGACTTACGAAGCACTACAAAGGTATCTTAACAGCGAAAAGCAAACAAAAATTATACAGTATATTATTTCAAGCACGATTAAGTTATGGCCCAAAAAAAGTGAAAAAAAACACATTTATACAAAAATGATGATGTTTTTCGTTGGATATCTGTTGACAATACATAATAGTTAAGTTAATAATAAACTCACCTTCACACTTTATTGCGCAAAACCAACAAGCGCCACCTGTCCGTGAAGCGCCCTCTAGCTTGTTGAATGAAACTATCTTATGATGAGTTGATTAAGTTGATGTTATTTCATGGTGGGCAAAAATCAAAACTTGGGAACAAGTGGCAGTGAAGTGAGATAAACCTATAAATTCACGTCGGAAACGGACATTAGCTTAAGTTAAATCACAGTCCACATTTGTTTGATGTTTTCTATTTATAGCAATATCTTAACAGTTTACTAGTCTTGCTTATCTGTTCATACACTGATTTCTGTATGTTTCTAAAACTATACTTATTTATTAGAGCCAGGAAATATATATACATATTTATAAAATCTGAGTAGTATGTCTCACTTTAGTAGACTATTTTACGTCATTCGTGTCTATTAAAACAGATATTACATATATTAATTAGTTACTTGTAAATTAAGTATAAACAAACATTCCAAGAAATTGGTGTAAAATCTAGCTTCATCAAAATAGAATGTTATTATTTAAAGGAAAAAAAAATCAAACTAGTGGTTCAAACTAAGAAACTATTTAAAACCCCAATTATTAAAGCATAAGTTTATGATTTAAAATTATGCTGTAACATCATTCTTGCCTTGTTGGGTCTATCTTCAGGTCAAAGCCTTCAATTGTTAAAACGTTCATCTCACTTCCAAATTTCGAATAACTGAAAGTTATCTAAAGAAGAAAGAAGGATACCATTCATATAGAACACCTCTTCTTGTTTGTGATTTAAACCCTTATAAGTGTTACAGATATTTCCAAGATACAAATAATTAAAAAACATTAGCACCTTAAAATATAATTTATACGCATGAAACACTTTTATTATAATCATATTTAAGTATTAATATTTTTGTTCTATTGAAACTGTAGGCATTTATATCCTGTGTAGTTAAAAAATTTAA
Organism: Tachypleus tridentatus; assembly: GCF_004210375.1. Classification (NCBI taxonomy): domain Eukaryota; kingdom Metazoa; phylum Arthropoda; class Merostomata; order Xiphosura; family Limulidae; genus Tachypleus; species Tachypleus tridentatus. The sequence goes on from NC_134835.1 coordinate 92,318,535, forward strand.
TGGAATGCTCCTATGTTGCTTCTTCAGTGAGATGACGTTTCGGGCTCTAAGCTGAGGTTTTCTTAAGAATAAAAAGTGTTACTATAAAGACTGAATGTCATCTAATTCAAGGTATTTAGAGCAATTTATTCGAACGTTTAACCCTACCTTATTAACATTTATTTATTATAACACTAATAAAGTCATATAACATGTTAGACTATATTTATCCGTTCAATCTGCTCTAGCATCAGTCTACATAATATTAGCGGATTTCCTAATTTAGTGTTCATAGTATTATATAATTATTTAAATTATATCAAAGTTTTTAACATGTGTTTTTGTTAGGTTTTTCATATCTAAGGTTTTTCATATCACTTGAGAAACTTAATTATGCCTACTTATGTGTGGTGTTTTTATTTGTCTTTTGCTCATCACAGTGAATCTGTATCTCTATAGGATTTGACGAATTTGTATCACTGGTACTTCTAATGTAGTACTCCATTACTGAAAGAAGGCTAGTCTTGTTTTATTTTTATTTTTATTAAATTACTCATGTTCAAGGATACTGATTAGAGGTGGAATTTTCTCAAACCGCTAAAATTCAGGGACAAGTTGTCTGTGGTGTATAATTAATCACGAATGCAGTAAAATAACTACTTTTTGGTTTATATAATTAATCATGAAAGTTTACCTACATTGTGAACAGTTATGGACAGATGTTATGGGTTGAATACAGGAAAACATAGAGAGTATTGTATACGGTTATAGACAGTGTCAGGTGTAAAATAAATTATCAGTTCTTGTTAGACAGAAACTGTGTATGAGTAACGATAAATGTTTTAATACAAATATTTTATAAAGAAACACCGTCCCTTCTTTCCTATGTAACAAATAAAGTTCTTTAAGGTGAAGATAGCGTCTAGTAAAAATATTACAAAACGTTACGCAATCCATAAATTATCTGTGTTTACTTTATCTGTTGTTTTGCAGACATAGTCCGATGTTTCCATGACAGTTCTGACAATAAGGCTTAGCGACAACTTAACAATGTCCAAATATAATTATTTGCACTTTTTTCGTTTTTCTTATCTAAGTCACCGCGTATATATTTATCAACAAATATAGTAAGACTATGAAAGCTTATTACATTGTTTGAAATATAATAAAAGTACAACAAAAAAGAAACGTTCCCGAAGAAACTATCGCCTCATGGATATTCTAGCACCTGATCGGATCTACAGCAGAAGTTTTGGCACTCTTACTTGATCAGAGAAACTGCTTGACTTGATGAACTTCATCGTTTCTAGATGAGAATGAAAATGTTCCACGACGGTTAGTTTCTTCCTTAAAACGTGCTCTGAAAGGAAAAGGTTTGATTTTCATTAACAATCTTGTGTTTGTTTTGTATATCATATCTCACAGATAATTTAAACCAGCTATAAAATTTATACTGTTTGAGTAATACAAAATTTAAATTTAATGAATTATAAACTTAACCAAAAACCAAAACACACATATCACATTAAAATGTTGGAAATCGTGTCAAAAAATGTAATGGTTTATTTCTTTAATGGCACATATTCATCAGTTACCCTGGACTAAGTGAAAGCAATATATTAACGTAATAATGATTTATATTGTATTCCACATTGTTAAATAAGGTTGGTGTACCAAAGCTTTTTAGCTTTTCAGTTACCTAGAGCACTGTTCAAATGAATAATTTCATATTATTAACATTTGTCACGTAGATTTTGGATTATAATTTCTGTTCGTGGGCTATATAAATCTATTCTTTGTCGATGAGATGAAAACACTTGGCAGAAATAATGAGTATTTGTGCCACCAGGGAGACTCTGATATAACTTTCTTTCCCCTTTGCTCCTCCTTATCACCCTTATTTTATATTGTTTTGCTTAGAGCTCCCTCATTGTCTATAGTTCCACCTGGCTGGATAAGTAGGTTTATTCATTATCATTTCTGGTAGTCAAGGCGGATGTCATCTGTTTGAGATGAAAGATGTTGGCTAGGGCATTAAAGTGTCATTTCAAATTTATAGGGTATGAGAAAGGCCTTTAAATAAACTTGGACTTTTATCTCGTCGATTGTATAAATGGTTTACGTGTAACATACTACACCGCTAATCTAATAAACAATGGCATAGAACAATGAAGGAGTACGGTTAGAACTACACTTGGGAACAGAGTTGTATTTGATGTTGGTGATGTATTTTTACAACATTTCTTAAAAGACAAACACGAACCGTGCTTCAAAAGAAAACAATTAACCTACCGATAATATAGCCCACTGAGACATCATCTGGTAGTCTTATTTTCTCACAAACACTCATGAATTTTCCTCCACTAAAGATATATAAATAAACTTTTCTAAATATTATAGAAAAAGAAAAACAGCTATAAGAAATATTAATACGATTTTTTATTAACTTGTAGATTTCGTCAAACTGCTAAAGAATCAACAAAAACAACACATTAATTTCATTGTTAGGCCTTGATTTATGCATAACCTGGATCACGAGAACAGTTTACCCTTTTCATATTATTCCAAAAACAAATAAACAAATAACAACAACAACCAAAAACACCACATGAAATCAGTGCTACATTTCCTCATCATGGAAATTAAAAATAAAACATTCCGTTATTTTCTACGCATGAAAACGCATCTCTACTTACTAAGTAAAACAAGGTATTCTTTAACAATGAGTGTAGAAATCTTACAGTAATCTCTAACGGTGGTCCATGATAAAAAGTTCAATAATAATAGTAGCACACTTAGAAACTACAAGTTTATGCCTTGTTGAGATTCATTTACTTTATAAAAATATCATATATACGATATTTTATATCATAATATTCCTTTCTCAAATATCTCTGGAAACTATGTCACACTCTTGTATAAATGAAAGAACGCTTCAAAATAGTGGTTCCGAGGAAAAAAAGAAAGAAAAAAACAAAGAATGCATACATCTATATACGCCTGTATAGGAATAACCCCCTGCGGTGAATTTATAATGGTATAGGTCGAGCTGAAGTGTCTGAAACCGAACGTCCAGACAACAGCTGCCAGACGAGAACACCGTTTTTCGTATCCCTCTTGACTCCCCTTCCCCTGTTTTAAAATTGTGTATTGTAGCCGTTAGACTGTCTACAATATATACCACATAGATGCTAAACTTATCAATTTTTTTCAATAATTTGGACATCTTTATAATAAATGCGGGTTCCATACTTAATAGTCATGATTCACGATCTTCAACTCGTTATTAATACTTAAAAAATGAAGGAATGAGTTAAATACAGGTTTCAGTCAGCTGCTCGACTCAGTAGTAAAATGTCTTTACTCAGCCAGTGATTTTCTCCTGGGAGTGTCAAGACTGTAAACTATACAAGTTCAATAGGAAACCAGCGCAGGTTACGAACTTTTCGTGCAACCTTTTTCTTTCTTCTTGGTGTGGCATAAGAACCAACATGTATTTCACAATTCCTGACTAACTAAGAAATATGATATACGTGTGCACTTATCGTATATCTATTTTTTTTCTGCAAAACCTCAAACTAGTTGTTATCATGGAATGTTAAAGTAGGCAAAAAAAAAAAAAAATACTGAAAATGTTTGCTTACCTTGCAATTGGCATCATTTTTAAAGCAAGGGCTTTACTTATACAAAATCCAGCGCCCCCAGTAGCAAACCAAAAGGCGATTTTTTGCTGAAATCATTAGAAGTATCTATAAGAATTACACTTGTAAACATTTTTTTAAATTTTTTATCACAGCAACAAAACAAAGAACAAAGATGTGGCTTTATATAAAAACATTCGAAGATACTAAGTTATGTTTCACTTCATTATACTGATCAACATTCACCAATACACATAACCAGAACATTAATACAGATATAATAATGTACAGATATAAGGTGTTATTTTTTGTTCTGGTTATTTTATTTCGTTCCTTGAATAATGTAAAAACCACAAACACTGTTAAATAAATCTACTTCAAAAGCTGTAACACTCGTATTACCATCTTGGAGTTATAATTATGATTATGGAACATAGCTTAGTTATGAATACAATAATGAAGGAATTTGGACTACAATATCTATACATACTTATATAACATTATGAAGATTTGATAAATTCTGTTAAGAGTTTATAATACCAGTCTACAATGTTAAAAAAGCAGATAAATTAACCTAAATCTTTGCAAAACATAAAGAAAACACATATAGAACATTTCTTTAAGTACGAAGTATAGAAGCACTGTTTTATTTTTCCATGTTTCGTGGGACTCATTACATGTTCTCGCGTTTTTGCACAATATTTTGGCAGCCGCTGTTACATAAACCATAATATGAGTTAATGAAGTGCAACTGACCACTTCTATAAGCTAGGGCACTGTCAGCCTGAAACTTAATGGACCTCATCGATAGTTAAACTCATTTATAGCAAATAATTTAGTAAGGCCGACAGTATTTTCTCACCTTTTGAACATCCTCCGAAATTGAAGGGCATGAACAGTATAAGATATGGGGGAAGAATAAACAAGGCAAATATATAAATGATAGTGATAAATCACGTGCAGTGACAGTAACATCCTCAATATGCATTTTGTGACGTGAGGAAAATGTTACGTATCTTCCCCACGATTTATAGTCAGAAAGCGGTGATAAATATAGGCAGTAAAACGAGTATGGTGTCTACGCATCTGTTATGGAGTTTCATGAAAGAAGATATCTTCACTTCGAGAAAGAATAGAACGGTCAGATTCGGGAGTATTTCAACTTAAAATGTTATATTCTCGAACATTTACGAACCAGAGGCTCAAACATTTCAAATTAAAATAATAATAAGTACTTCTTAAATGTTAAATAAAAAGACAACGTGATATCACTAAAATGAAAAATGTACACAAAATTATACTGTATCGTTAAATACTGAGTAGTCTAGAAAAACAATAAATAATATCGCATCGAACATTGGTAACATTGACTAATTTCATAAAATTTCATTGGGTTTATTGTTATTAATAACTCCCACAAATATTTTAGGGCCATATATGGGTTATTAATAGCTCCTGCAAATATTTTAATGGCCGTGTTTAGGTTAATGTTATTACTAGCACACATATAAATATTGTAGAGATTCATTTGTTATTATTAGTACGGACGAGTACTTTGTTTAGGTTACTATTACAACCTAAGAATGATTTGCGATCGTTAACCTTCCACTAGCACAGCGGTACTTCTATGGACTTACAACACTAGAAACTGGAGGAGTAGAGTTCAGATTCCCATTGTGTAACTTTGTGTTTAATTTCAAACAAACAAAACAAATGTCCCATGTTTACTTAACAAAAAAATTTAAAGTCCATGCAACGAGGTCCACAAAAATCGTCGTTTCTCCAACCTGACATGTGCCAATAATTCTGAAGGTATTTTAATGAGAGATTTCCTTTCTTTTGTGTCAGACCGCTTTACACTGTGCCACTAATTGTCTTCTTCCTCTGCTCTCCCTGACATTTGTGTAAGTTAAGTTCGTGTCACACAGTTAAGTATTCATCGTAATAGCGTTAGCTGGAGGAAGTGACCAATTACAGGGACGAATGGTTTATTAAGAACTATCTTCTCTCCTGAGGTTTAACAAGAGCTCTTTTTTCTTTTCTTCATGTTCTTTGAAGAAAACACAGCAGTGTGTAGTTCGCTGTTACTCAGAATTCCTAGTAGCAATTTAGTGCCAGGTGATTATTGGAATAAATATGATACTACAATTGGATTTGCGATTATACATTTTTAAAAAGCAATATTAGCTTTCCAGTTTTTAAAGCAAGAAAGCAAGGCACATTTAAAGGTTGTCCTGTAACATTGCGATTTTCCTGGTGGAGAGATTTTCTATGAGCTGATCTCGACACGAAACATTACAGTTTACATAAATTGGGTTAATATTGATAATTAGACGCTTATTAAATGAATATGTTTTGATATTTAGCTCTAGATAATAAAACAATATCAGCTAAATAAGGTGTCGCGCGGAAATAACACGTGAAAAAGCTGAAAGAAAAAAATAGATGCATAAGCTATAGCTGTGATTCTCAACCTGTGTTTGGTTCACGAGCATTCTGAAAGTAGCTCATATTAAGGTTGAATAAAGAAATGATACTATATTCATAAAATAAAACTAATGTTTCGTTTAAAATTTACACTAACTTGCATATTTATGTCAGTGTCGTTATTATCTACTGTAGTAAGAGCTTTCGTAGCTAAATCGATTTGAGTGTGGGAGTTCTGGCTCCTGAATATATTCATGAAGGGGAAAATAGTTGAGAACCACTGAGATAGAGTTTTAAAATCTTAAACCAACATCAGCACAAACTAGACAGTTTTTCATGTTTCTTCAAATTTCATTTCGTCTCTCAACTTTTCTTTTTCTTACCAACAACAATCAACAAGTAAATGTTTATTTAATACCTGTGTGTTTTCACGGCTTAGTATCTCCAGCGGTGCTCTGATGCTGGGTTTTCCCAGATACCAGTCTTCCTGAGGGTTGTACATCTGGAGCAGTTTTACCAGTCTAGGGACATTGACATAGTTGTCATCATCAAAGTGGCAGAACCACCTGAAATGATTAATTCTTATGATTAGGTTTATCTGAGTAGTATATACTCTTAGTTCCTCCAACATATTTTTTTTCAATTACATTATGGACTGATCAACAATGTAAACTGTGAGCATTGAAAAACTATGATTTCTCTAAGCGACTAATATCTAACAGTTAGTGACTATAATTTTATACAAAGTAAGATGGGAATATGGAAAGTGTTCAAAGATCTGGCAGTCAGTTATTATGACTTTATTTCATTTGATATATTAAATAAAAAAAAATTGTTTGTATATAACAGAGTAACGCCACGGGGAACTATTGGCTGTGTTCACCGACGGGAACTGAACCACCAGTGTTAATGTGGTAAGAGAACTTACTGAGAACTCCTAGCTTTGTTGTGGGTTTCTCCCCCCCCCTTAAATTCTTGTAATTTGATAGTAGCCACAAAAAATGAAAAATGTGTTGGAGAACTCTAAAAAAAAGCTTGTATGGGGAAAATCTACTGCTACGCACCGCCGGAGGGCTGCAGGGAATCTTCTTTGTCATCTCTAGGAAATCTGAGATTTCCACAGATTTGTCATCTTTGGAATCTGAGAATGTTGTACCAACAGTGGTTTGCGTAGCTCTGTTTTGTCTGTAAAGAAAAAGCGGTGAAGTAAACCAAAGTAAATGATAAAGAAATTATCATTTTGATAATTTGGAGGTTTTGATAATTTTATATATATACAGCTAGAGAGGCATGTGTGTTTACACAGATAAACAGTTGATACGGCCAAAATCAAATAGCGTAACTCTCTTGAGGTTTAACAAGGAAGGCTTGAGAGAAAGCGGCATAAGCCCTCCTTCACGTTTTAAAAAAAATAGTATTCTATTTTCAGTCTATAAAAGAAGTAAATTATTTAAATCAGTGCCCGTTATGAAACCGTGCTTAACCTATTAAAATGGATAAACAGTAGAAAATCATTCTTCTGTTTCCTCCTCTAATAATCTCCTCTATAATACCTAAACCTATGTGGCAGATACCTCTTTCTACTAGAATACAACCTACCAGCCACATTGTGTAATGTATATTTTGGTTTTATTTGACCGCTCTATTTATACATTTCTGGCCTATTTATTTGAAATGAGTAAATATATACATATATATAACAAAGGTCGCAGATGCTGCTATTTTATATTCTCTTGTCTTTAAACGTTAAAAAACCTTAACATTGTTTTATGTTTTTTTTACACAGATATACATTAATATTTTGCGAATTTCCTATGTTATAGTTAATTTAGCCAAAGGTTTTTAATAACTAGGCCGAAACCATTATAAATTAATAGTTATTAAGTTATTTTATTTGACACAGTCCATTATAATGTCATATTTTTGAAATAATCAATAGATATAATTAAAGCATTTGTCACATAAGAATCATATCTCGTTCTTTGTTTGTTTGTTTGTTTGTTTTTGAATTTCGCGCAAATCTACACGAGGGCTATATGCACTAGCCGTCCCTAATTTAGCAGTGTAAGACTAGAGAGAAGGCAGCTAGTCATCATCACCCACCGCCAACTCTTAGGCTACTCTTTTACCAACGAATAGTGGGACTGACCGTCACATTATAATGCCCCCACGACTGAAAGGGCGAGCATGTTTGGTGCGACCGGGATTCGAACCCACGACCCTCGAATTACGAGTCAAACGTCTTAACCGGGCACGTATCTCCTCCTTATCGCACTTTAGATACTTCAAAAGAATGAATACTGCTTTCTTGGTTTGATATGGAATATTGAAAGTTCAAATATTAAAAAACAAACAAACAAAAAACACACCAGATTAGTTTTATTAACTGCGAATTTACGTTAAAGTAATATTTAGAAAGTTATTTCAAGAACTAACTTCACCACATTTAACGCAGTTTCGTAAAATGGATGATGATTCGTATGATATAATAATATTACTCCAATGGATAGAAAATGGTGCAATGCCACAATAGGGGGGTAATTACACATGCCTTCCTGTGAATAACAGTTTCAGGATCCCCAGTATTCCTTTCCTGTCATTCATGAAGGGTGGGGATATCAACATTACCGAGCTCCACCTGCCGGATACTTTTTACTTCTTTTTATATGTTGTAGTAATGTTGAAAGAACAACGTTACATAATTAAATTTTTCATGTATATGTTATGCTAAATGTCAGGATTCGTTCACTGAATAAAAAAATAACTGTTTCGCGATTCTAGTAGTTCAAAATTATCAAAGATCGAAATTTATTATATTTATGAGAATAGTGCTTGGAGCTATTGCAGTTTGTTAAATCGCTTTACACAAAGACCAAAGCAGCTATTCGGTATTATATGTTTGAGAAAACAGTTTGCATATTCATGAAATGAAATAAAATTTCATTTCTACTTTTCATAAATGTTTAGAAGTGAGTAGTTTTTCGAGATTTGCGACTGTAATGTAAATCACTTTCACATATCAGCCCTCAAATATAGTCTCCCATCATGTTTTCGTTATACGCTTCTTGGTCACAAAAGCAAAGTTTGAGGAGAAAAATAGGTCTTTTCCATTTACTTTAGGCATAAGCAATTGGGAAATAACACTTCTGCCCAGGAACAAGAAAAAGTAAAAAAATTGTTACATAGTGTGATTACTACAAAAACGTATTTTATAAACTTACTTCTTCTGGCTTTCCAGGAACCTGTCGAATTCAACAGACATCTTGCAACATAAGGATTTCCTAGGATTAACAGAGAGTAATTAATCTGGTTATTTCTATACAAATAGACTATTAAAATAAAAGCTAAGATAATATCTATTAACTCTGAAACCAAAAGACAGAACATTTTCATTAATACTGAAATGTTTGTTGTTGTTTTTTCAAGTTAAGCACAAAGCTACACAATGGGCTATCTGTGCTTTGCTCACCACGGGTATTGAAATACCCGTCAATATACTTAAAAGATGATATTTTACTTTAGGCTTGTAACGGATCTATCGTTATACGTTTATTTTAATACTTACGTTTGTTTCTGTATAGTTTTTTTGCGCATGTGACAAATATTGTTGGATGGGTATTACGCAAGTCCCGCCTGTTCTTTAAATTTTTATAAGATTCTAGAGAGCAAGAATCAACAGTATGTGGTTTACGTGTTTTTCAACAGTGTTAAACGTTCGAGAATACCACGTGATTCGTATAAAAGCAGCCAGTTATTATTGTTTATCAGCTACAACCAGTATGCTATAAGTCTCTAGACCTGTAATTGTAGTTAACGCTTATTAATCGGAAAGCTACAAAATTTGACCAGGAAAGTATATAGATTTCGAACATTACAATCCCTTTAACTTCAGTGAATAAACTTTGGACGTTAGTATTTCTACGAGGACAAGAAATATCTTCGTCGGTAAAAGTCAGCTTCTAAGCGGTGTTAGACCAACTGAGCTAGCTAGCTTAAGCGAAGTGTTACAATATCTAGTCAGAATTAATTTACTCATCGTGGGCCTGGATCGTCGATAAAATATTCGTTCTAGACTGGATAAAAAATCCAGTATTGTTTGTAAGTTCGTAAAACTGTTATATATAAATCATTATTTGTAATAACTGTTATTATAAATTGTATTGTTGTTTGTATATTACAATACGTTTGTATTAAGAAAGATATTGTGTTTATCAATCTTGTTGGCAAATATAAATTTGATACATATTAACATTTAATTAGCTTTTGAATTTAAATTTAAATTTCCGATTATTTGAAATAGTAATACGTAACGTAACGTACGTAGCATAATAAATCGGTGACTCATCCGAAATAAATTATAATGCGTAAAAGGTCGTAGTCCAATTTTCAGTGATTTTTTTTTCGTGGCTAGTAATATGATATCTGTTAAGCCATTAAGTCTCAGTTACAAGTAAGAACGATGTGTGAACTCTCAATCGACACTATTAATAGCACGATAATATTAGAGCGATAGTTCCGTTACAGACATTTATATTAACATACTCTGCTAAAATTGTACACATTATATACAAGAGTTAAAGTAAAAGTTTAGCAGACTTACCGATTATGAGACGAGGAGCAGTTTGTATTAACGAGATGACCACCTGTGAAACACAAAGAAATGGATATATTATATAAAATCCTAGCAACATAGAAAAACTACACAAAAGCATCCAGTAATTATCAGCTTAATTAACTCATGTTTTGCCGAGTTTAACATTTGACCATTGTTGTTTGACAATTGTGAATCGGTAGACAATTGTCAGTATAAGTAACATTAGCTTCAAGATTGTTCAGTAGTCAACGAACAACACAGGAATGGACTAGTCGTTCTCAGAAGACCTACTACTCGTTACCGGAATGGAAAAAAAAAAATTCTCACCTGTTTTAGACTGAATGTCTGGATCGTCACCATCCGTGAAGAAATATGTCTGAAAAAATAAAATAAAATAATAAAATTGGTTATAAACGAATAAAATAATTTAAAACAAATTATTTGGGAAATAAGACATTAAGGAAGGCTTTCGTACAAAGTTGAATGGTTCAGTTGCCCTCTCTCATGCTAAAAATTCTGTTTTTCAAGCCACTAGTAACCTGATAGTCCACTAGAGGATTCAGGAAGTGGTATATTGCTATTCGGGCTCTTAGTTAACGTCTTGTACTTTATTTGTTATCATTTTACGTAAGCAAAACAAATTCAATAAAGTGGTTATTATATGAAGGGAAAAAAAGAAACGAAAAAGAAATAACAATCAGAGATAATTAAACCAAATAAAAACTTGAAACATTTTATCTATATAAGTATATATATATATATGTCTCATATATTCAGAATATTTAGAACCAGTAAGGGCCCGGCATAGCCAAGCGTATTAAGTCGTGCGACTCGTAATCTGAGGGTCGCGGGTTCGCATCTCCGTCGCGCCAAACATGCTCGCCCTTTCAGCCATGGGGGCGTTATAATGTGACGGTCAATCCCACTATTCGTTGGTAAAAGGGTAGTCCAAGAGTTGGCGGTGGGTGGTGATGACTAGCTGCCTTCCCTCTAGTCTTACACTGCTAATTTAGGGACGGCTAGCACAGATAGCCCCCGAGTAGCTTTGTGCGAAATTCAAAAACAAACAAATAAGAACCAGTAAGTTGTATTAATTAAGTGTTTCAAGATATATACGTTTCCAAGCGAATATTGTGTGTATGTTTTACAATAATTTCAGCTATATGTAGTTTACGAGGCAGTATGTATGATTCAAAAAGTTTGTATTTTTCAAGTTGTCTCCTGTAATACTTAATGATTTCCGATAGTTAAGGTATGGAAGGACCTGGGAAACCACTTATTTAAGTGTTAAATGTTAAAAATACAACTAATACATACATAAATCCAACTTGTTGGATAAACGTCCAGAACCAGCCTACACAACTATTAGCGTTCAATTTGACGTCACTGTTTTGCTCTGTACCATAACACACACATATATATAGACTATTTTTGACCGCTGAGTCAACCATTTCTTCCTAGACTAGGCCCTGCTCGTTGTATGTTACAAGATCAAACTAGGGATACTTAGCATATCAGTATACTAGTTACTAGGGCTATAACACTTTCTCACAGTTTCTTAACCCCCGCTACAATGATTACTGCCTCTGTTAATCCCTCTATTCAGCTAGTACCTGCAGACGACTGAACACCGTGAACGTGGCGTCGACAATATGTTACCACGAAAGCTTAACGTTCCTTTTGCCCATCAGTTAGTCACCAGCCGGTCTTGCTTCCTTTGCTCTTGTTCTAACAATAGTTGTCATTCCCCTTCATGGGCTCTTCGATTTATTTCTTTGTGAAGAACTCTCGACCCGCGCTTTTCTGCTCGACTTGTCAAACACGTAAAACATGGGTCCAGAGCGGACAAAGCAGAGCTCATGATGTTCGATGGACTAACGCTTGGCCTCACAAAACCTATCTGACTCACACTCAAAGAAAAACTTCAAGTACGCAGCTGCAGAGCTTACTTCGACTTTAAGAAAGTTTGTAGATATTTGACGAGCTTTTCACCGCCAAGAGAAAAGTTTATAACAGTAAGGTGATTGTAAGACAGTAAGCTTTTTTTAGACGTCAGTGTTGTACTGATTGAAAATATAAGACTTGATTTTTCTTCTTCTTCTCTATTAAACATGCCCTTTCTTTCACACATAGTTGTGTTAATTCTATGCTTTCTATAAGATTAAACTATGATCGTATAACAGTTATAAAAACTAGGTTTGTAAGAAACAACCTGTTCGGACGTGGTTATCTATTATTGTCTTGTTGGTGTTTGAAAAATAAGTTTCGGGTTCCTCGATAAAGAGTCATAGCACGTGACTCTTTGTTCTGTTTGCAAACGAGTTTAATGAACCTGTTGATAAAAGAAGTGCTATGATGTTGACCAAAGTTTATTTTTTGTAATTAAACGCAGAACACTGCGCATATTCCGAAACATGCAGTTTTTGTACCAATCCAAACTACAGGGGAAAAAATTACAATGTTTATAATGACAATAACTTTAATCAGCTTATAATGTCTAAACTGAAAGAAAATAGAAAACACTTAACAACAACTTCATCATTTGATACTTTTCAGTCCAATTTATACATAGTGCTTGCTACATAATAGAAGATGGTTAAACGGTAGATTTGGTTTCTTTGTTCTGAATATGGTAACACTTTCCCCAGTGTTCTCTACAATGACAAGCAAAAAAAAGTCACTTATCAGTAATAATAGCATATTGCGATTATACACTTAGAAACTTGAGGATTATTTTCAACCTAGGTAAAATTCAAAACATAACTTCATCTTCGTGTGTGTAGAATTAAGCGAAAGAAGGGCACAGTATTGTAAAAAAAGCAACTATTACAAAAATAAAATAGTACAAGTACACTCAAACCGTGGGAACACAGTGGTTTACAAGTTATCTCCCACGCTAGTGCCACCTGCTGACAAGACGTTTTAGTTATGTTTAGTAAACGTAGAAGTTACAAATGAATGGCGACCGTAAACATGTGCATTTGATGATTCCAGTAAGAAAGATATGTTTGAGACAGCTGAGTCTGTGTTAAATACTTTATCATCCTTAACTAACCTTTCTCTCCTCTCCACTTCTGCTGTCCTAGTCTCTGTCAAACATTACGTTCTCACTTCAAATAGTCTTAAAGACTCTTTGGTTCTACTTACTTCCGGCAAGAGACCGTAGTGGAAAATCGTGTTGTTATGAGCCAAATCACCTCGACAACACAGCGGATTGAAAGACGCCATCTTATTTTTATAGGGAGTTTTTCAGTGCAACACGTGCTGAAACAAAGAACTTAAATTGTGTATGCAACAGCACGAAGTAGAAGCGTCATTGAAATCAGTTTCTCCTGATAAACGATAACGGAGTATAGGGGAGGAAGTTAAAGGGGGTTAACATTGATGAGAGAGCATCACATGTATGTCGCGTGGCTGAAGGACATGGTTTGGGGGTTGACCTTCGCATCCCCATGGGAAACTTACTGAAACGTGTCTTCCCATACATAGCCTGTAGCGGAGATCACACAATTGCTGGTACTGCTAATAATGATTACAATATGTTACAACACATTTGTTATGTCTCTGTAAACTATTTGACACCAGCGTATCTTTCTCCTGTTAATTGTTCTCTGGTGGGTTGGTTATCAGAAATTTTATGGACTTATAACGTTAAAGTCTGGAGCTTGAGTCTCTGCGATAGACAGAAAGCGACAGTCGGTTGGGTAGCTTTGCGCTAAATAAAAAATACACAACAAATTAATAAGTTGCTTATACTTTGTACACTGTACTAACAAAGCTGACTAACAAATATTTTACTTTAGTTTCCTGATCGGAGCGGTATGTTTCCGAACTTAAGATGGTAATAGCTTGCGCTGGATATCCCCTGCGGTGGACAGAGTGCAGATAGTTGTGTAGCTTCACAGAGTGACAACAACAAATCTGATCACTGGTCACTGAGATCTTCTATACTTTTCTACACTTAACACATGGATTTCGTGTGAATTTCAGCACTTCCATGGCGGTTTCAGTGTATGAATTAACTCTCCCACTGAAGTTATGTTTCATCCAGCGTGTATGTATGTTAGCCAGCATATTTTCTAGATAACGGTTCAATGAATTAGGACGAAAGTTCTTATTCATTTGGACTATTATAACCCGACTTAAAAGTGATTAGATTTTTTGGATGATCAAGATCACTAATATTCAAAAAAAAGAAAAGAAAAAATGCTATCTTTTAACACGAGGACCGATTTTTCATACTGTTTTGCTCTATAATTTAAAAATGATTGGCTTTTCGTGAAAGTTGATGGACATATGTACAATGTTATTCCTCATTGTCTTACCAAAAATGATTTGTGTCTATTGATAACGGGCCCTGCATGGCCAGGTTGTTAAGGTGCTCGACTCGTAATCAGAGGGTTGCGGGTTCGAATCCCCATCACACCAAATATGCTTGCACTTTCAGCTGTAGGGGCGTTATAATGTTGTGGTCAATTCTACTATTCGTTGGTAAAATAGTAGCCCAAGAGTTCATGGTAGGTGGTGATGACTAGTTGTCTTCCTTCTAGTCTTACACTGCTAAATTAGGGACGACAAGCGCAGATAGCTCAAGTGTAGTTTTGCGCGAAAAGTCAAAACACTGTTGGTAACGACAGACACATAGATTTTCACATTTTTGAGAGCCGAATACGATGAACGCTACACGATGTAGGTATACTCTTCTACTGAGTGTCCTTCTAGTTTATTGTTATGATTACTTGTGGTTAATCAATTTATAATTTCGATATTGGAAGACAGTAGTACATTTCTTAGTTTAGTTTAAACATTTCCTTGATCATTCAATATTTTTCAGTTCATGTAAGCGACAATGCTTTACAGAAGACGTTGAAAAGACGACACACTTAAGTTATTTAGCTATACTGGAACTAGGTGTCATGAACCATTTAAAAAGCTGTTTTTTCTTTATGGTTTCTCAGGTTACTCAGGTTGTGCATACTTCATGGTTTCTCTTTGAATATATAGTTTGTCCAAGCGCAGAATTTTAGGTGAATTTATTTACATTCATTGCGATTTAAGTGGAATAAAATTTTTTTTAGTAATGGCGAAAGGTTTGGTGGCAATCGTGAACACCCAAACAATAGTATCCGATATCACCGACAGAGGCCACAGAGTTAAAATATTGTTAATTATCATTAATTTTTGATCAAAGAAAAGTTCTGATCATAAATCAGAACTAAACCTTAACCCATTAATTAATGGAGTGAAATCAAAACTAGGTTTCATATACGTATGAAATGTATGAAACTTAGTTTTGGCGTGATAAGGCTTGTACGTTCTTTTAACAAGATTAAAGCTAATTGTTGTTTTGATGTGTGTGTATTAATTCAAAAGGATTAAAGTTTTGTTGCATGCATATAGTTATTTGAAAGCGTTAAAATTTAGGTTGGATATGATGTGTTGGTATTTGAAAGTTTTAAATATGATATGTATACTTTATTAAAAGGGGTGCAATCGTGTGCACCTTCGAAAAGAGTAAAATATTATTAAAATTTCTTTCTTATGGTTAAGCTATCAACACTCACATATAACCTAAGTTACTATAGGATGCTTTTAATCTCATTATTGGATACTGATGTTTACGGGTTATCTAACGAACTGACAACCACACAGAAGTTAGACTTGTTTGAAGTTTAAACTGTTATACTGAAAAAAGGAAATATTTACATTTCTAGTTAGAAGTTTGTTAACGTGGTACACAAACTTAATCCTAGGTAAAGTACAATCAGAAAAGTCATCCAACAATATTAAATATAAATATTTAAGTCCAATGGTTGTATACATTTAGAGTGATGTTATATTATAGCTAATTTTCACACATCCAGATCTAAAGTTACACACAGTACTTGTTTGAAACTGGGATATCTCAACAAAGTTCAAGTCAAATTTCAGCGTCTTATAGTAGTTAACACACCTTTCAAAGCATCCTTGTGATCTGATCGTAAAGCTTTGTCTCTCGAGTTGTTTGTTTGTGAAAAGTAGATACACTTATGATGTACCACAAATCCTTTTCTAAGTTCGTATTACACCTTAAACATGTAAGTATTTCTTGCGGTATTTACAATTCAAACGTTCCGAAAGCTCGAAAGTTGTTGTTGTTGTTGTTTTGAATTAAGCACAAAGCTACACAATGGGCTATCTGTGCTCTGCCCACCACGGGTAAGCTCGAAAGAGAGCCTTAATTATCTTTGCCACCGGAGGTTATGTTTTCATTCCTATATTTATTTTGGTTAAGGTGACAGAGGTTATGTTTTTATCCTTATGTGTGTGTTTTGTTTGTTAGTATAATTTCTCAAAAACGGCTGAATACATTTGGGATATGACCTGATTTAGAAGTTATTCGTTTCTGGAGGGTAAAGGTCAGAGTTTAGGGCCACGAATATTAAAAAAATTCATAGCTGTTAAAATGAGGACCGATTTTTAACACAATTTTTGTTCTGTAAATCATTCAAAAATAATCGAATTTTGACGAAACTTTGTGAACATATGCAGAATATTATTCCTGCCAAAAGAGTTCGTGTCTGTTGTTTTCAACAGATATGCGAACATATTTTCTTGCGTTTTGGGGCTCAATATGAACAACGCTGCGCGGCGAAAGGATGCGCTTTAGTGAGGCTTCTCTACTTTGAAGTACGTAATACATATGTCTTGTCTGTTTTCTTTAGCCCAAGAGTCCACAACAGGTTAGCTACACTATAGGTACCGCAGGGATTGATCCCAGAATTTTAGCGTTATAATAACTTAGAGTTAACTGCTGAGTCACTGGGGTGGAAACACGTGTGTTGTTAACGCATACATTTGTGTGTGTAAATATATTTCAAAATAAATTTAATGTTAAAGAAATAGGTGATTTTTTACATAAATAAAAGTTAATTATTCTATATTTAATGTGATATTTTGTATGATATTTAAATAATGTTACTTCTATATTGTTAAGACAAATCATATTCTTTTCCTTTGGTGCAAACCAACTAGGTATCTGCGCTCTTTGAATATTCCAATAGCCTCTGAAATCACATTTTTTTTTATTCTGTATAAACCTAGTCCTTTAATCTTGCTTTAATACTAGTTATCTTGGTACTGCTTCTCTTTACTTTAAGTGAATGGTTTGAAGGGACACTTCGCATACTAAAACTATAAAGGAAAACTGATAGTACGAGCATATCAAATTTATCATATTTTGTAATAAGTTTTGATTCTTTTAAGGTTTGCATAGAAGTTGGACACCTCACATTTACGGATTAAAAGACGAAAGCTAGTTGAAACAATATTTTCTGATTTGTATGTTTGTTATGGAATAAGTTTTCAAGAAGTGAGAGAAAATAGGAAATCGCGCGTGCAAAATAAAAGCTTACATTCAGAGATAACGATGGGGACGTGCTTGCTCGTTTTCTGTGTATCTGTCAATCAAAGCAGGTGTGCCATTCCAGAGTGTCACGTATCACATAGAGCAGAGTTTGACGTCATAGGCTAGAAAACTTATTTGCGGAAACTATTACTATATAGTATGACGCGTGACGATAATCTTTGCAAAAATACGCGCAACTTACGCACCACCCACTGAAAACAAATGGGTCATGTGGCTCAGGATCAGTAAATCTATTAAGGTTACCAGGTGTATAGACTAACAATGTATTCACCTGGTTTTAAGACTGACTTACACATCCATATACTCTAGTCATAAGTGTAACCATTTCACGTTAAGGTTACTTGTACATTTATCAAAATTGTAGGCTTATCCTGAAAACACTTGAATAATACTATAAAACATAACCCTTATCGTCTCTAATCCCTCTTAGCTTTTACAAAAGAGGGCGCTGTGACAGTACTTGTACATGTTTGTTTATTTAAGTATGACAACACATATTATAACATTACTCTTATTTCACTCTGCTGATAGCATTTAATATTAGTCAGATAAATTTAAATTAATACGTTACAGAGCCAATAAACATATTTAAACTGATTGCACTCCATCAGTTTCATCACATTTGCGACAAAGATGTGAGGGTATTAATAAAACTTTTATTTGTACAAGTACTCATCAGACGTGGGTAATAAATGCTAAACGATGGACATTTCTATATTCGAAAGTCCTGTTAATTAAGTAAGTAAACATATCGAATAATTAGTAACTTCATAAATAATTTCACGAACTCATGTGTGAAAATAAAGCAGAATATGTTAACACATCATATTTCCTCTATCCAATGCTGAAGAGGTGCTGAACCATTATTGGGGCTCGTCGGGCATAGTTAGCGATCTGGCTGATATTTAATCAGATTTTATGGACATGACATAGCGCAGTAGATCATTGTGTAGGTATGCGTTTAAAAAAGAAACAAATATTTGTGAATACTGTACAATTTATGTCAGTAAACGCTAAACTAAACCTAGATCGTAGTTTTGTTCTAGATATTTCATACGTAGGAAATATGAAAATTCAGATATTATTTTCTTGAAGTTTCGAAGGCATGTTTATTTTATTGTAATATTTTCACCTCAATTACTTCGTCTTAAAATAAATTATTCCTCGGTCATATTTCAACCACAATAAACAATTGTGTATGCGTTTTTTATTATAGAAAAGCAACATCGGACTATCTGCTGTGTTCACAAAGAGGAATTGAATCCATGATAGCGGGATAGACAATTCCAGAGCACTTGAATATAACTGAAAATATGTCTGTGTAAAAACATTATTATAAATTACATAGCAAGAAGCAGACAAGAAAAGATAATTCATTACATAGCCCACGATTTTTTGTAGGGTGAACTAACATAAGAGATAAACGAAAGTTTAATGCGAAAGGTTATGTAAACTGATGAAGAAAAGTAACAAGCAAAGAGTAAATACGTGCAACGGTCGAGGAACCAAAAATGAAGACAAGCACGAGAAACTAGCAAGTGCCAGAAACGTTTTTTAACCCTTTCACTACCACAGGAACACATAAAACTCCCCTAAGGGTGTTTTCTTTCATTTTACTTAACGTCTTCCAGACTCAAGATGCAGATAAGTAGAGAAATATAAAGACATTTTTTCTTGTTTTTTATTGGGTGTGTAAGAAAGAAACTTGCCACTGGGAGATGGTTGTTCATCTATATTTGCATTTATGTAAAGGTAACTAAGGTTGTCTGCCGTCGGGCATACTTTTAGACTGCTGGTTAGTCTGCAGTCCCTATCATACACCACTCAGTTAAGGCATTATTGACTGTAAAAACTATTATAACGCGCCTTTAGATTACAGTGTGGGGAATATTTTTTGTTTTGATACACGGCTTGCCAGAGCTCTATGGCAGGGCAAACGTGCGCTCGTTGTTTATTCATAACCGTTGCAGTGAAATAGTAAAAATAAATAATTAGGAAACTAACGTAAAATAAACAATTAGAATGGCAACGTAAAGTAGAGTATTCTTTAAAATGAAACAGTGAAACGAGCTGAAGTGATTTAAAACGGCAAAGTGAAACAACTGCCTGGGTATGACTTTAGTTACGAAATAAATTAAGGGATTTGGTTAGTGTCGAAGACTGCAGTTAGTTACAAAACAAGCTGAAGGATTTGGTTAGTATCGAGACTATACTTACTTACAAAATATGCTGAATGATTCGATTAGTAGCGAGAAATGCACTTATTTACAAAATAAATTGATGGATTTGATTAGTATCGAAAAATATACTTAGTTACAAAATAAGCTGAAGGGTTTGGTTGGTAGTAAAGAATGCACTTAGTTACAAAATAAATTGATGGATTTGATTAGTATCGAAAACTGCACTTAGTTACAAAACATGTTGAATGATTTGGTTAGTGTTGAAGACTACACTTATAAAAAGATTCTTCTCGTGGTTGGTCTTATTAAAAACAAAACACTTCTTTGTCTTAAGCATCACATGTTGTTACCTGAACTAATAGTAGGTCTTTTGTACGTTACTTTTAAACGACTCGTGTAATATTACAAATAATTTGGCACAGTTGATTTTCAAACGGTTTTTAGGACTATTCGATGTTGAGTCGATCATCGTTGAGTAGTTAGTTCGGATTTCAAACAGTTTTAAAGCCACAAGGGGTAGCTAAAAGTCCATCATATAAAACTATCTACCTAATGACCCCGTGTGAACGTATTTCGCCATCTCTTTCTCGTGTCGTGAGTTCTCCCACGGAACCGAACATCTATCTTCAGTTCTGTCTTCACGGGCTTGATTTCTTCCTTTCTTGGCAAGGGTCATGGAGATAGATCTTAATGGCCGTGAGAAAACAGTGTAGAAAGCGACCTCTATGTCTCCTCGTGTTACGCACTGTGATGGATCTTCTCTTACCAATAACTCTTTCAATATTAAAAACTTATTTATGAAGTATATGAGTTTAGCTACGTGGCTGCTCGTTCCTCTAGTTCTTTCATTTTCTTGGTTGCTTTATTTTCCGTTTCCTTCCTGTTTGACGTTTCTTGTGTTTTTTTCCACGTTTGTTGAAATTGTAATGATATGCTAGAAAGAACTGAATGTTATGATGATACTATAGCTAATGATATGCTGTAATTATAAAAGATTAAATATTATCACGATACTGTGGCTAAGATGTGCTGTAATTATAAAGGATTAAATATTATCATGATACTGTGGCTAAGATGTGCTGTAATTATAAAGGATTAAATATTATCATGGTACTGTGGCTAGGATGTGCTGTAATTATAAAGGATATTATCATGGTACTGTGGCTAAGATGTGCTGTAATTATAAAGGATTAAATATTATCATGGTATAGTGATGGCACAAAGTGCTTGATAATTGTGCTTTTTTACTCTTCCTTTTACAAAAACAACTGTCGCATTACAACCTTTAAACAAACCTATTAAATAAGTATCTTAGAAAATATTTAAATATTTATAGTAATATAAGATGTTTTCATTAAAATCGAAAAACAATTACATGCAAGTCAGTTCTACATGGAGATATGACGTAAAACAATTGAGCAAATGTAATCTGTGTGTTGACATAAAATTACAAGGTTCTAATATATTGTCCACCATGTAAATTATTTAAGGAAAGTATAATTACATGGGTAAACATTTAGTGAGGAATTAAGGTTTAAAAAGTTATATAAAACATTTAGTTATAATATAGGTAAACCTTAAGACTAAAAAAAGTTACGGTATCACTCTACGGTTATAATTTAATATAACTAAACAAACTGCTGTATTGTAGCTATTTCCATAACAAAGCCATAATCCAAAATTTATCGTTTATTCTAACCTTACCCAATTCTATTATTATTGTTTTTTTAAAGGTTTCGCACAACGAAAATAACAGATGACTAAACTTCGTACCTGTTCTTTAGCTAGTACGAACCAAGTCTTAAATATCCAGATTAGCCGTGACTGGTGAAAACTTTTCGTTGTTTTAATTGAAATGAAGACATCTTTGAGATCAACATTATTCACAATCTTTTTACGAAATGCGTTTACAGCGACTGTGTTAGTGTTCGAGTCCCGGTTAATAGTTATATTAGAAGTACGGTTATCAAAGCCTGGTTCATCCACAGGATAATCGGACTCTGATAAGGAGCGAGGTGCCCGCTCCTGAAATCCCAGGGGCTGTTCTTCCTCACCGGCAGCTTTGAATTGGTCCCTAAGAGGAGTAGGCATTGACGAGTCTCGATGGTCCCAGAAAATTAAAAGAGTTGTGTAGAACATGAGGAATACTACTCCAGTTGCCCCTTGCAACAGTTTCCTTGGTGAAGTTCGCATCATCAATTAACTGAACTGATATCTTAGATCTCTCTTTTCTCGTCTCTTAGTACATTCTGCTTCGCTAGCAGTGTACTCGTCTAAATCATTCCACTCCCAAGGAACTTTAGAAATTACGCATGCGCCATAAATGCTCCGTCTGCTGAGCATCGAGGCATGACAAAAACAGGTGATAACATCACGAGATAACTGTGATTGGCCAAAAGTTTTCAAAATGGGGAGCAACAGGTGTTTGCTTCTGAACACACAGTAGCAGCTCAATATGTATTGGTTTAACAGACAGTAATACAATTTAACCCGCGGCTAGGTATCCAAACCACCATTCTTTGTAGCTGTTTACAGTTCAAATGTAAATGATGATGTAAATGATTCCCTCAATTTATCTAACAACGTTTGGTGATAAATAACTGAACCTAAAAGATTTAAGTAACTTGTTTTTCCTGTACTTCATTCACTTAAAAATAAATGTACATACTTATATTTTCTTTAAAAGTTATCTTTCATTGTAAAATAATTATGAAACATCTAAAAATATATATTTTTGTAAGCTTTGGCAACGAACTTTAAATGAATTTATATTAATGAATTAAGTTATATTTGGATTGTGTTTCTATTTTGTAAAATACTTTCAGTGCTCATGGTAACAGGTCAAATTTTAAAGGCCAGACTACTCTGCTTGACTGAAACCACATTTAAAGATAAGAAATAAAGAGACAGTATTAGACCTTGATGCAATATCAAATGTTTGTATTAAAACTTGGAATTGGAATACATGTAAGGAAAAGGAATCAGATCTGACAATGATCTCACGTGTCTGTTTTAACGTTTGAAATATATAAATAGAGAAAGAATTATCCTGAATGATTTGTAGACGTAAAACTCCTTGAATGATATTACAGCTGCATAATTAAAATAAGTTAAGAATAAAGAAAGTATTGATTCTCAGCCCACACAATATTATTTAAAATTATATACTATCGAACTTTTGAACGATGTCTGCTGTATATTAATCTACATATAAGAGTTGAACTTTTCTCTCTATTTTTAACTCAAATTGATATAAAATCTATCTTGTGTTATAGGTGTCATGAATAGTGTCTGATCAATTCTTAGAAAGATTAGTAATAAAAATGTTTTTCACGTGGTGGCTAAAGAAACATTTCTTGCAGTTACAACGACTTTTCTTATAATTCTACAAGCCAGTAACTAAACACATAACGTTTTTTTTCATTTCTTTTTGCGATATCAAAATGCAGAAAATTCAAGAAAAGGGTTTAATGTATTTTAGTGTTAACTAAGTATCGTTATAATAGTAGACACTATTCTCAACACTTTATCATTTAACCTGGTCTTCCAGTAAACAATGTTAAGTTGATAAACTGCATTATTACTAAATAATGTGCCAAGTCTACAGAATGTAATTTTTTTTTAAATCATCAACTTGCCGCTAGATCCCACTTGGTACGTTGTATACAAATATCAACACACCAGTCCTCGCCATTTAAAACAGAATTACCAAGAACTAATTAAAAACGAATATCCCATTTTGGTGATTATTTTGGAGTGTACTACTGCACTAGTTAATTCTTTCTTTCATAACCATTTCCAGTTTTACCCATTTAACTAATACCAAAAATATAAACTTTCTCTGCGTTTCTGCGTTCGTTCTCTCCGAACGACAGTATATATCTACACACACACATATATATAAGTATATGTAATTCCTTGACTACTGAGGCTGGGTATGTGGTGCTCTATAGGAGTGATTTTTAACAGATGGTACCTGAAGATGTTAATTTAAATTCTAAAAATTTAATGCACGCAATTTTTTTGATGTGGTAGTCAGTGGTTTACAAATGCAGTTAATTCAACTGAGCAATTTTGGAACTTTAGTGTTTCCATAGAAAGTACTAACTTAGTCAAACAGCAATGGGTTGAAAACCGTTGTCTTACTGTACAGTAAACTGCACAAAAAGTTGTGGCAGATGACACTTTTTAATATAAACCTAGCTTAATGATGTAAAATAAAATGAAAGTTTTCAGTTAATAACTTATTTTTGTTCCACAGTATTGTTTTTATACAGAAATTTATACCGTTTATGTTGGCGACAGTTTTTCCAAACGCTGAAAGCTACGTATTGGGTTTTCACCGAAACAGTATGTTACGTCAGTAATGGTACACTGATATTTGCAGAAGCGTCGCTAGGTGCTTAAAAGATTGTGGGTTCATGCCTATAGGCGCGGGAATTTTTGACGTTTCAGTATGTTATCTATCACGGGTTTCTATTCTGATTCTTGGAGACACCTACTGGTGAAACAGGGCAGTATCAACTAGGGTCGAGAATTGGGGCCCTGTGTGCCAGTGCCTAGCGACGCCTCCAGATATTTGTATAGAAATATTAGTTGATAAATTTATTTTCTATTTTCTAAATGCGTTAATGAACTGTTGGATATATTTAGCGTTAATAGAATCGTCTAAAGTTATTAAGTTAATCCAAGCGTTACTACCTCCTTGCTTTGATTATCTTCAAAATACGTTTGTTTTTCTTACAGTTTATATTGGTATGTCTCCAGTAGTGTAGGTTGTCAGTTTCCGAATAGTTAGTTACATGACCACTAATCTAGCTCTTATTTCGTTTTCACTAAGTTAACTGTTTTTTGTTTGTTTTTTTGAATTTCGCCCAAAGCTACACGAGGGCTATATGGGCTAGCCGTCCCTGATTTAGTAGTGTAAGACTGGAGGGAAGGCATTTAAGTCATCACCACCCACCGCCAACTTTTGGGCTACTCTTTTACTAATCAATAGTGTGATTTACCGTAACATTATAACGCCCCCACGGCTGAAATGGCGAGCATGTTTTGTGTGACGGGGATTCGAACCCGCAACCCTCAGATTACGAGTCAAACGACTTAACCTACCTGGCCATGACGGTCCCACTACGTTAATATCCGATATGTTTCCTAATCCTCTTTTAGTATTGAATTATCTGACTTTTTTGAGAGTGGTAGCTCGTTTTCAATTTGCACGACTGATATTCGATGTTTAAAATCTTCCTATGGAAAGCAGTGTTTACATAACTCTAGTTAACAGACATTAACCTTTTTTGGACATTCGTTAAATGAGTTACGCAACTAAACAATGAACTAAACGAGTAAACTATCCAATGAGTTCCTAATACGTTTGTATCAATATTGCCATTCATAGGTTTATGCTGCCATCTATGTACGAGGATGCCAATTATTGTGCAGATAACGCTGATTTTTTTTTTTGTAACTAGACGAAAACATTTCATATCAGACTAATTAAAATGTATCGGTTAAAGCATAATAATTATAGATGTAAGATGTTACTTTAAAATATTCCTGTCCAGATAAAACTACAATAAGTTATTCATCTCATGAGAGACAGGAAAATACATTTAACACTTATTAGCAGATAGTTACATAAAAACCACGAAACTGGTTAAGTTCTAGATATTTCTTAAGAGTAAAGAAAACTCAAAACAAATTGCTTCCATATCTTATACATAACGCTTTCATTGAAAGTAGCTACGTTCTCACTTAACACTTTAATCATCAAGTAATGTTTGTTTGTATTTAAGCAAAAAAGCTATGCAAGGGACTTTTATATGCAAAAACGGCTCGTTTGGGTTGAGAAAATATTTTACATAGAAGAGCGAACAACGTTTCGACCTTCTTCGGTCATCGTCGAAGAAGGTCGAAACGTTGTTCGCTCTTCCATGTAAAATATTTTCTCAACCCAAACGAGCCGTTTTTGCATATAAATTTTCTCAACAAGTGGGTTTCTCGACATCACTGATTATGCAAGGGACTATCTGTGTTCTGCCTACCACGAGTACCGAAAGCTGGTTCCTAGCAGTGTAAGTTTGCAAACATACCACATTGCCACTGCAGGACATCAACGAATGAAAGCAACAGTGTGTAGTTTTTCAGTAAGAATATTACTGAAGTGACTTAAAAAGTAAAATTACAGGAGACTGTTGACAGATATCTTAGAGAAGTAACAATAAACAAAGAAGCATTTAAACGTGTTATTTTATATAATAGTTCTGAGTTTTCTGAAAAATATTACCAGTGTTGGTTGTTCTCTAATCTCAGATTTTCATTGTATCAGATAGCTCGAATATTTTACAATGGACATTTTTTTGTAACACATCCTTTATTATTCATTTTATTTTGTTATTATTTTAAAATAATTTGACACTACTACATGATTGTAAACAAAATTTGACCTGCCATCTGTTGCATATTAGGTCATCTGTAAACTGTAAATTTCAGGAATGTTTTGAAATGTTCACTTTTCCTTACGAGAATGCTTTAATCAAAACAAGTTATATAAGTATAATAATATTTTTTTTTAATAATAGGATGTTGTTTTATAACGCTAAGATAATTTTGGTTTCTGACTTTTGTAATCTAGCGTGTATTCTACTCTTGTTAGACCGCTATCACTAAGCGCCGCAGTGCATAGTATGTAGTGATGGGTCGAGAAAAAGAGATGGTTGTCTCATTCAGTCTGTTGCTCTATGATGCTTACAAATAATTGTTAAATCTGAGCACCTAATTGCTTATGGAATGTTTCACAGCTTGTATAACAGTTATTATTATTTCTCCATAAAAGTGTACGTGTGGTAGAAGAGCAGAATAATATTAAAGGAAAACCACCACTTAGCAATGAGTTCAGTTTATATGTCACAATTATGTTTCATAAATAACAGTTTTATATCTGTTCGTTAGACGTTAGTACGAATTGTTCTTATATAACGACCGTTTGTGACTTTTTATTAAATAAATGATATTTGCTAAAATAGATTCAGTAAAAATAAATAATAAAGAAAAATAATCTAAATTAATATTCAAGGTATGACGAATATCAAGTATTTATGCAATGGATAGATCTATATACTTGTTATTAATGGCTGAGTTTAAAAACACCGGTTTCATAATTGTCAAGAGAATATTATGTTATACAGTGGTCTATTTTTATTCTAATTTTTAGTGGGTCCGAACCTTTCAGCCCTGTTTGTGTGTGTATGCGTGATATCATACTTGATGGTCTGAGATCTGTATGATATCCTTGCTATTAATCAACATAACTATAGCATGTGGTGGAATAGATTGTATGCACATGCAGTGAAGTGGGATGCGTGGGTTGTATAAATATACTCTTAACGTCAACCTAGTGCTTCAGGGTGCTTGAATCATCCTGGAGAAACCATTTCAACTTCACTAGCCCCAAGTGTAATTCCAAATTAGAGAAACTGACAAAACTTATATGAATAAACAATACATATATATATTATTATTGAATATAAAAGTGAAACAAATGTTCACTTATTTTTCAAAGAGGGGAAACAAATAATTATTTTTTGTTTGTTTGCAAAATTAAATATGACTTAGGGATGGCAATACTAAATAGTACAGAATTAAGATAAGGATGAATACACAAAATCGCACCAAAATCCCTACATAAATAGCCAGTATGTACGGAATTAATTTTACAAGATTGTAATTATTAGCCATTGTAAGACTGTATAGTACCATTTAGGTTAAATGCTTTTATTCAAACTTGAATACGTGCAAATGACAGAAATTCAACATTTATTTGTAGAGAAATGTTATTCTTAGAAAGATTTGACTGCTTATATAATTACTTTTGTATAGTTTTCTTTATTCATCGATATTTTGTTTCTGTATTTTCCAACATTGCCATCTTTGCATCATACTTGTTTTTTGCAATGTTTTTTTATTGCTTGTAATAAAATTTTCTTGTCATTTTGCTTAAATATGAATCATGAATCAGAGTAATGTTACAACAAGTAACACAGTCACCTCAAAATTAGAAATAACTTTTTTTTTGGCTGTTTTCAAAACAAAGCTGTAAAAAACATCTCTGCAGTTACATTCCGCTACTGTACTGCCAATCTTCAGTAGCGATATCCTTCATTAATTTCAATTAACACAAGGCATGTAAACAGTTCATACAAATAACAATATCACTCAAAAAACATTGTTTGTTCACAAGGTTTCTAGAGCTATTTGTGACGGATTTACTATTATATATCTATTTTAATGTCGATGTTCGTTTAAGTTAAATTTATATTTAGTACATAACATATACTTTTAAATCTATATTGCAAAATTCACGCCTATTCGCTAAAGTTGTAAAAGATTCTCGAGTGTAAGAGTCAACAATATATGTCTATGTATTGTAAGTACTGTTGTGCAGACTGCAATTTATAGAAACTCTCCTCACCTTTATATATAAAACCAATGTGATGCGCCGAGAGACAGTATATATTATTGGTTTGCTATAATTGGTATAGCATTAACCTCGAAAGCTATAATTGTGATTAACTCTTACCAATTGGGAACTTCAGAAACTTGACTAGGAACATTTATAAATTTTGAACATTGCAAACTATTTAACTTCAGCAGATTCACATCGAACATTTTATTTTCAGCTGTGAAAACCTCATAGGCCTAATAATGTTTCTATGGTTTAGTAGGTTACATTCGTTCAACAATATTGTTGAGGTACATTGCAGAAGCTTCGTAACAAATAGGTTTATTTTTTTCTGTTGTAAAATATTTAGTATTTTTGGTTGTTTCAGAAAACAAAAATTGTCCGAACTTTTTTTAATTTTCTAAAGACCACAACCTGTCGTCGAAAAGAGTAAAAATTAGAAGTTGTATAATACAGTTCAGTGGATTTGTAGAAAAAGTAATTCACTTTCAAACTGTCTATGATGTAATGATAACGTTACTACAGTTGTTTGTTTGTTTTTTAAATTTCGCACAAAGCTATTCGAGGGCTATCTGTGCTAGCCGTCCCTAATTTAGCAGTGTAAGACTAGAGGGAAGGCAGCTAGTCATCACCACCCACCGCCAACTATTGGACTACTCTTTTACCAACGAATAGTGGGATTGACCGTTACATTATAACGCCTCCACGGCTGAAAGGGCGAGCATGTTTGGTGCGAAGGGGATGCGAACCCGCGACCCTCAGATTACGAGTCCCTTAATACGCTTGGCCATGCCGGGTCTCCCCCCCTTACCACCCCGATACTGCAGTTGAGTTTGGTGTTTAATTGACACAGCTCAGTTTAGTGGTTTAAATTGTTACTAATACCGATGTACACTGGATTAAATACAAAACTGACTTTCTTCACATCTTATTAAAAAGAGAACCAATAAAATAAATTTTAAAATAGGACTAGACACTGGATAGTTTGATAACTTCGGAAAAAAACCGATAACGTTTGTTTGTTGAATGTTGCGCAAAACTGTTCGAGAGGTATCTGTACTAGACGTCCCTGATTTTAAAATGATATACTCACCAACAAATAGTGAAATTGTCCACAACATTACAATGCTCTTACAGCTGAAGAGGTGAGCATGTTTGACGACGGGATCCGGTCTCGTGACCCACAAATTGCAAGGCGAATCCCCTATACACCAGGCTATACTAGGCCCAGAGACTGAAAGAGTGGAATGAACCTATGTTGTCTGAGCATAATTATTCAACACGTGAGCTCTTGTAACAATAAATACTGAGAAAGCATATTTGTAAAAGAAGGAAAGTCAAATTATACTAGTTCAAGTTTTAGCATTTCATCGGTTATCAGCAATATATGTATGCATGTAAAGTCAATAAGCATGCTTCTGTTTTCTAGTTTATTTTTGATTGTTTGCTATGCCTAAAACGCCAATGAAGCTGTAAGACGATCGCTATAATTTTAGATGTTTTTTATATAAATTATACTTTTATTAAATGCCTTAGTATACTTATAAGAAAACAAAGATTTATATATATATATATATACACACATTTGTAATTGTAATCACTTTAACATGGTTATTTGAGTTATATATTTCAGAATTTGCTTAGACGATGTAATGTAACCACTTTATTTAATATTTTATTTGTAATATTAAGTAGCTTGATTTTTTTTTGGTGGTAATTATACAGGGTGTTCGGAACGTCACTGTGCAGTTTGGTAATCATATTTTATTATATTTCAGATTTTGATCCCAACAATATGGTTTTAACAACTGAAGAACGTGTATGGCTCGTCGAACACGTATTCCGAGAAGGTGGTAGATACACAGATGTGGTGAGATAGCGATTTGCTGAAAAATTCCCAGATACACCTGTTCCACATCACAATAAATATATAAGTGCACAGTGACTTTCCGAACACCCTGTAGTTTCTGAAGATATATCAAGTCGTATTCTATTTGATCAACCAAATGTAATAATATATAAATTACTTTTATATATAATGTTACGTAGCTCGGGCTTTTGGTGGTGGTATCGAGATCTGTTATGTTATATTACGTTTGACTGTCAATATGAAGTTATACTAGTAATAACAAAAATAAATACTAATATTAGCCAAAGTCTTCACCTTCAAGCAATATTAACTATCAGCGACCTGTCTAGAACGATAGAGGTTTAACTAATGCAGATTTTTACTGTAATTTTTTTTAACGCTAACTGGAGTTTATTGCTACAGCTATTACGACCACTAAACCCAGAATGTCTCTATTACTGCGCATGATTTCGCTTCACAATTTCGTGAATAATTATAACCCCACCACTTTCTATTACGTTAGTAATTAGTAAGTAATTAGTGTCTTTACTTTAAATGTGGCGTTATTTTCACTTTATTATCGTTCGTATCATTCTTCTCATGACTTACCTGCAAAAACATTGATTAGTAAACAGTTTTCGAATTTGCCTTATATCAATGTGTATTATCCATTATCAGTACTGTATAATGTGCCTTATATTAATGTATGGCATCCATTATTAGTATAGTACGATACTTTAAATATGAAGTATTTTTATTGCAATGGAAAACGACCAAGAGATTTTTCATGCGTAAAAACCTATGTGCAAATATATATGTATAATAAAAAGTCATTAATGTTGAGCTTTGAAACTATCTTTTTGATAACAGTAAAAATCAACTTACTTTATCACAGCTTGTATCAGCTGTATGTTTTAATGACAACGACTATAAACTATTTTCTTTGTGATGATAAAGTGATGAAACGTCAATGCTCACACATCGAAATATGCCAGTGTTTCTGTTTCTATGTAAAGTTTAACTGCTACAAATACGTATGAATAACTCTTTTTTTTTTAGCGTAATTAAAGTTAAGGAGACAGGGTAATATTTTGTCTAATTGGAGTTAAGGACATAAGGTAATATTTAAGAAAGTTTGACATATATGTACACAAACTCAAAAGCGAATGTTAAATCTTTTCACGGTAATTTTTC